>NC_137774.1:11076620-11810787 GCF_963455305.1 Plecotus auritus
CTGTATCGGTGAAGATATTGCTTGGGCATATGTCTGAGATTTTGCTGCTTGGGCATATGTCTGAGATTTTGCTGCCTCTAATATTTTTATGGTTTCCCGTCTTACATTTAAGTCCTTTATCCATTTTGAGTTTATTTTTGTGTGTGGTGTAAGTTGGTGGTCTAGTTTCATTTTTTTTGCATGTATCTGTCCAATTTTCTCAACACCATTTATTGAAGAGATTGTCTGGACTCCATTGTATGTTCATGCCTCCTTTGTCAAACATTAATTGAGCACAGTGGTTTGGGTCGATATCTGGATTCTCTATTCTATTCCATTGATCTATATGTCTGTTCTTGTGCCAGTACCAGGCAGTTTTGAGAACAGTGGCTTTGTAATACAGCTTGAAATCTGGTATTGAGATCCCTCCTACTTTATTCTTCTTTCTCAGGATTGCTGCGGCTATTCGGGGTCTTTTTTTATTCCAGATGAATTTTTGGAGAGTTCATTCTAGGTCTGTGACCTAAATAGATACTTTTCGAAAGAGGACATAAGGAAGGCCAAGAGACATATGAAAACATGCTCAAAGTCACTAATCATCCGAGAGATGCAAATCAAAACGACATTGAGGTACCATCTCACACCTGTCAGAATGGCTATCATCAACAAATCAACAAACGACAAGTGCTGGCGAGGATGCGGAGAAAAAGGAACCCTCGTGCACTGCTGGTGGGAATGCAGACTGGTGCAGCCACTGTGGAGAACAGTATGGAGTTTCCTCAAAACGTTAAAAATGGAACTCCCATTTGACCCAGTGATCCCACTCCTAGGAATATATCCCAAGAAACTAGAATCACCAATCAGAAAGGATATATGCACCCCTATGTTCATAGCAGCACAATTTACAATAGCTAAGATTTGGAAACAGCCTAAGTGCCCATCAGCAGATGAGTGGGTTAGAAAACTGTGGTAAATCTACACAATGGAATACTATGCTGCTGTAAAAAAGAAGGAATTCCTACCATTTGCAACAGCATGGATGGACATGGAGAGCATTATGCTAGTGAAATAAGTCAGTCAGAGAAAGATAAATATCACATGATCTCACTCATTTGCGGATTATAATGAACAACATAAACTGATGAACAAAAACAGATTCAGAGACAGAGAAGCATCGATCAGATGCTCAAACCTCAGAGGGAAAGTAGAGGAGGGTGGGGGAAAGGAGGAGAGATCAACCAAAAGACTTGTATGCATGTATATAAGCATAAACAATGGACAGAGACAGCAGGGGGGTGAGGGCATGTATGGGAGTGGGGTGGGGGGCCAATGGGGGATATGGACACATATGTAATACCTTAATCAATAAAAAATCAATTAAAATGAATTGTGATTAATTTAACATCAATTAACTTTATAATTGCTTACAAAATCATTTGCTCCATTTCTATTCCTAGCCCATTTGGTCTTAAGTAAAGCCAGCAAGTGACAGAATTTCTATGGGAAAAGTTTAGGAACTCCCTTAGGAAGGGTAATCATGAAGCCAAAGGCAGAGAGGACTGACCAAACAGTTATCAATAGGTATACGGAGTGAAGGGAGAGATGGAAAGGCACATAATTTCTTGAGTGATTACATAGGGGCTGTTTATGAGTACCTTTACATCAACACATCATGTGTGTATTATGCCCATTTCATAGATGAGAAAACTTAAGATCAGAGAATTTAAATGCCTTCCCTGAGATCACACAGGTAGTTAATGTAATAATCATTTCAGGGTTTGGAATACTTTACAAAATGAATCTTATAAAATACTTGAAAGATAAACATTTCTCTCTAGAGTTTCAAAAAAAGAAGACTTGAAGAGGTCTCCAACCTAATATAATAAGCTAATTATAAGAATGGGAAGGGGCCGAAACCGGTTTGGCTCAGTGGATAGAGCGTCAGCCTGCGGACTGAAGGGTCCCGGGTTCAATTCCGGTCAAGGGCATGTACCTTGGTTGCGGGCACATCCCCAGTGGGAGGTGTGCAGGAGGCAGCTGATCGATGTTTCTCTCTCATTGATGTTTCTAGCTCTCTATCCCTCTCCCTTCATCTCTGTAAAAAATCAATAAAATATATTAAAAAAAAAAAAAGAATGGAAAGGGGATGCAAAGTATATCAGAGCTGGATTACTTAACAATTAGCAGCTAACACTCAGAAAGGCAGATTGAAATAATAAGATGACAAAGGACTACGTAAAAAAACACACACAACAAAACCTGTACCACACACTGAGCTTACCAGTGCAAAGCCCTAAATGGCACAGTTTTCTAATTTATGGACTTCACATGAATACAGACAATCCCTGACTTACAGAGCCCTCAGTTACCACATATAAAGTATATCTCTTGCTGCCACTGCCTATATGTAGCTTCGGTGGAAAATACTTGGGAGACAAAATAATTAGTTGGTAACACTGTGGATAGATTAAAGCCAAGTTTTAAGTGTTATGCTATAATACTGACTAAAATCACAATAATATTTAAAGGCACTTGAAAAAAACAATTCTAAAATTTATAGAAAAAAAATAAAAAGGAGAAAATAGCATTTTGAAATTTTGAAAAAGGAAAGCAATGGTTGACACTAACAAGTTTAAAACATTGTATAGCTATAGTAAGTCATTGTATTGGTACAAAATACTCAGATCAATGTAACAGAATAAACTCCTTTTAGACATAACAAATTAGTGTATGATAAATAAATTTGTTAATGATCTCAACCTCAGTTAAGTTCTTACTGTTCTTTAGGAACCCTTTAATTTATTTTTGCTGGATTCTCCTTCTGGTTTCCCACAGTGATGGTGCCAAACTCTTAACACTCTTTAGCTTGACCTCCATGTCCTCTTCTGTATTATCTCTATTAGTGATTCTTAAATTTTAGTGTGTATAACTGTCACCTGTAGCTTGTTAATAATGCATATTAGGGCCCTTCCCTCTAATATTCTGACTCACAAAGTCTAGGGTAGGCCCAAGGAATCTCCATGTTTAATGAAAACCAAGGTGATTTTAATCTTCATTTTACCTCTTTCAGTCTGGTCTTCAAATAGAAAGAGGCTCTAGTCTACCCCCTTCTAAAGCCAACCTTGCTACAATTTCTATTGTCTTCTTTTTAATCCAAAATAATGCTCCACTATCTAACATTTTCAACCTCCTCTTCCACCAGATTTTCTGCTAGAAAATGCTTCATTTTCATCTCGAGAAAAAGCCTTCTTTTAAAGCCCTAAATCCCCTGGCTGCTGCTTCATCCCTTTTCACTTCACTATACTGCTTCGTCTGCTTGTCCTCCATTATTTTCCTAACCATAGGATTGTGGCTCCCACCTGCAAGGCTACTCTAAATCTGTTCTTTCAAAGCACCCAGCGACCCGCTAATTGCCAAACCCCAATGACTTCTCAGTACTTATTCTGTTTGATCTCTCTGTAGTATGTGATATATTTCCTCCCTGTGTCTTCTTCTACCTTTCTGATATTGTTTTAGGGCCTCCTTGCTAGCTCCTCTGTCTGCTTCTTCCTATGTTGGCACTTCCCAGCGTATTATTCTGGTCCTCTTGTTTTCTTCCTCTGTAGTCTTTCCCTGGGTGATGTATCTCCTGGGCTTTAATTCTCAGCTTTCATAGAATGGGTCTTCCCCATCTCTGAAAATTCTTTCATTTAAAGTTCTGAATCTGTAGTTATAAATTTTAAGTGGGTAACCATTGAACTTGAATGATGAATTTGTTTTTGGACATTATTCTGTCAGGATTCTTAGCTGCAAGGCAGAAACCGTCTCAAGGTTGG
The DNA here is from genome assembly GCF_963455305.1 of Plecotus auritus. Lineage (NCBI taxonomy): Eukaryota > Metazoa > Chordata > Mammalia > Chiroptera > Vespertilionidae > Plecotus > Plecotus auritus. The sequence goes on from NC_137774.1 coordinate 11,080,415, forward strand.
AGTTAAGGGAACTTCCCGAGGGCCCTGGGACAGGAACCACAACAAACATCCTGCAATGCACCTATAGATGCTGCTGCTGCATATGTGTATCACTTGATCAAGATTCAGTCTTCAAGGAGAGAGTATCCAAATCCTGTGATTGGACCCTGACAGCACTGAGTTTGGTTGAAGAAGGATCTGGTAGTGGAAGGGGACCACTGCCTCTTACTAACAGCATACATGATAGAAGATCACACAACAAGGGATCAGAGAGTTTATAGGGAGAAAAGGAGTTGATTACAGATGGCCAAACAATGAAAAATGCCTACCACAAAATATTCAAGTTGGTTGGTCCCCAATGTTTTACAAAATAAAGTTTAAACTATCAACAGGAGGTGATGGAAGTGGATCAACACAGGAGGAATATTCATATTTTTCACAACTAACCCTAATATACCTTCCCAGCCGTTCTCTCTATGTATTCTCAAACATACTAAGTATTTTCTTACAACTTGCCTTTGTTTTCCTGATATTTATCTTTCTATGGTAACCCTACTTTCCTTCTTTATTTGGTTAAAGCTTACTCATCCTTCAAGAGTCAGCTAAATATCACCTCCTCTATGAAGTCTTCCCTGATTCCCTTGGGCAGAATTAATTTATTTTGTTCTTCCTCCACTTAGAACTTTTCTGAAAACACAATAAATCTCAATGATTAGGGTGAGCTGTACACATCTGTTTTCCATTGGATTATTAGTTCCTTGAAGGCAGGGATTGGATCTTATTCATCTTTATATATTTAGAGTCTACATCAGTAAGCACATTTTAAGGAAGAATTAGGAAGGAGAAGAGGTGATGTTGCTATAATGATGAGGTCTCTTAACTTATGGTTTACGTTTTTCAGCTTAATTTCCTTTGTTCCATACACCGTACTTTTCTAATCATTTCAAATGAAACAGTCTTATAGAGTTCTAGGTCAACTTCACACTGGGTCAGGTAACTTTTCTTTCTTATTTCTTATTCTTTAGCCGAAGGAAGAGGAGAGTAATGTTCCCATTGCTCTTCACAACTAAGGTGTCATCAGTACTTTCAGAGGTCTTACAAGCAATTCAATTTTGCTTAATTGATCAATGTTTCTTTCAGAAGCACAGAGTGAGCTAGTTGCATGCATTTCTCTGTATCTTAGACACTGGGCTTAAAACTAAGAACTCTAAAATATCTTATGCAGTAAGTACATTGAGATCTTTATGTGACAGACTTTAGACAGAAGATATTATCTCTAACAATGGATATAGTGTCTGTGGTTATGAATCAGTTTCCTTATGGTAAAAATGCTTCTACGAAATGTCTGCTAAATAATATGGTCAATAAACATCATAAGCATAAAAGGAAATCTAAGTTTCTCTTTCACATTATGGAAATTATCTCAACTGCATAATAATTTTTTCTAATTTTAATTAAGAAAATGATTATGATTATCCAAAAGTTTGGAAAATAAAATACAATCAGAAGACTAAATTTTAAAGGAAACTCTTATTGAGTTAAATTTATCAAGTGGACATTCAGTAATAGCTGAGTATTAAAGTTGCATTTCTAGAAAACTAGATATTTCATACCTAATGTGTTCTTTAGGCAGGCCACAAAACCTTAAAGTGACAAACCTTCTGTCATTTGTGAATAGTCTAATTGCTATGTACTGAAATTAAATATTAAAGAAGGTCTGATTTACATGATGAGTATATGGAGCATTTTGTTAAGAAGCCAGTTTAAAAGACTCAAAGTCTGAAGGTGTTGAATTGATTTCCTTTTGGTTGATTTTGACCATATTCTACAATCAAAAGCTTTTTCGATTTTTCCCCTGTTCCTTGGATATGTTTCAAGAAAATGGGAATTTGGGGATTTAGATTGGCCACTCAAAACAAGTAGTCAGATTTTAACAAAGGTGACAGAAAAGTACTTCTCATGGGAAAAAAAAGGATGTTTCATCAGCTTTATTTGTGATAAGAGAAATTATCAATAGGTAGTGGTGTTTATATCCGTAACCTAAATGCTGTGGGAAACTATTAAGCACCATCTACATTCTCTAAAGGAGAGTTATGCTTTGGGTTTGTATTATGTTCCTAAGATGTTTTCTAGCATAAGAATCTAACTCAAAGCCACACATACTCCTATTTATCCTTCCAGATATAGTATAGTCACTGTCATTACAAAGCTTTCTCTGACATGCCAAACACAATGCTAATCACTCTCTCCTTTCGGCTCTATTACAATACATTTTACCATTTTAAATCACTTTCTTGTATCTTTATCCTCCATTAGACATTGAGCTCACCCTAGGCAGAGACCAGATCCCTTCATTTTGTATTCTCAGCACTTGCACTGTGCCTCACACACAATACCTGCTCAATAAATGTTAATTGAATGAGTGAATAAATGAAAACATAAATTTTATGTATAAACCCTAGTACAACAGTAGCCAAAGGAGTGACATGAGGGAAGAGAAAAGGATGAAATCATGCAAAGTCTTTTGGATGTATTAGTGATATTGACTCTGATTCTAAAGATAAGGGAGAAATCATTGCCTGATGGCAGCATGGGGATTATATTACAAGAAGCTAAGAGTGAATTTGGGGAATGCAGTTGGATGATCAGTAGTTCAGATGAGAAATAGCAGTGGCTTGGGCTGGGCAGAGCTGATGGGGATAGAGTAATGGATGTATCAAGAAAAACATTTAACAGGCAGAGCTGATAGGATTTGGTGAGTGCTGGATGTTTGGGTGGGGTGAGCGAGAGAGCTGGTCAAAGAAGATTGCACCATTTACCAGGACAAAGTAGAAGAGGTACGGGTTTGGGGCAGAGGAGAAAAGTTGAGTCTGAGGTTCTGGTGAGACATCCATGTGTTACTAGGAGGGAGAAGCTATTTCTATTCTCCCCTCAACACACAAGGGCAACTGAGGCTGAAACTGTTTACACAACTTGTCAACTGTCAGAGCCAGGAGTCAGCCCCATATCTGTCTTCAAAATCTTTGCTGTTAACTCCCATGCCATGCAGAATTACACTGAATGGCCAGATTATTATGATCTCTGAACGCATAATAATCTGGCCACTCAGTATATATATATTAGAGGCCCAGTGCAGCATGAATTCGTGCATGGGTGGGGTCTGGCCAGTCTGACCAGGAGGAGGGGACATGGGCGGTTGGCCAGCCTGCTTGCTGGTCGAACTCCTGGTCGAGGGGACAATTTGCATATTAGCCTTTTATTATATAGGATATACACTGAGTGGCCAGATTATTATGTACTCAGAGATCATAATAATCTGGCCACTCAGTGTATAATCCTTTGTTTAAAGAAAGCACCAATACATAGGAAGCGGAGTTGCAGTTCTGACTTTCCTTTTCCTGACACCCAAGTGTATCTCAACTGAGGCAACCTTGCTGGAGGGCGAGGCCACTTAGCTTCCAAAGCAAGGCAGTGGTCTTTGTAAAGCCTTGCTTTCCACACACATACCTGCCTAAACAGATGGCGGTGAAGCCACAGGGCACTGGAGAAAGACAGTGAGCAAGGGGGGAAAAAAAGGGAGAATCCTCAGGGCACTGGTAGAAGTGCAAAGGTCTTGTTCAGGTGAAAGAAAATGTGTAATAAAATTCACCGGTTCAGCTGAACAGGTAATTACAGAGTTAATAAAACAAGAATTCCTGACACAATAGATTCTAACACTGCCATGGGTGTCATAGTCACTAAGTGACTTTTTAGTTTGCTGGTCATTGATCCACTAGACACTAACAGCTCCAATCGGATCAATGCAGGATAACATATGAGAAGGACTTTTGCATGTTAAAAATCTACTGGAAATTTTACATGAATGAGTTCATTATCTGGGTAATGTGACCTGTGTCCAAATGATACATGTGGCCCATTTGTCAGGTTTTCTTTTAATGGCAAAAAAAGGAATTTTTTTCTAAAAGCTTAATTATGTGAGAAATTCCACTGCCGAGAAATTGAAGCCACTTGGGTGTCATGAATGTGTAAACATGTTAATTGGAGAGCCGTGATACCTAAAGAGGTACATTTCATCTCACTCTCCTAGCTTCCCTTTTCCCCACAGGGTCACCTCCCCCCTCCTCCTTTGCTAGGGCCAGGCAACACTGTTCTGGGATCTTCCTCTCTTTGTAGCCTTGGCCAGCTCCACTTCCTCTGAATCCTTCTCTCCTGCACTTACAGTTCCTTCTTTTTTTTTTTAATTTTTTTTAATTTTTATTTTTTTAATTGTTTGAAGTATTACAAATAGTAGTACATATGTCTCCTTTTTACAGTTCCTTCTAAAAGCTTGTCTTCTAGGGCCAATATTTAACCCAGGGTCCCTTTTGCTATCTTTATCTGCCTGGATAAAAACCCTGTTATATGGTTTTAGCAGAAGAGAGTAAATAGATAAGAGAATATACAGGGGTTGGCAAAAGTGCGTTTACAGCTGTTAATATGGAAAATAATACAATAATTAATAAATAATAATACAAGAATAAACTGTTTCATGTACTCACAACTGTAAACCTACCTTTGCCTACCCCTGCATATATCTAGTTGTCAAAATTCATCCAAACGTATAAAGAATTTTATTTTATGTAAATTATATCTCAAAAATGTTCAAAATCAAATATATAAAATACATTTTCTAGAACCCTTTTTTATTTGTCTGGCTTCCATGAACAAGCCTATTGCTATTGCTCTAGGTCAGATGTCCTTCTAGAATCAAGTGATATATGAGCTCTTTGCCACGTGTTTATACAGGCTGGGGCAAAAGAGTTGTGAGTATGCAAAACACAGAGTTTACTCTTGTATTATTATTTATTAATGATTGTATTATTTTCCATATGAACAACCATAAACATACTGCTACCCCATCCTGTATATCTGACAAACATATAAATATGTACAATGGCTACATATATGTAATTGTATAATCATTACCAAATCAAGATAGAGAATATTTCCATCACTCCAAAAAATTCCCATGTGCCTCTCTGCAGTCCATCCACTCCCTCCCACCCCTGGCAATCATTGATCTATATTTTTGTGTATAGTTTTTAAAACTATGTTCTATAAATGAAATAATATGGTACCTAATCTTTTATGTCTGGCTTCCTTCAATTAGCATAAAACATTTGAGATTCATCCATGTTGTTATATGTATCAGTAGTTTATCACTTACATTGCTGAACAGTATTTCATTATGTGGATATACCAATTTTTTTCATCCACTTACTAGGTGATGAGTACTTGGGTTATTTTCAGTTTGGGAATATTGTGAAGGAAGCTGCTATACACACTCAAACCAGAACCTGTGTTCAGACCTAGGCAGTCTAGATATACAGTTCACATTTTTTAAGCGTTCCACGCCAGTGGTGCCCAGTGAACCATTAAGCTCTTTGCCATCATCATGGCACCCCTTTTTTGTGTTCTTTTGATTTCTCCTGGTGCCTGTATTGCTCTTCAAGTGGAGATTGCCTGATCCCACACCAAACACCACACATTTAGCTGGTGGGCAGAAGCAGCATGCCTTAAAAATTGTGTTTGAGTCCAGCCAGTGTGGCTCAGTGTTTGAGTGTCAAACTACGAACCAAGAGGTCACGGTGCGATTCGAGGTCAGGGCACATGACCGGGTTACGGGCTTGATCCCCAGTAGGGGGTGTGCAGGAGGCAACCGATCAATGGTTTTCTCTCATCATTGATGATTCTATTTCTCCTTCTTCCTTACTCTCTGAAATCAATAAAAATATATTTAAAAAATATAAAAAATTGTGCTTTAGAGAAAGTCCTTTGTATATCCAAATTAATTAAGGAAATTCATTTATAAGGGAACCCTCTAATTCAGATATCTTTAAAGGGAGGACTTAGAAAATAAGAAATCAACATTCTGGCAACCATTTAGTGGTCCATGGTTTAATTTCTAACATGGTACTTAAAACTTCTTACCCATCAGTACTGACCCAATATAATTTATTATCTTTGGAACAGCATACATTTATTGTAAAAACAATGGGAAATATCTGCCAATGATGTGATTTTACATTCATATTGTTTAGAAAAACAATAATAAAAGCCAAACTTATAAAATAAATATTGCTAGTCTATGGATAGGTAAGACAACTTTAAAAAATTTTCTAGTTTATCATAGGAATATATTTTAGCACTGTAATAATAAAAAAATCTGAAGAATAATAGCCAAGTATAATGAAGAATATATATTCTAGAATTTAAAAAATTACAGAAGCACATACTTTATTTTTTGTGCACCAAAGGATAAGAATCCAAAGTAATACAACTTTGTCTCAACTAACAACTATCATTTAGAAAATTCTTACTTTTTTCCCCCCAAGTCAAACTGCATAATTCCTCTTTATATTTTCTTATTTATTTTATTAGATTAAAATTATTAAACATTTAAAACATGTACAAGTATAGAGAAAATAGTATAATAAACCTCCTGTACCTATCACCCAGCTTCAATAATTATCATCTCTTGGCCAATCCTGTCTCATCTATCTCCTATTCACTCCTCACCTCCACCCAAGTTATGTCTTTCTTTCTTAAAAAAAAAAACAAACCTTTTTAACTTTGAAATAATTTTTTATTTTAAAAAAAGTGGTTAAAATATTACAGAGGTCCTTTAAATCCTTCATCAGCTCCCCACAATACTAGCATATTACAAAACCACAGTGTAACCACCCATACCCATAAACTGCTTTTATTTTTCTGTAAGAAAAACTGCTCAATTTTTGTGCTCCTCTGCTGAATGCAAATCCACTCATTTGAGGAAACAATAACTATAAAACACCATCCACCCTTAGCAATTTTGTAATTCCTTGTAATTATTTTCTTAATTTGGCCAAAAAAGAGCAAGTACTTTAAGATCTCTGAAATAGCCATAAACTAATGAAATTTTTAGTTAACAAGATGTTTGGGAGAGTCAAGCTCCTATTTTAGGGACATAATATGATCTAATAATTATTCAAACACAGAAATACCAATAAAATTCTGGCCTAGACACATTGGCTGTTTCTAAAATATAGATAATTACAATGTCAAGAGACTCCTGATCCGAGTTCCCGGTAGGATGTTCAGGAGCAAATGCGCTTCCCTTGCCACCTAGAATTCCATTGCTAATTATGAAATGTAATAAGTTGTTCAAGTCATCAAATATTTGGGATTCTTGGTCTGAGGACCTTGCTGGGGTAATCTTTCCTGGATTCTCTAACAATCATTAGTAGACCCTTAAGAGCCAGCAGGGTTGTCATGCTTCTTCTATTTGTAGCTCCAGCCAATAAGTGAACTAGGTCAAGAAACACAGCCGAGGCCATTTGGGAGCTCGCAATTTTGTCAAGGTCATCAAAATAATTACATATCTTAAGCAATTTGAGAATCACTCAAAGCAGCCTTAACAACAGTGAAAAATAAAAAGTTTAGAGTCTTTAGACAAAAATATGTAACTGCTGAGAGAATACAGGGAAAAGTTGTGATTAGGGTGGAATACGATAGAGAACTGGAGAAAGGTCCCTAAGGGAAGATCTGTTTGGCTCAGTGGATAGAGCATCAGCCTGCGGACTGAAGGGTCCCAGGTTCGATTCCAGTCAGGGGCATGTACCTTGGTTGCGGGCACGTGCCCAGTGGCGGGTGTGCAGGAGGCAGCTGATCAATGTTTCTCTCTCATCGATGTTTCCAATTCTCTATCCCTCTCCCTTCCTCTCTGTAATAAATCAATAAAATATATTAAAAAAAAAAAGAGCAGGCGACTAAGGCAGCATAACAGAGTGGTTAAAGCAAGATTAGCTCTGGAGTCAGATTGCTTGGGCTCAACTCACAGTTCCCTTGTGCTCTGTACGTTGTTTAACCCTTTCAAATCCAGCTTGACTAAAGATGCTTATCATAACCTCTCCCATCTACAGATGCAACAGGCTTGGGCCAATAAGAACCACACAGAGGAGATCGAGTGTTTGCTGACTTGGCTGACTGATGATATTTCACCCTAACTGAAATGTGGGGGAAGACAGGGGTGGAGTCTCATTGGTTCTTGAACACTCATCCACAGTTACAAGTTAAGGGCTGGTTATAAACTGCTGCTCCCCATCATTTCCCCCAGGGTGGGGTAGTCACTTAGGTGTCAGGAGAACAATGTGCTCTCAGTTTGCCTAACTGGCCCTCCTATCTGGGTTCCTTGTATCTAGTTAGTTTCCCATGGGCTTGACTCCAGCAAGGGTGGAAGGGGGACTCCAGCCAGCCGGCTTCTCTGAGACTAGACTCCACTTTCCTCCTGTCCCACATAAACGCTCGATGAATGTCCAGACTCTCCCCTGTCATTCTTTGAATGCCCTGATCACTCAGTCTACTTTGATGCCATTCCCTGCCTAGCCCTCTTGGGCTGAATGCTTTGGATGTAACTTTGAAATTATTTGCCTCGCTTAAACTCAGTTCACAGGAAAACCAGCTGCTTCCTCCGTTTCACATCCTGAAATCTTCCTTTACCTCTTCTTCTGGTTCCTGCTTCTACTTAGCCAAATCCCACATGGTCCCTTCTCCTAGGGGGAGCTACCCACCTGTTGACAGGGCAACCCTACACCATTTATGACAAACATTTATTATTGTTATGATTTTACTGAGGAGATCCTTTTATAACGTTTTTTTTAAAAGTGGGTTACAAATAGAACTGCTAATAACGATAAGTAGTAATTTGTAAAGATCAGTTTCTTTCAAGACATTCTATATTAAATGGAAATTTTATGGTGAGTTTGAAACATTGAAACAGACCACTCATGCGTAGCTGTCAGAACATGCAGAAAAATGGTTTGCCGTCCTGGCATAGGTTATTTATGAAATGGCGTTCCTTTCAGTGTACTCAGAGGCAGGTGAGCCTATGGTGTGCTCTGCCCGCTCTGAAGATGGTGATCTGTAAAGGAGGCTTAGGTGTGAAGACACAGGTGACTTCTATGTTCAGATGTGCTCTATCACCACGTTCAGAAATAGCTTCTGAAAAACACAACTGGCACATTGTGGGGGGAAATACACGTCTATTTGATCTGTCCCTTTTCTATAAGTAACGGAGGGATTCAGATATTCTGTGATAATGTCATTCTACCTTACACTACAGGACATATTTCAGCAGTCCTAGAAGCTTAGAAATCTTACAGAAAATTAAACTTTAGCCAAGTCTGGGCAAACCTGGCTTTCATGGGCTGCCAAAGAATCTGGCCCAGACAGACATGATAAGACTGAAAGCATTTGGGTTTTGTTCACGATTTAACAGAATTCTCCCACGGCAGTCATTAAACTCTGATCAGGTTACCAGATCTGAAGTTTTCAGCATCGGATGCCAGGCAGTACACTGTGAAATTCTTAGTTGCTTGAGATTTATGGAAGTCATATTGAAAGACATGAAGGTATGGATTAGCCTACAAAGCAATTAAATGGGGAGTTCTCTCACAGTGAGCCTGAGGCCTCTCCTGACCAAGAGAGAAGGCCATTTGTCAAAATGCCTTTGGTATTTTCACTCTGTAAGTTCTCCAAATCTCCTCAGCCATCTCTAAATATTCTTTTGGGGTATTTTCTCAATGGTCAGGTGTTATTATAGATGAGGAAAGAAACAGCAAAATATTTGAGCTATTTCCGTCCTGCCTGGTATGGCTCAGTGGTTAGAGTGTTGCCCTGTGCACTGGAGGGTCGTAAGTTCGATTTCTGGTCAAGGGAAAGCACCTGGGTTGCAGGTTTGATCCCCAGCCCTGGTCAGGGCATGTGCGAGAGGCAAGCAATCAATGTGTCTCTCACACTGATGTTTTTCTCTCTCTCACTCCCTCATTCCCCCTTCCTTCTACTCTCTCTAAAAATCAATGGGAAAAATATCCTCGGGTGAGGATTAACAATAAATAAATAAATAAATAAATAAATAAATAAATAAATAAAGTATTTGCGCTATTTCTGAATGAGCAGTGAATAAGAAGGGAGAGCTGATTTTAGGAGAGGATCAGAAGACATTTCTACTATTGTCCTTTTTCTCTTCCAGATGTATTGATATATAATTGACATATAAGTTGTGTAAATTTAAAGTATACAATATGTTGATTTGATATGCATATATTGCAAAATGATTACCTCCGTAGCTTTTGCTAACACCCCCATCACATCACATAATTACCATTTCTCCCTTGTTGTGAGAACGTAAGCTCTACTTTCTTAGCAACTTTCAAGTACATGATATGGCACTGTTAACTACAATCACAATGCTGTGCCTTAGATCCCCGCAACCGAGTAGTCATCTTCTAACTGGAAGTTTGTACCCTTTGACTAACATCTCCCCATTTCTTCTATCCCACAGCCCCTGGTAACCACCATTCTACTCTGTTTCTACGAATTGGACATTTTAGTATATATAAGTATTATATATATATAAGTATTTGTCCTAATCTGACATATTTCACTTAGCATAAAGCCCACAAGTTTCATTCATGTTGTCTCAGATGGCAGGCTTTCCTTCTTTCACATGGCTGAATAATATTCCTCTGTGTGTGCGTGAAAAATCTTTTACCCATTTATCCATTATGAACACTTAGGTTATTTCCATATCTTGGCGATTGTGAATAATGCTGTAATAAACATGAGTGCAGATATATCTTCAAGGTAATGTTTTCATTTCCTTTGGATATATATCCAGAAGTGGGATCACTGAATGCTATGGTAGTTCTATTTTTAAATTTTTGGCGGAACCTCTATACTGTTTTCCATAGTGCCTATACCAATGTAAATTCCCAGCAACAGTGCACCAGGGTTCCCTTTTCTCCACATCCTTGCCAGCACTTACTTACTTACTTTCTTTCTTTCTTTCTTTTTTTTATGATAGCCATTCTAACAAGTGTGAGGTGATAGCTCATTGTGTTTTTTTTCATTGTTGTTAATTCTTACCTGAGGATATTTTTTTCATTGCTTCTTCAGAGAGAGTGAAAGGAGGTAGGGAGGGGAAGAGAGAGAAATATCGATGTGAGAGGGCCACATTGACTGGTTGCCTCCTACACATGCCCCAACTAGGGGTGGGGAGAAAACGCACAACCCAGGCATGTGCCCTTGACTGGGAATTGAAACCACAACTCTCCAGTCTGTGGGCTGAGGTTCTAACTGCTGAGCACACCAGCTGAGGCCTCATTGTGGTTTTGACTTACATTTCCCTGATGGTAGTGATGCTGTGCATTTTCTCCTGTGCCTGTTGGCCATCTGTATGTCTTCTTTGGAAAAATGTCTATTCGGTTCCTTTGTCCATTTTTAAATTGGGTAGTTTATAGCTGTTATTGAGTAGTATGAGTTCTTTATATATTTTGGATATTAACCCCTTATCAGATATATGGTTTTCAGATGAAGTCTAAATGAATTAAAGACTTAAACATATGACCTGAAACCATAAAACTCCTAGAAGAAAACATAGGGAAAAATCTCCTTAATGTTGATCTTGGCAACAATTTTTTTGGGATATGACACTCAAAGCACAAGCAATAAAAGCAAAAACCAATAAATGGGACTACATGAAACACCTATATTTTTTTACAGAATACCAACGCCTTTCGCTGGTCATGCTGGGTCTAGAGAGAAAAAGGGAGCCCAGATGCCAGTATTTCCCATCAGCCCTTTTTGATCCTTTGGCCTTACACAAGTTCTATAATTTTATTGTTCATCCTTTTCTCCACCTGAAATCATAAAAGCCATTAAGAGCAATTGTATAGTGAGAATAGAACACAGGAATTCAGAACATCGTTCCTTATTCTGTTCCTCGTTTTCTCAGACATCTGCTTTTGGAATCAGGTGTAAGTTAACGTTCTTGCTGTGCCACAGTTGAGTTTTGGGAAAGTTACTTAACCTTTCTGATTCTTAGTTTCCTCATCTATGAAACGAGGATAATAATATCTAGATTATAGAATTAGTATGAGAGTTAAAATGAGATATTATATGGAAAGCAGAGAGTACAATGCCTAACACAGCACTCTCAACAAATGTTTGCAATTTTAATTTTTGATTGTAGTTACTTAGCTTGGATAAAAGTCTTTTAATAGGTGGGGGAGGCTAACTTCAAATGCTCGGTAGAAGAAGGGAATACATAAACAAACAATAAGAAAGACACATAAGGCATCATTCATCTCATGGAGAGAATTTGTTACATGATGCTAAATTTTAGGTATTTTTGAATGTAGGACTACTGTTAGACCATTGTAGGGAAGTTATTTCAATTATATAGGGAGGCATGTAAGAAATTTAAAGCTTGGAATACATCACAAGACTTATTTTCATAACCTGCAATGAAAGGTGTTATGAAAGCATAAATTATACATTTTCACTTTTATAATTATACTTGAACAGATTTCATTATGTAATTCTTCAGACTTAACTTTGTTTCCTTTATAAAGCAATGTGCCATAAAAAGCCTTCTGTAAAAGAAATCATTACTAATCACATATTTACAATATAAAGAGAAAATGCCTCCCTAAATATTCATATTTATATTGCCACATTAGCTGCTCTGAAATTGTTATTGGACAAAACTAATCATGTATTCAAGGCAGGTAAAATATTTATAAACATTATTCAAATTACCCACATTCAGAGACTTCGTAAAATCTTTTTCAAATAAGTTTCCCTGTAAAAATTCAGAAATATATTAATAGTCATTGAATTTTTGTACACATTGTGGGTCATTTGCCTCCAATTCTGGCTCAGAATGGGGGGGGGGGTGGTTAGGCAAACAATTTTTACCCCCAAATTCTCTCCACATTCTGCTAAATTTTTACAAGGAAGTTCTCCGCCATATTGCCATTGCAATGGCATAAGTACTACTTTTCAAATGGCACATGTAGGAGCTCTAAATATTTGAACTGGAAAAACAAAGAAAAAGTCTATGAATTCAGCCCAGAGGCAAACAGCCAACTAGGACTTACTGAATGGATAGCCACATAAGCGTTCAAAAAGCACACACTATCTAAAGCCAACATCTACAACATCCCCATAATAAACACACACTTCTACAAGAGCAAGAGTTCTTTTGGGCTTGAAATCAGTTTAATAATTGCCCTACCCCTTTCTTATAATTTCTCTTCATAACGCTCATCCTAATTTGCTAGATAATTTTAATTATTTCATCAAAGTCACTTTGTAAGTCATACCAGTGTCACAGCTACAACACAGGGGTGGCTCATACCACCTGGTTCCGCACTTCCACTGCCAATGTTCCCCAAACCTACAAATTTCACAATAATAAGAGAAAATGAAAAATAGATATTCAATAAGCAACTTACACTTTAAGAGAATGAGAGGGTAGTTGCAGTTATTGTGTAGAAACAGAAGTACAGCTGTAATAATTTATTTGAAGATTCTAACTAAAAGAGAGTACACAAAATATAAAATTCAAAGTGTGAAAGAGATATATGATTACTACTACTAATATGGAATAATGGTATAATTCAAAGCAGAGACAGTTCCTATGAGCCACAGAAATTTTTGGTATGAGAAGAAAAAATGAAATATTTTCTAAAAAACAAAAATACCAATATACAGCACACTTTCATAGAAATATCTCAGTACTCAATATATGTAGTTCTGTCTACCAACTACTAAAGCAGAGCTAAATTGATTATTCTATTTTTAAAATCAGTTATCAGTTGGGTAAATGAGCCTCTGATTATAGGAATCATTAGCCTATCAATCAAATACCAGCCAGCTGTATATAGGATCTCAGACAAGGGACCAGCTTGCATATCAACATATATACACAAACTCAAGTGGAAAAGAAAGTCTACTTTAAAATGCATATTCTGAACTGTCCACAATAAATATTTGACACAACCAAAATGTTTTAACACACTCTACACCTTACTAGCCGCATGATAAAAACATGTAACAGAACAATTCTAAGTAAGAGAAAACTTAAACTTTAAAGCTAAGCCATAAACTTATGTTTTAAAAAATGTAAAAAGTAAAAACATGAACGGACTCAGGAGGAACTTGGTATATCTTTAATTACTGTGTATTTAGTAACAGTGGTCTTTAATTTGACAAATACTCAATTCTCTTACAGATTATTTGCTAGTCTATCTGATTTCTATGAATTCCTGGGAGACTATAAGCCAAGTGGTAGCATTTAATGAAGAAGTGTTTTGATTGATTATCTCTCAGTGATCTGTCCGACATACGGTGAGTTATGAAAGTCATCAATAATTTCCCCTTAAGCAATAACTCCATTTAAAAAGTTATTTTTAAAGCGTTTATCAAATTATAACGCTTATCAAAAACAATGAAGCACTCTCTAAGGTTGTATCAAAATCATGACTGACTACTAGATTGAAAATATATATGTTAGTACTTGATGCAGATTGCTAAGGTATCCTAGCCAACTTGTTATAACTGTGTCTACCTAAAGGCAAGTAACAGGAATGCAGGTAAATAGCACAAAACAGTGATTTTAAGAAAATGCAAAAATGATATATACATATAAAATAAACGTATGTAAACTTGTGCAGCGTATAGCAATATAGCTCCTTGTAATGTAACGTGAATAGTATGGCTTCAGGCAACTGAAGAGAGAAGGGAAGCTGAACGCAGCTATACCAACCAAATGGCAAATGTGATACCTGATAATGTAAAACAGAGGCATCCCCGGGGTGCCATGTAAAATTATTATAAAGTGGTGAAATAACAATATAAAGTTAATTTTATTAAAATTAACAATGCTTCCCATCAGCACGAAACAATCTATATTCAAAATTAAAACAGTAGGGATGTTTATCCATTCAAGCATTCTGATAGGCTACATATTGTTGACTGCTAAAAGAAATAAAGTTTCCAAGCTTCTTTTTTTCTTATACATTCATAAAAACTCATCCTTATGAGAAACAGCACATTCAAAGGCTTGAAATTAAAAACATGTTTCCTCATGAAATTTAGTATATCTGGCATGTTGCTATAGACATATAGCAGCTTACTATTTTTCAAAAATTGGGAATAAAATAAAAGTGCCGTGCAAAATTTGATGGCAGCACTTTTCAAGTACAATGAGTAGAGATAGCTTAGATTAGTAATTTCGCGGCACTGTCTAAATCTTGATGCTTGCTGACTTCTACAACTTTCTATTTGCAGAACTGACCTGCATACACTTGCCAGCTGTGAGGTTTGTGTCAAGTAAAGAAATCAATTTTTAGTCTCTAAATATAATATTGAGAGAGTTTTCTTCATTACAAAAAAAATACAAGCTCATTGTCGAAGAAAATTAAAATAAAGAAGAGTACAAAGAAAGAGTAAATACTATCCCTAATATTAGGTTATAGCCTGTAGCCATTAGCACTTTGGAACACATCCTTTCAGTAATTCTTAAATGCAGCAATAAGCATATATATTTTTATTCTTAATATTTAATAAAAAATAAACCTGAATGAAGACCATATTACAAAATGAATTGGACCTTTTCGCCAAAACTAAAGAAAAATTTCACAGCATGTACTGTGTTTCATCCAAAGAGTAGCTGCAGTTACATGATAAACTACTTCTGGTGAAGAACTGAACATTGGTTTAAAATCCGGGAGTTAATTAGTCAATAGCACCATGGAGTAGGGTGAGAAATATAATCTCTGGATTGAGATGCTTTTGATATTAGGGGACAAAAGGATTATTTTATGAGATCCCAAAATTTTGAGGAACTTCCTATATTTTAGACATTTGGAAAATCTGTTTTACATGTTTGGAAATCTAAATCCACTAAATATACTATGATAAATAACCCAATACAAGGGTAGTTTTATGTCCTTGATATTTATAACATAGATTATATAAGGTAGAGCAAGGGACAATTTAGGAATTAGTTATAATTAAAGATAATATGCTTAAAATGTTTGTTATTGATTGATTTGAGAAACAGGGAGGGGGAGAGAGAGAGAAGAGAGAGAGAGAGAGAGAGAGAGAGAGAGAGAGAGAGAGAGAGAATACTGATTTTTTTGTTCCACTTATTTATGCATTTATTGGTTGCTTCTTGTATGTGCCCTGACTATAGACTGAACCCACAACCTTGGCATATCGGGACGATGTTCTAACCAACTGAGCTACCTGGCCAAAGGAAAGCAACCAAATAATAAAAAATTTATGGAACACTATTAAATTTAATTTAAGCCAAGAAAATCTAAGCTTACATGAACTCATTCTAACTCTAACACTGGCCACTGAGTTGAGGATGAAACAACAGATACCTTATCAGTTAACTCACTAGAAATTTCATATGATCAATGAAGTTAATAAATAAGAACTTTCACAACCTCTTTTATTATTCCTAGGTTGTCTCTTTTATGTTTTAAGGGAAAAAGCAAATCTTACACTTGTACACTCTATCTTAGCACACTTTATCCCATATCTTCTTATATCATATCCAGGCGTCCTCAAACTACGGCCCGCGGGCCACATGCGGCCCGCCGAGGACATTTACCCGGCCCGCCGGGTGCCGCTGCCTGTCCTGCTTAGCAGCCGACTCATCCCAGGCCCGCAGTGCGCATAGGAATTTGTTCATAGTGTTTTTTTTAAACTATAGTCCGGCCCTCCAACGGTCTGAGGGACAGTGAACTGGCCCCCTGTTTACAAAGTTTGAGGACCCCTGTTACTATATATATACATATATCATGTGTTGCCGCCTTCCCAGGAATGTAAACTCCATGAGGGCAGGGTTTTTACATGGATGTATCCCCAGGGCCTAGAACAGTACTTGGCCCATAGTAGGTGCCCAATAAATATCTGTTGAATAAATGGATGAGTTTTCTCCAATTGGATAGAGTTAGCAGAAATCAATTTAAGTCTTCAAAAAAAAAGGGAAGATATTTTACAAGAAATTAAATATATTTCTCAGAACTTGGGTTTCTCTTATATTGGGAGCACACAATTTTGTAACTTTTGGTCTCCTTTATAGGATTATTTTGATAACAGTAATTACTAGAGCTTACTTCACTGAAAATTTGTGAATTCATTTTTTAAAATTTCAGAAAACACCATTTTTTTTGTTGTTGCCACTGATGCTAGAAAATAAAAATGACTCCCCTGTCTCTTTCTTGTAAAAAATCCAGTACTAACCACACAAATCCAGGTAGCTGCCTCATCAATTCTCATTTATTCTACCTCATCTATTCTCCTGCGAAGGACACTCTATATTGTATATTCCTATTGAACAACAGAACCATTCTGAAAAATTTGCGTACTAGCAATTAAACCATTTTGCAGTTTGCAAACAGTAATGCAGATTCCAATGATAAGATGAGTGAGCAGGATGCAAGAACACCTTAACGATCACCTGCCACACTTGTGTTTGAGGTGCTCCATGGCTGTTTACACCTAGTGCCATCTGGCTCTATAGATATAATAACAATTATTCCATCGAGGTGTGTAGCTCCCTAAATCATATTAATATACAACGATTCCACTAGTCTTATAGGAGTTGATGTCTTTGTGTGCTCCCATTTAACCTGGGTAATGCGCTAAAAGAAGTCTGCCTCATCATTAAGAATTGATTTTTTATTTATGTGGATGTCACTGGCAATCCCATGATATCCCTTTGTAATTCAGTTGAACAGGACTGCAAGCTAGCGTTAATCTATTTTTATGGCATATCTTTAAAAATTTGCAACATCTTGCTACATTTGGATATTTATATAGAGATTTGTGTTCCCGCAGAAAGCTGTTGTTAGCTTTGGAGATCCATTTCATATAGCAATAGGGCAAGTATCTAATATACTTCATTAGCTATCTTATATCAGATAAGGGTTTATTTCCTTAAATTATTTAACCTTGGTAGAACCTACTAAGAGCACATAAATTACAGATACACTAATGAAAATCATTAGTTAGCCTATTTTTAAAAACCCACAACAACCAACAGGAATAAAATAAAAACATTTAAAAATCAGCCCTTTGGAAACATGTTATGAAAACAACTTGGTGAATTTACCATGATCACCCATTTCTTAATGTTGCCATTGGTCACTTATTATTTAGACATCGACATCAACAACTGTTCAAATGTGTTAATATTTGTAAAAAAGTCATATTGCTTTTTTTTTTGGCTAATGCAAAATCTGATTTCAAAAGTCAGTTATAAGTATTTATAAATTGCCTTATAACTTTTGCTAATTTAAAAATATTATAATAAAAATAATAAGCAGTTATAAAGAGAAGAAAAATATTTTAAAATGCTGAGAACAAACAGCACATGGCAAAAATCACACTTTAAATCTATTTTTCCTGAGAGTACTTAGAGGACCATTAAACAATGACCTCATCGGTAAGTTCTGTCAGAACTTCGTATTTGGGTATTATAAAGTCCATAATACTGTTTAGAAAGCAAGAGTGAGCTCCTTCCAAAAATTACAGAATTTGGCGTGTGGAGAGATTATGGTCTGTTATATCTGAGGTTCTTGTCCATTTTATACTGCTGTTTTAAAGATAGAATTGCTCTTATGTTAGTGAGAGTTTATAATATATAATTAGTGATACAGCAACTCCTAAGGAAGTTGAACAAGTTTCAGTATTTTTGAAGAAATGAGGCAATACTTCTTCAGATCTAAAAGATTTTGCAGAAGAGCGTCACTGGAAACTATAAACTACGTTAAGATTCTTGGCCTAGGAAAGTGTCCTGTGTTTTGCATGGATTATATAGACAATTAAAAAACAACAAAACACCCGGGCAAATTCATGATTCTAACTTGAAAAGATATGTCCGAAAACTTAACTAAGGGCTCAAACTTAACAAATGCACATTCATAAAGGCTACATTTGCGTTAGAAGTGTGAAAGCAATGTAGTTTTCAATGTAATCTACTAAGTCCTGTACTCCTGAAACTGTAATTTTTTACAAATATGTTTCCTAAGAGCTGTGTAAATTATATTTTTTATGTATTGTAATGTTATAAATAACAAAGAAGCAACTATGTGCTTTTGTATTCAGTAAGTAAACATTTAATGCTCAGATATGTTCACTAAAGATTGTTTCACAAAAAACGCGGGGGACATGTTTCTGTGCTCTTCAGAACTAGGTGGAGACCAATTATCAGGAATAATATACGTGTCAGTTTTTGAGTGCAGTATTGCTTCTAAACATGATTAAAAAAACAACACTCCACAGAGATGATAAAAGGTGGATTAATCACCTAAATGCCTATAAATGGAGATTTAAGGTCAGAGATATTTCCTTCACTCACCCTGTTGTCAACACACGAGGTTGGTTGGTCACACATTATGTCCTGGTGCGTACAAGGTATGCACTGTGGTTCAGAGTTAATACTGGGGATTTAGCTTACAGGGCTCACAATTGAGGTTTTAAAACATAATCATGATAGTGTCTGTATACTATTCTAATGATTCTAATGGCTTTACTTTCATTGAAATAATTCTTTATTTTAGGAATGAGCCCAATAAAGAGGGAACATCGAGTCTGTCTGAAATCTACTTCAGGGCGCACCTCAATCGGGCGCACGGTGAAGGCTGTGACAATGACATTCACAATAGCATTGCTGCTGGGTCCTGCTATAATTTGCTCTCTATGATTGCCCCTTTAAACAAAAAGCTCTGCACTCAGCATGCAAAGAAGTTAGAAGTGGGGAAAGGAGGGGCACCCTCACATATAAGAGGAGAGAGAGGAAAAAACTGCAGATCAATCATTTATAATTAACAAAAATCCGATTGGTGCTTTAAATAGAGATCAATGTGTTCCAGGCTGCCTGGATTGTGGGGATGTATTCACCTTCTCGTAACTCTCCAAGCAAGCTGTCACACCTACAGAATCACCATTTGTTTTCTTAACAAAGCTTCAGGGGGCGCCAGGCTCTCATTGAAATTTCATTAATCTAATGGAGTAAAGTCCTATAGAAAAAAATCAAATTCTCGTTGGACGAGATGCTACCTGGGAAAGATAACCTCTGTTTGAACTCTCAGACTCGGATCGCTCTGCTATTAGTCTGAGGAAACAGACAGCAACAACGCTGATTACAGCCACCGGCCTCAACAATTTTTTTTTCTAACTAGCAATTTCAAGTGCCAAGTGCCACAGTGTCAGCTAAAGAAACACAACTGCGGGTTTTCTGCAGAGGGAAATGGTTCTGAAATGTCACTGAATAGCTCACAAAGGACGCCAATCTACGACAACAGAGACATAAGCATATAGGAGAAAGGGCCCACACATCCTCCTTTCAAAGGTATGTTATTTACATGCATGTACTTTGTGAAACCCACAGATATTCAATTCAGGATTTTCACAGAAGCCTAAACCAAAACCTGTTTAGAAAGCAATGGCGAGATTTTCCCGAAAGTCATAGAATTTTGGGTATGGGGAGGTTGTGAAATGGTATACACATAAGTAGATGCCCTACATGGTAGATGACAATCTTTAAGTTTCCAAGACAACAATTGTAACTGTTAGTGATCATATTTCAGCATCACCTCCATGTAATTTATTTTACACGTTCGCAAATGTGGCCCAAATGTGTGCATGTCAATGTGCAGTAGCAACAAGGCCTTTGAGAGAAAAATATGGAATGCTGATTCACCAAAATTTCTTCTAGGAATGTCCGCATGGCTCATGTGACACTCAGCAAGAGCATGGGATGGTAGACATGTGCATAATAAAAGCGCCAACGTGACGAGGCTGCATCTATGCCAAACTAAAATAGCTTTCCATAGTGCTTTGCTTTCCCTATTTAAATGTCTACTTAAAAACAAATTAAAATGACTAACAGACCAGTGACTTGAGGTGCCCTGTGTAAGAGTCCACAGAGAAAATGAAACAACCTGTGGAAAGCCCTCCACTAAGCTCCTATGTGAATACTGTGCTGCACAAGGAGCAACCGGGCAAAGGGAAGTAGACTTCCATCAGGTGAGATCACAGTCAAGTTCACCACTGCTTTCTGGCTTCACATACTCCAAAATCTAGAAGTGACTGTGCAAACCTCCCTCGTGTTAAAGGAGAAAACAAATCTTACTGTAAAGTTTAAAAAAAAAATTGAAAAAATTCTGAGTTCATCTTTCAGATAATATTTTCATTTTACAACAAACATGCTGTTTTTCACCTAGCTCATATAAAGCTTACTTCAGGTCAGGCAATATCTTCTGTCTCCAAAGCACCTCACAGGAGTGAGTCACATCCTCTTATTTATTTTTTCTATTTCTCTGTTTACGGGTAGACATTTTTCTACTTGGGATAGATTTAATATTTTTCTTCTGGTCTAAATTTATCCATAAAGACGTAGCTTATGTTCAGACATAATTTCTCTAATTTCCTGTCTGAGATCCACCTGTAGAATTATACTTCCTGCTCTCCACCTACATCCTGTTTAAAGATGCCACTGAAAATATATCAAATTTTTTTATTTTAAGCCAACAGGAAAATGGGTAAATAACACATTTGTGTGTCTGTGTATATGGACTATTTATATAAACACATAATGTAGGCAAATCTATACACACACAAAAGTTAGTTTACTCAAGTTAAGGTTATTAAAATTGATCCTGGGAACAAAATAATACACCTTTTCTAGGCATTCATCCCTACAATAGAGACCGAGAAAGAAGGATTGTGAGAGGGAGACACACACATTCAGATGAGCCTTCAGGGAATTGTATGAACTTTTGAACCAGAGGCGGAGAGCCAGAGCCCAGCCTGTTCCCACTTTAATAAACATTTTTTTCTTCAATTAATTAAGGTTTGGAAAGAAAAAAAATCCACAGAAGAGAAGTAATTTAACATGCAACGCATACTTTGCAGATGGATCCTACCTTCGGATGCTTATTAAATCTATGCATGATTGCGCTGGAGAAAATTAATTGCATTGTTTCTCGCTATTCAAAAGGGGGTTGCAAACAGCTCAAAAATAAAAAGGAAAATAAAGCAAGATTATTGTTGTTGTTTAAAAAAAACATACAACAACAGCTACAGTATAAAAGGAATACTTCAAAGTCCCAATACCCACAACTGGCATAAGAGCACAAAAGATTTCTTTAAATTTTTTTTGATATTTGAAAATACTGCATATGTTGCCAGAATACATATCAGTTTGGATACTTTAAGTTTGCTAATATTCTGCTCTAACTAAAATTTCCTACTCGGTGGCGTTTGAACTGTTCGATTAAGTAGTGAGTTTCTGTCCAAACCCTGCTGTGAAAAAAGATTTACGTGAGTAGTCAGTACACACTGCCACACATTCCCTGTATCTTGGTTAGCTGGTGTTCTCTCCATTATAGTCTTTGGAAAAAATGATAAATTTTTAGATTTGGGGGAGAAAAAAAATACACTACTATCATAAAATATTCAGAATGTAAGTAATCATTTGCATTTTTATCAGCTTTAATTATTATTATTTTTAAAATATATTTTTATTGATTTCAGAGAGAAAGAGAGAGGGAGGGAGTGATAGAAACATCAATGATGAGAGAGAATCACTGATTGGCTGCCTCTGGCACTCCCCACACTGGGGATGGAGCTCACAACCCTGATCAGGAACCGAACCGTGACCTCCTGGTTCATAGGTTGATGCTCAACCACTGAGCCACACCAGCTGGGCAGCTTTAATTATTTTTTTTCAAAAGCACAGAAGCTTCAGAAACTGAAGCCATTTTTCTTTTTGCCTTTTCTGAAGTCCTGCTAGTGGAAATTGAACTGTAACCTCTCTCTTAGATTGTCCTGAAAACTACCTCCATCAAACTTGAAAGGACCACTCTGTCTCAGGAGTTAGAAGAGCTCTTAATTTTCTTAACTCACTTATTTCCAGATTTAAAAATAATCCTTGTATTACTTCATGACAGATGCTTCTTTTGATGTGACCCACCCTGTAGTTGACTAAAAACATTTTACTTAAGAACTTCTGGACTTATCCGATTCCATGACTCAAATAGATGGAGGCTGTATTTTATTCTTCATCCCACTCCAAATAGATACATCAGTCTCTCTAACCCCTGGTTAACGTGTATAATTATTTTAAAGTATTTATCGTGACAATTTTGTTGCGTGTAACAAACTAAGGACATGTCATAAATAAAATTGTCTTATGTACAACAGAGTTCTTAAGATATGGGTTAAAACATAGATATATTAACACTGGGATTAATTGACACAGTGTCCTTCACCAGCAGCTCTCCAAGAACAATATACATTACTTCATACATAATTACAGATATTATTGTCCCTAGTTAGGAGTGGGGAAAAACAAGGTCATATGGTAAGACAGGTAGAACAAAACTTTTAAGACAAGTGTTCAACTTTTATTCCCTTGCTCTAACTTTTAAAATCAGACCCACCACACCCTATCAAGCAACTAAAAGTAGGGTCTCATCAACATTCAAAAACATAGCTGCTTTAGAGAAAAGTACATGCCACCAAGAGAAATGCAGGTCAAAGCCTAGTCCGAGCCTTGTGCTGCTAGAGTTTTTCTAAATGTGACATAAAAAAGGTATAGTACCTATTTTATAGGTTCTTAAAGAGGACAAACAGAAATATGTGGATTGGACCTATAGAACTTCACCATTACTAAGACAGTTTAACTAAGGTAATTAAAACAGGGCCAGCTGCAGAAATTTTTGCAGTCTTATTTAAATCAATCCACGTTGATATGTATGAAATGCCTGAATAATACAGGTGGGGAAAAGTCCAAGAAGGGAGATTTCTTAGTTCAAGGCACCTGATTCATTCCTTGCCCTAGAAAGATCTCTTCTACTGTTTGCTATACTGCAGCCTTGAGCAACCTCCATAGGGCTGACTGCAGCCAAATATACATCTGACCTGTCTTTTTACTCCAGATTGTCTCAGATATTCCCATATTTATCTTTTAGTAGTAAGTTTCCTCTGCAATTGACAATCCTTCCCACCTCAAAAATAGAGTATTGCAAATGAAAGTCCTGTATATCAGTCATCCCTACCTAATTGGTCATCTGAAGTTCTAGGACGTCCTCTAAAGAACCTGTCACATTACGCTGCTCTATTATCTTTCTGCAAAGTTCCAGGATGAGCACGGACAAGCAATGAGTAAGAAGCTGTTGGCAAAGGAGAATGACTCAGACTCTGCTTGGACTAATTCTGATTGAGTTTGTGGAAGGGGCTATCAAAATCCAGATACCAAAAGCACAAAATAATTCTAGGAAAGTAGATGGTTAGATTCACTTTCCACAATCTAAGAGTTTAGTCTGAGTTTCAGACTTTAAGATACTTACTGTATAAGTAAGAATAGTTTCAAAAAATTAAAACCCTTTATTGACTTAGTCTTTACATTTCTTACAGACCTTAAAATAAATACCTTGTTCTCTTGAAGCAGAGCTGACTGATGACTGGGGAATTAGATTCAAGCAAGATATTATACTTTGATTTAGCCAATCTCTGTATTAATTTATTACACTGGATCCTCTTTTGCTGAAAGAGTTAAAACTCCCTCTATAAGGTAAAGAGCTTAACCACTCTTGGATGAGATATTTTTTCTGTTTTCCAATGCAATTACTCTTTGTCTTAAATCTAATTGAATTCACTTTCCATGTTAGTGGGGGAAGGGTGGTGGGTAGGAGAGATGCAGCATTGGTTAGAAGACAAACAGGGTGAATTGTAGACTTTTTGAAATAGAAGATATTTTAAAGACAACAAAAAGTGATTTGATAAAAATGTTAAATATTCAGTGGTGTGGTGTGGGTAGGGGAGATTTTGGCCCTCAGGAACTGAATTTTGTATATGGAGAATATCAGGGACATTGCATCAGGTACATTCATTTTTATAATTTATAAAGTATCTTTGGATTCTCTGGATAAAAAGGACCATATAAATATGAACATTTTCATTTCATGTGGGTGATTATAGGTTGTTGACAACTAAGCATAAACCTATTTCAGTAGTCAAAGGGAAATAAACTCTTAGGTGGACTTGGGTTTTCTGCCATTTTCTCTTCCCTGAGTTGTAACATACACAAGTGAGCAGGTCCTCGTTGACTGCCTCTTTTCCCTTTTCTAAAGTTCCTGTCTCTGTAATTTATCTTTGTAGTGTCAATGTACTGTCCAGCATTTGCCTTTGTACTCATAAGCTATATTGAACGAAGTAAACACTTACCTTGGATTTATCTGGTACAGTGTTTTCTACCCTCAGGACTGCTGTTGTCTAAGGGAAGGAAACCTCCAGATATCAGGGAAGGAGGAGAGAGGGAGGTTGTCACTCTGTGACATGTTAAGAAACACTATAGAACAAGAGACTGCTATTATCTCAAGGTTCTCTGATGGTTTTTAGGATATGACAAATTCATTCATATATATATATATATATATATATATATATATATATATATATATAAAATTTGGGACTGGACCACATGACCACATTTTTGGGAGAGGGGTTCAGTTTCACTAACACTTATTGAATGTCTAATATGTGTTGAAATCTGTAAGAAATATAAAGATAATTAAGACACAACCCCTGCCCTCTGGGAGCTCGCAGTCTGTCAGAGAAGCCAGCACTTGTAAGGAATATAATGCAAGGCAAGTGGTGGCAACAGCTATACTAGAGTTATTGGTCAAGTAAACTGCAAGACAGGGAGCTGTTGAGGCTAACTTGGGACACCTAGGAAGCCATGTTGAGAAGAGTTTGAAGGATTTAGTGAAATGTGGGTGGCTGGAGAGGGTGGGAAAGGCATTCCAGGTGGAAGACACAGAGCTGGGTTTGGGGAATGATGAATAATCCCGTGAGGCCAAAGTTTAGGGCAGAGTTTCAAATGTAAAAGGTAAGAGGAAAGGTAGGTTCAGAACGATGACTCATATTTGAGATCATAGGCAAGATCAGGAAGCTGCAGTGTAACCAGACAACAGTTCTCAATGATGAGTGTTCCTTGCCTATTAGTATCCCCACTGTGTGCTCAAGAGGTCCTGATTTCACTGGTTCAGTTCTGCCACCCTCAGACGAGTGTTGTAGCCTTTTGTGGTACAGTCTGGGGAGACTGAGGAGAATGAGATGGGAGTTCAAAAGGACGGAGGTCACGCAGGTAAAACAGTAGAGGACAGAGAGCAAAGAAGCACTCTCTCTCCACTCTGTACTGCTGAGGATCAGGAGAGACAGGGCAGAACGGTACGTTTGGGAGAGTTCTGGGCTAGGACAGCAAGAGGCTCCGGGGAGTTGTGGGGATTTTGAGGAGGGGAGAGTTGTCTTATAAATGATACTTCAGGTATTTTGGGGGAATGAAATGCTTACTCTTAATGTGCTTCTGTGAATGTGGAATCTTTTCAGGACTGGGTCTTGGTGTCAACAGGGATCATACAGGTAAGCCAAGATTCAGGGCAACTCAGCAAGAAATCATATGTGATTTTCCATGGACTAAAGGCTATGGCTCACATTACACCAAGAGAAAGCGATGACGGCGGAGCCTGAAAATGAAGTTGGATTAGGAGCTTTTACCATTATATTCCTCCATGAATTCTCCATTTAATGTTTAATATTTGTTTAATGGATTGAGATGGTTCATGCTGTATATTAACTACTATTTAGCAGTTATTCTTTTCATGATTCTATTATATTTCTATAGTCCTCCCTATACTTCCACTCCCCATTTTCCCCATGTCCTGGTCCAATCCCTACTCCATATTCTTTACTCTCAGCAAATGGCTTTGCACTCCTCTCCCTTCAAGTACAAATAACTCTGCATCTTTACCCCTTTCCATTCTTTAACTTTCTATCCTTAAAGAGTAAGTGCCTTGCCTTTTAGCTAAGACTAATTCTTGAATAGTATTATCTGATCCACTTCTACCCTTTCTAGGACTTGATTCGATCCATATCTTCTCTTTTTAGATTGATTCCTTTTCATCTGCTGGAAAATCTGCTCAGATTTGCTTTTTCCTAAAACAAAATAAGCAAAGAAATTCCTCTTCCCTACTAACCACTTATCCCTCTCCTTCTTTTCATCAACCAACTTTTTAAAAGTGGTACATACCCATAGCCTAAAATCAGGCTTCTACTTCCACCAGTCTACTGAACTGCTCCTTGAAAGATTAGTAAAGCACTTCTTGTTTTGTTTCCCTCTATTCCCATCCTTGCCTCCAACGTCCATATCTAAAAACTTGTAAACACAAAGGGGCCATTGTCAATTATTCATCTTTATGATCCTTCAGTACCTAGTATTATGCCTTCCATATGGTAGAGAATCCATGAGTATTTTAATTGAATCTGAATTTCTTCAACCTTCCTCATAATCCACATGACTCCTGATCTCCTTCCACCATGTTAGAAACCTAACAACGATCTGAGATGCTTTTTCTAATGGGTTTAGAGAATTAGGAAATATCACATTATTTGAAAACAAAATTATTTTTAAATTCTCATTTACCATGAAGTATGGTGAAAATTATTTTATCTTATTGCTAAAATATACAAAACCAACAATATATACTGAACATGAAATGTACATCATGGTGATCAATGGTAGTGATCAACAATTTAAAAATGAGGAATGTGAGACATGCTGACTTGCCAAACTTATTAAGTGGCTCCTATTGACCCAAACACAAACCACTAAAATGTAATAATACCTGATATTATTCAATAATCTACACTTCCTGCCCATTTTCCCAGAAAGTTCTATAGGTGGCTGAGACACAATATACACTAATATATAACCAGGAATTGAGCCAATCACTACTAAAATATTGATATGATATCTATATATATAAAAGCCAAGCGACCAGAACAATGGACAACCGGAACGACCAGTCGCTATGATGCGTACTGTGGGGGCC
Organism: Plecotus auritus; assembly: GCF_963455305.1. Classification (NCBI taxonomy): domain Eukaryota; kingdom Metazoa; phylum Chordata; class Mammalia; order Chiroptera; family Vespertilionidae; genus Plecotus; species Plecotus auritus. The sequence continues at coordinate 11,108,173 of NC_137774.1, forward strand.
CACCAGCTCGATTGGGGCTCCGATCGGCCCCCCCGACACACCGATCAGGGTTAGGGCCAGCCAGCCAACCTCCTGTGCCCCTCCCCCACATCAGCCCAGCCTGATTGGCCCCCATTGGGGCAGGCTGGCCGGATCCCACCCATGTACGAATTAGTGTATCGGGCCTCTAGTCTTTAATAAATACGCTTTTTTGCATTGGGTACAAGAGCACATATTCTTACTTCAGATTCAGATGCATAAGGATAATCAATGGGATATAGGGACACTGTTTTTATTTCTATATTTTCCTTGGAGCCATATATATAAATATATATATATATATATATATATGTATATATGTATATATGTATATATATGTATATATATGGAATTTCACTAACAGGAAGTGGAGGTCCTTTCTCCCATCTCTCATAAACTCCATTTCACTGAGAAACTTTAGGAGCAGTGAGGAACAGCTCAAGTGTCACACAACTTCATACTGAGGTTACCCTGCCACTTCTCTACCCTATATTGCTATCCAGCTTATTGCAAGCAATGTGAAATGCCCAAGAAAACCAGCAATATTGGCTTGTTACAGTTGTTTACTTGCAGCATTCCTTTAGGGTGGTCCTACCCACCTAAAAATGTAAAGAGCCATGAGTTTCTCTGGGGCATTCTAATGCTCAGTCAAAATCTACCGTCTTTGTCACTATTTGGTTCAACAGTTCAGATCAATAAACACTCTGGGAGCATTTACCCTGTGAGAAGCATTGTGCTAGGCCTTCTAGGAGCCAAAGTCCAGTGGGGACAGATTTGTAAACATGGAATTCTAATATAATGTTGGCAGTGACTTGAAGAAGTCAAATCTCAGGGATTAAAAAAAAGAGTGTGAACTCTGTTTTGGGCAATTCTATATTTTAAGATTTTAAAACTTAAAAAATGTATTTGAAGGTTTAGGTTTTTTTTTAAAACATAGGTAGTAGGTTCTTTTTTGTTCTTTTATATATATTGACTTCAGAGAGGAATGGGGAGGGAGAGAGAGATAGAAACATCAATGATGAGAGAGATTCATTGTCTGACTCCTGCACATTCCCTACTGGGGATCGAGCCTGCAACCCGGCTTGTACCCTGACTGGGAATCGAACCTGGGATCTCTTGGTCCATGGGACGATGCCCAATCCACTTAGCTATCACATCTGGGCTGTATTTGAAGTTTTTAAAGATTATTTAAATGCGAACAAAATAAAAAAGTACAAAAAAATTGACTAGCCTACTCAGTGAACAGATTATTCTCAAAATAAAGATCTTTAATGGCAATAAACTCTTTTTATACAAGCAAAATATAGTAAGGGCAAAGAAATATGAGAGAATCTCACTATAGCTAGTAACTTCAAATTTGTCTTTTGTTTATGCTAAAAAGTTACCAGGTGGTGGGTGATCTGGTGCCACTGTCCTGTGACACTGTTTAAGGGGAATCTCCTTGTTATGCTACTGTTTTCCCTTTTTAAGGCTTTTCCCTAGATGTTTCCCTAGATAAAATCATATTTTATCTCATCCCCTTCAAATACCCTGTAAATAGCCTTTACATTAATGCCCATGTAATCTGTAAAATAATATTCTAGAGTCTTAGAAATATAAATAGATGAGCATTTTACTCTAAAAGAGCTCTTTATTCATCTGGTCTCACTACAGCTCTATGAGCAAAGCTGTTGAGTGAGTACTCCAAGATCTTATGGAACACACATAAAGGAAGCAGACTACTTTCCTTCATGTACTTCTAATTTTGTGGCTATAGAACCATCTTATATCAAAAGACTATATGTTCTAATATTAGTTTTCTGAAGAAAAAAAAGACACAGGCTTGGGAAAAACCTTTGAAAATTTGATTCCAATGGCCATTCCTGAGAATGAAATGCAGCCCTCTATATTTATCATACCTAGGACATACAGAAGGTTATTAGATAATAAGGGATATTTTTTTGCCATCTATGAAATAAATTGTGAATGTTTGGGAAGCTATAAGGCATATAGCTCAGTAGACTATGTAGGAGTTTGAAGGCTAATGCTGTAACTGAGGATGATATGTACGAACATCATGATATATGAGAGACATTATATTTTTTTATCACATCACCTCAACAGACACTAAGGAAACAGAAGTAAACTCTGGAATGGCTGAGAGGTTTTTTTTTTTTAATATTTTATTGATATTTTACAGAGAGGAAGGGAGAGGGAATAGAGAGCTAGAAACATCGATGAGAGAGAAACATCGATCAGCTGCCTCCTGCACACCTCCCACTGGAGATGTGCCCGCAACCAAGGTACATGCCCTTGACCGGAATCGAACCTGGGACCCTTCAGTCCACAGGCCGACGCTCTATCCACTGAGCCAAACCGGTTTCGGCATGGCTGAGAGTTTTAAGAGCTAAAAGAAAAAGTAAAAGTTTTAAATTCACAATTAGCTATATTACTTGGTTTTAAAGGGAGAGATGATTCACTACATCTATCATAATACCCAAGTGTCATAGAACTAAAGCAGTTTTGAGTTAAGCCTATGGACCCCTGCAAAACACATATTTTAGGTACTAATGAAATTTATAGAAATTTTTGTTATCAGGATTTATTTAAAAATCCTGAAATTTATAGAAAAATCAAAATTTTACATACAGACTAGGAAAAGAGGCCTCTAATGTGTCCAGTTCCTAATTCTATCATACTAGAGGCCCAGTGCATGAATTCGTGCTCAAGTGCGCTCTGGCCGGCCCACTCTGATCAGGGTGGGGAGAGCCAGTCAGGAGTGGGGCCAGCCAGGGGGAGGGGCCGCAGGTGGGTGGCGGGCCAGCCCTGCCCCCCTGGTCAAACTCCCAGTCGAGGGGACAATTTGCATATTAGCCTTTTATTATATAGGATAAGACATTTTGGAAAGGATTCCTTTGAATAATAGCTAGGACAATAAAGAACAATCTACATGAGCAAAGGGTAAACATCTGGGGAAATGATGGCAGGTTCTTACCTTCAGCTGCAGAAGGTGATGTGGAAGTTGTGATAGTATAGAATTGTGGACAAGACAGAGACAAACTTATCATTTTATCTAAAAAGCAGAGCAAGTGGGTTTCCACTGCATCATAAGGGACTCAAGCTAGATGTCAGACTACAATCCTGATAACAACAGCCATTAACAAAAACATTCTTTCTTAAAATATCAATTAAACAAAGATAATTCATTCTTCTGAGATAGTTTAGATACAGTCTTTCCCAAATAAAACAAATGGGCAGGCTTCATTTTCCAAGGCAGCTTTCAATTTTTTAATTACATATATTGAATTCAGAATGGTTATCCTACTAGCTAGAAAGTCATTGAATAGCCTGGCCAGGCTGGTTCAGTGGTTGAGTGTTGACCTATGGACCAGGAAGTTGTGGTTCGATTCCCAGTCAGGGCACATGCCCAGGTTTTGTGCTCAATCCCCAGTAGGGGTCATGCAGGAGGCAGCCAACCAATGATTCTTGCTCATCATTGATGTTTCTATCTCTTTCTCCCTCTCCCTTCTTCTCTGAAATCAATAAAAATATATTTTTCTAAAAGAAAGTCACTGAATAGTTTTTGAATAGCGGTAATTGTAGAGATCATCTAGTCCAACTCAAAGGCAGTAAAGTTAGTGTAGAGGCTGGCAACTATGACCCATAGGCCCAAACCAACCCACCATGTTTTCCAGGGCCTGTGAGCTTACAGTTGTTTTTCTTTTTACATTATTAAATGACTGGAGAAAAAAATTAAAATAATATTTCATGACACATGAAAATTATATGGAATTCTAATTTCAGTGACTATAAAAGAAGTTTTAATGGAACACAGTCACATTTGTTTATTTACATACTAGAGGCCTGATGCACGAAGATTTGTGCAAGAATGGGCCTTCCTTCCCCTGGCTGCTGGCACTGCCTTCGCTCCAGCCGGAGCCGCCTTTTAGCTCTGGCCCGGAGCCGCCTTTCCGCCTTCCAACACTGCCCAGAGGCCCAGAGCGGCTGAGGCAGTGTGGAATGCCTGTGTCATCGCCATGGCAACAACGCAAGTGTCCCACCCCACCCCCGCCGCTCAGCGCCTGTGTATGCAAATTAACCCACCATCTTTGGGTTAATTTGCATAGTCACTCCTGATTGGCTGGTGGGTGTCTCAAAGGTATGGACAATTTGCATCTTACTCTTTTATTAGTGTAGTTTATCTATTTGCAGTATATTAGCACAGTCATCACCTCGAGACTGCAAGGTCCAAAAATCCTAAGAGACATACTATTTGGTCCCTTTTAGAAAAAGTTTGCTGACCCCTGGTGCAGTGGATGAAAGCTAGACTACTTGAGTATGATCCTGGGAAAAATAGTGTGCCTCTGTTTTCTGATCTGTAAACTGAGGACAATAATACTGACCTGATGGATTGTTGTGAGAATGAGTGAAAGTGCTTGGAACACTAGAGCCTGGTATAAAGCAAGAACTTGGTATCTGTTAGATATTTTTATTATTATACATGAGAAAACTGTGGCCCACCAAGATAATGTGACTTCAGAGGGTCAAGGAATTTGCTAGAGGCAAACTGGGAGAATTTCCTGGTTCTCCTTGCCTACACTATATTGTCTTTCTTATATTTTATATTGCCTGACAAAGAAAAACATTCCTGTGATATTTTGGTTGTTGTTTTTAAACTACCCCAAGGCCACTCTAAATGAGGACTTCGGTTTCATCAGACTGGTCTCCTATCAATCCTGTTACCTGTAGTTGTCCAGAGGCAACTTGTAAAACATTTGCTATTTTCAGGTCTCTACCTCAAACTTTTAAAAATTAAGATTTTCTTTATACTTTCTAAAAAGGACACTAGAAGTTCCTTGCAAATCAAAACTGACAAGTCTGTTTAAAATATATATATATATATATATATATATATATATACACATACACACACACACATATATAGATATATATATATTTACTGCACAACTTCAGAAACAAATAATTGAGGCATGCATATGAACCCCAGGATCTGAAGGATAGCAGATTAATCTATGAGCATTCAAGGATATTTGTTATACCTGGTATAATATAGGCCATTTTCACTTGTTATTTTTCTCCTTATCAACTCTTGCACAACACTAACACTATTCCAGGTTTTGCTTATTCTATGAAACCTCTTAAACTTAGCAGAATGTTTGTTTACTAGCCCTGGACAACCACCTTTTTAGAGACTTTCTTCGTAAGAGGCCTTTCTCCATTAAATCCACTCCCAAATGGTCACTTCATTATGCCCTGTTTCCTTGTCAGTTGGTATACAATTTTGAACAATATACATTTGTCACTGCTGTCTAATTGTTCTCCAGTTTTTCTCTTTCTATGTAATAACCTCCTTGCAGCAAAACTGGGATTCCTTAAGACCAGGCATACACTTCTTTTTTTATCACCATAGTATTTAGTTGAAGTTACATACATGGTAGGCATTCAGCAAATGCTTCTTGCATTAATAAATGAATGACTACAAATACATCCCATGAACATAATTTTAACTTTAGAGATGAATAAATAACACCTTTAAACTACCACTAAGATAGTGAAATAATAATTTGTTAGTACATGGATTTAAAGATCAATCATCCAAATTAAGACAAATCAGAAACATAAAAGTACCTTAATTAAGATGACTATAATCCACAATAGAGAGATTAACTCTAGATCCATAATGCTTACTCCTTTCAGATACATTAGCTCTATGACATTGGAAAATGTTAAATCTGATGTGGATACTGTGGGCATTGGAAAAACCTAATCTAAGTATTTTTTTTAAATCCACCTATAAAGAATTATGTTGCAATTCCACACAAGTATAATTTTTATCTGCATGTGTAACATACCTATAGCAACATTATTTAATATATGAGTATGTGAAGTATATTTTACTATAATAGTAGACAAGCAAACTGAATGTGTCTCAGGAAGGGGTCTTTTCCATTAATTTTATAAAGGCATTCATTTCAAACATTCATTAACATCTGACAAGCAAGCTGCAAAAGCTTTGCTTAGAGCTTGGGTTAGAGGCAAAATGCATTTTGGCAAAACTATTCCAAGATTACACTCACTGGCTGTTTGAGAATATACTAATTTGTTTTGTTTTATTTGGAGTGTGGAGAAAAGAGAGAGAAAGAGAGAGAAGAGTCATGGACCCTACTTTATGGTTGCCATGGAGGCAAGGTCAGCCTTCCACACTTGGATCTACCAGCAGAGTTCAGACAGGTCAACGTGTGACCGGCTCAGGCCCCGGGGTTAAAAGTTCAAGCAGCGATGGAAAAACCAATATGTCCACGCAGAGTATGCTGTACAATTTATTTCAATTTACATCAAGCCATGCATATAAAATTTAGATAAATTCCATTCAAATCTGATGTTGCCTGACACACAATGTATGCAAACAGATGTCTGTGGGGCTTTTGCTGTGCTTTAGAAAACAACATTAAATTTAAAAATATGTCTCTGGGATTTCTTTATTGAATTACAAAATGAACATAATTTTAACTTAAATGTTTTCATTCTTTCTTGCTTTTTTTTTTTTTTTTTGGTGGGGATCTTAATAATTTCTCGGTTCTCAATCTACTCTATGTCACATTAAAGAGGATAATGTATATTTACAACTACAGCTTCAGTGTTATTGTAGTTATACATTCTATTTATATCCCTTACTACTTTCCACAAATATTTAGTGATTGATATTTCTGATTTACCTCTGGCTTCTACCCTCATCTTCTTTCCTTTCGACTCAAACAGAACTAGGTCCTAGAAGCTGCTGAATCATCTTCCAGCCACAAGGTGGCTCCCCCGACCCCTTCTCATGAACCAAAAGAGTGCTGCCAACGGACTAGGAGTCAGAGGCTAATTATGACCCATAAATACTATATTTTTATTGTGAATTGAATGGATCACCACCCAGACCCTGGTACAATAAGATAAAATGCAAATTGGTCTTTAGAAAGAGGAGAAAGCAAAAGACCTTTGTGTCCTGCCTAATTTCTCTTTACTCACCCTTCCAAGGGTTCAACTGACTAACCTTAGAGCGAAAGGGGAAATGTAATGAACCACTCTCCAGGAACCGACTTTTGTTGCCAGAGCAGAGTCACAGGCGAGACAAGGGCAAATTTTGGGAAAAGCATACAACATATTCTCAGCAAACTGGAACTCACATTTGGAGTTAGAAAGGGGTTTGGATTTTACGGTTCTGGTAACTTCCCCACAAGGAAGTTTTCATGAGGACTTTGCAGTACTTTCTTAGAAGTCCCGCACCATGTCATAGATGAAGAACAGTGACCTCAAGTACTGCAAAGCTTTAAAAGGACTAAAAATATTACATATTTACTTACTGCTGCTTAAGAAACAGGATATATTTCACAAATGTAATTTTTATAGAAAACATCACAATTTCCTACAGATGAAAGAGGCATAGAGAGACAAATCACTCGTCTGATTACATGGAAGTTCTTTCCAAAAGTCTGAGTCTTACTTTCTCACTTTTTCCATTTTCTGTTCCAGGGAGAAGCTATTTGGGCAAGTTTCATTTTCCTCATCTGTAAAATGGAGTTTCATATTCCTTATGGAATTTTTGTCAGAATTAAATGCGTTAATATATGTAAAAACCTTGCAAGACCCCTTGGTACATAATAAGAGCCATATAAATGCCTGCTATTATTATTATTATTATTATTATTATTATTATTATTATTATTATTATTATTTGGAGCTCAGTACCTACTTGTTTGCAAGTACTTTGTGCCACAATCATTTGGGGAGAGGGAAGGGAGAACTTTCATGGATTTTATAAAGACATGAAGAGTATCATTTTTCTAGATACCTAAATGCTCTGATAGAGGTAACTGATCATGTCTGGGCTTTTTCCTCCTCAAGAACTTTAAAAAGCATGTAAGCATTTCTTCCCAATTCATACTATTACTTAATAAAGAAACTGTTGATTTCAAAATCTCAAGCTTGTTTTAGATAGTCCTTTAGTAAATGCATCGTTTTACTAAAACAACCACATGTAGTGGTTTTAATAACTTGGTTACAATATTGTTGTAAATGTTTTACTTTTCAATTTTTCACTAAAATGAAATAGTGGCTGAGGATATAAAAAAGTCTTCAGGATCTAACTCATGCCAGAATACAACTTTGTTAAGCTTCTTGTTAAACTTAGAACATACGAATTGCTTGCTTCTAAAGTAAATAAACATTTTTTAATTCCCTGGTAAGCACCGTCCTGACAATTCTCAAACAAATTTTCTAAGGGCATAAATTATATCCTTGATTTAAGGTGGCCTACAATAATTCAACAATGAGCAAAAGTTTATGTGGACATAAAATCCTGCATTCACATAAATCCTTATTTGTATAAGAAAGGATTTGTATATATAGATGTAAATACATATGTACTTGTCAGTATGTATATATACACATATGTCCATATATACCGTCCACATATATTCCAAATAGATGGAAATACATATTTAGAGACCAGGTGAGATAAGGAAATCAATTTCAATACTCAAGGAAAGGAGTACAACATTTTTAAATACTGCTCTACTGTCATGCAACCTTTTATTCTTTATTATCTCTGTCAGCTACTACCCAGTGCCTTGTAGACAAATGCTAGTCCTAGTCCTGACCATTTAGTTCTATTTGAAATTATTTCAAACCTAACTCTTTAGAACTGCTTGGAAATGCTGTCCTGATATGTTGGCCTTGCACCTTTGAGTGAGGGTTGGAATAAGGTGAGGTGGAAGAGAATCCTTATGCAGACAATTCGGCACCATTTTGAGGGAAGCCTGCCTTGGTTTTTCTGAAACATGCACCAATACAACGTCAAAACACCACGTTTGCATTCTGAGCAATATATATGTGTTACCAGAAGTGGTGTCTTTTGTTGCCAGAAGCAGTTTTGCTGCATGCATCAACTCTCACTATATTCTTAGCCACTATTTCTTTTATGCCAAGTTTCAGACATCACTTAATAGAACCCCTTAAAGAACAGATGTACTGGAGAAATGCATCAATTTGTTTCCTTGTTGTTGTTTTTTTTTTTGTTACAGTTTGGGGGTGTCTGTCCTATGGGTTTTCTAGCCAAAGGCTTATATGTTTCCCAAGAGAAATTTACTTTCATGAGAGAAGAAAATTGAGGCAAATCACTACTGTTAGACCCTGAAGTCAGAGATGCTGGTTGGCTGTCCTTCTATACATGTGAAGAAAAAGCCCACAGTTACAGAAACAGTTGTGTTTCAATCCATCTCTCATTCTTTCCCAGTGTGAAAAATTACAAATGAAACCAAATTTTTCTCTGTCAATAGCATGTGTATGATTACAGCTGTTCATATTTTCACTCTAATGAAGGGCTGCACATTTAATTGTAAGATTTATTAGGCACTGTACATTGCTGTGTACATGCAAAACAGTTAATTGACATCTAAAATGCTGGTTGTTTATTCTGACATTAACGATCATATTTCTTAATTTGAAACAAAAAGCATTTGGGGAAAATGTATTTTGTTCCCCCTCTAAATACGAAATTAATAAATTCAATGTAAGAAATAAAAAGGGCTGGGGAAAAATGTTGATTTATAATTGTGAGGCTGGGGAAAAATAAAGATGCTTAAAAAAAAAAAAAAAAGTCCATAATCTCCCATTCTGCTGGAAACAAGAGAGGTGATTGCCAGCTTTGTTTGATTTCACAGAGATCTCATACGAGGCTGGGTTCATAAACAGGTGAAATGATGGAGTTTATTGCAACGCACATCAACACTGAAACTAAATAACTGTGTTGCCATCTCAGTCCCGCTGAAAGACGGATGGTAAACTTGACCTGCCGCTGGTACTATCCGATTGCCATTTTTTATTCCCCCTTCGCTGCCCCCCCAGGCTGAGCCACGTTGAGTAAATGCATGTGCACGGTCAGGTCAGGCCCCGGGATCGGGTGAAACTCGGTTCACATTTGCATACAGGCGGAGCCTCACAATGAAAGCCCATCTGTTCCCGTCTCCGAGTACAAATCGAATGTCACCCAACTCACTGCGAACGACAGCAGCATGGCCATTAGATGGAGGAACACTCAGCTCAGGTTACGGATATGGAACTGCTGATTTGGGTTTAAATACCTGATAACTGAAGACTTTTCATTATATGTGAACAAAGAATGAACTTTGAACTGCTCAGGAGATACCCTCTCCCCACTTTGGGCACCCTTAGTTTCACCCATTACTTAACTGCTGTATTTCCCACTGTTTCTATTTTTGTATAAAAATTAGCCTGGCTGAATGTCCCAATGTCCTAAATAATTGTGTGTGTGTGTGTGTTTTGTTTTGTTTTTGTTTTTGTTTTGTAAGAGGGAAGGGTAAGAGGTGGAGCAGCAAGAGATGTTGTAAATAGAAAATGAACTCTGAACTCTATACGCCCTCAAAGGTCATTAATATCATGCCAATGTTGTTCCTTGAACTTCTACATTTCACCAGGGTGAAAATTTTAGTTGCTAGAGTTTAGTCTTTTATCCATCCCTTCCAAACCCATTCATTCAAGCGAGGCACCTGTCTCTTCTTCACTCACAGGCCTGTTTATTCCAAAATAGTTTATCCCAAAACAGTTTATCAATCATGATCTGCGTCAGAGATTATTTTTTTGTTAAAATCTAGCAAGTATCTTAGAGTTTACAGACAGAAATCCCATACATTCTGACACAAAAATACTGAATTATTTAAGAAGTAACCCCATGATAGTAAGTCCACCGAAGCACTGAACATGATAAATACAAGGAAATTCATTAGCAAAAATATGGGTAAGGTTTTCATCAAATGCCTTCTTTTCCCATTTTATGGCAAGAATCTACTTTTATGAAAAATTTTCTAAGGAGGAAATAAACATCTGAGATTTGGTTATTGTGTTTATGATTGAACTATTTCTGCCTTCTGTTACATGAATCACATTTAATATTAAAATACTATTTCAGTGATTAGCCTAGTCCCGTGGTCGGCAAACTGCGGCTCGCGAGCCACATGCAGCTCTTTGGCCCCTTGAGTGTGGCTCTTCCACAAAATACCACGGCCTGGGCAAGTCTATTTTGAAGAAGTGGTGTTAGAAGAAGTTTAAGTTTTAAAAATTTGGCTCTCAAAAGAGATTTCCATTGTTGTCCTGTTGATATTTGGCTCTGTTGACTCAGGAGTTTGCCGACCACTGGCCTAGTTTGTGTGAGCCCCAGTGCCTGTGTGAGTGCAGGTCCACACACATACCTCCACTGTAGAGGAGATCAAACAGACTGACTAGTTTTTCTTTTACGAGCTCTGCTTCTTGGTTTTCAGTCAGTAATGGTGTCACTTTATAAACTGTAAAGGTAATACCCAACTGGGTGAAAAAAATATTTTTAAATGTCTGCAAGGACTTTCTTGATTGGATCTAATTATATACTTTTTGTCTTGCATATATTTCTCTTTCTTAAAACAATCTTACAGAATTTAATGTATTGAAGTAACATGGAATCCAGAATATTTAAAGGCCATTGGGTTTTAAAGGCCAGGTCTCCTCAGCCAGAGTTTTTTTTTGTGTTTTTTTTTTTTACCACTATGTGAAACTATGTTCTTATTGTCTGCCCTTTAAAAATAATACCGGCGTAAAGAAAAGATTTGAGGGCTTTTTCTTTTTTCATCCCATGCAAGAGTTTACGGTCAACCTTAATGGAAGTTCTCCATGCACTAAAAGGGAGAATAGACCCTTTGTTTCAGAAGAATGACCAAGACAAGGGTGAATTTTGGTTCCACTTTGTCAAGTTTAAGGGGAAATTGAATTCAGGAAGAGAGAGAGAGAGGGAGAGGGGGAGAGAGAGAGAAAGAGAGACAGCCCAAACAACTTTCTTCGATGTCTTCCTATTACCTCTAACCTTAAAATATTTTATTCTTATCTTGTAAGTAAGTAAAGAATTTACATCAGGGGAGACATGGCCATGTGATCTCTTGGAGATGGGCTCTTCATTTGCACCCCACGCAGCTGGGTGCCCTGTGTGTGATCAGCCACAAAGCAGAAGAAACCAACAAACAGGAAATATAATGCTAGAGTTTTTCTTTCTGTCCATGTCAGGAGAAAATACCCCATTAAGGAGGTGTAACTGCTTTAATTCTATATCCCTGAAGGGTTATGAATGAGAAAGATTCTGCTTATTTCAAAAATAATAAAATAATTTGTTTATAGAAATACTGGTAGCTTGGTTTCTTGTTATGCAGTATTTGGGGGGGTGGGGGGTGTGTGAACAGGAACCGAACCTTGAACTTAATTTCCCCTTTGAACTCATGACCTTTGACAAGATTCCCCATGCGTTCCCCTTCAGACAAATTTCATCACAATTATAGTCCCTTCCACTTGAGTTAAAGATATATAATCATTGATTTGACCTAATTACCTGATACATCCCTTTCTTTGCAAGGTGAAAGCTAAATGTGTGAACAGAAGCTGACCCGTGAAGTCCTGATATCCAATTTTTATTCTAATTATCATAAAACACTTTTAGTCTTACTCTATTTTTCTCAAGTTTTCTTTTGGCCCCTTCCCTGAACCCACCATTCCTTCAAATTCAACAATGCCCCCTAGGTTTCAAGCTGCTTGGCAACAGACCTTTAAATGCATGATGCACTACATGTTCAAAGTGTCATTTTTAAACAAAAAACTAAAGACTAACTCTGCATTAGAAAGTTGTCACTAATCCCTCTCTTTCATGAAAAAGTCTTCTGAGGAGACAAAGGAGTGGAAACTAGAAAGTTCCCACAAGGTTCTGAAATTATCTGACTTCTCAGCATTAATCTATTATGATTCAGACTTTCTCCTAATAATTTACAAACTTCGGGTTATAGAGCAGACACAAGCAATGTCAATAGAGTCAGTATAATCAATTTAAACTATGGGGGACTTGTTTGTGGTGTTTTTTTTTTAAAGAAAATGTGTGTGTGTGTGTGTGTGTGTGTGTGTGTGTGTGTGTGTGTGTGTGTATGTAGGGGGGAGGTCTGCTAAGTTTACTGCAACAAATCCGAAATACTTTAATTAAAAAGCTTAAATTATGAAATACATTCTTAAAAGTTAAATAAGTGCTTTAACAACAAAACTAGAGTTGCTAGAAACTATATTTACTTTAAAAATGAATTGTATTTCTCTCTACCACAAGTTACAATTTTTAAAGGAATAAACTGAGACTGCAGAGTTTTCAGTATCTTATCTTAGACAATTGAAAAATAAAGATGAATTGCAAAAAAGTTAAGCAGCAAAAAATAAACCAAGAAGAGATTATTTTCACTTTTCTATGTCATAGTTTATATTCCAGGGCATCCTGTTCTCTCAGAAATGGAATGACAGTCAATTTTCCTTTATGTCATGTTTGCATCACATCACTCCAAACGTTAACAGGCATTACAGGTGGGAGGGGACAAAAGGCTTGGAAAGAACACACCTATGAAGCCAAATCGCCTGTTCCTTTTTGTGGAGCTACCTGTGTCCTCTCTTACAATCATTAAACAATACCAAAGCAATCCTTCATCTGACCACCATGGTGGACCAGCATCCTGAGTTTTATTCTCAGCAATTAGTTTTCATTATACTTTAACCCAAAGGCCTAAGCAAACAGGAAAGAAAAGAAAAAAAAAGTATGTGGGCAAACTTTCTGAGTAGGAAATTAGTACAGTGTGCACTGAGGCAAATCTTTAAAAGATTAACATTTTATAGTGTAGCCAGGGTTGCACGGACATTGCAGAATAAACTGGAAGGTTCCCACGATGCTGGGCCATTAGGTATTTTCTAAAGGGAACAGGTCAAATATGCTACCTTCCTTCACGTATAAAAGTACAACTTATAAAGAACTCTGAAGAATTTTGAAAAATGCCTGATTTCTACTCCCGCTTTTGTCAAGGGCCTGAGGCATGACCAAAGAAATATAGAAGAATGTCACAAAACCTCCCTGATGAAGGCAAAGTCACATCCTTTATTTAGGAAAACATTGCCTCTAATTTTTGTTTGGCTATCGTAAGGACCTTTACCAATATACATTAATATTGGTATACCAGGCAACACTCCAGGAAACAGAGAAAAATGGGGTACCTATTCTGTGACAGAAATCATGGATTTGGCATTATTCTGAACCTCAAGATAGTTCACTGTCAAAATAGATGGATAGCAAAATATAATGAAAGGGAACTGTGCTCATTTGCAGGTCAGAATTCTGGGCTTGAAAAGTAAATTAAAAATATGCACTCATATAATAAGTTTAGAATTGGCACAAACAGGGATAGAAATGCTAGTGCAGAGTGTTCAGAAAAAAAAGGACAAATGGGGTGGGGGTTACTGTGAAATGACCCCCTACAGTTGAGATTCTTAATGTGGTATCTGAACACCCTGAAATTATATGCAAATGTGCATGTGTGCTTGCCTGTGCGTGCTCATTTTTATGGCAAGAAGAAACACTGCTACGTAGTGATAAGGAAAGGAATAAAAGCACAAAAAATGATCATTACAATTTCCAAAGGAAAGATGTTGGAAGGCAACTAACCGTCACCATCATCTCTCACTTAGAACAGTGGTTTTCAAACTTTCGAAAATCGATTGCCCCAGTTGTAAATTTCTATTAGACACAAAATATATGTATATTAATTTATAGATTATATACATATGCTACTATTAATCCGTGAATATTAGAAGAGCTTAATTTTCTACACACACACACACACACACACACACACACACACACACACTCTCTCTCTCTCTCTCTCTCTCTCTCTCTCTCTCTAATACTTTCTTCCCATCTATTGTGGATCATCTACGGTAGTATATCTCACTCTGGTCTCTCCTCTCCTCCACTCCTATGCCCCTTATAATAAATTCTACAGAGTAATTAGAGAAATCTTTTAGAAATATGAATTGTATCATTCTAATCTCTTGTTAAAATTTACTGATTGCCATGATGTGTAAAATAAAACCCAAATACCTCCTAGAGCTCACAAGGCCCTCCAGGATTGACTCCTTTCTGCCTCTTCAGCCTCATTTCCTTGCTCTGCCTCACTCATTTAGCGCTAGCCGGACAGGTTTCCTAACTACCCTGTAAAATCTCTGAGATCGTTTCTACCTCAAGGCCATGGCCTCTGCTCTTCCTTCTGCCTGGAACGCTTCCACTTCACATTGCTGCACGGCTTGTGTTCTCACTTCATTCAGGTCTCTGTCCAAAGGCCTCCCCTGGGCATTCTGTCTCAAAGAGTCCTACTGCCACCCTTTCTTAGTCCCTTCCTTCCTCCCTTCATCCCTTCCTTCCTCCCTTCATCCCTTCCTCCCTTCCTTCCCTCCCTTCCTTCCTCCCTCCCTCCCTCGCTCCCTTCCTTCCTCCCTCCCTCCCTCTCTCCCTTCCCTCCCTCCCTCTCTCCCTTCCCTCTCTCCCCTCCCTTCCTTCCCTCCCTCCCTCCCTTCCTTCCTCCCTCCCTCCTTTCCTTCCTTCCCCTCTTCCCTCTCTCCCTCCCTTTCTTTCCTTCCTTCCCCTCTTCCCTCCCTCCCTCCCTCCCTCCCTCCCTCCCTCCCTCCCTCCCTCCCTCCCTCCCTCCCTCCCTCCCTTCCTTCCTTCCTTCCTTCCTTCCTTCCTTCCTTCCCTTCTTCCCTCCCTCCCTCGCTCCCTTCTTCTTTCCCTCCCTTCCTTCCTCTCTCTCTTTTTCTTTATCCTCACCCAAGGATATTTTTCCATTGATTTTTATAGAGAGTGGAAGAGAGAGGGAAAGACAGAGAGAAATATCGATGTGAAAGAAATGCATTGATTGGTTGCCTCCTGCATGCACCCAGACCAGGGCCTGGGCAGGGGAGGAGCCTACACCCGAGGCATGTGCCCTTGATGGGAATCAAACCCAGGACCTTTCCGTCTGCAGGCTGACGCTCTATCCTATGAACCAAACCAGGTTAGGGATCTTAGTTATTTTCTATCTCTGTGTCCTCCAGTCTTTTTATGTTTTGTGTTGTTTCAGTTTATTTACCATGACCTGGGATTGTACTATATATCTCCCCCAGTAAAATAGAAGCTCCATCTGGCTAGAGATTTTGTCAGTTTCATCTCTGTGTCCTCAACAACCTAGTCTAAGATCTGGCACACAGTAGGTACTCAATGATGAATGAATGAAAAATAGTCAAGCAAACAGACATTCCACTGCTGTTCGTTTTAAAATGAACTTTAAGAGATGTGTTCACATAACAGAAGCCACCACACCTAAATGAACTATCAGTTACACTATTTACTAAAAATCAGCTTTCTCTTTTCTCAATTTCCCTAACACTAAAATATATCTTTCTTATTGTACCTATTACTGTTTCTTTTTTACCATGCTTATTTGCATACCGATCTTCTTGCACTAGTAGCCTTTGTTAGAAAAACCCCTAGCTAACCCTTTATTTTACCCCTCACCACCTCCAACATGTAGCAGGTGCCGAGCACTGGATTATGGGTGGAGCTGACAGTCACATCCTGCCATGACAAATTGAGGTTCAGCTGCTCATGCAGGAGTGAAGGGTGCCAACCCCTTGGAGCCACCCTGAATGATAACCCTCGACTCTACACTCAGATGGATGTTCATGGGCATTCATCTGTTGACAAGGCTGAATAAAGAAAAAAGACTCACACTGAAAATGAATCTATGAAAAATCACCAATTCCTTGCATGATAATGGAGGAAAACACTACCCCAATGTTGATGAAATAATGATGAACACAAATAGTAACTAAACTTAAGTTACTAGGTGACCTTCATTTTTTTTCCCAGAGGTCAATTTCCAAACAGAAGTAGAAATATAACAAATATGACACTTAAAATAATAATGCTTAACACATATACTGTATTGAATAAAATTAAGAAATCAAGTTACCTAATAGGAATAATTTTAAGGATGATAACATTAAAGTGCTCAAAGATTCAGACTAAGCAAAGTATAATTCTATACTTAGGACAATAGGCTGGACATATAAAATGCCCATAAAAATCTCCTTTTGAAAGAAACTCAAATATAATTGGACATGAATAATTTTCATGTACCAAAAATTAGATAAAACTTGCAAACAGATGGTAATAAACAAGTGACTTAATACTTCTGCATCTTAGTACCATTATATATAAATTAAAGGCATTGAAATAACTTCTGGTATTTTTAAATTTAAAAATATATATATTTTATTGATTTTTTACAGAGAGGAAGGGGGAGGGATAGAGAGTTAGAAACATCAATGAGAGAGAAACATCAATCAGCTGCCTCCTGCACACCCCCTACTGGGGATGTGCCCGCAACCAAGGTACATGCCCTTGACTGGAATCGAACCTGGGACCCTTCAGTCCACAGGCCGACACTCTATCCACTGAGCCAAACCGGCTAGGACTATTTTTAAATTTTTAATAATTATAATAATTATAATTATTATAATTATATGTAATATATTATTATGTAATATATGTCTTCCTATGGCTTGAAAGGAGAGCCATGTAATATAATAATTATATTATAACAATTAAATAAGAATCTAGTTGGGTTTCTCAGGATGCTAAGTGTGTTTTATGCTTATTAATGACCAAGACCAGAACAAATATTAAGCTCTCATAAAACATTAACTTAGAAGGTATCATAGAAATCTACAAATACAGAGAAGAATTCAAAGCATAGAGTAGAAATAGAATCTGAAGTACCTCAAGGATGAAACAAAACGGAATTCAATCAAGAAAAAATTGCAATCAACAGGTCTGGGAGAAAAATACTCCAAAATACAAGTGCCAATAAAAAAGAAAGTTTTAAAAGGCATGGTGCTGTAGAGATCTCATGGCAACAGAGAGGGCAAATGAGCTTGCAATATGACACACTAGCAAAAACAGTGATTTTTAGATTTCATATACAGCGCCATACTTCACAATGCCCTAGGAAGGCGTTTGTGTTTCCATATTCGTACGCAGGGATTGCCATATTGAAACAGCTCACTGGTTCATCTTTCTTTGCCATGCTGCCCTGACAGTGAACAGATGTTTCCGAAGAGAGCTCTACTCTCACCAGCCCAAATCCAATAAGACACCTAATGGTGCAATTCTATATCAAGAACATCATTTCTTTTTGACCTCGGATGGCAATTATCTTCTACCCAAAGCAGGAGGCTGGCTCACTTTGATTTCATGCTGGGTGGCCCACTTAAGAGGTCCCACTTAAAATTACATCAAGGCTGCTGCTATCTTCATTCACGTGGCTTTTGTGACACATTAAGCTACTTTCACAATTTGCTGTCACCACTATCAGTATTAGGTTCTCAGGGGTTTGGAATTAGGTAAATATAATACAAAGGGTTATATGGGTACTACTAATTGATGTTTTAAAAATGTTTGCTTTCTTAAAAATGAAAGTTTTCTATTATTACCTTCAATGTTTCAAAGACTTGAGTATTCCCAATTTAATATAAATGCTTATCTTGGAGGGGAACCAAAAAGAAGACACAAACCTTTAATGTTTGCATAAGACCATCAATAACAGAAAGGCAGGAATAACTTTTTAATAGAAATTACCTTGGACAAATGTATCATTGGACTTTGTTGTTGATGGTTCTCTGACAGAGTGAGAAAAATAAAAGAAACAGACTAGAATGGCAAAAGGCAGGCAGGCAATCAGGAGTGTGAAACTAGAGCTGTGTATCAGGAATTTCCAGTCCCCTGTAGGTTTAAATGTCCATTACAGAAGCACTACCGCCATAAATCCCAAGGTCCTCTCACCTCCAGAGGAATCCTCTTTGAGAAAGATCTTCACCTGCCATACCCTTTCCACATCCCTGGAGCAGACAATTTAAGAGTGAGACCTAGAATAATATTTAAGTTAATATGAAAGAATGGGTGACACCTTTTCCCATCTGGGCAAATAATGACAAACTCAGAGAAGCCAATAATTTTCTCTGTCAGTGTATTCTGGACTTAAGAAACTTCAGCAGATCATGATGGTCAATGATGATGCTTCACAACTTGATCAGAATAGTTATATTAAAATTCCAAATATTGTTTTTGAGATGGTTCTTCTCTTTCAATAAAAATTTGAAGATCTGAAGCCTTGATGACAAAGCTTATTGCTAAGTATCTAAAGTGTGCTTTATATAGCCCTAACTGGTTTGGCTCAGTGGATAGAGTGTCAGCCCGCAGACTGAAGGGTCCCAGGTTCAATTCTGGTCAAGGGTATGTAATTCGGTTGCAGGCTCAATCCCCAGTAGGGGGCGTGCAGGAGGCAACTGATAGATGTTTCTCATTGATATTTCTAACGCTCTATTCCTCTCCCCTCCTCTCTGTAAAATAATAAAATATATTTAAAAATAAATAAAGTGTGCTTTATATAAAAACTATCTACCAAATGGACAAATCACCCAAGGTCTTCTAGTAATCAACTGTGAAAAAACGGAGGAGCAGAATTATTGGATGTTTCATGAGATAAGAGATACAAAGGCATACAAGATAACCCAGGAACAAAAAATCAAGCCAAAAGGAAAAACGAATGAGTTTCCTATCAATGATGTAGATTATAACAGGAAATAGTCTCTCACGAACCACAAATAACCAAGTAATAATTTAAGACGATGTCATCAGGAGAAACTTGGCCTTAAGCATGAACTGAATAATCTCTCTGCATACCTTAAAAAGCCTCTAAATCAATTCTGAGAGCTAAATAAATCAATAATACTCCCTTAAACTGATATTTTTAGACAAGTATGTCCTTCAAAAGTAAAATTTTCTTTTATTGTTCTGGAATTAAAGTTACTATAAAAACCCAGAACATGGTAGAAATTCACAGTCCCTAGCACACACTTATAAATGTTAAATAAAAATAAATTATTTGGGCTGAACTTTGTAACTCCTAAAAATAGTAGCAGTTACCGTAGTATAGAAAAGAAAGTATGCCTTTCTTTAAAATCTTTTTAAGGCAAAAGAAACACAGAAACAAAATGAGTGAGAACTTTAGCAAAAGAAAAAGCATTTCTTCTTATCAATAATAATGGGAGTTAAAAGAGCAATAATAAAACATGGTATCGTATACTTGAAAGTTGCTGAGAGCAAGGCATTCTCACCACACACACACACACACACTCACGAGAGAGATAGTTAAGTGAGATGATGAATGTGTTAATTATCTTGATCTTGGTAAACGTTCCACAATGTATATGCATATGAAATCATCAAACTGTACACTTCAAAATATATGCAATTATATTTGTCAATTATTCCTCAATAAAGTTGGGGGGAAGAGCAATAATAAATACAATTCATAGATACTTAAAAACTCATTCAACTGTTATCATGCTGGCCAGGGAGGAGTAGAAGGCAGTGATTACTGAACTCATTACAAGTCTAATGTTTTCTACTTCTAGTGGAAATCTGTGTATTTAAGCCTAGGCTACGCGAGCCAATGGCAGGCATCCAGATAATGAATACCTTAGCATGTGAGGTCTTAGAATTTTTCCAGTTTTTTTTTTTTTTTAAGAATGTCATACTAATCACTAAAATAGTTAGCAGTCTAAACAGAATGAATAGAAATAAAAGCAAGGGACTTAGATAATCAATAATCTAACCAGACTGTAGAAGGAGCTATCTCGTTTGTACACGTTTTCCATTTACCCAAGAGCAGAGAATGGTCCTTCAAGAAATCATTTTGGGCAATTCCTTACATTCCTAGATATAAATATGTAACTCGTTCAAGACAGATGGCTAGTCATCCAAATTTAAAAGATTTTCAAGGAACAATATTCCACAATGATCTTTGGCGTCAGTTCATCCTTCCGTTTCACCATTTTTAAAGGTAAAGTGCTCTCTCTAACCCATCCCTCTCCTCTCCCCCTCTGCCAATGAGATGACAAGGTCCTGACCATTGCTCACCAACACCATGGCAAGAGCCTCCTTGCCTTGTCTCTACTGTTCTCTTCCTCCCAAAACATAGGTCTGATCATGTCCATCCATGATTAATTGTTTTCATAGCTGCCTGGAATTACCTTTTCTTCATTTTTAACTGTTGGCTGCACTTCAAGGTCCACTACCTTCTTGACGTTTCTGTAGAATTTCCCACACAAGATAAAACTTATACTCTTCTGTTCTCTTAGCACATTACATAATTACCATATTCTACTTTCATTGCAATTGCACATAAGTCTATTTGTAAGCTTCTCGAGGGCAGGGTGAGTCTTGCTCTCTCCTTTATTTCTTGGCATAAAGCTTGCACAAGAAGGCACTCATATGTTTGCTGAGTTAGGTATATTTGTATATGCATATTTATTTAGACTTCTTTCACTTGAAATGTTCATTAATAACAGGAAGTTTACTAATAACTACACCCTAAGTATAAGAGAAAGAGTGGCCTGGATATTTTCTATTACATTCTTCTCACTTTGCTACTTATTGGCTATAGTCAGGGCAAGTCACAATATCTTTGAGCAAATGGCTGTTATATCTCAAGGCAACAGGTCTGTATTCCAGGCAGGAAGACGGTAAAGGTGCAGAAGGAAAGGTGGAAACAACAGGGATAAAGGGCTTTCTCAGCTTTTTTATTTTGGAAGGTGTACTCTCTCTAATGATTTCACCTCACCCCTTGATGGCCAGAACTATGTAGCTACCTTATTGCAGGTTTGTCTGAGGAGGCATGTGTTTTTAGCTGGACACATGGCCATTGTGAACAAAATCGGGGTTCTATATGTAAGAAATAAAGTGAAATGGATACTGATACACAATGAAGAGAGCCTGTGACAACTCAGAAGAGGGGAGACAGTGAAATCACTATGTTTTCAGATACCAGTAAAACCAAGTTAAAGGGGGAAAAAAAGACAAGTTAATGTGAACAAATTGCAGAAAAACCTCACAAGACTGCATCAATCACTGGGTAGAGAAATGGCAGATGAGCTCCCAGTGTAGCTAAGTGGTAGCTAATGTTTTGTTTAGTACAGGGAAAATATACAAGAAACGTTACTCACAGAATCCAAATTATACTTAATGCATTATGGACATTCAACAATTAAAACCAAAGAGAAATTTCTCACTTAGATAATTAGAAAGCGATTTTTAGACCAGGATGTCCTTGAAGACATTTGCCTAATGGCCTGCTCTGGACAAACGGGGCACAAATTCGAAGGCATTATGATGGAGAGCACTGTGACATTTTTAAATGTATTTATTTTAAAAATAGTTTAACAAGCATTTATTAAGTATTCCTATCCGAAAAGCACCAGGCCAGATGCTGGAGGCTGGAAAGAGAAGAACAATCTGAAGCTGAATGAGGCGTTATCACTCCCTTCATAGAAGATGATGATGAAGAGGGAGAAACAGGTCTGGTTGGCATGTTTTATAGGACATCCACCCCTTTACAAACAAAGGCTATGTGTGCTGTGTGCTCATGTCACTGTGGACTCTCATGTATCTATCCTCAGCTGTTAGTTGATACTTATTTAATCTCACAACTAAGAGCACACTCATGAAAACAAAAAACAAAAAAAAACACCTTTCATTTAAAAAAGTAACATGCTTAAACCAGCAAAGTTAGGAAATACAGAAAAGCACAAAGAAAGAAAAAAACACATAATCCCATAACCCAGAAAAAAACCACTATTAACATTTTGGTATATGCCTTTCCATAGTGTTTTTGTACTCTGCCTTTTTTCCTTTAATAGATCAGGGACATTTTCTCATGACAATAAGGACTACACTACTTGACAACATGATTTTTAATGGTTGTACTGCAGCTCATCATATGGTATGCCGCAATTTATTAAACCAATTCCATGTAATTAGACATTTAGGTTGCTCTCAATGACTTAATGTCCTAGGAGCGACATTGGCTTATTTCCTTAGAATAAATTCTTAGCAGGGAAACTTCTGGGCCTACAGCTCTGCACACTTTCAAGATTTTTGAAAAAGAACTTTCACTGTTTATTTTTATAAAACAAACACATTTCACTATATAAAATTCAGAAATAAAAGCATGCCCAAAATTTTGGTGAAGAACCTTATAGTCTTTCTATGTACACATATACATATATTTCAAAACTGGGAGCTTACTATATTTGCTTATATTTTCATGTAATAAGATATGAACATCTTTCCATAATCACAAAATATTCTCCTACAAACATCACTTTTAATGGTTGCATATATCCATTGTATGGTAGTAGCTTAGATATTTAGCTTGTTTCTAATTTTGTGCTTTTATAAACAAGTCTGCAGTATATATCCTGAAACATCATTATGTATATTAATTTTCTTAAGTACATTTAAAGTTGAATTGCTAAGTCAAAGGGCATTTATAACTAAGGTTTTTGTTATATTTTCCCCCAATTTCTCTCTGAGAAAACAGTACCTCGCAATAGACCCACCTGCAGTTGTGGCCACTTCCTGCTCTTTTGCCCGACACTGATTATTTTCACTTATTGCTACCCAACACTTGTCAGCCTGATAAATTCCTGCTGATCTTTTAGGACATAATTAAAATTATCACCTCCTCTGAGAGGCCTTCCTTGACCTCCAGTTTCCTTTCCAGGTGTACTTATTATTTCCTACAATGTGCTCTCATAATACAATTTATGTTCCTCATTTTTAGTGCTTACTACACCGTAGTCAAATCGCTCGTTCAAATGTTGTCTTTCCAACTAGTCTATATGCTTCTTAGAGACAGGGTTATATTATTCATTGCTATAGTCCCAGTGTCTGTCGGTGTCTGACACACTCTAGGCACCAACAAATATTTGCTGGGTGAATGTATGATTAATGTCAGAACTTCCCATGTTTTCCTACAGAAAATGCTGCAAGCTTGTTTTCAGATTTCAATTCTTTGTTGTTGTTGTTAATTCTTACCTGAGGATATTTTTTCCATTGGTTTTTAGAGAGAGTAGAAGGGAGGGAGGGAGGGAGGGAGGGAGACAGGGAGGGAGGAAGAGAGAAGCATTGATGTGAGAGAGACAAATTGATTGGTTGTCACCTGCACCCTGGCCAGGGCTGGGGATTGAACCTACAACCCAAGTACGTGCCCTTGACTGGGACTTGAATCCAAGACCCTTCGGTGCAAGGTCAATGCTCTAACCACTGGGAACACCAGCCAGGGCTCAGATTTCAATTCTTGATACAATGTGCTATACAAGAATCCATAGGTGTTAAAGAAAAACAGGAAACGTCCAAGATTTTAAAAGTTTAATCTAGTGGGAAGTGTTCATAGGCAGAGGAATCTTTATGGAAGGGAAAACAAAGTATATATTTCCAAACTTAGACCTTTTATTTCAGAATTCTTGACCAAAAAAGCTCTACACAAGTATTTATAAGCAAGAAACTCTTAATTATAAATAACGTTCATTTTAAAGGGGAAATTGTTCATCAATGCACACAAACACACTTTGCATTGTCAAAAATACACATATGCACCCCATCTTTTTATGCAAACAACCCAGGTCTACAAGTTCCAACCAAGTAGAATGGGGGAAACTTAAAGAGTTATGTTGTATTGATGTTATAACACTTTGAAATCCTTCCAAGGGTGTAAAGCATCAATAATTCCACTTTTATTATAAACAACCCAAAAGATCTTTGTACATACATCTTGCTCTTGCTAGAACTGTCCCGATAATGGAGGGAAATACATTTGTTTATTTTAGCATGGGCCAGACTAATTAGGATGCCTGTCAGAATCTTCCTGTCCCATATTATTCTTGAAACTTTGATAAATTCATTTGTTTCAAAGCTAGGAAAACAGGATAAAAACAAAAGGAACTATCACAGCCTATGGGAAACTCTACAGGTCAAATGGTTCAGGCTCTTCAATCTCCTGGAGCTTTGGAATTGATTGGAAATAGCATCTGTAAGGTTGCCATCTCTCATTGAAAAATTCCGCGCCCCATCCCCTGCAAACTCAGCACCCCTGTGAGTTAAGAACTGATTTTGTTTTAAATGGTTTATCTAAACCAAATTCAAACACTCGGACAGTATAGTTCACAGTATATGTGCATTCATTTTATGTCCAAAATTTTTCTTTTTTTAATGTTTGTTTTCATGCTTATATTGATTGTAGATCAGAATCCAGAGCAGGACATTAATAACATATCCAATAATTTCTCCTCACTGTTTTTTTCCCTAGGTTTATCCTTGTACCAATGACCATAAACTTGAGCATTATCAAGATTTACAGAATTCTAGGATCTTATTATAAGGCTCTTCAATCCAAAATATTTTCTTTCCAAAGAACCATTTTAAGGGATGATCACAAAATGTGCGATAAGAAAACTGAATGGGCAAAGGGTTTATGGCTCTTCAGAATGAACCACTAGGGTCAACACACAAAAGAGCAACTGTTGTTTATTTTAAAAACAATTTAAATATGTATCTTCCAAAGTAATTGCTAAATATTAACTAATGGAACACTCTTTCAATGTAAGTCAAGAAACTAAGTGATAGGCAAGAAAATAAATCGTGGTTTTCAGATTTGGATTCTAATATATCTGCATCTTAATTTTTTATTTTCTTTTAAAAAATATTGCCCATGTAAACACTGTTGTCTTATAAATCTCTTTTAATCTACAATGATGCTCTTCATCCCTTATTTTTCCTTATAATTTATCTGTTGAAAAACATGGGATGTTCCGTTGGTAGTTTCCCACTGTCCACATTTTGGTAATCACATACTCACAAGACAGTTGGACATGTTTTTCTGTCCCGTTTTTCTTGCAAATTTGTAGTCAGACCCAAAGGCTTGATGACTCATGTTTGAGGTTTTTGTGTCTCAGTTTCCTACTTTGAAAAATGGAAACCCACACATGAAAGGATTGCAGCTCACTGAGATACTGCAGAGCGAGCTGAAGGCTGAAAACCCACTCTGGTGAGAGTATGGTCAGAGAACTCAGACCCTGCAACGGCCCACCTTCTATCTGGGATCCAACTCTACTACATGCAAGATGTGTGATCCCAGATAAATCTCGGGCTCAGTTTCCTCACCGATCAGACAAGAATACCTACCACTAACCTCACAAGATAGCTGTGAGGGTCAAATGGGTTGTTGCATTCAAACAAGATTTTTTTTTAACTGTAAAGTGCTATGGACGTGTATAAATTAGTGACAGCATTAATTATTAACAGGGGCTTAAATACTTTTATAATGAAAAAATATTTTAATGTTTGGGGAATTAATTTCTTGAGAAAGGTTAGATATGGCACTGATTCGAAACAAGGAGATGACCTATATGACGTAGCGAATACTTGTAAAGGAATAATGACAGTCTTCCAGCCCCACCCGAGAAACTTACTGCCCTATGACTCAGGAGCTCTGTGAGTTCTGTGGGATGAGAGCCTTATAAGCTTCTACCATACACAAACATCACAGTACCATTTAAACAACTCACACTAAAGCTACTCATCAAAATGTCAAAAAATGATTTACAGCAGGTGAACACTGGAAAAAAATGCTGGTTTTTATTTACCTTTCAATCTGTGCAAATCCATTAACTATGGATTCTAATGCTCTTCTTCAAAGCACTCCCCTCCACATCCTGTTTTCTCCGGACTTCTCACATAAATTTAGTTGAGGGCCCTCTGCTGCTTCACCTACCTCACATTTCTGACCTTTTCCTCAGCCATAATCTGTGCCTGAGCCATTCTTTCTTCTATCCCTTGCCCACCTAACTTCTATCCTACACATCTATCAAGGAGTGTTTGAGCCCGACCGGTGTGGCTCAGTGGTTGAGCATTCACCTATGAACCAGGAGGTCAGAGTTTGATTTCTGGTTAGTGTACATGCCTGGGTTACAGGCTTGATCCCCAGTAGGGCCATGTAGGAGGCAGCCGATCAGTGATTCTCTCTCATCATTGATGTTTCTATCTCTCTCTATCTCTCTCTTCCTCTCTGAAATAAAAAAAAAAAATTTTTTTAAAAAAAAGCTTTTGAGACACTATTTCCAGGTTGTCTTGACTAGTTAAGAAGTTGTCATTTTTCTAGAGCTGCACTTCCTAGTATGGTAGCGATTAGCTACATGTGGCTATAGATTTTACAGTCATATACTTTATTTTTTAAATTTATTGGGGTGACATTGGTTGATAGGATCATTTAGGTTTCAAGTCTACATTTCTATGATACATGATCTGCATATTACACTGTGTGCCCACCACCCAAAGTAAATATATATTTAAATTAAAATATCTTGCTAGCCACATATTCAAGTGCCTAGTAGCTCCAAATGGTAGAGGCTATTCTACTGAGCAGTGTCATTATTCTAGAACATCTTCATCATTGCAGAAAGTTCTGTTGGGCAGCACCGTGTGAGAGCCCTTTTCCCGCCCTCTTCTACGCCGTCTTGGAAGACAGTGGGGTGTAGTGGAAGAGATATGAGCTTTGACATTAGCCATCCTTTAGCTTTTGAATATTAGTCTTGAACAGTGACTACATGGAATTGTGTAAGTGCCTGGCACAGTGGCTGCCAGAGGGTAGGTGCTCAATGAGTGGTAGCCATTATTAACACACTACTGCTTTCCCGAGTAACGCTGGAGTCTCCAATCTTTGCTTTTAGCAGTGTACACAGGTACTCTGGGGGAGTAGCAACAAAGGTTACTTCCTTTTCTCTGAGACTATGTGGCATTTTGGGAAGATTATGGGCTTTTGATGTATAGAAACTTGTTCCAATCCTCCTCTGCCTCTTTATTAGCTGAGGACCTTGGGCAAATTAACCTCTCTGATGCTCAGTTTCTTCCTCTGTATGGGAATAATAATACCTGCACTGCACAGTGGTAATGGTAATTATGGATAATGTATGTAAAACACTATGGCTGGCATATGGTAGGCATTCCATAAATTTATTATGGAAAGCAGGCACTATTAATTAACCTTATAGAGTGCCATGTATTCAGCATAGTTAGATGCTAAGTGATTGTTGCTGTTGGTAATGAAGGACAGTATAGTAAATCTTTTGTAGGATGGTGTTACACATTGTTTAAACACTTCTCCCTAAAGATGGCTTCCTCTGGTATTCCTAGAATGCAGCTAACCTAAAGTTTTTCTCTATGGTATTATCAATTCCACTCATAATAGTTCTCTTAAATTTATATGATGTAGGGGGGAAATCAGGGTTTAATTTACCATTACACAGTAGTTTTTACTATTATAAAAGCATTAATGGAATGGTGTGCTGGGTTGGAATGGCAAAGATTGGCATACAGAACTGTCTCATCACTGTCACCAAGGCTGCAGCTTAAAACTTTGTCCGTACAGCAAGTCTGAAATTTCCGCCTTCGGAATATAATCCAAAAACATTTTTTTTCTACTTAAAAACAGCGATAAAATGGATGCATGAGAAACTGGAGGGCTGTGGGGAGGGGAAGGGAAGTATTTTGCATCCTCAGACCCTCTTACACATTCATGTAGCCAGGAGAAGGGCAAACAAGAACCGAGACTGTCTTGCATCTAGTAGTTGGTACTCCCTAAGTGACATCTCAAGGAGTTGTTCTCTTTGTTTGAGTTGTCTTGTTCCTTCAACTGTTAGAATGTTGTGGGTCTTTCTAAAATATCCTTGGGGGAGGAAGTGGAGAGTGGTGATTCACCAATTTAGTATCCAGACAGAGAGAAAGAGAGAGAGAGAGAGAGAGGGGGGGGGGGGGGGAGAGAGAGAGAGAGAGAGGTGACCAAGTAACCAGATAAAGAGAGCTATGAGTTCAATAACCAGGATTATCCCATGGCAAGGATTCTGTTCTCGTGAAGCACGATTCCTTTATCTCTCAGAGACAATCAACCTTTAGCCAGAGGAGTGTAACCTTAAAACCTCATAACTCAATTTAACATAGTGTTAAAGTTTGGGGGGATATTTGTCAGTGCTGAGGCTGATATAATCAGTCTGAGGGACCCTAGAACAAAGAGCAGTGGGTGAAGAGCATGTCACCTCTGAGCACATTCGTTTCCTTGATGAACAAGGAGCTATTAGCTGCAGAGAGGGCATTATCTAGGTGAAGAATGAGGCCGATTGTTTTAGCTGCTTCTCCTGAAATTGTGGAGTTGAACACAGGGTCCCAGTGAGTGAAGGAGCAGTTTTTGTTACTGTGGTGTTGAGGATTAAAAAAAAAAAAAAGTTTAATTTGGGAGGGAATATAGACACATAGCTCTTCTTCAACAGCAACCAGAAATCGATTTGAGAACTCTCTCTCTCTCTCTCTCTCTCTCTCTCTCTCTCTCTCTCTCTCTCTCTCTCTCTCTCCCCCCTCTCTCTCCCCCTCTGCTCTTACCTCATTAAATCAAAAAAGTTTAAAATACTCAATCATATAAGACTTCTAAAAACCCAGTTGGGTTAAATGCTAGCTTTTATGCAAAAGCCAAGAAGGACTAGTTAATGAAACATCTAAGGAGAGAGATAACACGCTCACAGGGCATGTGGCTTTTTGAAGGACAGGCACTCTCTTCAAATTTTTATTCTCAATAAATTATATAAACTTTAATTGTGAAGTTCTAGACAAAACATTGTCTCTAAATTCATATTCCTAATAAAATTGTTTAGCATTTTGAGTCTCTTCACCTTGCTTTAAATTAATCATTTCTCTTACTAGCTCTAAGTAGAAATGTAATCTATAAGGCATAACTTTTGTTTTTTAAAAGCTACAAATATTTTAAGATTATATTTGTTAATTTAAAAATGTTTTTTCTTTAATTATAATATTCAGAAGTTTATTATGACAGCTTTAAATAACTAATAACATTTATAAAAAATATTAATTCTTCTCTGAATGCAGGTTTTCTGGCTTTAGATATAAAACTTTATTCTTATTTTTGCTGAATAGGCTTATTTTTTATCATTTCTTTTTACATGTTTTCTGGATGTGCTGGACTACAGACTGATAATTTAAGTTAGCATCTTAGAAATCCAGGAACTTTTCTACAACAAACTCATTAAAATATATTTCAGAATCTGACTCAGACAACAACATAAAATATCTGCTTTTATCATTTAAAAAATGACCAGCATATTTCATTTTAAAAGGATAGTAAAAGTTCCTTAATCAAAAACTTCTCAGGGGTTTTTTGCCACATGGATTTACTGCAAACCAGCTGTATCTGCCAGGCCAGTAAACCTGCCAGCCCACTTTAGTCAATACCTCACATTGAGATGCCTCATTTAAAAAATCTTCCTGATCGGGTAAATATTAAAGGATATATTCTTTTCTAACCCTGCAGATAGCTTTCATGGAGACATTTATGAGAGCTGAAAGGATTGAGGGGAAAATAAAACCCATACGGCTTTTTAGGTTTTTAAAATTTTTCTTTATTGGAATTTCAATAATTCATTTAGCAGAGTGTGCGAAAAATTTCATAGAAATCTTTTCTTAATTTTACACCTTTGCCATGTATTGAAAATCATACCCAGCATGCTCTTATATCACTTGGACTGAAAAACAGAGTATGTTCGAATTACTGTGAGTGATAACTTGGGTAAGAGTTTAAAGAACATTATAACTAAATCAGATAGAACTCAATTTTTGCCTACTCTGTATAGGAAAAGTAAACTTAGCGTTGTGAAACTTTCTACCGAGGTCTGGCCTCTACAGTGCTAGACCAGGGTCTTGGCAAGTTCTGTACAGTGATTCATACTGTAATAGTCATAACTGCTATACATAGTATATCACACTGTACCAATCATAAATGAGCTGTAAAATGTGCCCTAATTACTAACTCAACTTTTAGGATTTACCAAATCATCACTTGTGCAATTTCAGTAATTTCTCCTTAACAAAATTCTTAAAACAAACAAACAAAAAGAATATAAGAAACAACAAAAACGCTGAAGGAAGGACACAAAAGTAAACAGCCTAAAGGTTTATAAACGTATGTACCTCCACAAGTTAGTTCCCGTGTATTTTTGCTCAGTCTATTTAATGGAATAATCTAGATTTCCTAACTGAACTGGAACTGATATCAACTTTCCCAACATTTGTTCCAATTTTTTGGACCAAATACACAAAGTCATTCATGTGTATATTTTCCTCCCTCAATTAGATAAAGCTTAAACTTACTATAGCTGAAAAATGTCTTTCCACTGGTAAGACAAGCTATGTGTATTGCCTCTTAACACTAAATGAAACACACCTTTAAAAAAGTTAATATGTTTGGAATTAGATTATAGTACAGTTTGATAACTTACCCATGGAACAAATATAAAAGCGGTTGAGTAGCTGCTTTTTAGAAAAGCAGGCTCTGAACAAGTCAATAAAGCAGTAAAAAGTTTTTCCTGTCTGGCTCCTTTTTAATGTGTCTCCTCTTAAATGAAAAGGGAATTTTAATGAATTCCAAATTAAGGGGAAACACTTAAAAAACAACACTATCATATTAAAAGAAATGTGTTCTTTTTGAAGAAGCAAACATGCAAAAGATTCCACGTGAAGAGCTCCCTGAATTGTTCTGCTGTTCCTTAGGAAAATTCAGAAAGATGCTTGCTTTATAGCTGAAGGCATTTACACATACAGAGTGAGAAAGCAAGGAAGAAAGAAGTAATCCGCCTTACTTCCAGATGCAGTGATATGCTAAAGAAGATATTTACAATAAGACATTTAATAAGAATGTAGTTTCCCAGGAAAACCTCTTCTACCCTATACTTTGACAACAACCCATGACACTCCCACATGACCCTCTGATAGCTCCTTAGAGCTACAAAAGCCAAACTTTACAGTTTCTATATTTTACTGTTATTAACTATAATCATCCAAGAAATTGGTTATTATAATTTCCCTAATGTTAATGCTAAAATAAAGAATACAAACGCTTAAACTGATTAATAAACGGGTTAATAAATTATTCCAAAATGAATCTTTTTACAATAGCCACAAAAAGACATATCTGTAAGTAAGAAAGCTGTATTTCAGAGAGTTTTGTGCAAATACATATACCTAGTTTAAAATCAATAGTCAAAGAATAGTGTATCCAACAGCAGTTGTAATTTTTTGGCTGATCTAACTGACTGAAATATAAACAACACAGGTATAATAACTAAGGGCCATTTTTTGCTCTTTACTCATTTGAGAATGTTCCAAATTTTTATGAAAGTCCACAATTTAGTCTGTCTCATGAAAAGTGCAGCCTTTACAATGAAAGAAAAATCAGATCCAGTATTTTCCTGAGAAACGTGACATAGATCAGGAAAATCAGGGTGTGTAAGACCACCTAAACTGATTACAGATAAATACTGAAAACATTATGTCTAACTATTGCTTTTTAAAAAGTATAAAAATGAGGCTATTCCTACAAAGATCTATAAATGCTTTGTTACTAAGAGGTTTCACCTTTAGACTTGTTAATTTTTGTCTTCATATGTTCAGAGGAATATCAATACTAAAAATTAATAAATGGCTGAGATTAAAATTTTATTCACACATCTTAAGGGAAAAGCACATAAATGGAATTCATTTCCCCATTTAAAAAAAAACACACAATTATCACCTCTTCAAGTGGGAGAGAAAAAGAGATTCAGTCAAAATTAGCAGTTTTGTATTTAATATTTAAATCATTACAATATTCTCACTCATTTCACCTGTGCCCAACCCCTTTTCATTTTGTTCTGCTATGTCTGTGCCATCCTTCACGTGCAGTTCCTCAATCAGTATAATTTTCAATATTCCCTTTTGGAAAAACGTAATAACTATGTATGGTGCCAGGTGGGTACGGGAAATATTGGGAGGAACACTTTGTAAAGTATCTGCCTGACTAACCACTATGCTGTACAACTGCCACTAATACAAAACAATACTGAATTTAAACTGTAAAAGTAAAGAGCATGATCTCAAATTTATTTCTAGAGTTCTCAGAACTGCCAAATAGGACCTCATATTTTCATTAGAATGTGACTTGAGCATAAAGGCAATCTACATAACCATTATTTAAGTTTTTCTTGGTAGCTTTAAAAAAAATAACTACTTAGGGAAAATGTCTAATTTTAATCTCTTCCTGAATTATCATGTGAGGCATATTAATAGCAACTTTTCACTGGTTCTTTTCTACAGACCAACTATTCCAACACAGAAGTGTTACTTTTAGTGGTCTCCTAGAAAAGCAAACATAATTTTGTGCTACCTGTAGAAAATTTTCCCATAAGCCTTACACACTAACTTATTTGCATGTCAGTTTAGTCTTCCCTTCAGCTATTTGCTACTTACTAAATGATTATGAATATCTGAAATGCATTCACCATAGAAGGAATTCTACAATAATAAATTATAAAACTGGTAAAATTAATGTGTTATTGGAGATATAGAATATGTTTACATCTGTCAGAAATGCTAAAATATCCATTTATAATGGCAAAGAAAAAAGTACCTGTAATTTTGGTTTAATATTCCTATCCAAGCATCCCTTATTTACCTATTTAGGAATAGAAAAACCTCAAGGTTATGGTTTTATTTTATTTTTCCTCCTGATTTGTGTAATAAGAATATACTGAAATGATGGTTGTAAGGAAGTAATATCTTTTCGGTTTTAGAGCATTAAGAATATAAAAGAACAGGAACTTCTCATACCTGAGGGTGTATACACTTAGAAATATAAACATATAATTGTTAAATTCTTGGATTCACTTCCTATGGTCACATGTTGAGAACTTGGATATCTTAACCTTCCTCTTCAGCTAAAAATCTAGAAAAGCCCAAGAGTAGTATTTACTTTTACCACAAGAGGGGGCTAGAGAATTCTGATCTCTTCTAAGGTCTATAAAACCCTCTTAACTGCTACTTTATAGGCATTCAATTACAACAGGCCATAATACATTAAGGCTTTAAAACACACATATATCCCAACATATGCCAAAGCAAGCACTACACTGGCATGCCCACCAGATGATCACCAATGCCAACATCAAATAAACACTGAGGCATCTTCTAGTGGTTTATTATATGAGATTTTATGTTTTTGCATTTCCCTCCCAAAAGGCAGCTCTCTCTTGGAATGGAAAATATCAAGGAGTGTTATAAAATACCCAAGGATTGGACAATATGACAGGGGCAGAGTGAGGTAAGGATTAAGGGAACTGAAATTTATGTAGTTTGAAAAAGTGAAAGACTCTGGGGATAAATGTTCACAGTCTTTAAATACCTTCTAAAGGTAACAATATAAATGAATTAGGGGAATTATTCAGTCTCAGAAGATGGTATAGAAAAGAGCAATGGCCTGAAGCTAAGGAAGGAAAAGTTTAGATTAGACATGAAGAATAAATTAGTAATAATAGTTGGGCGGGAAAGATGTCCTGCAAAGGAAGGATACAAAGCACAATCGCTATATTTGATAATTAATTAAATGAGATATTAGTGAGAATGATGGGAATTCATTAGAAGAGCTAGATTAGATAACTCAAGTGATTTTTTTCCCTAAGCTGTGACAATCTCGAGGCCCAACTATGTTCTTAGGCATTCATAAATGTCTTTCAGTGATGATAATGATCGTTTATAGAGAGGAGAGCTCATGAACCCAGTTAACCCTATGTTTTGTTGATTAAAACAAAACCTGGAGTATTATTATGAAATAACACAATTTTAAAGTTAACCATGACAATTATGTTTATCTTTTGGAGCATTCTATTAAAATATACTGAACCATATAAGCTATATCCTAACAGTGTTTGCAAATTGGATAAGGCTCCTATAGTGAAAACTTTCCATCAAGGAACAATTCCCTTAGAAATTGCAATTTTACAAGCCAGAGAAACCACTCTGTATAATCTTTCTTTCCCACTAGACTATGTATTTGGGTTTAAGCTACTTAGGACCCAGGATAAACAGGCTGTCACTCAAAGTCAGAAAGGCAGTCTAGACCATAAGTGTAATACGGTTTGTGAATTCAACAATATCTCCCTAGTAGCCCATAATATTCCAGATTAGTAGGTGCTTCAGCATTATTTTAAACAGTATTATTAATATTTACCTTCTTTTTGAAAAGTCAGAGTTCTATGACAGGGCAGAAAGAATTTATGGCTAGTGAAAAAAAAAAAAAAAAAAAGATCACCAAAGCATGGAGAGTTGAAAGCAACATATATAGTAAGTGTAAATATATATTTATATTTATATAGATTAAGTATACGTATCTATATATTTGGCCTGAAAATTCTTTAAAAATATTTTTATTGATATTTAGAGATAGAGAAAGGGAGAAGAGAGAGAGAGAAACATTGATGTGAGAGCAAAACATAGATCTGCTGCTTCCTGCATGTCCCCTACTGGGGGTTGAGCCCACAACCCAGGCATGTGCCCTGACCTGGAATCTGAACCGGCAACCTTTCTGTGCAAGGGCTGGCCTGAAAATTCTTAAACAAAATTATTTCATGTTTAAGTGAATATTGAACTTTGAAGTAAAAGTGGTCAACAGATTTGAAGCTTGAGGAAGGATGGTCTGGTGGTTAAAATTATCACGAGGAATCCAGAACTTTAGACATGATTGCCGCAGGTAAGGCAGCTAACCCTTAGGTAATTCGGTGTTCATCTATTAGGCAGGTGCCATGTTTAATTATAATGCATGTATAGCTTCTAAGAACACAGTATGTAAGATTTTCTAATAAACCAAGATATACTGGTATAACCTCACCCCACCTCTGACTTATTTATATACCAATCAGATAGATAGATTACCTTAGCAAACAAAACACTGCATATCATTTCACCACCCCTGTACTGACCACACCAACACGTCCAAAAATCACATACTAGAATGTTCATATTACCATTAAACTTGTTGACCAGTTTAGAATTTGGGGAGAAACAGAGAGAATACTTGAGGCAGTAGGAAAAAGCTTAATCTCATCGGCCAAGTCACTCACTTAAAAACCAACTGTTTGCACTTGAAAACAGCCACTGTTATTTCACTGCTAATTATAGTGGAAGCTCAATAAACATTTGACCTTTCACAGAATGGACTTTTTGCTCATATGCCTAGTCTGGAAGACTTCTAAAAACACTTTGGCCATAGCACAGGTCAAATATTATCTTGACTTCCTTCCAAACTACTACAAGTCCAACCAAGTGTGTGTGTGTGTGTGTGTGTGTGTGTGTGTGTGTGTGTGTTTAATATATTTTATTGATATTTTTACAGAGAGGAAGGGAGAGGGATAGAAAGCTAGAAACATCGATGAGAGAGAAACATCGATCAGCTGCCTCCTGCACACCCCCCACTGGGGATGTGCCCGCAGCGAAGGTACATGCCCTTGACCGGAATCGAACCCGGGACCCTTCAGTCTGCAGGCCGACGCTCTATCCACTGAGCCAAACCGGTTTCGGCAAGTGTGTGTGTTTTTTTTTCTGAAAACTCTGTCCCTAATAATCAGCACTTGATTATGTACCAGGTACTTTGTTGTGGAAGTGTCTAACCTTCATACTAAGATTATTAACTCACTAGATTAATTGTTCACTAAGGAAAGGAGTCATACTTTATTTCTCTTTGTATCCTTGAAACAGCCTCTAAACTCATGATTAACTAAAGGGCATTCAATAAAGTTATTCAGTAACAAACTCTTCATTGGCAGTGTATTAAAATCCATAGCAGGCAAAAAAGGTAACTATTAGTCCTATGTCAAATCGATTCAGGGGCTAATTTTATGTTATTCATGATTGTAATTGTTAGCATTTATGGAGCCCTTTGAAATTCTTAATAAAATGTATTGTTCCCAAATTATTCTGGGAAGAGGCTAAGAACATACACAGGCCAAAGAGACACACATGTTTGAAGAACTTGACAAAAACTTTCAAGGAATAGATTCAGAGCCATGATTAGGCCTCCTGCAAAACTGTCTGGGTCTGCACTGAAAAGCATGCTGAGGTCATGCAGGTGGGGAAACAAACATCGCCTGCCATAGGACCTAGGCACTTAGCCTCCAAAATTTAGTTTTCTCTTTTGCCCGGCCCCTAACTTCTTGTGAGAAAAAAATAAAATTTTGTTTTCTCGAAAAAACTCATGGACATGGACAACAGTGTGTTGACTGCTAGGGGGTGGGGGGATGGGGAGGGAGAAGAGGTATAGGGGGGATAAATAGTGATGGATACTTGACTTGTGGTGGTAAACACACAATACGGTGTACAAATGATGTGTTGTAGAATTGTGCACCTGAATAACCTGTATAATTTTGTTAACCAGTGTCACTCCTATAAATTCAATAAAAAGGAAAAAGAAAATAAAATTTAGTTTCCTCTTTGGTAAAAC
The DNA here is from genome assembly GCF_963455305.1 of Plecotus auritus. NCBI lineage: Eukaryota > Metazoa > Chordata > Mammalia > Chiroptera > Vespertilionidae > Plecotus > Plecotus auritus. The sequence continues at coordinate 11,145,366 of NC_137774.1, forward strand.
AGAGATCAGATTAGGTGATTACCAAGTCTCTTACAGCTCTGAAAGACCATGAATATATGTACAAACTTGTGTTAAATTTGCAAAGAATTTGTCTTAGTGAAAGAGGCGTTATGGAAGCTATCCAGCCATCAACATATGTGAAGAGTGTTTTACTGGGCACTGGATGGAAGGTTAGAGTTTAAACATGAACCAACAGCCCAACATGCTGGGCTGAAGAATGAAAAATGGGTAGGTCACAGACAGATAATTGTTATTGTTTTTTTATTCTTCACAAAACATGTATAATCCATGGTAATCATTTGTTTAAGTTATATAAATTACTGTTAACTTTGAAACCCAGTTTGTCATCTTCATCTGTGATTTATAACAGATTATATAAACGACATGATGTCTTCGATCTAATAAGACATTCATCTTCATGAAGGAGGCCACTGCAATCCTGAGTGACAGGTTACTAACCCTTATCACAGTTAACTCAACACGGAGCCCTTAATTTCTAACAATGACCTGAAATCTGGTGGACTCACCTGAAGCCAACAGAAACCTGTTCAGAAATTCACCACGCTCATGAAAGTATGTGTTTTACAGCAGAATTCGTTCTTTGGCCCCCAAAGCACAGACAGGGAAACAAGTTTTGTGTTTTTCCACAGTGTGCACTCTAAACACACATAAATTCCATTAGGGTTGACGGGACTCATGTGCTTTTGTTAAAGAAAAATATACCTGTGGGCAAACAAAGATGAAAGCAACTGTCTAAAGGATAAATAGAAAATGAGATAAATGCTTATTGGATGTATGGATGTATGCACATATGTTTATTTATATATTTATATATGGACAGAGACTATCTTGAGTCACTTTCATTATCTTTGTATCACAGAACAAAAAGGAACTAAAAACTTTAAGTATGTTCTCATAATTTATGTCATTAAAACACACATACACACACACACACACAGAAAGTAATGCACTTGGCTCTCTCAGTGAGAAGGAAGCAAATCGCTTGCTGCTTTTAGGCCATTAACTCTTTTCACGTACTAGGGAACCAGTGGTGGAGCCTGCAATAGGTACCTTTAACGTTCCACATGAAGCAGCCCTAAAATACACGCATGCTTCTCCGAAGTTGTCCGCGGGATTCGGCCTGAGTTTTACCTGATCAGTGAGGTCACTCACCACTAATCACGGCATCATTAATTCATATACCTCAGTAAACACTGTAAGAAACGCAGTTTATTTACTCTGTGAAGCAATGTAATTTATACACTAAAATCACGCCTTATATGACTCACAGCAACGGGTGTCTCAAACTGGCTTGTAAACAAACATCTTTTATACTCCTTGAGTATCAAGTCTATCAGGGGGTGCTATGAGTAGACTTAGCTAGCACAACTTGCTTAATAAGTGGAAACTCTAGGTATAGGATTCCAGCTCAGTAAGAGGAAACCTTAAAAAAACAATTAGAGCTCTTTATGAGTATCTAATAACACGACCTTGAAAATGTAAAACAAAACATGAAAAAATTGATAAATCCACCACTGTAATTGGAGATTTTAACTCAATCCTTTCAGCAGATAAAAGAAAAGCTAAGATATAAAAGACCTGAAGAATAATATTTACAAGTCTAAAAATAATAAGAGTGTATTCAATAAATACTCTGGGAATACACACAGCCCATAAGCATACACTGATCATTACTAGGCCACAAAAGGTGTCTCAATAAAATGCAAAGAATATAAGTAATATAAACTATGTTCTTAGACAGTAATGTAATAAAATTAGAAGTCAATATTAAAAAGCAGGTTTAAAAATCCCTAGAAATGAAAACAAAACAAAAACCAGGAAAAATACACACACATGCAAAAATGCTTCTAGATAGCATGTAGGTTAAAAAGGATATCATAGCGCAGCTGGCGTGGCTCAGTGGATGAGCATCAACCTATGAACCAGGACGTCACAATTCAATTCCTGGTCATATGCCCAGGTTGTGGGCTTGATCCCCAACATGGGGCATGCAGGAGGCAGCTGATCAATGATTCTCTCTCATCATTGATGTTTCTATCTCTCTCTCCCTCTCCCTTACTCTCTGAAATCAATAAAAATATACCTTAAAAAATTTTTTAAAGGATATAATAAAAGAAATAACAAAATACCTAGTATGGAATTATAATGAAAGTAGTGTATATCAAATTTTGTATGATACAGTTAAAGTAGTATTTAGAGGATAATTTTTAGCTTTGATTATATTTATTTTTAAAATGAACATTATATTCAATGGAATAAAAGCAATAGGGTAATGAGATGTAAAGCCCATAAGAATGGATGTTTCCGAGGGCAAATATCCAGCTAATCAGAGCTCTTCTTAAAGCAGTGGAATTTATTGAAATTCAATCCCTACCCTAGGCCCCCTGTTTTAGACATCATCCTTTTTACCAACTCACTGAATTTCTTTAAACCTCAATTTCTTTACCTGTAAAATGGGACTAACTCTCAGATCGTTTGAGAATTAAATAAGATAATCCATATAAAGCATTTTGTACTGAATAGTAAGCGCTCAATACATGGTTCTTGTTGCTAGATGACACTCATTCCAACTCCCAGATTTCATGACTCCAACTTTGGTAAAATGAAATTCAAGACATACTTGAATTCTAGCTACAAAAATCTAATCAACCACTTAAACCTTCATTTTTATTTCACAATATTAAAATAGTTTTGTTTAAAATATATTCTTCCTCCTATTAGGAAAGATATTAAAATATCTTCTTCCTATTATTATTATAGAAATAAAACACACAACAATCAACAAGAGTTAGTCTACTGTTATTAATAATATTAAATCCAAAACCAACTTCTATTTCAGAATCAAATGAAAGCAGGGAAGTGTGGGAAAAAGCGGGGGTGGGGGGCGGATAAAGCTGTAAAAAAAAACTATTCTCTTTATTTTCAAATATTCTATATGCTTTTTAATGGACCTTTCAGAAAAGGCATGGAGTTGAAGATGACCACTATTGGTGCTATAGCAGGTCTGAAATTTCTTTTAAATCAAGTAGCATACAATAAATTGATCAATTCCACGCTCTTCACTTAGTCATTATTACTCTTTTCCAAAGATGGTTATAGGTCTTTACGTTTCCAAATCTATGTTTCATTTTGCTAGAGAATAACAACCTTCCCTAAACCTTCAACTTCCTGATGTAAAAATAAACTCTAAAAACATTCTTTCCCACTTCTTTTCAGATATATCTGTCCCATATCCATTCATTCCCTTTACCTTAATTAGAATGTAATAATACATAGTACATAATAAATAATATACTATTATATACTAGAGGCCCAGTGCACTGGTTTGTGCACTGGTGGGGTCCCTCGGCCTGGCCTGCACCCTTTCGCAATCCGGGACCCCTCGGAAGATGTCGGAGAGCCAGTTTCGGCCCCATCCCCACAGGCCGGACTGAGGAACCCTATTGGTGTGTCTGGCCCGTGTGGCCCAGTCCCAATCGGCTGGACCCCAGCAGCAAGCTAACCTACTGGTCAGAGCATCTATGCCCTGGTGGTCAGTGCGCATCATAGCGACTGGCTGAATGGTCGAATGAACAGTCAGACACTTAGCATATTAGGCTTTTATTATATAGGATTTTAAGCTTCATCTCTTATAAAATGTTTTTCTTTTTCTTCCAGAAGGAGTCACTATACCCTATAGAATAATTTCTTTCCCCAATCCATCTTTTAAAAAATGTATGTACATAGGGGTTGTTCATTATACTAATAAAGTAAGTTTACAGACACACTAAAATCCATGGTATATTTTGGACCATGAAAGCAATGGGCTTCATAGCTGGCTGACACTTGTAAAGTTATTGTATTCCGCATTTCATACTAATTTTTTCCCCTTCAATATGGTAGAAAGTGTGACTCCCTAGGTTTAGAAATCTAAATGTTATTACTTGTTAGCAAGTTTTCATTTCTAATGGTGGGGCTATGCGCTTGTTTGAGGGCATTTACAAAGGAAAAGAAGAAGGAATTGTGAGGAGGTGGCAACATGCTCTCATTTTTATGCATGGTTTAGCCTGTAACCCTGGTTTTCATTTTTTTTGCTGTGCACCTGGCCAGGTTTCTATATTCTTCCAGATCTCTTTGTAGTTCTCACAAAAGCATGTCCCAAACATGACACGCACCATGCTTATTGCTTCTCATCACTGAAGCTATGGGTGGATGGGTCAGACCATGTGTCCTTTTATAATTGTACCTTTAGGACACTAGTTGGAGGTGGAAAGCAACAAAAATGAATTATTTTAACAGTGACCTTTCATTATCTAATAAAGATAAGATTCCAAAAGCCTAAGATAATGGCACTACAAAGAAAGGTAAAGTATCTTTTTTTTAAAAGGATGCCCTTAACTATCTCACCAGCAACTGAAGACACTGACTTTATATTTGCTGGTCTACTTATTTTTTTAAAATATATTTTATTGATTTTTTTTTTTACAGAGAGGAAGGGAGAGGGATAGAGAGTTAGAAACATCGATGAGAGAGAAACATCAATCAGCTGCCTCCTGAACACCTCCTACTGGGGATGTGCCCACAACCAAGGTACATGCCCTTGACCGGAATTGAACCTGGGACTCTTCAGTCTGCAGGCCGACGCTCTATCCACTGAGCCAAACCGGCTAGAGCTGGTCTACTTATTAATAGTGTGTTTTCCCAATGAGATGGTAAGCGCCATGAGGAGAGGGACTGTGTCTGATTTTTTAGCTGCATATTTCACTTACAACTTAGCATATTGACTTGATATTACCTTATAATCTCTAAATAAGTGTTTGTAAAAATAATGAATAAGTAGTGTGTCAAGCGTTACTGTTCTCTATAATGGTAAAATCTAGTTAAGCAGGATACGTTTACTTAAAACTTTAACATCTTTCTAACCTTCTCTTAAATTTCACAGAAAATGTATACACTTTTATTTTTCCAGGGGAAGGAAACAAACATGTATTGTGTTCATTATTTATCAAGTACTCAGGCATGTACTAGAATCAATGCCTTACAGAAACTCATATTTAAACATTATCTCACCATCCTACAATTAAATTTTTAACACATTTAAACAGACCTATTCTTACCTCTACCATTGACTCTGCCTCTTTGGGAATTCTTTTAACTTTTATGCACAGAATTAAAAATAAAAATATATTAAGAATTTAATATTACTAACATAGTTAACTCCTCTGTTATGGGAAACCACTATAGAACAGAATTCTCCTCTTTGGAGCTTTCCAGATAATAGAAAAATGTCAACATGATTTTTTTTTAAGTTTTATTAAATTTATTTGGGTGACATTAGCTAATAGGATGATATAGGTTTCAAATGTACATTTCTATGAAACCATATATGTATATTGTACTGTATGCCCCTCACCCAAAGTCAAACCATCTTCCATCATCATATATTAGGTCCCCTCCTCACCCCAACACCCCCTTCCCTCTGGCAACCACCACACTGTTGTCTGGCAACACTAAATTTTTTTTAAATTTCAACTATTTTTAATGAAAATATTTCCAAACATGCCATGTGTATCTGTATAGTCTTAACCAAAATTTCTGGAACATGAATCCATCTTTTTGGATAAGTTAGATGAGGATAATAGTAAGGATAATAGAGTGGTTAAGAACAGAGATTCTAGAACCAGACTTCGTAAGTATAAATTCTGGCACTACTACTTACTAGCTGTGTGATCTTAAACAAGTTAACTTCCCTTGGTACCAACTTCCTTATCTGTAAAATAAAGATAAATCCTAATATCTACCTCTTAGGGCTGTTCTGAGGATTAAATAATGATATACTCAAAGTGCTTAGAACATAGATACAAGGCTCAATAAATGCTAGCTAAAAAGTTTCACTTTATTAAGGTACTGAGCTATTAGAGAGTTTGAGCTGTTTCTCTCTGTAATACAATATGTCCCCAGACAGCTTTTTTAAAGTTTCCATATAAATTTTGTTTTAATTATAAATTTTGTTTTCTATATAAATTTTTAATTGTTTTTCTGTTTCTTACCTCAGTGTTATTTGATTATACCTCAATTGATGTCTCGACAGGACCCCTTCTTCTAATTTGATGCTTCACTCACTGTGGGCTGAGAAATCAGTGAAGGCCTCGGGGGCTCTCTCACATATAAGGTACGTAAGTGTTAACACAGGACCCAGGAACATCTCTTTCTACTTAGGGGCTTACTTGTTGTGTTTTCAGCTGTGTTTGGGGAAATTGGGAATACCAAATAAGTGACTTATGGATTAATGAGGTACTATTGTTCTAATTCTGTCAAGCATTAGATTAATCAAAAACAAATGACAGGTTTTTTTTTAAATGTTTTGCACTGTTAATTTTCTTCAATTATTAATCAGCTACTAATGTAATTATTAAGCTCTCAATCCAAACAATGTTTTTAGTGTCATACCTGAACCAATATACACATCTCACCTTACAAGGCCCAATTTCTAAAATGTGCATATTACTAATTGTGCTAGTTTACAAAGCTCAAACAAAATAAAATGTTTCTGTGTGATTGAATCCCATACTGGAGGTTATCAGGTCAATGTAAAGGAGAAAATATGAATCACCAAACGAGCTAAATGAAGTAAGAATTTATGGATAAATTGAAAATAGAAGGGAATATAGAGATTAAGAACTCTTGGAAAATGCCAAAGTCGTAGGGAAATTTGGAAGAAAAATAAATTGAAAGATTGCGGACTAATAAAGAGAAATAAGGAATAATTTACCAACTTTACTCCCAACTCCTAAGTGAGTAGTAAGCTTCCAATTTAATATTCAGTTTAGCAGCATCTCTACCTTTTCCCTCCACTGGAAAGGCACAAGAGAGATGTTGATAAGATAACCGTGTGCATCAGTGATGATCAAACCTTCTGTTCAAGTGGCCAGACGCCAGAGAGGCACAGTGAACCCCCACCCTTGGGATATCTGAGTCTGAGCCAGAAACTGGCAGCCACCAAGCCGAATTTTTATATTCATGTATCTTAAAAATTCATCTACATTTTGCATCTGACTCTATTACACAGCAATGTGTTTTAATGTAAAAATAATATTCATAACAGTTGAATTATTTAAATCCTCCCTTTCCTAAATCTCCAAGTAAAATTGATGCTCCAGGAAGATTTGCATTGTGTTTCATGTGGCTTCCCCTTGAACAACACCAATATGGCTGGGCATGTGGAAAGAATGGGTAAAAAGGATATCTTATTATAATATGATGAGCTTAAAATTTCAAATAATCAACAATAAATCAATAATCCAATAACCATTAAATGAAAGCTCTAATTCTCATGCAACTCTATGAAGCTAAAAAATCTGAGAGAATGGTAAATTGGGCCCAGCAATCTTAAAATGCCCTCTTAGCTTTTGAGCTACAGTTCTTATAAAAAGATCAATAATGATGTCTTCCTGCTTCAATATGGAATTAGTGTTTTTCTAAATACATTAACTTCAGAAGTATTGAATTACCAGGAGGCCCAGCACCACAATGAAACAAATAGTTCTTTGCAAACGAGTGATTACCAATTCAGAGAACCCACACCAAAGGCTGCTTGAGTCAAATGACAAAGGGCAAAGACACCAGGATAAAAAGTAACAAAGTATGATGAGCCAAAATCCAGAAAAATGACACTCACCCTCATCCTGATAATCTGGCAAAAAGGGTGCATCTGAGGTGAGAGAAGGGCCATGAATTCCACTGTGATTATCATCGGAGCTGTCCTGTCCAAGGTAGTTTTCAGCTTGGTCTTCCCCTGAGGGACAAAAAAGAAAACAAAGCAAGGTCATACTTTGGGCATCTTTATAAAGGTCTTTGTATATTTCTTCTGGTATTCACATAAAAAGATACAGCAAAAGCTATATCTTGATGGACATGGCCACTATCCATTAACATATGAGAAACAGATAAATAAGTTCAAAAACCAACTTACCTGGATGGGAAGTTTTCCATTCAACTACTCTCTAACTAGAGCTTAGTAGCTGTTAGCTTAGAGTGGGGAGACCTCTTGTCCCCAGAGGAAAGCTTCTCCACCACGCTTAAAATGAAAATACAGCAATATAAATATGTATCCATAGATACTATATCTCCATTAATTATGACCTTGATCATGAATGCCTCTTTCTCTTTATATTTCCAAATGAAATAGACTAAATTACACAAAGGGTTAACCTTCCATGCATAATATAATGGAGCAAGGCCAATATGCTTTCCTGTTCTGAAAAATAAGAGAAGTAAAAATATGGAGAACCTGGCCTTTGCCGGATTCTATTCCAATTTCAATCACTACTTGTTTTGCAATCTTAAGAAAGTTCTCTCTTTATAATTCTAGTTTACAGCCTATGCAGCCAACCTCTTAGGAATTCTAAAAGCCCTAAGAAGGTAATATTTGTTCTGCAAAATGGCTTTGATGAAAGGTAATGTATATACAATACTGAATTATGCAATTAAAACAATGCTAATCTCTTCTGGGTGTTTTCAACATACATTGGATTATATTTTGTAGAAGTGGCCCATGCTATTATGATACTTTAAAAGGTTCAGGCGGAAGACGTTAGCTCATTCAGGAACCGGAAGAAAAGGCTCTGCGTTGCAAATGGCTTTCCTTAAAATCCCCTAAACAGAGGTACAGTCTGCTGATAAAAGGACACCAACAGCTGCTCAGTTCATTTCACAAACATGAAAAGGGGATTTTCAACCGAATTTAATATTATTTCAAATACTAATTTCCAGAGGAAATCACCAGTGCTAATCTCAGCAAACACTGTAGAGTTTTGGCCCTGGATTTCAACGAGGGAGCAGTGAAACCAAACAACCTACATAGAATCTGTATTGCTTCACTTTAAAGGTTTATTTCCTACAATTAAACTAGAAGGATGGGGAGGATATAAAATGATAGAAAGAGAATGGCTGAGCACACGATACAGTATGTAGATGATGTTTTATTTGAGTTGTACGCTTGAAACCTGTATAGTTTTATTACCCAGTGTCACCCCAATAAATTCAACAACAACAACAACCACCAAAGAATAGCAGCCTGGCCGGTATGGCCCAGTTGGTGAGGCATCCCTTGCACCTGGAAGTTGCCGGTTCAGTTTCCTGTCAAGGGCATATGCCCGGGGTGCAGGCCCGATCTCTGGTATGGGGGCGTGCAGGAGGCCGCCTATCGATGTTGTGCTTTTTCATGGATGCTTCTCTCTCCCTCTCCCTTCCTTTCTCTCTAAAAATCAATAAACTATTCTTTTTTTTTTTTTAAAGGATGGCTGTAGCCTTCTCCTTCCATAAATTAGATGATCATATCTAGACGCTTCTATGCTCAAGGTAGATATTCATAACTGAGCAGAACACCTGGCAGATATAGTACTTCAGAAATAAACTGTGGAGTTTATTGTGGAGAAGAAAATTAAAAAGAAAAACAAACAACATTTCATATAACAGTCACTGGCCAGAGCCACAAGAAATGCTCTCCTTTATTAGGTTACTGAGCAGGATAGAAAGCTTATGATTATGCTTAAAGTATCACTATAAAACTTCCATCATAACCAGAAAAAATCTCAATCTCAAATAGTGGACTGAGGATTAAACTACGCAAACTTTGCATCACTGCAAATTCACTGAAATTATATTATCAACACGACCTAAATAGACTGCCTGGCAGGTGACCTGAAAGTGAGCTGTGAAGTTAAAGCAATTTAAAAATTCTGAGCCAAACCAAATTCAATTTTTAAAAAAATAAATCATTTGGGCTGCCATGCAACATTTAACATTTGTAGGATATACTGAACATTATTTATCAACTAACATTCTAGACACAGTTTTCTGCTTGCTTCAGAAATTTGACAAATCTACTCTCTTATACATTCTAGCATCCCAGGTTTTATTTTTCTTTTAAATAAGCACATCAGGTAGGGGTTTGCTTTGCTTTGTTGCTTTTTAATGAACTTTTTATTTTGAAATAATTTAGATTTATTATAAGTATTTCAAAGATAGTAAAGAGAATTCCGGTATACCCCTCATCCAGTTTCCCCGAATGTCAACTAAGTATGTAACTAGGGTATATCTGTCAAAGCCAAGAATTTAGCATTGGTACATCAGTTAACCACAGACCTTATTTGGATTTCCCCAGTTTTCCCATTAATGTCCTTTTTCTGTTCCAGGATCTACTCCAATTGCATTTAGAGCTTCCATTTTTTTAAAAAATATATTTTTATTGCTTTCAGAGAGGAAGGAAGAGGGAAAGAGAGATAGAAACATCGATGAGAGAGAATCGCTGACTGGCCACCCCCTGCACGCCCCACACTGTGGATTGAGCTGCTACAACCTGGGCCCGTGCCCAACAGGAACTGAACTGTGACCTCCTGGTTCATAGGTCTATGCTTAACCACTGAGCCACGCTGTCAGGGAGAGCTTTAAAGTCTTACCCAAATACCTGCCTGGATTTGGCATCTGATCCACCAACTTCAGATGGAAACGTCACTTCCACATGACTCCTATGGTTTCTGAACATGGTTCCCCAAGGTAGGCTTTTAACAGCCAAATACAAGACCATGCCTCCATAAAGCATATAACAACAAAGGTACACAACGCAAGGAAAACAGAGCTGAGGTCAGTATTAAAAATGGTCGCAGTGGGGGAAATATTTGAAAATATGTTTTTACATCCAAGCATAATGAGTTCCTGATGATGGAAATGTTGCTGTAAGTGTTTTTAGTGTTATATCAAGTGGCCCAACTCCCTTGGGCGTACACCGAAAAAGGCCTTTAACACCATATAAATAGACACTCCCATGTAATTAAAATGATTACAACTACTCAAGATGCATGGGTGAAAAGTTTTATAGAAGAACCAGCAATTACTGTGGTCATTTTGGATTTGTTTACGTTTATAACATCATTTTTTGTTAAAACATAACCGCAAGTGATCTCTGGATTCATCTATAGCTCTGAGAGTCGCAGTTCCAAGTGGCCACTACGATAGTCCAGTGGGATCAGACATAAATGATCACAAACTATAGTGACAGACATTTCCACTCCAGCAGCTCTCCAATTAGGGCTCAAAACTCCATCTGCTTAGAGTGGCTTTCTCACAAGCAAGAACCCTTGCCACTAGAGACACACTTTCCCATTGCAACTCACTCAGAATCAATGTATTTCTATACAGACATATATATTCTAACACACAGTATCTCCATTCATCACATCCACTACCTCCGGTCCCTTCTCTTTGTATTTCTAAACAAGATCTGGGGGAACTATATCAAGGGTTCACCTGCTATTAGCTGATAATTTGCTCCTTCATCCTAAGTGTCATAAGAATTGGGCGCTAGATACACTCCTTAGTACATTCAATGTCAGCTTCTCCACTGAGTATTGTGCTGAGGGGCCTATAAGGGGGACATTCTCTATTGTTCTTTCCTGAGAGTCAAACTCAATTTCATTCATGCTCTACAGAGTGATAAGTTGGGAATTTCTTAGGGATTGGAGCAGAAAGATAAAGTAGCTTTGTGTTAGGTGTAAGGTAATTATTTGCTAGGGTTTCTGTGCTATTTGTTTTTTCCCCTGTGTTTTCATTAACAGTTAATGAGTTTCTCCCTCCCCACCCCCACTTAATTCTAAAACAATAGCTTGGACACTAGAAGTTGGATTTTTCTGCCATGGATTCAACCAGCTGTTGCTGCTCCATAAACTTTATGGAGAAGTGAATTAAACTGCTAAAACCTTTCATTTCCTAATTCAATTCCAAATAAAACAGGGAGGAAAATGAACCATGATGATGTTCCCCTTGTAACTATTTTGACTCACAACAAACCCATCTGATCCTAAACTTACAGGTACTATTTAGGGACAAAAACAGGCCATAATGACAATTTTACCAAAGAAATGAGAAGGAAATGAAAAAAGAAAGAAAGTAGTATGAGCATAAAAAATAACATGAGAATAACAAATAAAACATAAACATGTTTGCTTATTCAATATGTAAAGGCTCAATGATTTTTTCATGTAAGTATAAAGTCATCATCTTTTACTTCTCTTCTAATTAACTGTGAGCTGTATTATTAAGGCTTTTTCACATCTGCAACCAACTGTTTATACAGTGTGGTTAAAAACTTTATAGGGTTTGCTATTACTTCATCAAGCATCTTTGGGTAATATAAGGAAATTGAAATTAATGTAAAATTATCTGCAATTTTTTGTTTTTTTTTATTGTTGCTGTTGGAAGGGAACACATGACTTCTGACTCTATTTAATATTTAAAAACCCATGAGACATACAGCTCTGCCTTTAAACTAATCAGTCCTACGTAAAATGCTATAAATAAAGGTCCTTGATCCAAATCCAGTTAGTTTTCATGCTTGATAGCATTAATATTGCCAAATTTTCATTGACCAATTTAATAGTAATGCAGTTCCCAAAGCTGAACTATGGTAAGATTAGCAAAACTGCAGCTTATTATTCCTTATTGCAACCATTTACCTAAATTATTGGATATAACACCAACTAAAAAAATACGTTGGGTACACATGTGTCCATATGTGTGAAACGTTACTCACATGTAAATATATTATGGAGCACATTTGCAACACCAAAGCTAAAGTTCTGTCAACACTTCCATTATAAATTACATACCCTTTTGCACATACTCATGCATTAGAAAATATATGGTGTTCCTCCACAGAACATCTTAGAGGCTTCACTGGTTTCTAAATACCCATTTGGATTTGCGTGGTTAGTTCTTGTGATTAATCCATATGTAGTGAAGGTCTCAAATTCTTCTCTGTTCTATACAGTCTGACTTCCTGCCCATCCCTCTTTTTTTCTCCTACATGTAACCATAACTCAATGTATAAATATTCTTCCGCCCCCCCCCCCCCCGCCCCCGCCAAGGCCCTAGCAGTGAGTGTAATAGTACTGAATGCCATTAAATCTACAGAACAAATGATGGGCCAGGTAAAGAAAGTTTCCATTTATCATTCTTTTTATCAGTTGCTCCAACGAGTCTTGAATGGACAAGAAATATATTGAGCCTAAAACTAAGTTTTTAACACAGAATACTGTTTACTAATGATAGAATCATGCTAAGAATAACAAACCTCTTAAGAAGCTTTCGGGATGCCATGTGCAGAGAGAAGCACAATCTGAATGATCAGAAATGGAACCAAAGTGAGTAGACACTTATAGCACAATCACTACAACACCGGTGAATCCAATAACCAAAAGGGCAGCATGCTTAATAATATTTCCAAAATGAGCTACAGCTGTCCGAGGTGGGTTGTTCAGGAAGATGCCTGTGGGAGCCAATTGAAAAGTTCTTTTCTCCCCTCTCTCCTTCAAGAAAATGGTCCTTTATAATGCAGTTTTTCCTTTTGACCAGTAGGGTGGGCTGCAGTGTATAGCATCATCCTAGTTCTTAAAAAAGAAAACAGAAAAAAAAAAAAAAAAAAAAAAAAAAGGTAGCCACCATGGGAACAAACCCTTCTGCTCTCCCTCGCCCCCCTAAAAAAGCTGAGATTTTTTTTAACCCTTCTTAGGTTTCACATAAAGGCATAACTCCTGGACATTAACGAACTGGAGGGCTGGCAGCAACAAATACAAACCAGATAATTGTATATGTGACAACACACACTTCATAAAGCAAATTACAGCCTGTCAGCAATCATTCTGGCTTTACACTAACACATTCCATCTACCACCGTTATTGTTCAACTGCTGCTAAAATGGAACCTGCTGAGTTAGTATATTTTCAGTAATAATGGCATTTGACAGAATTCAAAACATGTAAACATAGGTATTTGCTAGTATGTGGATGAATATACTGTACAATGAATGCATTTATCATGTAACAACCAGGCAATCATTACCTGGTTCTGTTTTCCTTGGACCTCTATATTCTTAGTGTTTTATTTTTTGCTATGAAGCAGCTCCTACTGGCTACAGGCTCTGGGTCAAGACTTTTCATGTATTATCTCATCTAATTCTCAAAATAATCCGGTGATATACTATTATCTCAAAGCTGCAGAAAAAGAAAATGAGACACAGATATTCAATAGCCTACCCAAAGTCACATAAGTGACTCATAAGTGGCAGAGCCAGACGTTGACCCTACCTTGTCTGATTTCAAACCTCTTGTTCTAACCCACTGAGCTGTACAGTCTCCAAATCTGCATGCTTTATAAATTACGGTCATTACTCAAGGGCAAAGCATACTGAATGACTTGGATTTGTGGCATGTGCTATAAATTATTATTTTCTTACTTCAGGAAAGTAAATCTATAATCAAAAGTATAAATTATTATAAGTAGTAGTAATACTAGTAATCATATTAGGCGTGGTACTGATAGACAAAGCTGAACGTGGTCAATGATTTGTTCAAGAGGGAGTTAGCCCTATTCAAAGGTTCAAACTTACTGCAGTAGTATTGTTGCAGTGATTTTTTTTTAAATACCACTTTCGGGCATGAATTTCATGCTTACAGAATTTAATACAACTACTTTGGGTTTAGTCAGATAACTATATTAATATTTTCCTGCATCTCCTGTTTGATTTTATTGGATCCTAGGTATTTTGGCCTTGCTTCACATAAAATGAACCAACATGTTCCACACCCAAATATAGTTTTGACCTGGTGTAGTTGAAGAATGTTATTTCCTTTCCAGCACTATCATGCTTTAAGTCTCACAGTAGGAAAATAGGTTGAAAAATATACAATCCCACATAAATGTAGTGATTTTATTACTATTGGTTCATCTTGCTCTCTTTTCTCTTCCTTTTCTTTTTCCCAAATGACAAGTTGTAGTAAGACTGTGGCATCCACTTATAGTCCTGATGCATTCTAGGATCATTTGTACCAACATTACTTCTTTTTAAGAAAAACTGTAAGGCCACTTGGATTCCAATATCTTCTGCTAAAGAAGAATGGGACTACATGATGTACAGGCTATGAGTAGATATAAGAACAATTTTCCACACACCCAAGGAGTAAAAATAACACAACATATAATAAAGAATGATTTACAGGTTAGATGAGCAGACCTGGAAAATGTAAAACACCTTTTAACATACTGCATAAAAGGAGAGTTTTCTTTGTGAGTAATACAGACCTCCAAGATCACTAAGGGTATAATGGCAAAGGGTGACAAGATTCAGCCTCTCCATACCCCAATCCCACCTTAACCAAGGACTCCTGTTCATGTATAAAAATAACATGTGTGTAACCACATGTAGGTAACAACAATATCAACAAGCAAAACTTCTCACTATCTACATTCTGTTCAGTGTTTGGTCCCTTTTGGAACAGAAGAGTATCCCCTTGTTTTTAAAATTTATTTTTCCTTTTCTATTGGGGTATCACTAACACAAGTAAAATGCACAAACCTGGAGGGCAAGTGATATCCCCTTTTAAGTTTTGGGAAATACCTTTTATTATTATTATTATTTTAATCAATACAAGTGTATTTTATTTATCAACTAGAGGCCTGGTGCACGAAATTCGTGCACTCGGGGCGGGGGGGTGTCCCTCAACCTAGCCTGCACCCTCGCGCAGTCCGGGAGCCCTCGGGGGATGTCCAACTAACGGCTTGGGCCCATAGGAAGCGGGCCTACGCCAGC
The DNA here is from genome assembly GCF_963455305.1 of Plecotus auritus. Lineage (NCBI taxonomy): Eukaryota > Metazoa > Chordata > Mammalia > Chiroptera > Vespertilionidae > Plecotus > Plecotus auritus. The sequence goes on from NC_137774.1 coordinate 11,161,010, forward strand.
CGTCGGACATCCTGAGTGCTGTCGCAGAGGCAGGAGAGGCTTCCGCCATGCCACTGTGCTCGCCAGCCGTGAGCCTGGCTTCTGGCTGAGCGGCACTCCCCCTGTGGGAGCACACTGACCACAAGAGGGCAGCTCCTGCATTGAGCATCTTCCCTCGGTGGTCAGTGAGTGTCATAGCGACCGGTCGTTTGGCCGTTCGGTTGATTTGCATATTAGCCTTTTATTATATCGGATAGGATTTGTCACTTCGGGCTGCCAGCTCCAACAAGATACCAACATGAATTCATGGTGATCACAGACAGTGTCTATTCAATTTGGGAAAGTATCTTTTAGAGATGAATTGTGATCAAGAACTTTTCAGGCTGGGAAGTGTGTGTTAAATACACATCAGCTGACAAGGACAGATAGGTTCAAAGTTTCCACTATTTGCCTCACAAGAGTCAGCGGTAGCTGGAAGCTTTATTTTACACATCATATATAAGTCCCCTTCTCCATAACTAAGTCATTCCTTTCCTGTTTCAGTGATCCTTCGGCCATCCTGGTACCCAATAACCAGTAAACAAGTTTCTGAGAGAAGTGTGTGGTGATGGGCAGCATAGTGAAAAATTAATGCATTATAAATACTGGGCTCAACCATCACATTATTTAGCCTCCAAATATCAAACAAATTCACTGGCTTTCAAGGGCTTAACCTACATGAAAAAAACAATGTAAGCAGAAAAAAAAAATGTATTTAAACTAGACACACATTTTTTCTCAACATTTTGTGTCCAGAACATGAAAATTCATTAGAGGCAGAATTCCTGAGATAAATTCTTATGCCAAAATTTTATGTTCAGAAACTGTACTCCTTAACTGATTTTCTGTGTTGCTCTAGGGATAATATTATCTAAGAGAAATACTTCTTTATTTTTTTTCCCCAACAAAATTTCCCAAAACTTATCAAAGACATTTAAAGCAGACATTAATTTATCAATTACTTGATTTTTGTTTGCCATCTACATCAAGACAAGAATCTGATTTTCTGTGAACATTTAGATATCACATAAGGAAAAAAAATACTGAGGGTGAAAAAAGGTATTTTTTTAATCAGTTACCATGAGCATTATATGATACTATTTTATTTTAAAATTCACTTTTAAGAGATATGTCAAGACAACATACCTATATACTGCTGATTCTCAAAGACTAAGCAACAGAGATTGCTGCTAGTTTATACCATCATCAGGGTCTTGCCCAAAAATTCATATGTAAAAATTAATAAATAAATAAAGGAGGAAAGATTTTTGAATAAATATAAAATGATCAAATCATGATTCTACTGAAAAAGAGCTCACTCTTGTGTCAAATCAAGGTTTTTTGTAAGCTTCTTCATTAGTTAAGCATGCCTAGAGCAAGACTTTCAAATGTTAGTAAAAGACATATAATGAAATCTCATCTTCCCTTCCTTCTCTTGGTTCTTCTCTCCAGAGGCAACCATTGTGATGTTTCTTGGGTGTTCTATGAACTTTCTTTTTTTTTTTTTTAATATATTTTATTGATATTTTTACAGAGAGGAAGGGAGAGGGATAGAGAGCTAGAAACATCGATGAGAGAGAAACATCGATCAGCTGCCTCCTGCACACCTCCCACTGGGGATGTGCCCGCAACCAAGGTACATGCACTTGACCGGAATCGAACCATGGACCCTTCAGTCCGCAGGCCGACGCTCTATCCACTGAGCCAAACCAGTTTCGGCTGAACTTTCTATCTAATGGTCTGTGTGGTATGTCTTTTTTTTACAAAACAAAAACAACAAATAGTAGCCTTTGTCCTGTTCTGTCGCCGGCTTTTTCTCCTAATCATTTATCTTTAAGGTTGCTCTATATCAGCACATATAGATTTATCTCATTTTAGCACAAAATATGTGCATATGGTAAAAATTCAAGTAGTACCAAAGGATATAAATGATAAAGATTCTCTCTTGCATTCATACTGGTAACCTATCAACAGAGGTTACCACTGTTAATATATTCCAAAATTATTCCATACACAAATAAAAGCAAGCAGGCACGCACACACACACACTATACAATGTTTGTCCAAATTGCTCTTTTCACTTAGCAATATGACTTGGAGACAGCTTTCCATGTTACAAATATATATGTGTTATGTTCTTCTAAACACTATGCAGCGTTCCATTAATGGTTGTAACGTAATTTATTTAACTAGTCCTCTACTGCTGCACATTTAGGAGTCTTTGCTATTCCAAACAACGTATAATAAACATCCTTATACATAATATATTGTGTAGGGAATACAGAAGACAGAAGCATCTGATTCCAATAATTTCTTCTTTCACCCCCATGAAGGGCAGTTCTTTTTCTTATTTCTCAATATAATCTACTTCACGTTAGGACATTTACAAAGGACATAAAAATTGTAGAAAATTTTAATGTTAAAAAGAATAAAAAAATGAGTCTTTTGATTTTAAAACCTGTCTTTGACAGTAGTTGCAAAAGTATATTAACTTAAAAACATGTTGGGTGAAGGGGGGCAAAGGGTGAGAAAATAGGGAACATCTGTAATACTGTCAACAATTTAAAAAAACCCAACCAGTAGATGTAGAGGAAGTAAAATATTTGAAAAGGTATTAAAGTCCATAATTAACTTCAAAAACAATTTGTGTGTACATTCACTTTCTACAGATTAATTTGTATAAAATGGAACAAATAAAGAAAGGGGGAAAGGCCTAAAGGAAGTCAAGTCACAAAAGCAGCTGTCAAGATTGTTGATGCTAAAAGGTTGGGCTAAAGCCAAGGGCAGGAGTATTTGTCCTGTGTACATTTCCCCCTGTTAAGTCCCCAAAAGACACAGAAAGTTGCCGAAACCGGTTTGGCTCAGTGGATAGAGCGTCGGCCTGCGGACTCAGGGGTCCCAGGTTCGATTCCGGTCAAGGGCATGTACTGTGGTTGCGGGCACATCCCCAGTGGGGGGTGTGCAGGAGGCAGCTGATCGATGTTTCTCTCTCATCGATGTTTCTAGCTCTCTATCCCTCTCCCTTCCTCTCTGTAAAATATCAATAAAATATATTTATAAAAAAAAAAAAAAAAAAAAAAAAAAAAAAAAGACACAGAAAGCATTCTGGAAGATTTCTTTTTAAAAAGTAGCATAGGTTAGGATATGCTAGGTTCATAACCAACACTTGTGTTTATAAAATATTAGCATTCCAGGAATAGTGATAGAAAGATACTTAACAATAAATTACAAATATTGTAAATTCGGACTTTTTCTTACATTTGCAAACACGTCATAAATTTGAGCTGTGTTTCTTTGTATAAATCCTACTTACAACTGTGCTAAAACCTTTTGGCATAAATGCAAAGAGTATTTTCATAAATAAACTTAGTAAAATCACTGTACACTCCATTAATTCAAAAACACTTCTCGTCAACTTCAAAGGGAAACCCTTCTCTCTCCTTTTTAGTGCAAAGATGGTGTTTCTTTGCTGCTTTAATGGTTTGCTTCTTGTAGTTGTCATAACTACATGCTCCAAGTATGTGATAGTAAGAGATGAGAAGTTAAGTGACATCCATGCTTCAATTCAACATGTCTCAGACATTACAGAGCAACAAGCTCATAAATCTAAACTCTGAAGGGCCTACCAATAATTCTGCATATACATCCTGTAAATGCAAACCTCACAAATATGTACATAGTGACTTACATGGTGCTACCTCAAGGTTCAGCTGAAATGAATACATTTTATGAAAAGACTAGAGGCCCGCTGCATGAATTCGTGCACAAGTGGGGTCCTGCTGGCCCGACCCAATTGGGGCCGATCAGGCTGGGCCGGCTGAGGGGAGAGGCTGCAGATGGTTGGCAGGCTGGCCCCACCCCCAATCAGGGTAGGAGGGGGCGGTCAGAGGCGGGGCCAGCTGGGGGAAGGGGCTGCCGGCGGTTGGCCAGCTGGCCCCACCCCCTGGTCGAACTCCTGGTTGAACTCCTGCTCAAGGGGACAATTTGCATATTAGCCTTTTATTATATAGGATCTGTGAAATATATATTGTCTAAGTTCCATACATGGATTTACTTGCCCAGCTCTACTTTGAAACATAAAAATGATACTTGCTAGCCCAGCCAGTGTGGTTCAGTGATTGAGCGTCAACCTATGAACCAGGAGATCACGGTTCGATTCCCGCTCAGAGTACATGCCTGGGTTGTGGGCTCGATCCCCAATGTGGGGCATGCAGTAGGCAGCCTATCAATGATTCTCTCTCATCATTGATGTTTCTATCTCTCTCTCCCTCTCACTTCTTCTCTGAAATCAATAAAAATATATTTTTTTAAAATTCTAAGAAAAATAAAATAATAATACGTGCTAACACTTTAGTAAGTGCTAACCACGTGGCAAGCCCTCCTTGTGCGTTCATCTCATTAAAACTCATTACACCATTTATTGAAGAGACTGTCTTGACTCCATTGTATGCTCTTGCCTCCTCTGTCAAATATTAATTGAGCATAATTGCTTGGGTCGATTTCTGGGTTCTCTGTTCTGTTCCATTGGTCTATATGTCTGTTCTTGTGCCAGTACCAGGCAGTTTTGAGAACAGTGGCTTTGTAGTATAGCTTGATATCTGGTATTGTGATCCCTCCAACTTTTCTTCTTTCTCAAGATTGCTGCAGCTATTTGTTTTGTGTGTGTGTGTGTGTGTTTATTCCAGATAAAATTTTGGAGAATTTGTTCTAGGTCTTTGAAGTATGCCATTGGTTTTTCAATGGGGATTGCACTGAGTCTATAGATTGCTTTGGGTATTATGGACATTTTAATGATGTTAATTCTACCAATCCATGAACACGATATATTCTTCCATTTGTTTATGTCTTCCTCTATCTTTTTTTTTTTTTTTTTCAGCATCCTGTAATTTTCTGAGTACAGGTCCTTTACCTCCTTGGTTAAATTTATTCCTAGATATCTAAATTTTTTTTTGTTGCAATGGTAAATGGGATTGTTTTTTTAGTTTCTCTTTTTGTGAGTTAATTATTGGTATATAAAAAAGCCATAGATTTCTGGGTGCTAATTTTGTATCCTGCTACATTGCCGAATTCATTTACTAATTCTAGTAGTTTTTGTTTTATTTATGGAGTCCTTAGGGTTTTACAATATCATGTCATCTGCAAATAATGACAATTGTACTTCTTCTTTTCCAATCTGGATGCCTTTTATTTCTTCTTCTTGTCTGATCGCTATGGCTAGCACTTCCAGCACTATGTTGAACAGGAGTGGTGAAAGTGGGTATCCCTGTCTTCTTCCTGTTCTTAGGGGAAATGGTTTTAGTTTTTGCCCATTGAGTATAATATTGGCTGTAGGTTTGTCATATAAAGCTTTTATTATGTTGAGGCATGATCTCTCTATTCCCACTTTGCTGAGAGTTTTTATCAGGAAAGGGTGTTGGATTTTGTCAAATGCCTTTTCTGTATCAATTGATAAGATTATGTGATTCTTGTCTCTCAATTCAATAAATGGTGTTGGGAAAATTGAACAGATACATGCAAAAAAAAAATGAAACTAGACCACGAACTTACACCATACACAAAAAATAAATTCAAAATGGATAAAAGACTTAAACGTAAGATGGAAAACCATAAAAATCTTAGAAGAAGCCATAGGCATAAAGTAGCAGACATTTGTCACAGCAATATCTTTACTGATACGGCTCCTAGGGCAATGGACACTAAGGAGAAAATAAACAAATGGGACTATAGCAAAATAAAAAGCTTCTGCACAGCAAAAGAGACCAACAACTACAACAAAAAAACAAGAAAGCCCACTGCATGGGAGAACATATTTGCCAATGTTATCTCCGATAAGGGTTTAATCTCCAAAATTTACAGGGAACTCATACAACTTAACAAAAGGAAGATAAACAACCCAAACAAAAAATGGGCAAAGGACCTAGACACTTTTCGAAAGAAGACATACAGAAGGCCATGAGACATATGAAAACATGCTCAAAGTCACTAATCATTCGAGAGATGCAAATCAAAACAAAAATACCATGTCACACCTGTCAGAATGGCTATCATCAACAAATCAACAAATGACAAGTGCTGGCGAGGATGTGGAGAAAAAGGAACCCTCTTGTAGCACTGCTGGTGGGAATGCAGACTGGTGCAGCCACTGTGGAGAACAGTATGGAGTTTCCTCAAACAATTAAAAATGGAACTTCCATTTGACCCAGTAATCCCAATTCTAGAAATATACCCCAAGAAAACAGAAACACCCATCAGAAAGGATATATGTATCCCTATGTTCATAGCAGCCCAATTTGCAATAGCTAAGATTCGGAAACAGCTTAAGTGCCCATCAGCAGATGAGTGGATTAGAAAACTGTGGTATGGCTACACAATGGAATACTATGCTGCTGTAAAAAAGAAGGCATTCCTCCCATTTGCAACAGCATGGATGGAACTGGACAGCATTATGCTAAGCGAAATAAGCCAGTCAGAGAAAGATAAATATCACATGATCTCACTCATTTGTGGATTATAATGAACAACATAAACTGATGAACAAAAATAGAACCAAAGTCATAGAAGCATTGAATAGACTGTCCAACCTGTGAGGGAAGGCAGGGGGTGAGCGGGTAAGAGATCAACCAAAGGGCTTGTATGCATGCATATGAGCACAACCAATGGACAAAGACGGGGGCATGTGCTGGGGTTGGGGGCGGCTAGGAGAGGTCAATGGGGGGAAAAGGAGACTTATGTAATACTTAAAACAATAAAGAATTTAAGTTAATTTTTAAAAACCTCATTACAACTCATACATAGTAACTGTGAAGTAGATATCATTAGCAAGATTTTGTAAATGAGGAGATATGTCACTTGCTCATACAGCTTGTTAAGTATAGGAGTCAGGATTCAAATTCATGCTCTTTCATCACAAAACATTAAACTTGAAACAACAGTTTTTTTAAAAAAAACTGCTAACTACTTTATGTATTTTGTGTTCGAGATACATAAAGTATCTTATGCATTAATGTATGAGGTCTCACAATAGCAATAAAAGAATAATGGCACTTTTTTATTAATCTCAACCTGGATTTCTTTTTGCTTTTATCTCTGCATTATGGATAATTTTAAATTTGTACAAAAGTAGACAAAACTGTGTAATAAGCTCCCATGTACACATCCTCCAGCTTCAACAAGAGTCAATTTATGATCCAACTTGTTTTATCTACAACTCCACCTCAAAATTTCTCTCCCCTCCTGAGTTATTTTGAATAATATGTCAGCCAAGTACCACTTTATCTTTAAATATCACAGCAAACCTCTTTTAAGATAAGGACTCTTTTTAAAAACATACGCATAAAGCATTGTCACACCTAAAAAATTAACAGTGGTTTCTTTTTAAAATTTTTTTCTTTTTATTGAATTTATTGGGGTGACGCTGCTTTACAAAATTATACAGGTTTCAGGTGCACAATTCCATAACACATCATCTGTACCCCTGTTTTGTGTGTTCCCCACCCCAAATCAAGTCTCCTTCCATCACCATTTATTGCCCCTAACCCTTCCTCCACCTCCTCTTTAATAATATAAAATATCCAGTCAGTGTTAAAATTTCGAATTATCTGATAGATATCACTTTTTATAGTGACATATCTCTTTTAATCTATAGTTAATGTGGCTTTATAATAATACTTACCTTATTCCACTGTGCACTATTTGCTTTTGGCAAGCTATATTGTTAGAGATAAATTTGCTTTGACAAGAGATATAGGCTTGCCATTTCAATATAGATTTTTAATGGTCACAGAATGAAAATTTTTCATATTTAAATATACTGAATAACTTTCTCAGAAACCCGCTATGCTATTCATGCAGAATCTTCAAGTTGGCAAGAAATTTCCCTGCCCCATATTTACCACTATCACAAATGTAGTATGAGTGATCACTGGACCGACAAAATAGGATTTTGTTATACACATTTACTACATTTTCAGTGTTCTTAAAACTTTTATTTAAATATTGTGTCATTTGTTTTAGACTCTGGGTCCATGGTGGCCATTTTTCTGATACGTGTGAAGATGGTTTTATTGCAATGAAGTTTAAATTACAACTGGCAATAATTAACTTATTTTACAAAAGGGGAAAGTAAACTAAATGAAGTAAATCAGTTTTCTCAAGCAATAAAATGATATTGTTGTCATATGTAAAGGGAAAAACTAATATTATTGTTTAGACATCTGATCAATCCTTTTTTTTTTAGATGTCTGATTAGTGGTAAAAGTTCCACGGCAAAGATTCCAATGAGTTTTCTTTGCAACTGTAAGTGAAAAATTAAGTGGATGGAAAGTTCTTAAAGTAAGCACGACTTGAAATACCAAGGGAATCTATGTCTTATTAAAAGTAAGGTGCCCTGGCCAGTGGGGCTCAGTTGGTTGGGTGTCATCCCATACACTGAATGGTTGCTGGTTCGATTCTCGGTCAGGGCACTTGCTTGGGTCGCAGGCTCGATCCCCAGTGTGGGGCATGCAGGAGGCAGCCGATCGATGTTCTGCTCTCGCATCGATGTTTTATTTTTTTCTCTCTCTGCCCCCTTCCTCTCTCTCTAAAAATCAATAACAATATTTTTAAAAATAAAAATAAGGTTTTCCCATGTTCTCCAATCATATTTGAGCTCATTAAAAGAGCTCTTTCATTCATGTCCCTTCTACATTAAAGTAATAACTATTTGGGTTATATTTTATTTCCTCTATGTTTCATTCTTTTTTAATGAACATAATTCAGGAAGTTGACAGTGGACCAATAAGAAAATTTGGGTGGAAATATGAGGGGGAAAGAATTACCATTAATACTATCATACATTCAAACTACATTTTCTTACTGTTTAGTATGTGTAGGTACCGTGCTTAGGGCTTACACATATTACAATTAGTCCTCATAACAACCCTTCAATGAGCCAATAAAATATCGCCATGGAGAGCAGGGGTTCTGGAACTACTAATCAGCACAGGTTTCTTATTAGGGTGATGAAAATGTTCTAAAATTAATAGTGGTAATGGTTACATAAACTCAGTGACTATATTAAAAACCACTGGTGTTGCCCTAGCCGGTTTGGCTCAGTGGATAGAGTGTCAGCCTGCGGACTGAAGGGTCCCAGGTTCGATTCCAGTCAAGGGCACATGCCCAGGTTGTAGGCTCAATCCCCAGTAGGGGGCATGCAGGAGGCAGCCAATCAATGATTCTCACTCATCACTGATGTTTCTATCGCTCTCTCCTTCTCCCTTCCTCTCGGAAATCAATAAAAATACATTAAAAAATAAAAAAGTAAAAACCACTGATGTATACTTTAAAAGGGTGAATTTTATGGTATATAATTATATCTCAATACATGCTTTCTATATATTTAAATGTATGCTATAGAATCAGACTGACCAAGTTGGAATCCTTGAGAGGAACCATCTTGAACAAGTCTCTTAACCTCTCTGTGCCTCAGTTTTCCAAATGTGTAGATGGGTATATTAATAGCACCTATTTCATGGGGATGTTCTGAGGGTTAAATAAGATGATGCATGTAAAGGACTTAGCACAGTGTCTGGTCCAATCCCTGCTTTATAGATAAGAAAGCTGAGGGTCAGAGAAATTTAGCAACTTGCTAAGGTCAAATGACCTTTAGCTAAATAGTACAGTTGGGCTTTGAACCCAGGTCTGTCAAGCCTCAACCTTCATGCTCTTTCTGCCAAGCATGTTTCTTTTCCAAAACAGGGATAAGACTCTCCCTAATACTATTCCATGGTTACTCCTCCAGCACATTAACCCTGGGATTGAATAGAAAACCTGGGATTGATAAAAAAAACTTTGCTTGCAATCTTTCTCCATGTCTGGTCAAGCATCTTTCTTTGAAGGTTACTCTTTCAGCACATTGTACCGAATCATCACCATAAACATGTGTTTAAATATGTGCTACTAAAGGGCTTTATAAATAAGGGATCTTTTCTAATTAAGGACCATTTTTCTTCCAGGCACCAGACTCTGGTTTAGGTCCAAATATCCTGAAGAACACACAGGTGTATTTTGTGTGCAGAGTTCATAAAATTCACCCCATCACATTCCTACACAGAAGATCCTGCCATAGATAGAAATGCTAGAAAAGTGTGGGGCTATCATTTCTGTCCTTTCTTACTCCCTTCTCAATACTACCTAGTCTCCCAGGGCTTTAAAACGTCTTCCGCTAGCTGGTCTATTTTTTACATATTCCTTTTCTTTGTGTAATCCTAAATTGACCTATACAACCTCATACAGACCTGTACCCACCCACTCTACCAGTTTCTGAAGCACACAGTGAACTAAGACTTGACCAAAAGGGCTTCAAGGTAAAAGATATTCTCCTTCCCCTGCTCCGAAAGTATGTCTTCCGGGGAAGAGCAAGGCTGGGGGCAAAACACACGACAATGGGTTTTGCTACTTGATCTTTCTTTACATTTACTGGTACTTCCAAATGAGCAAAGACGTTGCTACATATATTCAGCCACTGTCAAGAGGTAAATAGTTTTGGGAGAAACCAAGATGACACCTGAAATTGCTGCCTCGCACAACCACTTCAAAACCACAACTAAAAGACAGAACGGACATCATCCAGAACCATAGGAAGGCTGGCTGAGTGGAAATTCTACAACTAGAAGGAAAGAGAAAAGCACACTGAGACTCAGAGGAGCTGAGGAAGTAAAGAGCAGAGGGACAGAGGCATGCGCGGAAAGGGCTGGCAACTGAGGACGCTGTTGTCTTTTTTAATCGGGAGGGAGACACAAGCTCCCGACTGCTCTGAACTCCAGTTCCGGGCGAGATTCTGGGGACCCAGACTCATACAGGGAGAAAGTGGACTGTCTGACTTTGGGCAGAACTCAAGGGCGGCTTTCTCTCGGAGGTGCTTGCAGTGATTACCGCGGGACACTGAGACCCAGGGGCCTCTTAGGGCAGGGCTGAGGATCAGCCATAGCTGTTTGCTCAGCCTTGAGACCCCGCCCCACACAAGCTGTGCGCAGAGGCTTTTGCATATGAATGGCCTGGCTCTTTGCAACCTAAAATTACCTAACAAACTACAGCTGGGTCAGAGAGCCCCAGAGCCACCAAAAGAAGGCCCAAGGCCCCACAGCAGCTTGCACTGCTTCACAGCTGGGCCTCATCTGGGCACCTCCAAACCCCAAACAAAGAAGAGGAATCTGCAGATCTCTCCGTAACTCCTGCTAGGTGGCCTCAGGCAGAGGCTAAATTTGCACCTCCTTGGATCTCCCAGTGGTCAGAGTGGGACCATCCAGATTACAACTCCTCAGATCCATAAGGGACACACTCAAGGGGCAGACTCAGTGAGCACCAAAGCCCCACTGAAGCAAGTCTTGCCCCATAAGGGTGTCTCCAGCACAGAAGTTCTCCCATCGTGGACGCAGCTGATCCTCACAGCCAACTGGCCTAGAGGTCAATTCCTCCCAGTGATACCAACAACAATCAAGGCTTAACTACAACAAGACTGCACATACAGCCAAAACCGGTTTGGCTCAGTGGATAGAGCGTCAGCCTGCGGACTGAAGGGTCCCGGGTTCGATTCCGGTCAAGGGCATGTACCTTGGTTGCGGGCACATCCCCAGTGGGAGGTGTGCAGGAGGCAGCTGATCGATGTCTCTCTCTCATCAATGTTTCTAGCTCTCTATCCCTCTCCCTTCCTCTCTGTAAAATATCAATAAAATATATTAAAAAAAAAAAAAAGACTGCACATACAGCCCACAAAGGGGTGCACCAAGAGTGTCCACCTCAGGTAACTGGGGAGGCTGAGCCACTGGGCCCTATAGGACACCTAGCACACAAAGCCACTCTATCAACAAAGGGAAGCAGCCAAAATGTGGAGACAAAGAAACAGGTCACAAATGACAGAAATGGAGGAAAGCAAACTACTGGATATAGAGTTCAAAACCACGATTAAAAGGTTTTTCAAGAATCTTCTAGAAACCGCCAGTAAGTTTAGTGAGACCCCCAAGGATATGAAAAAGGACCAACTAGAAATTAAGTATACACTGATTGAAATAAAGAATAATATACAGAGATCCAACAGCAGACTAGAGGATTGCAAGAATCAAGTCAAAGATTTGAAATATGAAGAAGCAAAAAACACCCAACTGGAAAAGAAAAAAGAATTCAAAAATATGAAGATAGTGTAAGGAGCCTCTGGGACAACTTCAAGCGTACCAACATCAGAATTATGGGGGTGCCAGAAGAAGAGAGAGAGCAAAATACTGAAAACCTATTAGAAGAAATAATGACAGAAAACTTCCCCCACCTGGTGAAAGAAATAGACTACAAGTCCAGGAAGCGCAGAGAACCCCAAACAAAAGGAATCCAAAGAGGACCACACCAAGACACATCATAATTAAAATGCCAAGAGCAAAAGACAAGGAGAGAATCTTAAAAGCAGTAAGAGAAAAACAGTTAATTACCTACAAGGGAGCACCCATACGACTGTCAGCTGATTTCTCAATAGAAACTATGCAGGCCAGATGGGAGTGGCAAGAAATATTCAAAGTGATGAACAGCAAGAACCTACAACCAAGATTACTCTACCCAGCAAAGCTATCATTCAGAATTGAAGGTCAGATAAAGAGCTTCACGGATAAGAAAAAGCTAAAGGAGTTCATCACCGCCAAACCAGTATTATATGAAATGCTGAAAGGTACTCTTTAGGAAGAGGAAGAAGAAGAAAAAGGTAAAGATAAAAATTATGAACAACAAATACTTATCTATCAACAAGTGAATCTAAAAATTAAGTGAATAAAAAATCTCATGAACAGAATAAACTGGTGAATATAACAGGATCAGGGGCATAGAAAGGGAATGGACTGATAATCCCTGGGGGGAAAGGGGTGTGGGGGTGCGGGAAGAGACTGGACAAAAATCGTACACCTATGGATGAAGACGGTGGTGGAAGAGTAAGGGCACAGGGTGGGGTGGGAACCGGGTGGAGGGGAGCTATGGGGGAGAAAAAGAGGAACAATTGTAATAATCTGAACAATAAAGATTTATTTTTTAAAAATTAAAATAAAAAACACTAGAGGAAAAAAAAAGAGGTAAATAGTTTTCTGTTCTAAATAAACTCTTTTCAATAAGAGAGAAAGGCTGTGTAGAAGTGGCCCTGTGCTGGAAGATGATTGCAATGCCACTATTATTAGCATCTGGTAAGATGTGCCCATTGTCTTTTTAGCTCCAGATAGTCTCTTGTGTTAAGTTCCAAAATTATTTTTTCTTCTCAACATATTATTATACCACATCTCTGACACTAATTCTTTATTTCTCCTTTAGGTAATTAATTCTACCCTTGCAGTTCCATTCATTTCTGCCAGTTCACATTCAGGTTCTAGCCCCTGTGGATTTTGGTTAACATCTGTTAAACCCCGAACTATAAGGCCATTCCCTGAATAGCATATTCACATATTACAAAGCAAACTGCTACAGATTACATATAATTTTCTATTCTCAACCTATGTTTTTGCCATAAATGTTTTAGGACAGTGAGATATATAGTAACCACACATCATATAACCATACATCATGTATGACTTTGTTACAAGAATCAAGAAGCTTTAAAAATATAAGCCTAACGAATAGACACAGACAACAGGGGGGTGAGGTCATTAGTGGGGGGGATGGGAAGGTAATGGGTGAATAAAGACACATATGTAACACCTTAATCAATAAAGAAATTTAAAAAAGAAAAAAATAAAGTTAAGAATTTCAAGATAAAAAATATAATATTTTCATTTGTTAAAGTTGGCTTTAAAAAAACTTGAAATACATGAAAACAAAGTATGAGCTAGGAAAATTAAAATTTTAATAAAACTAGTATCATCATGTACAACTTAAATTTCTTTAAGGCATTACTGTTCACTGAGACCCGATACAGTGACAGTAAAAGAATAAGAAGTACAGGGAAAGTTTACAATTGGTCAAAAAGTTATAGGGCAAAATAGTTCATAAAGTAGTTGCAAATTTGATCTATTATTTTCTATGATTATCTGAGAAAATAAAAATCTCTACTTCTAATAAGATAAGATAATTAACATTCACAAGGATGTTTCTGACATTCTCAACCAGAGTACTGAAAAGAAGGAAAGCATATACTTTAAAGACATCCCCTCAAACTGTTTGAATTCAGAAAAAAAATATTCTAATTTTGAACCTTTTAAAAATGTGTTCCAATCCTGTCTTTTTTTTTTTTTTTTTTTAATCTTGCACACAGCTGTCTGTTGTACTTTTTAGAATCATGCCAGCTGCTGGGTTCATCAAGCAAAGGCAGGAAAACAATGGTTTGAAAGTAATTAGAAGCTCCGAGGCTGCAGTGAGGCTCATATTAAAATGTGATAACACTGTTCTAGTGGGAATTTCAACACTGCTCCATTTCTGACATTTCTCTTCTGCCAGACAGGCAGGAAGAGCCCTGTGATCGAGGAGGTAACATACTGGAATTTATTTCTGGAGCAAATGAAGGATTAGCTGAGTTGGAGCCCTCCCAAGGTTTTTATGATGGACTTGGCTACCATTTCATTTGAATGCTAGTGGATCCTGTTGGTCTCTAACAAAGCTCAAGAAATAATAGCATATTGTAGCTTTAGTTCTATGAAATAATCTAGCACCAATCCACTCAGAAGGATGAAGCGTCAAAGACTCTTGTGGCTAAAAAGCAGGGCAGGGGGCCCAGCAGGATGAAGGTTAATTAAACACTCCACTAACTTTCTCAGAAATGGCTCATGCCACTCTGCGGAGAAGCTTTTTAGAAGAGACAGACGTAAACAATACCGTCTCCACATTCTTAGGGTAAAACCATAACTGGTCAGAGTACTCACCTTGGGTCTGAAAATCCCAATAGTACCTGAAAAAAACAAGAAAGAGAATGCAGCTGAGTCAAACCTGTGTTTCTCAATCTGGGTTGGCATATGGTAGCTACAGCCTCCGGTCCAAAAAGCTTGCTAAATAGTCAGTAACTAGCCAAAGCCACTACCCACTTTGACAAGAACCAAAGGGACTTAAAAGATTCTCAAAGGCTTGAAAGCGGCATTTACCTCACTGTAACTCCTGAGATAATTTTGACCACAGTGTGGAAATGTCCTAAGACAGTGGTTGGCAAACCGTGGCTCGCGAGCCACATGCGGCTCTTTGGCCCCTTGAGTGTGGCTCTTCCACAAAATACCATGGCCTGGGCGAGTCTATTTTGAAGAAGTGGCGTTAGAAGAAGTTTAAGTTTAAAAAATTTGGCTCTCCAAAGAAATTTCCATCGTTGTACTGTTGATATTTGGCTCTGTTGACTAATGAGTTTGCCGACCACTGTCCTAAGAGGTTTGTTAGCCATGGACCAGGGTTTCTCATAGGAGCTTACAGCTTGGAGCAGGACAATTCTTTGTTTGTGACAACCGGTCTCGTGTATTATAGGACAACCAGCATCACTGGTCCTGGACATCAAATGCCAGTGGCACCTCCAACACATCCCCCCGACACATTCTCAAATACTTCTGGCCCTAAATTATTCTTAAATTTTATAGGTCAAGCATGAGCAACTGACAAGGTCATCGAACATTTTAGTATCTGAGCCAAGTTTGAGGCTCTTGAAGCCTGCCATCTCCTTCTTTATTTTGGGAAGTGATTGGCAAAACTGACAACCCTTAAAGCCTTAAAACTAATGAAACAGCAGTGGTAGGATCATTTTTAAGTCACTTATTTGGAATCTAAATAGCTTCTCCTCCCTTAAAAACAATGTTATATATGGTGGCTACCCACAAAAGTCTATTGTATTTTGGATCCCATTTCCTCCTGCCTTCACAGGAAGTTTACATTATTTCTATATTGATTTTCTCTTGTATATAATCAACCTCTTCCTCTCAACTTGGCACTTTCCATCAGCATTTATGTTAATATAAAAATAAAGCAAACCTTCCCTCACCCTCTTAATATCCCCCCATCTTGGCTGTCCTCTTTTCCCTCACATCACAGTGAAATTTTCAAAAGTTTGTCTATAGTTTATCTCTTTATTTCCTCACCTCCCACTCATTTCTCAACATAGTCCAATCTCGCTTACAATCACCACATGTTATTTCTTGCTGTGGACATAGTGACCCTCCCATACCACTAAGTAGAGTGAGTATTTCTTAACTTCATCTTGACCTCCCAAGAGTTATATGTGCATATGAGCATTTCCTCCCCTTGGCTAGAGTCACAGTTTTATCGAATTCTTAAAAGAATCCATTACTGGCCCCCCCCCCACCAAAAAAAAAAAAGACTAACAGAATGGCAGAGGTGATGATTGTGTATCTTCCAGTACATACATGACTAAAATAATGTGTGACCACTTTAGGGAGAAACATTAGCCCAGTGAGTATCTAGGTTATTTATTAATAAGATAAAAATTCAGAAAATGGAGAGGAAGGAAACCAGTGGGGCGGATGTTGCCATAATCCAGTAATGAATCCGTGGGAAATTATCAGATGACAAAGAGAAGATGGAGAAGAAACCTCATATTGGCTTTTCTTTTTCCTTTCCTTTCCCAGAACAGTTCTGGACTGGCAATCAGGTGAAGGGAAATGTAAGATGCTTGGGTTAGATGGCAGGGAAAGTTAAAGACAGCTTTGACAGCTGCAGTGGAAAAGAAAAGAGGGAATAAGAGAGGAAAGGGGTGGAAAATGTAAAGCTGTAACATCTGGGAAGGCACCCATGTGGATGTAGGGACATGCAAACAGGAACTGGCACGATGGGTTAATCTCCACCCAGCAGACAATGCAGCTCCACACTGCACCTGCTGGCCACTGTGAAGAGTTTTCCATAAAACGCCTTTCGGTAAAATACAGCTAATCAAGCTAATTATGAAAGGCCTGAGCAATTTGCCATCTTCCCCTACTATTTTCCATCTTCTTTTGGGGCACCTCCCAAGCCCCTGATTCCAATCGTTAACCAACCTCTAATTCAATATAAACTAGGGTGCGAGCATATGCAAGTGTGTGTGTGTGTGTGTGTGTGTGTGTGTACTCCTCTCTCCAAAATGTTAATGACAACAGTAGGAACTTTGCTAACCAATGTTCTCAGGTATTACCCACAAAAAGTCCTAGCCATGCAACAGCAATTAAAAGACCAACTTTTGGCAAATGGTTAAGTAAAATATGTTTTTGATGATTTCAGCCTCTTCTTTTGTCCTCTGTCCTCCATAAGCCCCACTCCAACTCACACTCATATTTTCAGTCCCCTCCTCTACCTACATAATGTGCCCCTGGCCTTCTGATTTCTCTTGTTAGTTAGGAAGATGTTTTAGGTCAGCGGTCGGCAAACTCGTTAGTCAACAGAGCCAAATATCAACAATACAACGATTGAAATTTCTTTTGAGAGCCAAATTTTTTAAACTTAAACTTCTTCTAACGCCACTTCTTCAAAATAGACTCGCCCAGGCCGTGGTATTTTGTGGAAGAGCCACACTCAAGGGGCCAAAGAGCCGCATGTGGCTCACGAGCCGCAGTTTGCCGACCACTGTTTTAGGTTCACATATACTAAGAGTGGTGCTTCTGTCAATAGCTGTGACTTAAGAAGGCTGATTATATTTTAAAAAAGATTAGATTTAACAGTATCAAATACAGTAGGTTTACCTTGATGCTAAAAAGCAGAATCTGCTTTATTTTTGATAATACTGTAATTAAATATTTCTGTCAATAAAAATCATATGTAGAACTGAAATGAGATGACATGAAGTGGAATGTTAGTTCCCTCATTTTTCAGAAGTTATAAAATTATCCTGTTACCCTACCTTTTTTCCCTCTCTTCTTACTCTAAGTATTGATTAGTAACGATCCTAAAGAAAATCTATTAACACACACACACACACACACATACACACACACACACACACACACACACAGTTCAGAGAGGGTACTTCTAAAAGGCAAGGCCAAATGGTGAGCAACCTCATCCCTCACTGGAGGAGCCATGGATTATTCTCTGCTGGACACACTTAAGGTCTTGATCTTGTCTTGTTAAACATATCCTATGGATTGCCTTCATCACGTTCTCTGGAAAGATGATTCCACACTAGAGAATTCTATACTCTTTAGGTGGCATTTAGTCAAATCCTGCCCAAATCCTCTAATTCTTATCCTTCACTTTGAAAACAATTATCCCTTAGCCAGAGACCCCAACAACTCTGAAACTAAAAATTTTGAACCCAAATGCAAAGACCACATTAGAAATATATGAAAGAAATGCATACAAACACGCACACAGTTGTGTTTATCCTAAAAGCCTCTGAGAATTTCATATCAGGCCTGTGCATATAGATAACAAATACTTCTTTAATCTTCTCTTTGAAGCTTTGGCTTCAGTGTGAAAGGGAAGCTATCACTCCTCTACAATAGTCATATTCAACATTATCAGGTCCATGCAAATAAGATTTGAAACTAGAAAAAGATGAGTACAGAATGAGCAGAGAGAAAATGCTGAAACCATATTGATGATTATTATTTTCACATTCAATCAAAACAAATACATTTTTTCTTGTGCTTCCAAAAATGAAAATGAAAATAAAAATCCACAACATTAAGTTTACTCTACAAAATAGTCTTGAACATTTAGGGTTAAACATTACGTGCAAGGCAAAGTTTGTAATACATGTTTTAAATTAAAGAGGTTTCAATTGAACATTATTGATTTACTTTTATTATTAAAGTATAGTTGACACAATATTATAGTAGTTTCAGGTGTACAACATAATTATTTAATATTTATATATGTACCTTATGAAGTGTTACCATGATAAGTAGAGTAACCATCTGTCACCTTACAAAGTTATTATGATATTACTGACTATATTTCTTATACTGTACATTACATTCCTATGACTTATTTATTTTACAACTGGAAGTTTGTATTTTTCAATCCCCTTCATCTTTTCACCCTTCCTTCAATCCCCTTTAATTGAACTTTAGTTTAAGGAAAGGTACAACAAATAAGTTGAACCCACTGTATCATAATAATAACAATGTTAAGATATTTTGAACACATTGTTGGACACTGTTCTAAGCAGTTCTCTTATATTAACTCACTCCCCCCTCAACTCTAACCCTATTATTATGTTCGTTTTCTAAATGAGGAAACTGAGGCATCAAGAGGTGAGATAACTTGCCCATAATCACACAGCTAGTAAATAAGGCAAACAAGTTACCAATCCTAGCAACTAGTTCCAAAATAGGCACTCTAATAATAAATTAAGGAGATAAAACTAACAACTGTAACTATCCTCATACTGGAAATATCTAGGAAGAAAAATAATTCTATTTCCTAACTGTAAATTAAAAATTAGCATATTCATTATTTAATATAAACATTGAGATATATATGCATATATTACATGTATTATTTTATTTAATTTTCATCACAACCCTATGAGGTCAATACTATTGTTATCCCCATTTTATAGATAAGAAAACTGAGACTCAAGAAGGTCAAGCAACCTGACCAAAAATCATGTAGCTATTAAGTGGCAGAACCAAGATTTGAACTCAGGTCGACTTGCTTCCAGAGCACAAGCTCTTAAATTCCATATTAACTATTTTTCAATTGGCTGTAACATTTTTTTTTAAAAAAGTATTAAGAGAAAGTATAATTGTTCTGTCAGACAACCTATTCTCAGAGAGTACATAGATCAGAGGTCTTTAACTTGAAGTCAGTCCATAGTTGAGCTTTGGGAAATAAACATTATGTTCTCTTACTCCCTAAAATTATAAGTGAAAAGTAATATGTGTTTTCTTTTCCCTTGAAAAAGAGTCCAAAAAGTTCATTAGATTTCTGAAATATATCAATAACTCTCTCCCTCCAAAATGAGAAGACCCTCTGGGTTAGATGAATAAGGTTGTAATGGCATCATAACACTAGATCCCTAGAAAGGCCAACATCTGTAATGTTATAAATCTAGAACATCTAGATGAAAAATTTTTGCAATTAAGGTATTAAAAGGGTTATTTTATCTGTGACTTATGTAAATTTAAAATTCATCAGATATTCCCTGCTACCTGGTAGACAAAATCAAATCTCTTCTTGCTGTCTTAAGGATGTCTAAATTTAAAGTTCAGTTTTTGTACCAAAACAGTGGTGCCTTCTAAATGGATAGGCAGTCTGCAATACTCAATGTTCAGAGACATCTTCTATTTCCCTCTTGACCATCTCTATTCTCTGGTAATGGCTGTTTCCAAACAGACTGCAAAGACTAATACTGAATATTATTCTGGCATTAGAAATGGAATCTTAGAACTCAAATGGACACCTGGCTGAGTAGTGCTTCAATGGCAAATTGATGAGAGCATGACAACTCTTGCAATTGATCTTAAGCAGCAAGCCATATGGTAGAGACTGATTTATGTCCAAGGAAATGGGCTTTCTGAACAATGCTAATCGTCTGTACACTATAGATATTTCCTGTAGTCTATTTTCTCACTTGAGAAGATTTACCTGATTTCAAATCGTCTTTCTACCAGTGTTCCATCCTTCCTCGCAGAAGGCCTGGGCAAGTGGCAAGGGTGATATGGCCAATGACACTCAAGAACAGAAATGGGAGCCGAAACCGGTTTGGCTCAGTGGATAGAGCGTCGGCCTGCGGACTGAAGGGTCCCGGGTTCGATTCCGGTCAAGGGCATGTACATTGGTTGCAGGCACATCCCCAGCGGGAGGTGTGCAGGAGGCAGCTGATCGATGTTTCTCTCTCATCGATGTTTCTGGCTCTCTGTCCCTCTTCCTTCCTCTCTGTAAAATATCAATAAAATATATTTTTTAAAAAAAAGAACAGAAATGGGAAAAGAGCACCATCTGGTGGAAGACTCTGGTGGAGGCATCAGAGGCCTGGGACCCAGGGGTTGGGATCCCAGCCTTAGAAACAGTCGGGAAGGAATAGGAAAGGTCCCTGTAGGGGAGCTGGTGCCCCTCTAGCTCCAGTTCCTTTAATTTATCAAAAGTGAAAAGATCTAAAAAAAAAAAAAAAAAAAAAAGTGAGAAGATCTGGTGCCTGCCTACAAGAAGCTTACAATCTAGTCTAAATTATGAGATATTTACACATGAAGAGATGCCAATCTAAGGTAGTAAATAACAAACACTATGGTAACAATAGACAATACGCATTTAACTAAAGTAATAGAAGAACCTGTCAAAAAAAAGCTTCTGTGTTCTTTTTTTGAAATGTAACCTTTCTGTAGTCTTGAGTCTATAGCCACACATTTTAAAAACCTACTCCAGAAGGCAACATAATGTTCTCTTACTTACAAACTAGAAGTCACAATTAATCTTTTACTAAATGCTAAACAAGCAATATTATCTGATGTTGACAGTATTACCCATGACTAAAATTTTTTTTGAAGTCTATTCCAAGACACTGAAAAAAGTAATAAAATTTAAAAGTAAATAAAACCCTATTTCCCCCTAGAATCTTTTATAACACTTTAACTACATAAAAATTCCTGCTATCATCAATTGAACATCCACTCTGATGCTAACAGTAAGAAATCTGGGGGCTCTCCTTTTTTGAAAGTCTATTTTTATTGATTTTAGAGAGGAAAGGAGAGGGAGAGAGAGGTAGGAACATCAATGATGAGAGAATCATCAATCAGCTGCCTCCTGAGCCCACAACCCAGGCATGTGCCCTGACCGGGAATCGAACCATGACCTCCTGGTTCATAGAATCACCACTCAACACTGAACCACTCACTCTAGCTGGGTGGGTAGTTCTTCTTGATTAGTCAGTGATTATGCTCTTTCACTCAACACTGGAAACCAACATTCTAATATTCCTTCCTCTACGCTCTAGCGTTGGGGACTGCAAATTTTGGTTCTATGTCTACACAATACTCATACTCCCTGTAGCAAATATAACTCAATGAACTATTTTTAAAATGCCAGCCAGGTTCACTGTGGTAAAATAAAGGACCTTACATGTCAGGCCAGAGTTTAGATTTTTTTTTTCTTTCTTTCTGTAGATAAAAGGGAGCAACTGAAGGGTTGATTGGTTTGTTTGCTTGTTTTTATGGGTAAGGAATGATGTCTGTTGTGATAAAATCTAGCAGAAATGTGCAGCCTGACTGGGAGGGAGAGAAGCCAGAGGTAGTTTAGGAAGCTCCTGAAGAGCAAGAGAAACAAGAGATTTGATAACAGACTTGGAGGCAGGTTGGGAATGGAGCATTAAGACAGAAGTCAGAGATATCTTTTGTTTCCGAACTTGTTTGTTGGAGAAAACAAAGCCACACTCACCTACAGAGAACTCCAGCCGGTTACCATATTTTAAGCTGCATTATCTTTGGCTCTTGCCCTGTCATTTTGTCACCATTAATGCTTAGAACCCAGTTTTATTTTATTTTTTGCTTGCTTCAGGTTAATAGCTACTCTTGGACCACAGAGACCTCCTAATTATCTGATTAGCGAATAACAGATAATTGTATGGTTCTGTGAGTGTGGCCATATACTCACTGGATTTTACAGTTGGAAGGTCACTGAAGGACATTTAATACAGCCCCGCACTTTACAGATGAGAAAAATGAAGAGATTATCTGATTGCACCATTGAAGTTTAAAAGTCCACACTGTGGAGCTACCACAATTTATCTTGTGCAGAAACAGAGGCAGGTTTGAAAATGTGATATTCATTTAAAAATTCTTTTGATATTTTCTGTGTTATTAACATGATCACATTATTCACCTGAGAGCAAATGTTACAGACCAAAAATACAAACAAACAAAAAACAAACAAACATTAAGCTGGACTGGTTCTTAGGCAGGGTGGATTTCTCAACATTAACATGCCAACATACCTCTATATCTCAAGTTAGGAAGACTGCATTCATTCTCTCAAACATTAACAAATCTTCATACTTTGCCAGATATTTCTGTGAGGGACTGAAAGCACAGAAAGCCTGAACTGTGAGCCAGTTTGGCTGGAATTTTCAAATTGTGCTGTGATGTGATTGGCCCAAAACATGCACAAGGTAAAAATTGGGGCTAGAAGAACCCAGGTCTGGCTAATGCCAGAACCTGTCTCACTGCCTGCAGATAAGGATTGCTGAGGGTGGATCTGGGATCAGAAGGTAAAAGATGCCTAGCAGGAGCAGGGTTGGGGGGTCATAGAGAGACCAGGCTCAGGATGCAGAGGGGACCTAGATCATCAGAGCAGGTGGCAGAGGCCCAAAGCAGACATGTTTCAGGAGGGAACAGGGCTGGATTCTGAGTGGGGTCCAACCTGAAACCCTCTGTTTTATCTTGTGAAGTAGGCTATGCTGTCATGTAAGAATGCAAAGTGATATGATAAAGACAGTTATGGACTTGAGGGGAAATAAAGATTGAGGAAAATTGGAAAACCTGCTGATATGGGGCATATAATATAACCTTGAGGCATTATGAAGGGTTCCATTGAGGTTGGCAATTAAGATTTATGGTGGTGGCAATCCAATTGTATAATTTTGCTCCAGCACTGATTAGGTATAAGAGCATAAAAGGTGGACAGTTGAATTGATCCAAAGTTAGGATTTTTCTAGGCTTGTGGGATGAAAGGACAAGAGAGAGAAGACAGGAGGTTCATGTCATGGAGCTCACGCTGGCCAGGGAAGAAACAAATGGCCAAAGACTTGACTATGGTGTCTGAACAAAAATACTTTTAACAACTAATTAAAATATCAAAAACACGAGATATTATTATTCTACTCTTTTCTCTCAAGACTATCCTTTGTCCCACAAGTCACAAACCTTCCCTACCCTCATGTTCCTTGTTTCAGTGGTTGACATCTTCATACACCCAACTGAAACTTACCAATAATCCTTTTACCTCTTTTTTCTGTTTCTACGTACACCCAATCACCAAGATCTGTAGATTCTACTCCCTTAATACTTTTTATCTCCTCCCTTCTCTACAGCCACTGAATTCATTCAAGCCCTCAGAATGCCTCACCTAGATCAATGTAACCTCCTAATTGGTCTGCCTGTCATTTTGCTCCTCTCTAACCCATTCTCCTCAGTGATTATGGAGAAGGAAGTGGAAGTGACCTTGAAGAGCAAAGTCTTTGCAGCCAGGTCTGTGTTGGAGTCTCAGACCCTCCATCTTTTAGCTGTGAGAAGTTAGCTGCACCTCGTTTCCTCATCTTTAAAACAGAAATAATAATCATACCTGCCTCTCATGGTTCTTGGGAGGACTAACTGAGATAATGCAAGAACTGAGCACTAGGTCTGGCACCCGCAGGCCTTCAATAAATGTCCATTGTTATGTCATTAGTACCATCATTATTCTAATGGCCTAAGGTACAAACCTTGTCTTCTTATTCTCCTGCTTGAACCCCAGCCCTTAGGTCCTCCTCTGCTCTGCTCACCCTCCTGCTGTTACAAGTCACTGCTCTATCTGCCAGCACACTTTTCCCTTGGTGCCCTGAATTCTCTTAGGGAACCCTTCATGGTCCTTTGAGGCTCAGTTCACTCTCCAGTTTTAGGTGCTCCCACAGCACATTTGTACACACCTCTCAGCCACACCTGTAATATGGTACTACAGTGTTCTTGTCTCTCTATGTGACTGAGTCCTCAAGGGCCAGTGGCACAGAGCTTACGCTCAATAAATGCTTGCTAAATAAGTAACTGACGGTGAGAAACAGAAGGGCTGGCTGAGTTCAGCATGAGGGTACATTTCAGGGAGGGGTAGGAGTTGAGGCTGAAAAGACAGGCAGAAGGCAAGGCTCTCCCAGCAATGCCATGGGGTATGGATTTTATCCCAAAGAGAAATACCTTCATTTTCCTCCAAGTTACTCACACAAAGGCAAATGGGGGAAAAAGAAAAAAATCAAAGGAAAAGAAGAAAAAAAGCAAGTAGAGAAAAATAAAAATAAGAAAGCTTTGTTGAATTAAAAACTTCATCCCAATGAAGAATTATCCCCCCTCACCCACCCTGCCCCAAAGTATGGCTTCAAAGACTAGCCACAAAATGACCGGCAAAAATTTACTTCAAAAATACACGACTGAATACACATCGCAGTGGCAAGAATCCAATATATAAATACAATCAATTTGTTTCCTCATTAAAAGCTTTCATGAAGAAAATGATTTAATACAAATGCTAAAGCTACTGACATCGATTAATTGAAAAAATAACAACAGAATCCTAATTAAAGACATAATATTATTTCATTCATTCATACTACACCAAAATCTGAATAGATATATAAAAACAGAATACCGAAAGTAGGCTTCTACTGGTAACCACTCTAAGAGCTACAATGGATTATTGAAATTAAAAAAAAAAACAACAACAACAACCTCCTACCTTTATGTGTATACTTTCTTCCAGTTAAGAACTGAGATGTATACAAAGTCAGAAATCATTTTTAAATTATTTCACAGTTTAGCCCTCAACTTGACTTTTTTCCTAATTGTACAAGACTAGATACGAAAATATCATTCTTTCCCATTTATTTTGTTGTACAATACCTACAGTAGTCATCATGCAACCTTTACATGGAGGTACCCAATTATTCAAATTATAAAAATGGAACTGAATTTCATCGAAAGGCTAGTAACTAGGACTGCAGTTCAACTACAATCAACAGGCCAATCCTAGGACTTACCTGACTCATTGTAGGACCAGGGCTTCAGGTTATGTCCCACTTCAAGGGATTTTCCAGCATCAGAAATGTCTCTACATGTTGCCTGGCCACAGGGACTCGAACAAGACAGCAGGCAAACATCAGGCCAAGAGAAGGACCAAGACCATTTGCTATGGACCATATCCCCATCCTGCACTCCAGAAGCTCATTAGGTTGAAATGTTGTCAGCTACTTGCCAGTAAAATGTTCCTGGCAATTATCCCCAATCACACTGGGGAGACCTCACCACCCAAACCAACAGCTTTCACTCACACTTCCTACTCAAGCCCTTCTTCCGTCCCCTTTACTGTTAAAAACTCAGTTGAAAATCAAAGTAGCTTCTTACCCTCCTTGCCCCCTGCCCCATAAGAAGGTCTTCTGATAAAGATTTTTACATATACTTGTCTGATTTTAAGAATCTCCTGGAGTTCTTATTAAAACATGAATTCTCTCCTGGCAGGTGTGGCTTGGTGGTTGAGCATCGACCCATGAACCAAGAGGTCACTGTTTTGATTCCTGGTCAGGGCACATGACTGGGTTGCGGGCTCCATCCCCAGTAGGGGGTGTGCAGGAGGCAGCCGAATGATGTTTCTCTCTCATCAATGTTTCTATTTTTCTCTCTCTCTCCCCCTCTTTCTAGAAATCAATTAAAAAAATTTTAAAACGTGAATTCTCAGGGTCCACTCAGACCTACTAAATTAGCACCTCCAGGATAGGGACCTAGAAATCTGGGTTTTTAACAAGATCCCAGGTAAGTCACATGATGGGGCAAGTTTGGAAAATACTATAAAGGATATGGGTATTTTACCAACAGTTTCCCTGTTAGGAGAATTCTAGAGAGGCAGCTCCCAGTTCAAGTATAGACTGTGTCCCATTTCTAGTTTTTGGGACCTTGGAATACACTTTTTTTGTAATAAAACAAAGTAATGGATATTGGTGACTTTTCTGAGCCAGTGTTAAAAACCCATTAAATCTTGTCAACAGATTTGAAGTATAGTAAATACAATCTTTAATTTATAAACCAATCACATTTCAAAAGTTGAAGCATAAAGTCAGATCTTTAGAATGTATTTTCCTATAGACATTAAGTTCTGAGAAGTGATTAGGTTACCTGGCTGTCCACAAAGGTTTATTAAGCCCACAACAAACCAAAGCCAGCTGCAGAAGCAAGGTTATAAACATGAGTTTGGCCTCCTCAAAGCAAAAGATAATGGGAAGGAGAAGTGATTTGTCTTTCTTCTGTGGGCTTAGGGAAGAGAGAAACCTTTGACATTCTTACCCTCTCTCCCTTTAAAACCATCACTTGCCTCCCAATGGCCTCAGCCCAAGTTTCAAGTACTTACGTTATCCATAGCTCCCTACTAACACATTAGCTTACCCATCCCTGCTCCATGCTTTACTCTCCCAAATTACCTATCCCTCCTCCCCAAATCCAGTCAAAACTTATTTCCATGATTTAGTTCTATCCTATCTTTTCAACTATATACCTATAAACAGAATCACCCTTTGGTTCCCAAACATGACTAAGCTTTATCTCCTTTGGATCTCTGTACCTGCTATTTTTGTATCCAATGTATCTCACCAAAAACCCATCCCAGCCCTGACTGGTGTAGCTAAGTGGTTAGAGTGTCTTGATCGTGGCATTGTGCTCAACGTGGAGTGAACAGCCAATACAGTTGTTAAGTAAATTAACTGCTTCTGGTTTGTAGTCCTCCCCCTGCTTTTAGTTGATTCCATTTCTTTTTATGACCAACATAAAAATCAATTAAGCTAACTGATGTTTTGAGAAGGAGGAAGTGAATGGTTTTCTCTAACACCATCACTTTGGAAAACTAATCCCACAATTACAAATGCTTTACTAACATTATCTACACACTGTGGCCATGGAGCAAGAGTGTTGATAATCCTTTTCTAATGAAGGATTCATTCTGTGTCAGTTCAGTGCAGCTCAAAGGGAAAATATCTAAGAAATGGAAGTTGTTTCCAGTCAGTGATACCTCATCTAATGCAGACCTTGAGAATAAACTTCCTTTATCTAAAAAAAATATATATTTTAGAAAAATCATCATAAATTATTTTGAGGACTGCTGTATTTCATATGGCTCAAAACAATTTTATTTTCATGTGTGTGTATATAGTATGTGTGTGTTTCGTAAAATACCTCCAAATACAGCTGGGTTTTTTTGCACAGAAGTGACCCAATTAAAACCTAAGCCTTCTTTCCATATCTCTTTTCCCCTAAATCCCAACTCCTTTCCCACCTAGAAAACAAATCATCTTGGCTCTAAAATCCCTGACCCTTAAAAACATTTTTTAATTGATTTATTTTAGAAAGAGAGAAAAAGGAAGAGAGGGAGAGAGGAACGGAGGGAGGGAGGGAGAGAGAGAGAGAGACAGCGATTCTTGTTGTTCCGCTTATTCATGCATTCATTGTTTGATTGTTGTACGTCCCCTAACTGGGGATCAAACCCACAACCTTGACACACTGGGATGCTGCTCTAATCAACTGAGCTACCCAGCCAGGGCCATCCCTGCCCCTTTTTAAAACAGGAAAGGCTCTGATATCTGTGACTTATAATTAAATACACATTCACTGTAGAGAGTTGGAAAATACAAATAAACAAAAAGAAGAAATTAAAAAATCACTCAAACTCTACTTGCTAGAGACTGCCCTCCCCTGCTGGCCATCTTGTGGTGGCCATCTTGTGTCCACATGGGGGCAGCCATCTTTGACCACATGGGGGCAGCCATCTTGTGTGTTGGAGTGATGGTCAATCTGCATATTACTCTTTTATTAGATAGGATAGAAGCCTGGTGCATGGGTGGGGGCCAGCTGGTTTGCCCTGAAGTGTGTCCCGGATCAAGGTGGGGGTTCCCTTGGGGCGTGGGGCGGCCTGGGCAAGGGGCCTGTGGTGGTTTGCAGGCTGGCCACCCCCCCTGGCGACCCAAGTGGAGGCCCTGGTATCTGGTATTTACTTATCTTCTATAATTGAAACTTTGAAGCTTTGAGTGGAGCCAAGACTCCTGCTTGCTCCATGGCCACAGCCATTTTTGTTGGGATTTAGTTATCTTCTATAATTGAAACTTCGTAGCCTTGAGTGGAGGCCTGGGCTGGCCAGGGTGTTCGGAAAGCTTGGCTTCCTCCATCACCGGGGGCAACCCAAGCCTCCTATTCACAGCCATCTTGGTTGGGTTAATTTGCATACTTGCTCCTGATTGGCGGGTGGGTGTGGCTTGTGAGTGTAGCAGAGTGATGGTTAATTTGCATATTACTCTTTTATTATATAGTATTTAACCATTTTTTAAAACTTATAGCATATCTTATTGTTCTATATCAATAAATCTTCTATAGGGTGAATGATTAAACTATCTTTTTTAAAAAAGAAGTTTACCCTTTCAACAAAATGAAGGAGCAGAATAAGCTGAAATGGAGAAACTTGAGGCAGAGAACCAGAAAAGAGAATTTTACAATGCTCTGAGAAAGACTTTATGAAGGCTAAAGTTTAGTTGGTGACAAAAGGATCAGAAAGGAAAAGACAAACTGAGGATGAAGAATCAACAGGCTTGATGATGGTTTGGGGAGTGAAGAGAGGTGTCAGGAATGACTCCCAGGACTCTGCCTTGGGAGAGTGGACCTAGGAAAAGCATATGGACTGTAGGAGAGAGCATAATATAAAATAATGCATTCATCTCTGAATACTCAGTAAGTTAAGATATTTCTGGCTACAAGGAACAGGAAACCTAACTGAGAAAAGCTTAAACAAGGAGAAGTTAATTTTTTTTCTTCAACAGATGATTCCAGGGTTGATGCTGGGGCCCACCAATGACATAAAGGGCCTAGCCTCTTCCCATATTTCTGCTCTAACACTTTACAGCAGAGTACTCTTAAGGTGGCTACTGCATTTCAACATATTGCTGTCTCCCAAGCATAAGCCTGTGAAAGGCTATCTGAAGTCTCCTTTCATTTCTTTGGCCAAAACTACATCTTATGTAAACCCTCACCTAACCACCGGTAAAGCATAGTGGATTTCAGATCACGGTTCATCGCTACGCTGGCGGGGTTCCATGGTCAAGGAAGAATAGAGGCTGGCTGCTGGGTAGGCATGCAGCAGGGTCTGCCCCAGCTTGGTGAAGTCTGAGGTATCTGTAAGACACCCAGATTAGCTATCCATATGCTGTCTGGTGCCTTGGAGAGAGAACTACAGTTGAGTGGTAGGATTGGGAGTCATCCATGTATAGAGGAAGTTGTTGAGTTATGGACATGCACGCATTTGCTTAAGAGGAATGTGGTGAGAAAAGAGGCAAGACTGAGGGACAATAGTGAAGAGGGCAGGGCAGAAAAATGAGGTCAAGAAAGAGCCTTAAAAAAAAAAAAGGAGTATAAATGCAGACAGTTACTTAAAAGAAGGAGAAAAATTAGGAGAAACTATTATCATGGGAATTAACAGGGAGAGGTTTTGTTGTTTTTTTAACTTTTTGAGGAAAGGGGAGCTATTAACAGTGTCACAGGCTGCAGAGAGACCAAAAAAGACAAAGACTGAACAGTGTTACCTGCATGTGGCAATGAGAGAGTTACTTGCTAGAAACAGAGCTGGGATTATAGGCAACCGAGGAGTAAACACAGAAGAGGAAAATAGAAATGGCTAGTCTAGGCTTTTATTTCAAGAAGTTTGTCTGGCCCTAGCCGGTTTGGCTCAGTGGATAGAGCGTCAGCCTGCAGACTGAAGGGTCCCAAGTTCGATTCCAGTCAAGGGTACATGCCCGGGTTGTGGGCTCGATCCCCAGTGGGGGGCATGCAGGAGGCAGCCAATCAATGATTCTCTCTCGTCATTGATGTTTCTATCTCTCTTTTCCTCTTCCTTCCTCTCTGAAATCAATAAAAATATATTTTTAAAAAAGTTTGTCTGTTAAAAAAAAATAAAAAGGAAGAAAGAAAGAAAGAAGAAAGAACAGGCCATGCTCCTGCTTCATCGTAATTAGACATGTCATCTGCAGTCACTGTACTGAAGTCTAAAAGAAGATTCCAACTATTTTTTTTTTTTTTGGTATTGCTTGTTTATAATGTTCCAACAAAAAAATTTTCCGTAAGTCTAAGAATTTAAATCTTCCATTAAGCGCTAAGTTCCAATAGGCAATGGCCATTTCTAGGTCTAATCCTTTTTGTCCTGGATTCTTTGCAACATTAAAAGCAAACTGGTAAAAATCCTGGGGGAGGCGGGCGCAGAGACAGGATAGTAGCTAGAGGGAATCGCTGTGTAGGATGTAATGTTTTTATTAATGTGAGAAGACATCTGAGCATATTTATATGATGAATGGAGAGATGTAATAGAGAAGGAAAAGCTAAATTTAAGAAAGACAGGATGTCTGGGGGCCGTGGTAATAGTGGAATGAAGATGACAATTGCAAGTCAGTGCTTCAGTCCTCAGACAGTGTGAGGAGGGACTCTGAACTCAAAAGATGACAGAGGGACAGAGAATGGAAAAGCCACATGGACAAATCTCAACAGGGGAGAGGTTTTGGACAAGATTGAATAGCAGAAGTCTAAAAGTGGCAGCAAGGAGCTTGAAGAGTGCCAACGGCACTTCTGGGAAATGAGCAAATTCTATTCAAGATTACTTCAAGCAAAACAGTATCCTGCAAAAGAGCTATGTTTTACTTAGGCAGAGAGGGAGAAAGAGGTTGAGGATACAGTAAAATTTGATTATAATAGCACATCGATTCTAGGGAACATAGGGGAAAGGATTAGAAGAGAGGTCATCGGGAAAGATGAGAGATGGTGGAGACAAGGAAGTACGAAGCTGAATAGGAAGGATGATGACCAAAGATAGAGGGCTGAGGATGAGGAGCAAAAATGGCTGGAATGACTGGCATCCATACTCTAACAGAATTCTAATACATGGTCTGCAGTCTTGTAACCTTTTATCACAAAATGAGAGAAATGTTATCATAGGAGACATCTGAAGAAATGGACACCATCTTTACAGATGGCTCTGGCCCCTCTAATGTTCAGTAAAAAAAAAAAAAAAAAAAAATACTATTTCTGGAAAAGAATATGTGGGGCTGGCTACAGAACAGTAAATTTCCTAATAAAGAGGGTCTCTTCTTTTAAGTTTTAGCCTAGGACCTAAAAACACATTTGTAACAGTCCTTTCACTCAACTCACATTATCGAGCTCATACCACATGGCAGCACCATGCTAGACTTTTTCTTTAATGAATATAAGACGATCCATGCCTTTGAGGAGTTTATAATCTTCAGAGATATGTATTCAGTTCTGAGAAACTGAATTTAAATGAACTTAAAAGTATGTGTTAGAGAATCAGCCTACACTGAAGGGTTGCAGGTTCAATTCCTGGTCAAGGGCACGTACCTGGGTTGCAAGCTTGATCCCCTTGGTTGGGGCACATGCAGGAGGCAACAACTCGATGTGTCTCTCTTACATTGATGTTTCTTTCTCTCTCTCTCTCCCTCTCCCTCCCCCGCCCCATTCCACTCTATCTAATATATATATATATATATATATCCTCAGGTGAGGATTTTTTTTAAAGTATATGTTACAAGCAGTCTTCTCAAATGTTAATAATGCTCATATGGAATAATGTTGGGATCTTATTAAAATGCAGATTTTGATTCAGTAGGTCTGATTCAATGAAGCCTGAGAGTCCACATTTCTCACAAGTTTCCAGGTGATGTTGGTATCGCTGGTCCATGGCCACACTTGAAGTATCAAGGAGCTAAAGACTCTAGCCCAAAAGATTCCTTTGCTTTACCTTTTCTATTGCACTGGCCTGTAAAATCCTGAGAATCTTTCCTCTTTTCCTTGCTAACCCTCCTATCCATTCATTTTTCTAATAAAAAAAAGGTGGAGGGGTAGAAAAACCTCAAAAAAGGGGGAGGGTTTTTTCTTCTAGCTACACACACTGCTCTCATGAACACATCAAGCATCTACCTCATGTGATTAAATACTTCTGTGGAACCTCTAATATTTCAAACAGGGCACCTAGCTATTCAGTAAAAGAATAAGAGACTGGGAACAGCAATTAATTCTAGTTATGCCATATGGCAGTATAGAACACTCGCTGGAACCTGAAAACTCAATTTCACAAGTGTCTTACTTATTCTGAATTTTAATCATTATAGGATCAGCAAACATATGCCTACCAACCTGCTCCATTCACACAAAGTTCTAAAGAATAATCGCACGCTCAAAAATGATTGGTTTTTCCCAAATGGACTTAAAATTTCTTTCCTACCAGATTCTCCAAATAAAGTAGCTGCTGACAGTTCCAGTTTAATTTCCTGGTTAAACGAAATCTTCAAACAGTTCTTTTCATGAATAGTATCGCTTGCTTTCTTACCATTTTCATCGTCAGCTCACCATTTTGCACAAGTCTTAATTTTCTCTGGTTCTGGATTCCTCACCCCCATGGGGGCTGGTTCAGGGGACAGCCCTCCAGTCCCTGTGAACTCTGCCATTCCACCATATTTTCTCCATTTCACCTCTCTCCAGAATGGAGACATTATCATTTTCAACACATACTCCATCCCTGTCCTCTTAGAGCTAAGATACTTTCATCTCCTGGACATCTAATAACTTCAAGATAAGGACAGAAAAATCAGTTCTTGTTCTGTGAACTTTTGTCTCCGGTGCTTGAGAGACTATCCTAATATCCCCTGAACATGTTTTAGTGATAACATTTACTGCACTAGGGCCAAAATGATTTTCTGCCACTTTCAATTCTAGTTCAATAAAAGAATAAGAGCTTTGTTTCTAACCTCTGTCATTTTTAATACCATAAAATGATTTAAAAAATGTAAAATTGAGTTCCATTTCCTACTGGAGTACCAATCTCATATTAGCTTTCCTCTTATCAAATTTATGAGGAAAGTCAGAAATTGCCTTTCCTTTTAAAAAAAAATCAAAATTTCAGGATCTCCTGGGCAGAATGTTTGAATTAAATTTCAGCTCTCAATAATTGCTGGCCTGGAAGTTTTAAAGAAGTATAAAAGTTGGCTACTTAAAGTTAGCTATGTCAGAAATAACAAACTGGAAGATTACCCCTTAGTCCACACTCGTCCAAAAATAATGTTATTCCTAGAAAATTATCATCCTAAAATAATCACAAATGTTTACTACATTTCCAAATTGAGGAAGTCTATGGTTTTCTGAAACCACAGTGAATGAAGTCTATGGTTTCTGAACTGACAAGTGAAACAAATAATGTTTTTGCAACCTTATAGCATTATGAAAATTTTCAAATTTGCATAAAAGGTAAAAAAAAGAATACAACCTAGACTCTGATTCACATTTTGCTATATTTGCTTTGTTACATATTTATCCAACCATTTTATTTTTTGATGCATTCCAAAATAAATTGCAGACATCAGTACACTCCAACCCTAAGCATTCCAGCATGCATATATAATTAACTAAACTTCAATATTTAGCTACAGTTCTTTTAAACCAATAACCTTTTGAAAGATGCCAATTCTTTTTTTTTTCCCCCCATGGCTTCGCTAAGCAAATTAAGCAATCAATTGAAAGTTCCACATTCTAAATCCTAATCTTTTATTAATTCTGTTACTTTGAGTAATTTCTTATATCTCAGTTCTCTCATTAACAAAGGAACAAAGGCATTTGGTAGACATGGTGGAAGGCCTCAATTACCAAACTGCAGAGTGGACTTTGTGGTTACGGCAGAATTCACAAATGAGACACTCACTAATATAACGTAAGGAAATAGCTAATTGGAGATTATGTGGGTATACAATTTTCTGTAAATTATAATGAGAACCTCAAAAAGGCTCACAAATTTGAGGAAGCTTGAGTATGAACATTTAATGACCATGCATCTTACATAAGCCACTATGTGTCTATAATAAAATAATTGGAAGTTGGACTATTGGAGACTGAGTCACTTCAAGTGGGAATTTAGTAACAAAGCAATAGGATCAGATTGCGGTTTTCTCGGCTTTACAAAGCCCCGGTATTCCTGGTTTGTAAACTCCTTATTAGCAACTATAGTAAGAGCTGCCACAGGAATAGCTGCCCTTTCCTTTATAAACTGTTTGTTCCCCTACCCCAGTGGTCGGCAAACTCATTAGTCAACAGAGCCAAATATCAACAGTACAACGATGGAAATTTCTTTGGAGAGCCAAATTTTTTAAACTTAAACTTCTTCTAACGCCACTTCTTCAAAATAGACTCGCCCAGGCCGTGGTATTTTGTGGAAGAGCCACACTCAAGGGGCCAAAGAGCCGCATGTGGCTCGCGAGCCACAGTTTGCCGACCACTGGCCTACACTAATTTTTTTCTTTTGGAAAATTGGCCTTGGAAGGGGCATCCTTTGAAGCCTAAAGAATCAAAACTACAGCAAAACACTGCTGGGAGTTCTGAAGGAAATATGAAGAAACTAAACTGGACCTGGGGCGATAGGCTGAGATCTTCCCAAACGGGTCAGCGGTTGGTCCATAAAATATTCCAATTGCCAAGGAGGCGGTGACATCTTGTGTAAATCAAAAACTGAAACCCTAAGATATCTCATTTCCATTTTAAATGCATGGGGGTTAAATATGGGTATCCAGCGCTGGAGAAGTTCCTATGGGATTGATTTTTTCTGTCTCCTCTGAGCTCTTTGCTGAGCGTGATAAGTAGGACTGCATTTCATTATCAACCCTGCTAGCACTGCACTTCAGGGAGACTGGTTGAGGCTGCACAGTGGGAGAGAAGATCCGGCTTCCAAAGAAGAAATGATTCACATGGTGTGATTATAAAAACCTGTTTTACACCCAACTCATTTTCAACAGAATCATAAAATAAAATAAAGTCCCAAGGAAATGAAATTTCCTGCATCATTTTCCAAATTTTAAAAAAAAGCATAGTGATACCATTAAAGAAATCAAATCAAGGTTTCGAGGTATGGTTGGTCATGTTTGCATTTTTGTAACATCTGGGGGTGGGGAGGGAGGATGTGTGAAAATAATTCCAAACATTTTTTGGGGAAGACAACTTAAAAAGAAAATGTAAGATCATCGTTAGGGAAATATTCAATGGAACCAGCCAGTGTTACAGAAATAACATCAGAACAAAGAATTGGGCTCCTGACAGCTGACCCAACTCTTGCATTTCTCTCCTCTTTGCTCCAGTTTCACTGTAACACAGGAAGTGGAGACAGGATGGGTCTGTATCAGAAATAAGAGAAAACAAGCAAATTAGAGCAAACCACAATCAGAAGACCCTGCGCCACAGGTTCCTGGAGATCCACAAATAGATTAACACAGAGAAGCATTGTTGTTGTTGTTGTTGGCTTTCTACAGTACACCGCTGGGACAAAAAACTAGCTCCAGATCACATGAGACTGAAAATCAAGGCCAAAGCAAATGGTAGTAAAATAAAGACAGTCATTTTATATAAATTATCTTTCCACACAATGTATGAAATAAGAGCCTCCATTTATAGACAGGTAGAAAAGCTTCATGCATTAAAAAAACTGACACAGGATTTCCTGAGACCTTCCAAGACAAATTCACATTGAGTAGATAAGAGGAATGTGCCCATGTGATAATGACAACTAGAATTCCATCAGGAGTTCGGCAAATTTCAGTGACCTAACTATATGGCTGAAGAGCAGTGTTCAGCTTATTATTCTAACAGGTTAGTCCAACCTAAAGGGGGCAAGCTCAGTCACCTGCCTGTCTCCTGTGTCACATTTCAAAATTCTTTGCACTCTTGATAGAGCATATTCTCTTTAAAGAGCTCAACACTGAGAATTTTTAACAAAAAGTTTTGAAAGGAACAAATTTATTCATCCAGACTTTTTTTTTTTAATCCACCTATCACTTAGCATAATAAATACGGAACTATCTTTATAAACAGTTACTTACAAAAAGAATTTATTTTATAGGATACCCAAAGGGAGAAGCTTCTGCCCATTAATACCACCACAAGAGGCCAGTGTAAAAGAAAAAAAAAGAATCAATTTAATCTTGGAACTGGTACCCAATTCAAGAGACCCACATGAGTGAAAGAATAAACAAAATAATAATCATAAATTTAAAAGGAGAGTTGTACATTTCAAGGCTGCTTTGAAAGGACAGGAGACTTGCTATCAAAGAACATAGTAAGATCATCCTTTCCAGGTCAAACCAAGAGACCAACAGCAGTCAATATCAGTATCAGCCTCACCTGCAGAGCATTTTCAGATTAAAAAAGAAATAAATACAACCCCTTGCTCCCAGATAAATACATCTCCAAAAATCTTGAACACAATTGCAAATCTCAACACACACCCAGTGGATAACAGAAAACTACTCAGGGATTTGACATAAAATTGACCACTTGAGAGCCCGGAAGTGGTTGCAGGTTTTTGTCTTCTTCCTTGGGTTAAGGACAGGAAGAAGGGATAGGACTACAAAAGGAAGAAATGGATTTTTAACTGTCAAGATGTGGTCAAGTTATGTGATGACTTCTGAGCCTTTTCAGAGCTCTTTAAACTTAGATGAATTGTACAATTACCTCCTACTCTTTTTTTCTTTTTCTGTGTTGGCACTGAAACTCCAGTACACGTAGCAAAATGAACAATAGGAAGAGATGTTATAACCAAATATCTAAACTTTGGAGTAACACAAATGTATGAACAGCGCATTATACATTCCTTCTCTTGATAAGCACACTCCATTTTGTTTTGGGGTTTTTAAGCTCAATAACCAGCACTTAGGAAAAGTAAAACTCTCTATGTAATTAATGGTAATGATGTTTTACAGTACTTACACTACTTAGAAAGTCTTGTTCCCAAGACTTGTATCAGACTAACTCCTTGGCTTCCTTCCTATAATACAAAGACATCTGAATTATATATTCTTAAACTAAGTCCTGTTTTAAAGCTAAATCCATGTTAATCTGAAAAAAAAACAACTTGGAGTTCCCAAAGAAAACTAGAATTACTTTTATAATATTTGTACTAGTGTATAATGTTTCATGCAGAGCTATATACTAACCACCCACAATGAGACATGTTCAAGATACTCTTCAACCTGTGCTTTAAATGTCTTGGGTTTGGTGCCATAATCCTGTTACATAAAGTTATTTTTTTATTTCTTTCCTTTCCAATATGCTATCATCAATCTACCTGTCTCTCTTTGGAACTCCTTTAAGTTTCACAAAAGGAAATAATACTCCAGTTTGTTTCCACTGGCTCTGGCTTTCACTTCCAACAGTGA
The DNA here is from genome assembly GCF_963455305.1 of Plecotus auritus. NCBI lineage: Eukaryota > Metazoa > Chordata > Mammalia > Chiroptera > Vespertilionidae > Plecotus > Plecotus auritus. The sequence goes on from NC_137774.1 coordinate 11,198,877, forward strand.
GCATAAAGGACTACTTATCCCAATATAGGCCATTGAGCGAGAATCTATCCCTACCTCAGTAATAAAAATATTCTGTTTTCTTCATCCCTTCTCTGAAAGTATTTTTGCTGTCAGATGGCTCCCCCTGAATCAAACTTAAGAAATGCTCGACTGTTTCTCCAAATGCATAAGAACACCATCAAGCATGTGAGTGTAGATTATGGCTGCTTCGTTCCAGGTGTCTCACATCTGGTGCTGATCCTGCAGTGACCACTGTAATAAAACAGGAGGAGCCTTTGCCTGGCTTTCATCCTAATCATTCTCTAAAGAGCTCAATGAAAACTTGGACTAGGAATGTGAAAGCCGTTAGTTTTTAGGGAGAAGGTTTAAATGAGGAGGCAGTTTGAAGGAGAGCAATAAACATCACAGCTCAGGATATCAAATACCACAACAGGGCTTCATTTCCTTGGAATCACAGATTGCCATCCGTTTTTTATTTTGTCTTCCATGGAAAACATTATCCTTCATTGGTAACACCTTTAAGCCCAAAGACTCATATGTAGGTAAAGATACAGATATGATTTTATTTTTTGCTTTTAAGTCTGGGAGAGGGGAGGATAACTAAGCTACTAGTACTGAAAGACAAATGACCACTTGGAGAAACACAAAACCCCTGAAATATTATTGCTTTGATATGGCAAAGATAAAACTTTTTTAATGATTTTCAATAATTCTTTTCACGTTATTCAGCATTTAAATCTCAAGTTTGATGACTTCCAAATTTCTTTTCACGCCCAGCTTTTGGGGGTCACACAACAAAAGTAAATGTGGCTGGCATGGTACAAGCTTTTAGTGCTTTCAAACCAACTGGTATTAATACATATCAATGCAAAACAGGGACTATAAAGGCAATATGGCTGAAGAAGAGGATTCAGTAAAACAAGGGTTACATTAACAGGATAATGACTGAATGGGTGGCTATAAGGCAACTTTAAACAGCGTGCCAAAGGAAAGCTTCATTTTCCATTTTCTTGTACAGTATCTAATTTCTGGCTCCTCATTTCCTCCGTGATCTGATAAGTATGAAATTCTAAATAAAGTGTCATCTTTCTTGCAACAAATCAATGAACAGAAAGCTCCCATCAACAATGCAGATGTTTCCTAAAGCTCCTGTTGATTATTTCCTGAATGTCTATCCCACAAACCACACAGTATGTTCTTTGAGAACAAGGAAGCCTCTTTACCCCATAACAAATACAGCTTCTATGTGTGAATGTGTGGGTGTCTGCATTTAAAAAGAGAACTAAGAGCCCTAGCCAATTTGGCTCAGTGGATAGAGCATCAGCCTGCGGACTGAAAGGTCCCAGGTTCGATTCCGGTCAAGGGCATGCACCTTGGTTGCGGGCACATCCCCAGTGGGAGGTGTGCAGGAGGTGGCTGATCAATGTTTCTTTCTCATTGATGTTTCTAACTCTCTATCCCTCTCCCTTCCTCTCTGTAAAAAATCAATAAAATACATTTTTAAAAAATGTGTCTACTGAGACTGAAGAACTAAATTTTAATTTAAAAAAATAAAAAGAGGACTAAGAAGCAATATGCAACTGATAACAATGAGTCACCACAAAAAATCACCTTTTGTTACCAATTTCAGATTGAAATTTAGCCCTTTCCAAATGCCGTGGTACAAATATGGAAAAGGAGAATTCCTACTTATTGCATATTTGTCCCTACAGATGAAATAAAATTGCTTTGCATTCCCTGTTACAGATTTACACCAATTGTACCTCCACATACACAATTATATTTTGTGCATCATTCTCCCTATAATATAATTTAAAATAATTCCACCCCAAATAGAAACAGAAAAAATATTTTTAAGAAGATAATCCCACCTTGATTCCTCCTGCTATCCTTATCATGCAAAGGTCAACTTTGTATTATTAAAAAATAAAAAATTCTATGGGTTACTAACTAAGCCTTCAAGTTCACAACTAAGCCTGGGCTTATCTATCTATCTAATAAAAGAGTAATATGCAAATTGACTGTCACTCCAACACACAAGATGGCTGCCCCATGTAGACACAATATGGCCGCCATAAGATGGACAGCAGGGGAGGGCAGTTGGGAGGGACCAGGCCTGCAAGGGAGGGCAGTTGGGGGCGATCAAGCCTGCAGGGGAGGGCAGTTAGGGGTGACCAGGAGGGCAGAGGAGGGAAGTTGGGGGCAACCGGGCCTGCAGGGGAGGGCAGTTGGGGGGGACCCAGGCCTGCAGGGGAGGGCAGTTAGGGGTGACCAAGCCTGCAGGATAGGGCAGTTAGGGGCAATCAGGCTGGCAGGGGAAAAGCTAGGCATCAATCAGGCTGGCAGGGGAGTGGTTAGGGGGTGATCAGGCTGGCAAGCAGAAGCAGTTAGGGGCAATCAGGAAGGCAGGCAGGCGAGCAATTGGGAGCCAGCAGTCCTGGGTCGTGAGAGGGATGTCTGACTGCCCGTTTAGGCCCGATCCCACCAGGGGCAGTCAGACATCCCTCAAGGGGTCCCAGATTGGAGAGGGTGCAGGCTGGGCTGAGGGACACACACCCCACCCCGTGCACGAAATTTCATGCACCGGGCCTCTAGTATATATATAAAAGCCTAAGCGACCAGACCGACCAGACCAACCAGAATGACCAGAACGACTGGTCTCAATGACGCGCACTGACCACCAGGGGGCAGATGCTCAACACAGGAGCTGCCCCCTGGTGGTCAGTGCACTTCCACAGCCAACCTCCCCAGCCAACCAAACTCCTGCATTCTCTCCCCGCAGCCAGCAGGCCCCGATCACCCGATTGGGGCCAGGCCCCAGGCTGGGTTGGGGAACTGGGGGTGGGTGGCGGCTGACGTGGCCCCTTTCCCAGGGGGGCTGAGGGCCAGCACCCTCCATGGAGCCAGTGACCAACCTCCCGTGCCCTGATAGGCCCGCCGCCTGCCCACTGCAGTGGCAGTGTGGCGGTGAGCAAAGGAGGAGGGAGCGGAGGAGTAGGGAACTGCGAGGTGGTGGGGTGCCAATGATGGCAGAGTCAGTGTCCGGTGTCCATTCCTGGCCTGGTGACCGTCGCCTCCTCTCCGGCCTTGGCCTGACTCTGATGGGCCCTGATCGCTGGCCAGGCCTAGGGACCCCACCCATGCATGAATTTCGTGCACCAGGCTTCTAGTCTACTAATAAAGGAACACTATGGGAGAGTTTGTTTTAAACACTCTTCCAGCCTACCAAATATTATAATATTTTCACTTTTGCCAAAAGCTCCCATCTTCTGCATTCTGTTAGTTTCAATTATTCAGGGCAACCCAGGCTGATAATTACACAGTCCCCAGCCGCTGAGTAAAAGTGATGCTTAATTAGCCAGCAGGAAAGATCGATTAAGATCCAGCAGGGCATCTTGTGAGGTTCTCTCACATTCCTGGAGGGAATAGATTCTGGCTGTGCCCTTTGAAAGGATAAAACTCCCTGCTTCTCAGGAGTTTCAGTGAGGTTTCTAAAGTACATGCTAAGATCGGTCAGCCACACAAATTAACTCCCAATTATAACCCTGCAGATGCTCTGCCCTTTCTCAGAGTACTCAGATCAAACATTCTGAACCACATTGCCGCCAGGTTGGAAAAGGCTTCAAGTAATGCTCACTTATCCCCAGCTCTCTTTCAGTTACCACATTTCAAGTAAGACCTGGGTGAGAAGTATAGTGTAAAGGGAAGTTTTTATTTCTTCCTCCCCACACAGGTGTATGCATCTGTCAGGTGCTCACATTCTAAAAGGCACAAATTAGGTGTGAGCCTCTTATTAAAAAATCCTAATGAGCATGATATCCCAATCCTGTCTGAGACTGAAACATTCCAATATAGTCAAAGAATCAACTAGATAAGTCTGGGTTTACGTTTTTTGTTTGTTTGTTTTTTTTGGAGAAGGAGACGTGGAAGTAAAATCAGGACTAAAAATCACAGTGAAAATTAATTATATGACGCTGCCTAACATCTTCCCTTTAGTAACGTGGACAAGCACAAATGTTTAGCTTGTCACACATTTTGCAAAAGTGTTCAGTAAACACCAATATAATCTAAAGCTAAAAGCAGGATTATTATCTTAAGACACATAATTATCAAACTATTTCTATTTTGGTAAGCTATACTAATTATACCTGCCTAGCTCCAATTCAATTCAGTAAATATTTATTAAGCTTCATGTGAATGGTTAACTTACCTTGCATTTAAATAAAATAAAATAAATGTACACACACAAAAAAATAATATTCACTAAGCCTCTATCAAGTATAAAGAACTATGATAGGTATGTCTTATCTTGTTAATTTATACACTACTAAAGTAGATTTTACTGATTATATACTGTTTTAAACTTACGAAGAAGAAGAATGGAACCATATATACAAACCTAGTTTTGATTTGCTGAAAACCCCGAAGAATATGATCTCTGTGGTCCCTTGCAACAGCACTGAGGTTCTCATTCCTCAAATCTTCCGCCAGAAACTCCTCAGCATCTAAAAGAAGAGGAAAGTAGATCAACTAAAAAGTACCAAAGGAAAAAGAGGAAAATTTGAAGAGTTTAGAAATGGATATTATTTTCTCTTTAAAAACTTTAAAGTTGCAGAACAATGTGAATGCGCTTAAAATGCCACAGACCTGTACACTTAATAATGGTTAAAATGGTAAATTTTGTTATGTAGAGTTTACCAGAATAAAAAACAAATAAGACTTTATATATGCCTATAAGTGACACCTTTTGATAATCCAAGACATTGCTATAAATTTAGAAAGTTAATGCATATATTAACAACAAGAAAAAACTTTTTTCTAAGCTATTTTAAAGGAATATTTAAGTAGTAATTATCATTGGCAGAGGATGAACTGTCATTTTCATAAACATCTAAATATTACAAATAATTCATGGAAGGTCACAGACCAATAGAAGCTATAAAGAAATACCAATAAATAAAGCTGAAATAGAAAAACAGAGCAGAACTGCAAAATCAAGAACAAAAGGGCAGGCATTCAAAGAAGAAAAATTAATTAGCAGATGCATCATCAATGAAAATGACATTGCAACCCAGTGAAGGAACCCACATGGAAAAGAAAAATGTGTCTAAGAGAAGGAAACGGCAATTAATGTGAGCATACATTATAAAATAGGAACATGGCAGAAAGATATAATATGAAACAAATCATGTTATGTTGAAAGAAATTGGGGGGGGGGGACCTATAAATTTTCAAAGACAAAATACACTGATAATGATTACAATTGTCAGAAATACTAGCTACACACTTCATTATACATAAAATGGTTATCATCCCTGAAAAAGCATATAAATAATATAGCTAAAATTTTCCACCTCCAAAAATAGTGCCTGTAATATGAAATGGTACCATATATGCTATCAAAATAATGTTAGAATTTATACAGTTGGGCCACTGTATAATAAGCACCCTTAAAAGTCTGTTTTACATTCATACCATTAAAAATTACCAAACAAAAAATTCTAGGTAGCCATCACCAACATTTTTGATGAGGTATAAAGTTCTGAAAATTAAAATTTTCATAGAGGACCACCATCAACTTCTATACCCTGCATCACATCTATTGTATATGTCATTTAGCAGGTTCTTCCAAGGTCCTATGAAGGCTAAAGAATGAGGAAACAGTAAATTGAATTAAAAGGTAAAAATAAAGGGTACCCAAAATTTAATTAATGTAACACACCATATTAACAGAAAAAAAAATCACATGATCAGCTCAACAGATAAAGAAAAAAAACTGGACAAATTTCAATAGCTCTTCATGATAAAAAATATCACTCAACAAACTAGGAATAGAAGAAAACTTTCTCAACCTGATAAAGAGCATCTACAAAAACCCCACAGCTAATATCATAATTAATAGTAAAAGGCTGAATACTTTCTCCCTGTTCCCAAGGTCAGGAACAAGACAAGAATGTCTGCTCTCACCATTTATACTAAAAATTGTACTGGTGCTAGCCAGGGAAATTATGCAAGAAAATGAAAGTCTAGATTATATAGGAAGAAGTAAAACTATCTCTACTTTCGGATTTTATGATCTTGTATCTATATAGAAAACCTTCTGGGTGCATGGAACAGACTGACAGATCTCAGAGGCAAGGGGAGTGAAGGGAATGGGAAGAGATTAACCAAAGAATTTATATGCATACTAGAGGCCTGGTGCACGAATTCACGCATGGGTGGGGTCCCTTGGCCTGGCCAGCCCAGTTGGCCCCACCCCCAATCAGGTGGATTGGGGCCAGGTGGCCAGAGGGAGGGGCCACAGGAGGTTGGCCGGCTGGGGGAGGGGGGGCCGCAGGAGGTTGGCTGTGGGAGCACACTGATCACCAGGGGGCATCTCCTCGTTGAATGTCTGCCCCCTGGTGGTCAGTGTACGTCACAGTGACTGGTCTTTTGGTCGTTGGGTCGTTGGGTTGTTGGGTCGTAACAGTCGCTTAGGCTTTTATATAGAGAGATATCATAGCCCCTTGACATAGACAATAGTGTGGTGAAGGCCAGGGACTGGGTGGAGGGGGGCAAAGGCAGGGAAAATGGGGGACATCTGTATACTATCATTTTAGCCTGTGCCAATCCTTTTGCATACAGACAAAAATCTTAAATGTATACGCCAGTATAGACAGAAATTTGTGCCATCCTTCTCTTAGAAATGTGAGTTCTGCTTTAGTAGTTCAAATACTTTCACAAAATATCCCCTCTAGGAATACTTTGATTGGTGTTTGGTTGATGGATCTGTTTTCAGCAGCACTGGCCATTCATCCTGCCTCCATATAGAAGGTTGATTAAAGCAAACTTTTGAGCTGTAGAAACATATATCAACAAAAAACATTTGCAACTATTAGGGAACACCAACAACTTTTTTCCTTTCGGTGTATTAGGAGCATTACTTAGAAAATAGATGGAGGCAAACTTGAAAAATGTGACCCATAAGACATCATTCTCCAAATAAACAAAATAGCCTTGCAAATGGACAGGGTCAGAGATTTGGGAGTATGTCAGAGACTTTCACCAGTCTGCAAAGCCTGGTGATCTTGGGTGCGTCCTGCTAAGTCAGAATCTTTTCAGCCAGCCTCCCATCCTGCAGTGCTATTTCCCAGGGGTGTGAAGGTCAGATCATGCCTAGTGTTCCACATACTCTCTGCTCCCTTCGCCTTCTGTCTTCCTTTCCTACTTTTTTTATTCCATGATTGTTTGCTGGAATAAATAAGCTGCCTGGAAGCTGAGGAATCTATGTTTTAGGACATAGATTTAGCTGTGAATTATAATAGGAAGATGCATCTTTGCCAGAGCTGTGCTTACCTTTTACTTAAAATCATTGTTTATTACTTTTAGTACAAAATACTGTATATTGCTACAAGGCAGCCTTCCAGAATAATCTTTCACCACTCTCCCTCTTGCCCCTAACTTTTATGTTCTGCCTCCAAGTTGAAATTCTTTCAGTCTCTCTGAGATCTGTCACCTCAAGACCTTTGTACATGAAGTTCCCTTGCTTGTGCCATTCTTTTTTTTTTTTAATCCTCACCTGAGAATACATTGATTTTTTTTCGAGAGAAAGAGTGGAAAGGAGGGAGGAGGGAGAGGGAGATGGGGAGGAAGAGGGAAGAGAGACAGAGAGAGAGAGAGACATTGATGTGAGAGAGACAACTGATGGGTTGCCCTCCACATGTTCCCCAACCGGGGACTGAACCCACAACCCAGGTACATGCCCTGACCAAGAATCGAACCTGCAACCTTTTGGTATACAGGACAATGCTCCAACCAACTGGGCCACACCAGCCAAGGCTATAGTAAGTCTTGAAGTTGAGTTCTCCAACTTCGTTTCTCCTCTTTCTTCTTCTCCTCTTCCTTTTTCTTTAGTATTGTATTAAAAATATACTGTGAAGGTTTTTGAATTCCTTAAATTTTCTTCATGAATATTATTTTTAAATGGCTATATATTCATTATATGGATCTATGGTATAACCAATATTAAGTGGAAAACCTCAGAACATTTGGTATCTAATTTTTGTAAATGAAGATAAAAGGTCATGTTAGAGAATAAAAACTGAAAGAGTGGTGGGATTGTAAGTAATTATAATTTTCTTCCTCATATTAGTTTCTGTATTTTGCAAATTTTCTACAATGAGCAGTAATACCTTTTTTTTTATTATTAGAAGGTAAAATATGTTTGTGTTTGTAAGTCTGAGAAATACATTTTCTACCTTTCCCCTCTCAATCTACCAGAAACATTTGCACCATAATTTACTACCTGAATTTATGTTTACTATATTAATATATTGGGAGGAAGAGTACAGGGTAATGATTAAGAGCTCACACTCTGGAGTAAGATTACCTGGATCCATATCTTGGCTGCACCACTTGCTAAGTGTGTAAGCTGGGAGCAAGTTTCTTAATTTTAGTTTTCTCATCCAGAAAATGAAAGAGTAGTATCTACCTCGTAGGTAACCCAAGGTCTCCTGAGGTGACATGACATGATGTTTATATTAGAAAACATTTTGTTCTAAAGAGGTTGGTCACTTATATAGAAAACCCATCAGATAGAGTGGTGAGCTTTGTTAAAAAAGGAAGGTGATCTATTGAGGGGCCTTTCAAAGTTTCTTCCCTGTACAGTGGTGAGTAGTGTGTTCTGAGCTGTACTTTTGGATCACATTCACTGTGGATAGCATCATCTTTTAAACTGAAGGGCAAATGTATTATGTATTGGTCTGTAAATTTTCTTCCCTTAATATAAAGTTCCAATATCAGGTTATATTGGCTTCATAAAATAAATTGGAAAGTGTCTGCTCTATTCTATTTTCTGTGATAGTTTGTGTAAGAATTGTATTACTTCTACCTTAAATGTTTAATAGAATTTACTTGTGAAATCATTGGGGCCTGACTTCTCTTTCTAGAAACGTTTTTTAAAACTATATATTTTATTTCTTTTATAGACATAGGAGTATTTGGATTTTGTATTTTATTTTGTGTATATTTTGGTGAGTTGTGCTTTTCAAGGGATTTATTGGTTTAATCTAAGTTATTAAATTTATTGGCAAAAAGATGTTACTATTCCCTTATTCTTTTAACTTCTGTGAGATTTTTAATAATATCCCTTCTTCATTCCTGATATTGGTAATTTGTGTTTTCTATTTTTTCCTTTCATGAATCTTGATAAATCTGTTAGGGGCTTATCAAATTTATTGGTCTTTTAAAAGAACCAACCAGTGTTTTTTCTGCTTTCCATTCAACTGATTTTTGCTCTTATCTTTATTATTTTCTTTTTTTGACTTGGGATTTAATTTGATTTTCTTTTTCTAGTTTCTTAAGGTGAAACTTAGATCATTGATTTTAAACCTTATTTCTCTAACATGAGCATTTAAAACTACACATTTCCCTTAAGCAAGGAAATCTACAAATCCTTCAAATTTGGGTATGCTTTATAATCATTCAACTTGAAATATTCAGTTTGTTCAAAGAAGAATATTTCTTCTTTGGTTTGTTATTTCAAATTGTAGATATCTCCTTATTATTGATTTCTAACAATTCTTTTGTGGTCAGGGAACATACTCTGAAAGGTTTTAGATTTTTGGCATTTATTAAGACTTAGTTTATGGCCTAGAATAAGGTCTATCTTGGTGAACATTCCTTGTACACTTAAAAAATATGTATTCTATAGTGGGTGGACATATCATTCCATGGATCTGAATTAGGTCAAAGTGGTTGATAGAGTTTTTCAGGTCCTCTGTCTCCTTAATGATTATTTGTCTAGTTGTTCTATTAGCTTCTGAGGGAGGGTGGTAACATCCCCCACTATAATTGTGAATATGCCTTTGTTATCACTTTAGTTCTGTTGGACTTTGTTTCAACTATTTTGAAGCTCTGTTATTATGTGCATACACATTTATGATTGTTCTATCTTCCTTATGACTTGGCCCTTTCATCATTATAAAATATCCCTCTTTATCTCTGGTAATACTCCCTGTCTTGAAGTCTACTTTGTCTGACATTAGATAGCCATTCCAACTTCCTCATGCTTACTGTTTGCATATTATATAATATCCATTATTTTATTTTCATCCTATTTGTTTTTTTTATGGAAGTGCTGGAGGCCTGGTGCACAAAATTCATGCACTCAGGGGGTCCCTCAGCCCGGCCTGCACCCTCTTTGCAGTCTGGGAGCCCCCGGGGGCAGGCCTAAGCTCCCGCCACTGCTGCTGCACTCACCATCTGTGAGCCCGGCTTCTGGCTGAGCTGCGCTCCCCCTGTGGAAGTGCACTGACCACCAGGAGGCAGCTCCTGCATTGAGCCTCTGTTCCGTTGTGGTCAGTGCGCGTCATAGTGACCGGTTATTCCGGTCAATTTGCATATTAGCCTTTTATTATATAGGATGTCTCTTGTAGACAGCATATAATGGGGTTTTGCATTTTTATTAGTCATACATTCTCTGCTTTATAATTGGAGTGTTTAGTTCATTTACATAGAACATAACTATTGTTATGGATGGATTTAGTGTCTTCCATTTAACTATTTGTTTTCCAATGTCACATTTTCTTGGTACACTTGCCTTTTAAAAAAATCAAATGCTGGCCCTGGCTGGTTTGGCTCAGTGGATAGAGCATCGGCCTGCAGACTGAAGGGTTCCGAGTGCGATTCCGGTCAGAGGCATGTACCTTGATTGTGGCCACATCCCCAGTAGGGGGTGTGCAGGAGGCGGCTGATCGATGTTTCTCATCGATGTTTCTAACTCTCTATCCCTCTCCCTTCCTCTCTGTAAAAAAATCAATAAAATATATTTTTTAAAATGTTAAAAAAAATCAAATGCTTTTTAGTATTTTAATTTCTTTATTTTTAAAAATGTACTTCTTTATTTTCTTTGTTAGGGTTTCTCCAGTGATTACAGTGTGCTCCTTAACTTATCACAGTCTATTCAGAGTATCTATCACTAAAAGGGTTTCATTTACTCCCCTTCCTCCATCCTCTCTTCTATTTTTGTGATATATTTTACATGTATCTATGTTATAACTATACGATGCAGTGTTTATCTTTGCTTTAAACTGCCAGTTATCTTTTGAAGGAATTAAGAAGAAAAGGAAAAAAGTGATAATGCTTTTTTAAAATTATTGACAGTATTATAGATGTCCCCCATTTTCCCTGCCTTTGCCCCTCCACCCAGTCTCTGGCAGTATTTCAAATCCTCTCTTTAGTAAGAAGAAGTCCCCAAGTATTTTAAAATATTCTCTAAGTGTAAATGGTTGTCCTGGTTGGGCATGAGCAGAGAAATATCCATTTTCTCATTGCTGCTGATTTTATTGTCATTTTACTTCAACAATCCTCTGCTGGCTTCTGCCATCATTCCTCACCCCCTCCTCTTATCACAGCACCTCTAGGCCTGTTGGCAGCCCTACTTTCAATGGCAGAGGGAGTTGAAGGTGAGAAGGCAAGAGAGGAAGAGAAGGAGCTAAGGAGAGGAAATTCTATCCTCTGGGTCCTTCCTCTGGTTCTCACCTCCCACCTCAGTGAGGCCACGTTCTTGCTCTCATTCTGGACCTTTAAATGCTCTCTTCCCTAGTCCTTAGAACCCCAACCTGGCTCACACCCAGCTCCTCACTCCTTTCCTGGCCCTGCCCATTGGAGTCACTCCCCAGTCACAAATACCATTAGAGCTTGGAGTTAGGAAACAGGTAGAGAAAGGGTGGGCTCCCATGGAGTGACCCAGGTTGCAGGTCAGAAAGAATTCCTATAATCCCAAATTGGATGACCATCCCCCATCAAAATATTACATTTACAGTCCCCTCCTTCAGGTACAACACTCACAAGGTGGGAATCAACTTTGAAAACATGATGCTTTTTCCCATAAAAACATTATTCTATAAGAAAACACCTAAATAAATATCGGGAAAAGGAGGAGGAGGGGGGAGGGGGAGGGGGAGGGGGAAGGGGAGGGGGAGGGGGAGGGGGAAGGGGAGGGGGAGGGGGAGGGGGAAGGGGAGGGGGAGGGGGAGGGGGAGGGGAGGGGGAGGGGAGGGGGAGGGGAGGGGGAGGGGAGGGGGAGGGGGAGGGGGAGGGGGAGGAGGAGGAGGAGGAGGAGGAGGAGGAGGAGGAGGAGGAGGAGGAGGAGGAGGAGGAGGAGGAGGAGAAGGAGAAGGAGAAGGAGAAGGAGAAGGAGAAGGAGAAGGAGAAGGAGAAGGAGAAGGAGAAGGAGAAGGAGAAGGAGAAGGAGAAGGAGAAGGAGAAGGAGAAGGAGAAGGAGAAGGAGAAGGAAGAAGAAGAAGAAGAAGAAGAAGGAGAAGGAGAAGAAGAAGAAGAAGAAGAAAGAAGAAGAAGAAGGAAGAAGAAGAAGAAGGAAGAAGGAAGAAGGAAGAAGGAAGAAGAAGGAAGAAGAAGGAAGAAGAAGGAAGAAGAAGGAAGAAGAAGGAAGAAGGAAGAAGAAGAAGAAAATCTACTTCAGCCTCATCTTTGCTTAAATTTTCAATGATACTTCATTCTGAACACTCTGAAGGAGTGAAAGCCTTAAAGACCAAACATCACCCCTCCAGGCTGGAGATGGTCCCCTGTGGGGAGGGAGGGGTAGAAAAGGTTTGTTGAGATTATGGAGAAGAAGAGAGGGAGGTGTAAGAGAGGAGGGACTCCCAGGGCCTTCTGTTTGGATTGAGGATGGCAGGCAGGTAGTAAAGATCTGTTGGCATAATCCTGAAGACTTCCATGAGTGACCTGCTAACAGTAAGGCATCCTTTCTAGTAACAGACTGTGCCTACCCCCCGTGACATGTCCAGTAAACCACAATAATCTCCACCATGGAAATACTAATAGAAAACCACATTTTATTCTAGATATCTGAGTATTCTGAACATTAAATTAAACATCACATAGATTGGTTGCCTCCTATATGCACTCCAACCAGGGCAGGAAACAAACCTGCAACCCAGGTATGTGCCCTGAACCGGCAATCAAACCTAAGACCCTTTAGTACATGGGCTGATGTTCTAACCACTGAGCAACACCAGCCAGGGCCATGTATTTTATTTCCAATCACAAAAATAACTCATGAATATATTTTCATTGTAGAATAATTGCACAATATCTCACATTGATGTTTCTCTATCTAAATGTAATGGGAAAATATCATTGGGTGAGGATTAAAAATGATAATAATAATCCTATATAATAAAAGGCTAATATGTAAATTGTCCCCTTGACCAGAAGTTCAACCGGGAGTTTGACCAGGGGACAGGGATGGCCCCTCCCCCTGGCCAGCCCCGCCCCTGATCAGCACCCCCACCCTGATTGGGGGCATCTGAGGCCCCTCCCCTGGCCGGCCCAGCCGATTTGCCCCAATAGGGGCTGGCCAGGTGGACCCTACCCATGCACAAATTCATGCACCAGGCCTCTAGTAAATTAAATTAAATATATGGACCATAACATCCACCAGAATGTATAAAAATAAAAAGACTACAATACCAAGTGCTGGTGAGGGTATGGAGCAATGAGAACTCTTGTACACTGCTGGTGGAAGTGTAAAATAAGTAGAATCACTTTGGAAACCTGTTTAGAGTTTCTAATAAAATTAACCACATGCCTTTCCTATGACCCAGTAATTCTACTCCTAGATATTTATCCAAGAGAAATGAGTGCGCATGTTCACAAAGCATGTTATACAAGAATGCTTGCTCATAGCAGCTGCATTCGTGATAACCCCAAACTGAAAAATTCGATGTCCACCAGCAGAAGAATGGATAAATAAACAGTGGGATATTAAGACAACAGAATATTACTTACTAGGTGTACTGGTTGATAATGGTGGATTTTGTAATCAAAGAAAACACGATAATTTCAAGAGAAACATCAAAAGTGCTTTATTCAAAGTAATGTCCATCGCTAGCTACACATTTCCCCCATTTTTTCAGGTAATTTGTGAATACCGTCCCAATAGAACTTTTCTTGTTTTGAGGCAAACCATTCAGAGACCCAATTTTCCACTTCTTATACATTTTGAAGTACTGCTCAGAAAGTGCATGTGCCATCGATTGGAACAAGTGGTCATCTGAAGGAGCAAGGTCTGGTGAATACAGCAGCTTCCCAGGCAAGATCTTTTAATGCGTCTTTAACTGGTTTTGAAGTGTTTGATGATGTGTCATCATGAAGCAAAATTACTTTGCCGTATCTTCTGGCACATTCTGGTCATTTCACGATCAAAGCCTGGTCCAAATTAATTATTTGATGTCGGTAGCAATCAGTATTAACCGTTTCACCTGGTTTTAGAAGCTCATAATACACCACACCTTCTTGATCCCACCAAATGCAGAGCATTGTCTTCTTTCCGAAGCAATTTAGTCTTGCAGTAGATGTTGATGGTTGACCTGGATCAACCTATGATTTGTGCATTTGGGATTCTCAAAATAAATCCACTTTTCATCACTAGTCACAATTCGATGCAAAAATGACTTTCTTTTGTGATGTCGAAGCAACATTTTACTAATGACTTTTCAGTTTTCCATTTGTCTTTCGTTCAGTTGAATTGGCACCCATTTTCCTTCCTTTAAAATCTTTCCCATTGCTTGTAAACGATCAGAAATTGTTTGCTGAGCAACGTTTAATCTTTCTGAAAGTTGTTTTTGAGTTTGACACGCATCTTCATCCAATAATGCTTGTAATTGTTGGTCTTCAGACTTTTTTGGTTTACCTGGACGTTCTTTGTCTTTAACATCGAAATCATCACTTTTAAAGCATTTAAACCAGCGTTCACAAGTATCTTGAGATGGAGCATGTTCACCATAAGCTTCCTGAAGTATTCAGCAGCACTTTTCTTCAAAATAAATTAATGAATTAAAACTTCCTGCAAATGCTCTTTTTTTGGCATGAAATTTGACTTTTTTGAGCGTAAAAGTATCTATGATGTTAACACCTTCAGTAAATTTGACATATCAAGTTTTGAAGCTTGTTGTCAATACAACAAAATAGCATACATTTCAAATCGCATATATATCAACATATGTGTAACTCCATCTATTGAAAAAAATCCGCATTATTAACCGGTACACCTAGTATACCTGTGTGACTACCAACCAGATCAAGACATAGACATTACTACAATCCAAGAAACTTTCCTTTCCAGTTCTGGAACTTCATACAATCAGTATGATCTCTTTTTTATCTGTTCTCAACATAATGTTTTTTTAAAGAGTTATCCATGTTGTTCTGTGTATCAGTTTTACCCTTTTTACTACTAGTATTACAATGCAGTTAACAGATATTTTCTGTAGCTAAGTACCCTGGCATACTTTTCATACTGGATTATGAGTACCTTAATTCTAATTCACAGTATTGGTTCAACTAAATATAAATATGTGCCACTGGTTACTTTTAGTAAATCTCCTATTAGGTGAATAAAAATTTTTACTTATCTATAACAAACTAGTATTAGAATGTCAACAATGTTAGAAGAAGAATTTAAGTAATTCGTAAACGATTTTATCAAAGCCATCAGCCTTCAGGAAAGCTTGCTCTCTGGATGCTAAGACCACTCTGTTCCTGAGCCCACATCTGTCCTATCTTCCATGAAAAGCTGAATAGTAAAATTAAACAGTGGAACTCAAAGACTCCAAACCAGAAAAGCCATCTGTTATAATCACCTAACCTATAATGCAGCACTGACAAACCGGAAAAGCAAGCAATGAACTTGGAAACACAGGGGAAATAAATATGAATAAATGTAGCAGAAATTATAGGGTTTCTGTAGGGTGTAATGGTTTATAATGTGAAAAAATTAGATCTGCCATAGTTATGTCAAGATTCTCAGATGACGGTAAAACTTAACTTATTTTTCCTATATTTAAAATGATTAAAAATTGGTTAAATATTACACTTATGTAATGAGGTAAAAATGTTATTATCTTAATAGCTGGCACTAGAATTCCTCTTAGGGAGAGAACAGTCGTTGTTTGGAAAGGTAACTCGTTTCTCTGTGTGTGGGTGTTGGTGGGAATCTAAACAACTAAACATATAGATTCATTGCCTTTTCACGTGGCAATGAAACAAAGTATTTTTTAAAACTTTGCTCCAGATAGGATAAAGGAAAAAAGTGCCAGTGAGAAAGTATAAGGCTGGGAACCATACTAGGTGAAGGATCAGAGGGTACTCTCTGATGACTGGTGTGGCAAAAGGGCATTGAGGAAGAGGAGGGTCTAATATTCAAATTGAAATCATTTGCATCGTAGCAATATAAACCCCTCCTCACACATCCTGTACCCCCTAAATCTCTAGTGATGTCTTTCTACACTCACAGGGACTTCATGTGGGCAGGCTTTTGTGGAATTCGAGGACAAGAATATGTCTAGGCTAGTTTTTCAACCTTGGCACAACCGACATTTTGGGCTGGATAATTCTTTGCTGTGGGGACTGTTCTATGCACTGTAGGAAGTTTGGCAGCATCCATGGCCTCTACCCACAAGATGCCAGAAGCACCTTTCCCAGTTGTGACAATGAAAAATGTCTTCGTGTACTGCCAAAAGTCCCCTGAGAAACAAAATTACCCCAATTAGGAACCACTAATTTAGGTCTACACAACCCAGAACAGAGAGAGCCTGGGGCGGGGAGTTGGGGGTGGGCTAGAGGGGGTCAATGGGGGACAAAAAGAGAGAGATATATAATACTTTCAACAATAAAGATCTTTTTTTTAATCAAGCAAAACATACTGTAAGCAGCCAAAATACAAGTCACAAAGGCCTGTGTTCATCAAGACATACCTTCTTTTACCCATATCTCAATTCCAACAAACTTGGTTATCTAATCTTCCAGTAGCATTAGGAACAGAGATACAGTGAGAGCAGTGCAAAATGATAAAAATAAAAAACAGACATAGACATTCACAAAGCAATCCAGGTGTAATTATGGCAGAAACGTCCGTGAGCATCTCAACATATTTCTGAAAGTATGATAATTCACGATAACAACTCTGAGTTAAAGTGTTCTGAACGCAGACTAGTTGGTTGAGGAAGTGAGAAAAGTTGCTAATGCAATACAGAAAAAATGATCACAAATGTTTATAATAAAAAAGTTAGAGAGCTTAAAGAGAACATCCTCAGTTATCCAGAGCAAGTCAAGCCTGTGAGTTCCACAGAGCTGGGGTTTTACTATGTTAATAGGATTTTATGGTTGGCTGCATCGACCAATACAAATCTGGAGAACAATCTGGAAGGAAATGATTATTCTTTCCAAGGAAGTTTAAAAATAAGTAACCATAGGCATGTCAGAATCAGCATTAACACAGCAATTGCTACTAAATGCAGCCAGGTTGTGGATGTTATTTTGGCTTTAGTTCATATTACAAGCAGGATTTAGGTACTTTGTAGGTGGTTGGGCCCTGTTAGCTATTAGGGTAAAGTCAGTAGGTCCCATTCCATCACACAAAACACACTGTGAACCAAATAAATATTTACTCTCTGTCCTTCATACTTGCCTCTTGTGCTTCTGACTTCGAAAGCCAGGCTAGAAAGACAAGCAAGAAACTGATTATGTTTATATCTGTGGAACAAAGATTATGCAAACTGCCAGCACCCCATTGTTTTTGTTTTCAGCATGGTTATCACAAAACAAAAACAAAAAGATAACCTCTGTGTCTGAAGCCTGATTATTTGAAAACAGCCCTGAATATTTCCTTCGCTTTCAATAATGCAGTACCGGCCTTCGTGTCGTTTATCTATAAGATACTTATTTGCTGATAGAGACTAGCTACTATTTCTATGTGAGAGCTTGACAGAGTCTATCTGAGGAAGCTGTTTCCTGAGTTAGTCTAGAAGCCTCCCCCTGCTTTAACATTTACCAAAAATCCAAGAAAAATTCCACACACCCAAAGGGCTAGGAAGAGAAAAATATAATCACAATCTTGGTTAATGGCCCCTTAGCACTCTGATCTCTCTAAGCTTCTATTTGTCTTTTGTTTGTTACTTTTTCTTTTAAATAACCTTACTGGCTGCTTTCTCCTGATTACAAAAGCAATACATGGTCATTGTCACAGTTCAAACAATTGGAAGATGTATGAAGTATAATTAATAATCCCGCTCTCTCCCACCCCTCCCAAGGAAACCAATGTTAACAGTTAGGTGGAGATGCTTCCTTACTGCTTCCTAGGCTTGCACAAACATATGTAACATAAAGGTTGTGGGTGTTCTGTTTTTTTTGGGGGGGAGGAGTATTTTGTACACCTTGCTTTTTAGTCTTAAAAATCTGTTATGGATACTTTCCAAACATATATATACACATCACATCCATTTTAATGGCTGTAAAATATTCCATAAGATGAGTAATTTATTTATATAATCTCCCCACATTCCCCAACTCATGGACATTTAGGATGTATTCTTTTTAAAAAAAAAAATGTTTTTATTGATTTCAGAGAGAGGAAGTAGAGGGAGAGAGGGATAGAAACATCAATGATGAGAGAGAATCCATTGATCAGCTGCTTCCTGGATGCCCCACACTGGGGATCTAGCCTCCAACTCAGGCATATGCCCTGACCTGGAATTGAATCGAGATCTCCTGGTCCATGGGTCAGTGCTCAACCCCTGAGCCACACCGGCTGGGCTAGGATGTATTCTTATATATACTTCATGCCTTTTAATTTCAGTAACACAGACCCCTAAAAGAGTAGTTTCTGGGTTGAATGAAACATTTTCAAATGTTTAAAATTTTACCCTCAAAGAAAATTAATTTTAGTCTTTCAGAATTTCTGCTCCCTTCTTCATTGTGTATAATTTTGGCATAACCTTTCACAATGCTTTGCATATTTTATTTTGTAAAGGTATACACATTATGTCAAAACACGCCTATCATGTATGCCCATGTAGTTATAAATAAATAAATGCTTAAGTTATGGCTATGATGCTCAGCATTAAATCACTGTGCAAACGCTTATGCCTTGGTTTATGAAAGTGGAAACTCCACCCCCACAGCCATGTGGCAGCACTAACCTGGCAGCCCTCACCCTGTGACTCCCTCCACTGAGTGACCATATAGAGATCAAGATCTAAATGTCAATAGTCAACTTCAAAAAGTGTGTGTGAGGGGGTGGGGGGGAGCAAGTCAACAGCAGCATATGCTGAATTGATAGCCATTAGGGTTTCTAATACACACAAATTATTTGTAGCAGGGGTCCTCAAACTTTTTAAACAGGGGGCCAGTTCACTGTCCCTCAGACCGTTGGAGGGCCGGACTATAGTTTAAAAAAAAAAAAACTATGAACAAATTCCTATGCGCACTGCGGGCCCGGGACGAGTCGGCTGCTAAGCAGGACAGGCAGCGGCACCCGGCGGGCCGGATAAATGTCCTCAGCGGGCCGCATGTGGCCCGTGGGCCGTAGTTGAGGACCCCTGAATTTTGTAGTATAATGAGTAATTCTGTTGGATCTATACCAGAGACAGTATTTCATAAAAAACAAAACCTATAACCAATATGTTGCTATGATTCCATGAACATATTCTTTAAACATTTTTCAATAGAATTACTGGTTGAATCCCACCTTTGCAGTGTTTTCTCTACTTCAGATTCAGACTCTAATTGCAATTAATCTCCATTCATACCCTGCTCTACTTGTCAGCAAAGGTTCTGCTTTAGAAGGCGATCTGAAGACTTCAATTAAAAACAGTCAGCTAACAAGAAAATAATCTAAGCTAAAGGAAGGTGGCAGGTGCAGAAATGAGTTGTTTACAAAGTGTCAGTTTTGAACAATAAAGAACTGCACATCAAAAATGCTGAAGGAGTGGATTTCACTGCACGTCTCTGAAAATAAAAAGGCATTTTCTACCGAGGCTGCACACAAAATGGAAATACATTTTAACAAGCTTGTAGAAGAGGTTTCCTCTCATCAAATGACAGATACCAGTAAAAGGAATCACTTTGTATCTTTAAATTTAAATGCAAGGGCAGAACTAAAGTTTGCCAACAGTTCTTTCTCTCCTGGAAATCAGCTACTTACAGCCTTTCTTTACACATCTAATAGTAAGCCAAAGGGAAGGCTGGATGGCTTCTTCCTAGACACCCCGATGATGCTCCTTCACCCTGCAAACACTTTTCTACTCTGAAGTTTTACATTTATTCAGGTCATAGGTTTTGGAAAGATCGCCTCAGGAGAAATACCTAGTTGACAGCTTTTACACAGAAACAATCCAGAATGGAAACAGTGCTACAGAGACCAAAAGGACTTGCCAAATATTTGATTAGGAGGCATTTATACCAAGATAACAAGGTAATGGAGATATAAAACCAATTAAATCGAGAGAAACGGGGGGGGGGGGGGGGGGGGGACTACTGCTTGCCAAAAGTATGACCTGCCCAAAGCAGGCCATCTGTTAAATATGTGTCAAAAACGTCACTGAGATGCCAAAAGGCTTAATTCTGAGCAGTTTCCTCCTGGGACCCTTATGCCAGCGCAGATTCCAGGCCTATTTTTCAGGAAGGTCAGTTACAGGAAAGCATGTTGCTTTCACCAGAAAAAGTGTGAACTGAGCAGATGATACTGCCCATTAGCAAAAAGTCTCTTTGGAGTGCTGGAAGGATGTGTTGAGTGCTAGTGGCCATGGCCTGAACTCTTCTTCAAAGGACCGCTTAGCCCTCGAGTTTGCAGGTGAACACACCACAGGCGAGCACTTCTAGAACAGGAAGTCATGTATCACTGAGCGAGGGTCAGCAAACCTGGGTGAACCCTGAGACCCCAGAAGTCTGCAGGCTGGTGAAGGGAGGCCAGGTGTTTGTGCGCTGACAAAACTCACATTAACCCGCACACCTGGGCCACAGGATCCCATGAGCCCGGCGCAGCCCCCTTGGGAGCCTCAAGGAGCTCTGAGCTGGGGGGTGCGGGTTTTCTGTGAGAGATGACAGTGACCTGGGCTGGGGAGGGAGGAGGACACAAACCTTCCGACCTGAAGGAGTCCTGAGCAGAAAGGGACAGGCTGGAGACCAGGCCAGGTGGCCAGGGTGTGTGTGTGTGTGTGTCTGTGTGTGTGGCGGCAGGAACCTGGCCTGAAGTTTGTCAGACGCTGGAGGTGAAGTGGAGGGGTAGCGACACCCTGAGAAAAAAAAAAGAAGAAGAAGGAGAAGGTGGGACTGAGGGGAATATGAAAGCGCCGCTGGGGTGGAAGCACGAGCCCCGTGCTTTGCAGGGTGGAAGACTCTAGAAGCCTAGAGGTTCTAGGAGGTGATGGGCGATGCAGCTGAAAAGAAAGCCCGGCCTTGGGAGACGCTGGCATCTGGTGCCTTCAGCTCAGCACTGGAGGGACTTGCCCGAGGGCCAGGGCGTTACCTGCCAGGAGCCAGCGGATCTCCTCGGGGAGGACGACGGCGGCCTGCATTTGGCCGGGCGGTGGAGGCCTGGAGCGGGGCGGGCGCGCGGGGAGGCGGCGGGCGGAGGCACCTGCACCCCGAGGCCCACGCCGTCGCTGCGGGCGGAGCCGCAGGGCGGGGCCGCGCTCAGGAAGCGGCGCGCGCAGCGGAGGTGGGGGGCGGTGCCGGGGGCCGCGGGGAAACACCTGTGCGCAGTGCACGCGCCCTCCCACCTGCGCCCTGAAGGAGAAACGTGGAGGGCGCCTTACCCGGCAGGGCCCAGGCTGTGTCCTTTAGCCCCCCCCCCCCAACCCCACCCCAACAAAAGGCTAACCGCGACTCCAAGGAACCTCGCCTCTTGGAGACTTGGCATCCTAAGCGCTGGACAGTTGACTTCAAGGGCGAGGATGTGAAAACCACAGTGTTGCCAGGAATGGGGCGGGGTGAGGGGGCGGGACCGAGCAGGAGGGCAGAATCTGAGGACGAGACTGGTCCCCGCCAAGCCTAGGAGCAGGCAGTTCCCAAGCCAGTGCCCATGTGCACACCCAGAAGAGCGCAGAACGTTCGCTCTTCCAGGTAAGCCAGGATGTGGAAAGGGAATGACTGTAAATTCCCAGTGAATAATCCAAAGCCACCAACATTTGGGAGCATCAAAGCGATGCACCCAGGGAGCTACAGTGCCCCTTCCTCCCTAAGGCTGAAAGGATGTGAGGAAAGGAAGGGTTGTCCCAGGGAGAAAGCGGAGGAGGGCGAAGGGAACCCAGCCTTGTCCCTCCAGGAGCTGACATTCACAGCACAGTAGGTGTCAATGTCCTGGGGTGACACGCACTGTAATATTGCGTGTTACCCCTGGGGACAACTGGTAGACAGGATAGCTCTGTCTGATTTCTCATAACTTCTGTGACTATGCAATATCTCAAAAGAAAGAGGGGTTGTTGTTATTGTTAAGTGCAATAGACCAAGTGCCATGAGGAAAGTTTAAAGTGCAATGGGGCCCTGACCGGTTTGGCTCAGTGGATAGAGGCTTGGCCTGCGGACTCAAGGGTCCCGGGTTCGATTCCGGTCAAGGGCATGTACCTTGGTTGCGGGCACATCCCCAGTAGGGGGTGTGCAAGAGGCAGCTGATCGATGTTTCTCTCTCATCAATGTTTCTAACTCTTTATCCCTCTCCCATCTTCTCTGTAAAAAATCAATAAAATATATTTTTTTAAAAAATAAAAAATAAATAAAGTGCAATGGGTGTTAAAAGGAGGGAGAAGACTATAAGAGAAGGAGGGAAGTGCCACATATGTGTGTTTCATGCTTCAGGTGGCATTTGAGATGGACTCTGAACACCCAGACTTTGAAGAGGCAGAAGGGGCTTTCCAGGTGGAAGACCCCGAGCAAGCAAAGATGGGAAAGCCTCCTGCTGGGGAACAGTTCACAGCCCTCTTTGGCCGGGTGGTATACAAAAATGATGGTTGTGAAGGAAAATGGAAGCTCTATTGTGAAGGGACTTGAAAGTCAGAATGAGGGTTTTGAGCTCAATTGAGTGGCACTGGGGAGCCACTGACCAATTTCGAGCTGGGGAGTGCCCTAAGCTGGGCCCCTGTGTAGTGTGTGAGCTCTCACATCTCACTCCACCTCTACCCTGTTCCTTCTTTGTGAAAAATGGGCTTTCTGTTCTCAGGTTCTGCTACTGAATACGTGGGAGGGGCTGAGAATAGTAAGAGAGGACACAGGAAACAGATGGGTGAATGGGTGTTTACAGCAGCCTCAGGGAAGACACCGGTAGACGAAACCATGAAATGGGAACAGGAGCAGCATGGAGAAATTGTCCAGAAGGACTCATGGTAACATGCCTGCCTCCTGGCATGGTTTCCTCTCCAGAGACAGTCTCGGGATTTGGGGACTTGATCCTTTAAGGCAGGAGGCGGGGTGGGGGTGGGGGGGACATTTGGTCTGGCCCTGCCAAGGCAACTGCAGATGGGACTCGAAATTCAATAAATCTAGGAGCTTTTTGCATAGCAACATACCTTTATATTAAGTGAATTATATTAAGCGAATGATAGTATACGTATCCAAATGGCCCTTGGCAGAAAAAAAGGTTCCCCACCCCTGCTTTAAGGGATGCAGTAGCTTTGAGCAGGTTTACAGGCCTATGCCCTGCTTTCTGAAGAGAAATGGTACCTTGATTTCAGGATCACATGACCCACTGGCAAGTTGCAGCAAATTGGGGTGTGTGTGGGGGGGAAAGCTGGCAGGGGTCTCTGGGGAATCTGGTTCCTTTTTGCCCTGGGAAAGTTAACATGCCGCCTCCTCCAGGCTTCAAGTGAATAATACCAGGCTCCTGGTGGGACATGTTCACCACACTCATTGCTCCTTCCATAAAACTGTAGCTGCTCTGAATCATTTTGAGTACTTCTGACGTGTTAAAAAGCAAGGGAGGCCCTAACCGGTTTGGCTCGGTGGATAGAGCGTCGGCCTGCGGACTCAAGGGTCCCGGGTTCGATTCCGGTCAAGGGCATGTACCTTGGTTGTGGGCACATCCCCAGTGGGAGGTGTGCAGGAGGCAGCTGATTGATGTTTCTCTCTCATCGATGTTTCTAACTCTCTATCCCTCTCCTTTCATCTCTGTAAAAAATCAATAAAATATATTTAAAAAAAACAAAACTGTAGCTGCTCTGAATCATTTTTTGAGTACTTCTGACGTGTTAAAAAGCAAGGGAGGCCCTAACTGGTTTGGCTTGGTGCATGGAGCATCGGCCTGCGGACTCAAGGGTCCCGGGTTCGATTCCGGTCAAGGGCATGTACCTTGGTTGCGGGCACATCCCCAGTAGGGGGTGTGCAGGAGGCAGCTGATCGATGTTTCTCTCTCATTGATGTTTCTAACTCTCTATCCCTCTCCCTTCCTCTCTGTAAAAAATCAATAAAATACATTTTTTAAAAAAGCAAGGGAGGATATATTGGAACTTTCTATATGATGATTGCAATTTTTCTCTAAATTTAAAACCGTTCTTTAAAAAAAAACAAACGCAAAGGAAACAAAGTCCCTCCTGTATGTAACCCCAGCACTTGACCTTGCTTTCCCTCTCAGCAGTGGAAGGAAATTTGACAACCACCCCCTCTTCTTCAAGGATCTGTTTCAGATGCTAATATAGGCTACAAGTTAATGAGTTGTTTGATAAGGAGCAATAAACCCAGGTAATTGCACATCCTCTCAGGCCTCCCTACCTGTCATAGCTTACTTATACGGAGGGATGCAGCAGAAACTCAGGGAGCAGCTATTCCACGTCCGTGCGGGGTTTTAGAGAGACAGGGGGAGAGGGAGGTGCAGGGTTGGAGAGGGTGCCGTGGGTGACTGGCAGATTCCAATACGGCATTGTCATGTTGCATCAAGGCTCCTCTTGGCAGACAGAAACCTGCCTCCACACATGAGCGCAGCCCCTCCTTAATCATCTGAGGACCCTGGTTCAGCAGTCAGCCTCACTCCTAATGACATTCTGTTAAATGGACAAATTCCTTTGAAGCCTTGTCCTTCTTTGAAATCCAATTTCGCAGGAAGCCAAATCTGATTGGGGGTAGCCATGGAAACTACACAGAGGAGTCTTAGAGGAGGTGGAGAGAGGCAAGGCAAAATGTGATAGTCAAGAGTCCTTTACTGCTCTGTCGGAAATATCAAAGGGATCTGGAGAGGTTGGCAGCAGACGAGTTCCTGCCCGGGTCCTGTTCTGTGTGGCTGGGTACCATGTGGCTGTCATGAAAGTAAGCAGCCAGCTGTCTCCACACACAGGCAGGGGGATGGAGCAGCATACACAAATCCCAGGTCTGTCTGCTTTCCCTTCCTTCCCCTCCCCCCAAGTCCCAATTCCAGCAAGATCTTAGCATCCCCCTCTTAGCCGTCTGGCCTTTAAAGACAAACAACAAAAGAATGACAAGGTTAAAATACAAAGCCCTCTCAGATAAGAGGGCCTTTGGAGCAGAGGCCACAAAATTAATCAGAAATTCCTTGTAATTAGATAAGATAAGGGTATCTAAAGAGATGCAGAGCAGGCAGGAATGAGGTCTGGCAGCACAACATGCAGAAAATATACTGCCTGGTCCACCAGGGCCCCTCGCATCCTGTCAGCAGACAGAAGACACCGAAAACAGGGCCTACACCAGCCTCTGGGCTGCTTAGAGTTGCCATCTACATGTTCTCATGCCAGGTGGGCGCTCACTAAATATGCATCCATTGGGGTGTCCAGAGGGCTTAATCAGGAAGAAACAGAAGCATCTGGCACCCCGAATGGCATGGGGTAGGAACAACTGCAAGCAAAGCAGGGACCGGCTGGCATTGCTCCGCCCTGGGCAAAATGGGTCTAGAGAGGAGACTTCAGAGGGCAGGCTTTGGGGCTTTATTCCGAGCTGACTATTGATCCCTGGATGCTGGGTCATGACACACAGCAGAGCTGACATCTGCCCTGTGGATCTGCGGCCACTGCATCTCAGCCCCTCAGTCCCAACCCCATCAACCAGGTTTATTGACTCTTTTATTGACGATGCTGAGGCCTAATGAGGACAAGGGCTGCACACTTCATTAAGGGCTATGGAAGGAGAGAGGATGCGTCCTGCCAGTGCCAAAATCCAGGCCTACTGCACGCTTTGCAAGGTCCCAGAAACCAAGCCTCATGCCACCCCGAGGCAGAGGAGACAGATACAAGACGTTCACTTGGGCCCATCACTTCAGTGGCCTTACAATGCAGAGTTCCACAGCTTCCTTGCTCTGACTAATTAGCTAACCCAGTGGTCGGCAAACTCATTAGTCCACAGAGCCCAATATCAACAGTACAACGATTGAAATTTCTTTGGAGAGCCAAATTTTTTAAACTTAAACTTCTTCTAACGACACTTCTTCAAAATAGACTCGCCCAGGCCGTGGTATTTTGTGGAAGAGCCACACTCAAGGGGCCAAAGAGCCACATGTGGCTCGCGAGCCGCAGTTCGCCGACCACGGAGCTAACCTTTTGACTTAGGAGGGTCCTATTATTTGAGTATTTACACAAATGAACTCTGGTGGTCTCCCCTTCCAGTCACACTCCTAGATCCTCTGCACTAACACAACAAAACAAGCAGGTTCTCTCATCCTATCAAGGAACATTCCCAAAAGCAAGTTCTCAACAAGGCACAGGCTCAGAACAGAACAAGGAACTATTAAAACTCCAAAGAATCTTCAAGGTGATCAAATTTAAGATGAGGAACAGACCCAGTGCTCTGCCCAGGGCCACCCAGCTCATCGGGGGCTGCACTGGCATTAGAATCCTGGTGTTCTAACACTGGTCCAAAGCTCTTAGGGAGCTGAACATCAGAGATGGGTAATTACAGCCCAGGAGTCACTGAGCAACTCTGTGAAGTGATCATTGCTGGGCCCTCTTCAGGGGTCCTCAAACTACGGCCCGCGGGCCACATGCGGCCCGCCGAGGACATTTATCTGGCCCGCCGGGTGTCGCTGCCTGTCCTGCTTAGCAGCCGACTCGTCCCGGGCCCACAGTGCGCATAGGAATTTGTTCATAGTTGTTTTTTTAAACTATAGTCCGGCCCTCCAACGGTCTGAGGGACAGTGAACTGGCCCCCTGTTTAAAAAGTTTGAGGACCCTGAATTCTAAATCATAACATGTCTTTCTTTGTTCTTTATCTTATCTTTCTATCAATACCCTTGTTTTTCCCCCTATATTCTCCCATCACATTTTTAAAAAATCTTCTTTGCCTATTCCTGAGACCACATTAGACATCCCCCATGGGTACTGCTGAGCCCAGCAGAAGCCCTAAAGACCACAGAGGTTGCTGACTCTGACATTCTCTGTCTTTGATTGGTTCTCTTGGGAATCTGAAGAGGAGGAGGGTGGGTGGCATGAAGAATGTGCCAGCTGTAGCCAGAGGAGGCTGTGTACTCTGAGTGAGACGTGGGGCAGTCTATGAGGTTAATCTGCACAAGAGGCAGGTGGGGCCAAGGTAAATTTTATAGGCTAATATTTACGAACATGACAACTTTGGAAAACTAAATAGAAGGAGTAGCCATTTCTTTTGAGGTGACTAAGGAGATTAAAGTAAATAATAGAGAATTTTCTAAGGGACTGGATTTCACTGGTTTCTTTTCATTTGTTTTTTCAAACGGTAAAAGTTTAAGTTCCCTAAGCCCCTTCCTTTATTTCTGCCTTTCCTCCTCACCCCCCTCACTACAGGTCTTAGGGCAAGGGAATTCAAGGTGAGAGAAGGAGCTGTTATTTAGAATCTGGTAGAAAGCTCTGTCCTGCCTGGCATACACACACACACACACACACACGCACACGCGCGTGCTTTGGAGGTATACTCACACTAAGAGGCACTGATGTAGTCACCAATGTTCACAAATACCAACAGAAGCACTACCTGGATTCAGAAATAACACCAGCAATGGCTGGTTATTGCAATGCCGGAAAGTGGGTGACTTATTGTCTCCGTGCCTCAATTTCTTCATCTGTAAAATGGCAATACTAACTGTTTTCAAGGTTATTGGGAAAATTCACAGAGCGAATATATATCATGTTTCTAACTGCCTGCAGCATAGTAGGTGCTTCATAACTGTTAGCCATTATTATTATTTCTGCGTTCCCCGGGACAACTAGCATCTGGGAAGTGTTCAATAACTATATATACTGAGTCATTCGTAATCTTTCCCTTCGTTCTCCTTGCTCACTAAAGATATATCTGAGAGTGACTGGCCGAGATATGGGTGTCATTGGTCTCCAAGGACGAGAATTTTTCCTTTTATGAAGGTCACTTGCCTTAAAAGAGATAGAAGGAGTGGCCTTGGCTTCCTTGGCACCAGGCTCTAACAAATTGGGAGAATCAGCCCACAGATCCTCCCTGCCCACCTCCAAAGACTTCCTCCCTGCCCTATCTATTCTGGAATATTTGCAGTATTCTCCAAACCACATGGGGAAAACACTCATCTGGAAGGCATAAGATATTAACTCCGCTTTTCACTCATTGTGGCAGAAACCAAGTTTCCACTATAAACACAGACTCCAGAAAGAGCCAATCAGAAAGTAGATTATATCCCAGGAGTCAGTAGCCTCTTTAGTCTGGAGGGCTGCCAGCAGGGCTAAACTCTGCAGAAAGCAGTGGTGGGGGAAGGGAGGTAATGGGAAGGAGTGATGGCCTAGGGATAAAGCAAGCAAGAGAGAAGGAAAAAAAAAATGTGAATGAGAAACAGATGAAAAATTGAAGACATGAAGAAATAGAAATAAAACCTAAGGAGAAAATAAAGAGGTTTCCATATTTTGAGGGATTAGAAACGAAATCAAATATATCCACTCTATTTCCCAATTGTAATCTCAGGATGTACCATGTTCCACCCGCAAGGACATTGAGAAGCTTCAGGGAATGGCTGTAAATTCTTAAAGGAAAGTGCCTTGTAGAGATTCAAGCCTTTATTATCGGCTGCTGTACTTTTTAGCATATACACTATCAACACAATGACACGTTTTATTGAGTTATATGTGATATTCCACATCATAGAACTATTGATGCAGAATTTTCCTTTTCAGAGCTCAATATTCCAATCAAAGCCTGTTGCTTCACATCATTGAGGCCATCCACTTAATGACAAGTTGTAAGATGCATATTGCAGGATATTCATGTTCATTTTATGCTCACAGTGCTTAAAATCTCCTCTAAATAGCCTCTGCTCCCAGACTATTAAGGTGCCCATGTTATCTACACTCCATTCAATGGTGTGGAAATAATTGTCTTGAGAAAAAAGAAAAAAATTGATGGTCACAAGCCGAGTCAGCACTTGTGTTCTTTTCTTACTCTGTTGAATCAGGTGTTATTTACCTCTTCAACACCTGGGACTCCTGATAAGTCACTCCCCTGGTAGCTTTTTCCAGGACAATGCTGTGGGGTCTTTGGAAGAAGCAGGGATCCTTCATAAACCCCATTGTTATCAGCACAATTCACACAGCTACCAGATGTGCAAAATCGAAACCACCAAAGACACTCAGGTAGAGGGGGTTACTCCTGCTCCATCTGGCCACTCTGAAATGTGCTCACGAGTTGGAGAAAATATCAGAGAAAGAAGGCCTCCACGTAATGCCAGGCTCATATACTTGTAAGAAGATGCTTGTATTTTGACAAAATTGGGGTGCTTTTTGCTTCCCCCACATCTGCTATCTTAGCACCTCCATCCCAGAGCCCTTCTCCCTACGAACCTGGATCTACTAAAAGGGCCTGCCTGTTAGAGACAGGCAGGACCTTTTCTCCATCTCTTCCCTTCCTCTTATCTCTGGGATGAAGCACCAGGATGCAGGCTGGTGAAGGAGAGCGATTGCCCCTGGCAGCTGATAGTTCAGCAACAGGGCTTGTGACTTTGCCTTTAAATATCAACCACACACACAGACAACACCCTGGCAGCATGAGAGGTTTCCATGGTGACAGAATGCAGGCCATGACCTCTGTAAATGTAATCAGAGCACTGGGATTGGTATGTGAGACAGGTTTAATTTCTCCTTCAGTGGAAGCTCTGTGGTCCAGGCCATACATAGGCTTCCTAGGCTGACTGACAACCTGTTATCTTCGCCAGGGCAGCTCTGCATATGGCAACCCCCTCTGCCCCAGAGCTGCTTCCTCCACCGACTGAGCAGGCTTCGGGATATAAAAGGTCACTGGGGACTGGAACAGCAGTCATATCAATACCTGGCATTCCTGCCCATCATTCTCAGGAGGTACAATTGTCCCTTATACAGGGAACAGCTGTGGCATGATCCAATGAAAGCCAGACTAAGCACTCAGTATACGGGCTGAGGTTTTGCTCTCTGCTCTGCCACCAACAGTGTGACCTTGGGCAAGTCATTTAACTGCCACGTTTCAACATCCTCCACCAAGGAAGGAAATGCCTGGGGAAGAGAAGGCTAAGGGCTTCCAGAGTTCCCGGGAGAAGATGGTACCCAGTCATTCTTAACCCCCAGTGGAGTCCCGTCCTAGGAAGTGAGTTTTCATGTAATCAGTGGTAGTCACTAGGGCATCTAACCCTGATTCCATCTGTGTCAACAGAGTGCCTCTGAGGGCCTCAGCAGGACTTCCTCACCTAACTCCTGAATTAGAAACAAAACCAGGATGCCATTTTTTCTGAGCTGGCCCAGGGTAGGAGACCAGAGTTTTGCACTAAACTGATGGGAAACAGAAGTTCAGAGAGAAAAGTAGCAATGTCCCCGTGACACTTTTTATAACTGGGAATTCGTAATCCCTTCACCTTTCTCATCTATCCTCCATTAATCCTTCACATCTGGCAATCATTGATTTGTTCTCTGTATCTATGAGTTTGTTTCTGTTTTATTTGTTCACTTATTTTGTTTTTTAGATTCCACATATAAATGAAATCATGGGATATTTGCCTTTCTCTTCCTGACTTATTTCACTTAGCATAATACCCTCTAGGTCCATCCATGTTTTCACAAATGGCAAAATTTCCTTCGTTTTTTATGGCTGAGTAATATTCCATTGTATATATGCACCACATCAATAATATTGTAATAACTAGGCATGGTGTTAGATGGGTACTAGGCTTATCTGATTACTTTGTAAGTTATGTAAATGTCTAGTAACTATGTTGTACACCTGAAACTAGTGTAATATTGTATGTATTATATAATTATAATTGAAATTTTTTTTTTAAAGAAAATGAAATGTTGCAATGTCAAAGGAGAAACCCATAGCCTCTTTCCTTGAATTCTAGTCAGCCTCAGCAAAAAGCAGTTCTGGCCATTTCAAAGCTGGCATCCTCTGATCCCATTTGCCAATTCACATGAGATGCTGGCAGACTTCAGTTACCAGTCACACTGCCTCTCTGATTTCTTTCATTGTTCCAATATAGTGCTCTGGAAGAAATAACAAGGTCTGGACTAAGAAGAGATTCATAGGGCTGTATGACACATTTTCCTTCCCAAAGAGAGCTGGCCAATAGATTCTCCTTTCGAAATCCCATCAAAGAATTTCAAATTTTCAGAACTGGGAGGGACTTTTGAAACCATATAACTTACAGGGGCCCAGACCGGAGAAGTGATGTGCCTGAGTTTCAGAAAATTAACGGCCGAACCACAAGGGTGTCAGGGCTCCACTCTGCTTAGCTGAGTACTAATTTACCTCCTGGATGCTTTTGAACTTCAAACTGAATCAGAGAGGAAGTGGGGGAGGATTCAAAAGTGGTTATTGAACATTACAATCAGGAAATGGTGATTTGGCTGAATCTACAGATAAATAGCATCACCATTTCCTGTGTTAGCTGATACTAGAGGAGGGAAGATGGGGCAAGATTCTGGAGAAGACAATATGATAGTTAAGTGACAAGACTGTGGGCTTCCACACAACTGTTCCCACTCAGTCCACGCTATTTCTCTCAGCTCACTGAGGGGAGCAAAGATCTGATTGGTCAGGTTGTTTACTGGTTGGTGTCCAACATCGAATCATGAAATCAAAGAATAATGGAGTTTATAGGAACGCCAAGAGGATATCTAGTTTGGCATCATGTCTTCTAGTAACTAAACCATCTAGGACAGGTAATTTGCTTCTCTTTCCTTTTTAACATCCAGAATTCCATGATCTCTAAACACAAAGACTTCCCAGCCTTTTCCCAGTATCTTTTTACAGTGTTGGATTACACAAGTGATAATGTACATCTTATAAGTAGCTCATTCCCCTTTGTTCAAGCTTAGATCATCAATGTGGCAAACACCAAAGGCATGTTCAACTCCCAGGGCTTATTGTGGATTTTAGACCAGAATTGACACATGCAGCAAAATGCCTAGTGTTTCAAGAAGGAAGAAGATTGGGGGGGGGGGGGGCAGGAGGGGGGAAAGGAAATATATGTACTACTATATGTAATACTTTAAACAATAAAAAAAAAAGAAATAAAGTCATTAAAAAAAAAAAAAAAAGAAGAGGAGGAGACCTGTTCTGTTTTACTCATGTCAGTCTAAGATGTTAATATTCCAGCTAATAGGATAACTCAAGGCAGGGCAGTCATATTGTTTAGAGTCAAGATTATGGGTTCAGTCCTCGGTTTCACAAGAAAAGGAAACAAAACCATTTCGTTCCTTTGAACTTCTATTAACCTTAACTACAAAATGGCCTTGGGTGTTCCTTCAGTCACAAAGGGAACCAGGAACACCAGCGTGGATTCTTTCTTTTGTCTATTAATTCAACATTTATTAAGCACCTACTATGTTCAAAACACTAGAACACAGACATGAAGAGGCAATAGAGCTGCTCTCAGGAAACATATGACCTGGTATATGTTGACTATTCTCATCCTCGTGATTGGACCCCAACACATGACCTACAATGCGACAGTAATACCATCTTCATGCCAAATTACAGTGTGATACTCTTTAGAGACCAAAATACTTGCCTATTTAATGTTTCAGATTGACTGAGCACCCAAAGATGTTTAGTGCCAAAACAGAGGCTCCCAACTAAATGCTCAGTTAATGTTTCATGTGGACCTCAAGGTCTACCCTAAACAGAACCCGGATGGGCAACTGACCTCAGGATGTGGTTTGAGGAATGTTACAAGGCCATCTGCTCCCAAATATCTTTTTTCCTTCTGAAGTGCTACAATGCTTACAATTTTGGCATAAGGGCCTTAACTTTGAGTAAGGTATTGCCTCCAGCATGTCTGAGTGAAAAGAAGCACACTCAATCAATTTCATTTCAGCAGACATGAACTGCATACCGGGTATGTGCCAGGAACAGTGTCAGATAATAAAAATGCATAAATAAATAAGATATGGATTACCTGGCAGGCTAACATGTTGCTACATTCCCACTCTTTATCCCATTAATACACATCAGTTTATCAGATTAGTAGCTGTCCTGAGGGGCTGATGGAGGACATGGGCAGGTAAATTTTGATAGGACATGAAAGCAGGAAATGTTTAAGACACTGAAATTTACCCAAGAGAATTCAGGCCTGGGTGAATATTAACGCCAATTTGAATGACTGTGTAACAAAGAAATGTGGAGAACAAATGGGATCTGAAGGCAAGAAACTTTTTATTTTTATTTTTATTTTTTTTAATTGTTTGAAGTATTACAAATAGTAGTACATATGTCTCCTTTTTTTTTTCCCCCATTGACCTCCCCCCCGGCCTCCCCTTCCCCCCAGTACATGCCTTTACCTGCCCCCCCCCCCCGCCCCGGCATTGTCTTATATCCATTAGTTATGCTTATATGCATGCGTACAAGTCCTTCGGTTGATCTCTTACAGGCCCCCCCCCCAACCTCCCCTGCCTTCCCGCTGTAGTTTGACAGTCTATTTCACAATTTCTTCCCTAGGAACTCTGTGAAGAAGGAAAAAGTAATTCATGCTAATTTACCAAGAAAGAGAGAAACCACATTTACATAACTTTTATTGCAGTATAGTTTTAATTGCTTTATTTTAAAATATAATTTTATTGATTTTAAAGAGGAAGGGAGAGGGAAAGAGAGATAGAAACATCAGTGATGAGAGAGGATCATTGATTAGCTGCCTCCTACTGGGGATCAAACCCAGGCATTTGCCCTGACCAAGGATTGAACCTGTGACCGTCTGGTTCATAGGTTGATGCTCAACCATTGAGCCACGCCAGCCAAGCTAACTGTTCTATTTTATTATTAATTATTATTGTTAGTTTCTTTTTTTTTTAATATATTTTATTGATATTTTTACAGAGAGGGAGAGGGATAGAGAGCTAGAAACATCGATGAGAGAGAAACATCGATCAGCTGCCTCCTGCACACCTCCCACTGGGGATGTGCCCGCAACCAAGGTACATGCCCTTGACCGGAATCGAACCCGGGACCCTTCAGTCCACAGGCCGACGCTCTATCCACTGAGCCAAACCGGTTCCGGCTATTGTTAGTTTCTTACTGTGACTTACTTACAATTTAAATTTTATCATACGTTTGTACAGGAAAACACATAGTATATATAAGGCTTAGTACTATCCATTGTTTCAGGCATCCACTGTGGTTTTAGAATATATTCCCTGCAGGTAAGGGGGGCTGCTGTACTCTATCATCTTCAGTTTCAGACTTCTTTCAATTTCTCAAATGAGTCACACCCTCTCCCACTTTCATTTTTTCACATGTGCTGTTCCCTCTCTCTGCAACACTCTCCCCCCTACACTTCATTCAGCTTCATGCTTCAAGCCTCACTTTAGACATAATTTCTTCTGGTCATCATTGTTGGCTTCCTAGGCTGGCTAGTTTCCCTCTCACACATTCCTGTAGCATTTAGGACCTATCTGTAATTATTTATCTATCACCTGTCTTCTCTCCCAACTGCAAGCTCCTGAGGGTTCAGACCTTTCCTCCCTTGTTCACCACTGTATCCCCAGCACCTACCATGCCTGGGGACAGCAAGTCCTCAACAAACACTTACTAAGGAAATGTTGCAAGGCAAGTCTATCGGGGTTTTTCTAATATTTTTTATTTTGAAATCATTGCAAACTTACCTAGATTCACCCATTATGAACTTCTGCCACCTTTGCTTTATTATTTTCTACTTACATAAATTTACATATTTTTTTCTTGAATCGTTTGAGAGTAAGTTACAAACATCATGATCCTTTTTCCCTAAACACTTCAGTAGTATTTAAGAATGAGGACATTCCCTTAAATAAGGTCCAGTACAGTTATCAAATGAGGAACATACATGAGTTCCTTTATATATATATATATATATATATATATATATATATATATATATATATATATTTTTTTTTTTTTTATTGATTTTTTACAGAGAGGAAGGGAGAGGGATAGAGAGTTAGAAACATCGATGAGAGAGAAACATCGATCAGCTGCCTCCTGCACACCTTCTACTGGAGATGTGCCCGCAACCAAGGTACATGGCCTTGACCGGAATCGAACCTGGGACCTTTCAGTCCGCAGGCTGACGCTCTATCCACTGAGCCAAACCAGCTAGGGCGAGTTCCTTTTTTTTTTTTAAAGCGAAGTAGAAAGCTCTGGGAAGGTGGCGGTCAGGATTAAGTGCCTGCATGCACAGGGTCACCTCCCTTTCTCCTTCCTCTCTCTCTGCCCTGTTCAGGGGATTCTTCAAAAACTGAAACTGCGGTCTGGCTGGTTGTGTCCGTTGTTCCTTTTGGGCCTGCTGTTGACTGCCCTGACTTCTCTGCATCCATGTCCACGGTCCTCTGTGGGGCTGGGAGCCTCCTGAGCTGGACGGCTTTGTTCCACAAGGTCCCAGAAAGAGGAGGGAGCCCAGGGCACCGGAAGTGGGAGCTGGAAGGAGAGCTAAGGCACAGGAAGTGGGGAGATGGTTCCAGGGACTCATCATCATACAGGAGCGTGTCAGGTCTCAGGGAATGGGGAGAAGACGAGCCGTGGGGGGCGAGTAAGGTGTGCACACGTTGGGTCCTAGGACCATCCTGCTCGGCTGAGTGGAATACCAAACGCTGGTGTCTCCGAGCTGCACTTCACCTCCGCCAGGCAATCGACTGGGGGAGCAGCGAGCGAGACCGACAGACTGTCACTGGCAAAATGAACTGTCACCTCCCATTTTTCAGAGGCGCGGCGGGATGAATTGCAGCCTTGAACCACGCGGCCCGCTGCTGATTGAGTTCCGCTGTCTTCGAACCCCTTTGAACAAGGCGAGTTCATTTCAGACTGACGTGTTCCCCCCCCCGCCCCCGCCCCCGCCCCCGCCCCGGGCCCCCCCTTATCAATTTAGGAGCCAGTAAAATTAACCGCTTCGAAGCTGATTTGTTCCCTCCTCCTGCTTGGAGTCCGCAACCAGAAAGGTCACCAAATCAATCTCTCGGGGCCCTGCTAGCATCATTCGCAGCTGGGAGTCGGGGGTCTCAGAAGACGAGACTGAGCCAAGGGTACCGCAGCCCGAAAGTTTACCGAGGCCCCCTCCCAGCCAGTGGCCCATGGCGGGGGGGGGGGGGTGACAAGCCAGACCTTTGCCAGCTCTGCATCGGCCCACATCAGCTTCTCTCCCAAGAGAATCTCCGGTTGAGAAGGATTGGGTGGCTGCGGAAGGAGGTGCTACAAGAAGGCGCCCTAAGTCTTCATCAGAGACCTCTCGGTGCAGTTTAGCTTCACAGAATGTTTGTGTCCCACCAAATGCATATGTCGAAACCCTAATCCCAACGTGGTTGTATTTGGAGGCAGGGTGTTTGGGGGGTAATGATGGCCAGACTAGGTCATGAGGGTGGGGCCTTCTTCATGAGATGAATGCCCTTATAAGAGGAAAAGACATGAGATCTTTCCTTCTTGGCCATGTTAGGACACAGCAAGAGAGTGAGTTGACATTCCTGTTTTCATCCTAATGGTTTATTTATGTTGTTTTCATTGGGAACGTTTGGCCCTACACCTGAAGTAAGAAGGCCTAGTTTTCAAGTCTAGTTCTATCTTCCCTAGCTATAGGACTTGGGCAAATTACTTAACTTATCCAAACCTCACTTTCCCCATCTAT
Source organism: Plecotus auritus (assembly GCF_963455305.1). Lineage (NCBI taxonomy): Eukaryota > Metazoa > Chordata > Mammalia > Chiroptera > Vespertilionidae > Plecotus > Plecotus auritus. Next base: position 11,235,682 of record NC_137774.1, read on the forward strand.
AAACCCACTCAGCTGTTAAAAAGTTCCAGTAGTTTCATGTATGTGCTATTAACTACAAAGTTATGTACGAATGCTGAGGTTTATTCATGTTAGTCTCAGCAACAACAAGAAGGATATATGAGAATAAATGCCATACAGTATCTTAAAATTGGATCCACCAATTCCACTTCTAGGAATCTATCCTATAAAAATGCTCACATATGTGCAAAAGGATGTATGTGTGAGGCATTTCCCTGCAGCTTGTTGAAAAATTGCCTGTAAGTTACATGTTGCCAATAGAGGATAGGGTACATAAACTATCATGCATATGTAATATACAACACCGTGCAGAAGTAATAACAATAAGATAAAACAAATACAAACTTTTATGGTTGTTATAGTCATGCATCAATGTCAACTTCTATAAATTAACAGGTGTGGATATCATTAGATACTTGTGTCAAGAGGGATCGTTGAAGAATATATCCAGCTAAACCTTAGAGAAATAACCCACGCTTTAAACAAAATGGGATCTGATCCCACATATAATAGTTACATTTTCATTTACTATATCTTGGACATCTCTTTAGGTCAGTACTTTTTTACTTTTATAATTTAAAAGAATTGTCTAGTGAAACATAGGCCATAGATTATAAAGATAGTTCTCTGGGTTAATTATTGGGAAAAGAAAGAAGATTTGTAGGAAGCTTAAGTATGTCTTCAGGAATACAAATCTATAGCTTTCTAGTAGAATAAAGGCAGCCTCTTGTTATAAGTTGAAATAGCTTTAACCCAAGAATCAGACATCCAGCACTCTCGTCCCAGCCCTGCTATTAACTTACAACATGACATCAACCAAATCACTTATCTGGGGCCCAGCTTCCACATCTGGAAAATGAACTTGTTAAAGTACATGTTCTCTAAGGTCCCTTCGAGCTGAAAATTTGATGGTTTTATGAAGTCAATTTTCAAAGATTCAATAAAGGATGTTTAGATATAGTAATAGTCTGGTCATTTCTGGCACTAACAGGAAGACTTAAAACAGACCCTAAATCCTTAACTTACATGTAGAGCAGCACATTAAGAATATTTTATATAAATAAAAAGGTTCTTGCCCTCAAGAAACCTGTAATTTTAAAAATAAAATAAGACGGTTAAATAGAAATACAGGAGTACCTCGTTTTGCAAAAGGAATGTGCAAAGTGAGATCATTCAGGTAGATCAGTGAAACTCAAATTTATGTTTCTAGAAGCCCTAAGGTTCCTCAGAGGGGTTCTGAATCGGCTTTATGGATTGGGCAAGAGTGAGGGAGTGATTGCTGCCACCTTTCCATCCCTGGCTTAATCAGAGTAGCTGTGTTCCTTTGTATCATGTATCTAAGAAAGCTAAGAAAGACTTCTAAAGAAATAGAGCTGAGCCGAAACCGGTTTGGCTCAGTGGATAGAGCGTCAGCCTGTGGACTGAAGGGTCCCGGGTTCGATTCCGATCAAGGGCATGTACCTTGGTTGTGGGCACATCCCCAGTGGGGGGTGTGCGGGAGGCGGCTGATCGATGTTTCTCTCTCATCAGTGTTTCTAACTCTCTATCCTTCTCCCTTCCTCTCTGTAAAAAATCAATAAAATATATTAAAAAAAAAAAAAAAGAAATAGAGCTGCAACAATAAAAGTTTAAAAACCACTGGCTTAGATGATTTCTAAGGCCCGTTCCACCTTTAAGTTTTCACAATTTTATTGTTTAAGATGTATGTAAAATAAGTTTTTATATTCTGCATTCAGTTTTGTACATGGGAAATTAATTTCGTCAAGGTTAATGCTCCTGTAAAACAAATAATTATTTTGTAATATGAATAATGAACTCTAGACGTATCTATTTAACAGACTCAGGTTTTCCTGTCCTGAGTTTTCTGAACGTGAGGCACCTAATTACGAAAGAATTGGATGGGAACATGAGGCAGGCAAAGGGTTATAAAAAAGATCTGCAAGATCCCTGAGATACATGGAGAAGGTATTGGTTTCATCAGTAAGACCAAAGACACTGACCTAGAGCTGGACTTCCGGGGCTCCACCATTGAATTAGGTAATTTCTGTTTCATGGAACACTTCTCAGAAAATATATGGAAATTGCCACCGTTGCTGCTTTCCATGCACTATTTCATTTAATCCTCCCAACTCCATGAGATGGGTATTATTTTATCCCCATTTTACAAACAAGAAAACTGAAACCAAGGATGGTAAGTATTTTGCTTAAGGTCACAGGGCCAGGCAGGGTTCAACCCAGGAAGTATGAAGCAAACCCCATGCTCTCAGCCACCACAAGCTCTACTCCATGTTGCTACTGGCAACTTGCAGATGCTGGGCAGGCAGCTTGCCCTCCAACCACGGAAGAAGTCAAATGGAGCTCTGCCTCTGATTCTTCTATAAACTCATTTGGCCTAGTTATCCAATCACAAAGAAGGTTTGCACTTCCCTTATCAAGGCTGGCCCTAGATAAAAATCAAGGTAACTGCAGTTTGTTCACCCCCGCTCTTCCTGTATCAGCAGCTCTTTCTTCACACCAGGAAGAAAAGCATTCTCTTCCAGACCTGCTCTCTGCCTTCCAAACGGATAACTGGTTAGCTAACCTCACGTGTAATAAGTGCTAATGAGGTTAGCTGGGGTTGATATGTTAATGTCTGGCTTCTTTTAATAATGCGTTTTTGCTTTCACTAGGAACAATTCCTTGACCTAATATTAGGAGCCATTTCTAATGGTGATTGCAACTTTGCCAGCATTCTGGGAGGGTGGGAGTTGGAAAATAGTCAGCAGGAGGGTTTTAAGAACACCTACATAAGAACTCCTAAAACCATGTCATCCATCTTCCTTGTGTAGAAGAGTCAGAACTAAGATGGCAAAGCACATAGATACTAAAGCTAAGAGTATGTGTGGTCTCTACCCTGGCCAAATGAGTTGGCCAAAGAAATAAACGCTGATCTACCTCAAATCAAACAAACTTTGATTTATTCTCCCACTGATCTTCAAGTCAGATTAGGGTCACCTGCATGTCAGAGTCTCCCAAGGAGAAAGGACCCAGCCCTGTGTTTGATTGGTATGGGACTAGGCTGTCGGTGATGGCAGGAGTCATCTAATAAGTCCCTTTCTCTGCACAGATGGAGAAACTGAGTCCCAGAGAGGTAAGTGCCTATTTAAGACCATGAAAGCAAAGCCAGAAATGGAACTAAATACTTTATTTCCTTGAGTTAATCTACATTTCCTTGCTTTATAGCCTATATATATAAAAGCCTAAGCAACCGTTCGACCAGTAGCTATGATGCACACTGACCACCAGGGGGGCAGACACTCAATGCACAGGCATGGAAACATGGAACAGACTGATGAATCTCAGAGGGAAGAGGGGAGAGGGGAGGGTGGGAAGAGATTAACCAAGGATTTTATATGCATACTAGAGGCCTGGTGCACTTGCACCTGTGGGGTTCCTCGGCCTGGCCTGCAGGGATTGGGCCAAAACCACAGTCCAACTTCCCCCAAGGGGTCCCGGATTACGAGAGGGTGCAGGCCAGGCCAAGGGACCCCACGAGTGCACGAATCTGTGCACCGGGCCTCTAGTTTATTTATAAAACACCATATACATGTTAGTTATTTGCCACAGTGTTTAGTAACCTAAAGAATCTAGCACAAAGGAATGCTAGCTAAGGCTTCTGGACAGCCACAGAGAGCATCATCCAAACCTCAGAAAAATGCATTAATTAGTGGAACCCAATTCACAGCTAGAATCCTAGCTGGAAAGTATTTAGCTTTCCAACTTCTGCAGTTCTAAAACAAAACAAAATAAACAAACAAACAAACAAATAACAACAAAAAACACCAAAACCTATAGGAACAGATACAAGTGCTAATTGATCTTATTTAGTACATTAGGTATTATATTTTTTAGAACCTTCTTAAACCTTTATCAAGTTGATAGAATTGGTATCTTGCTTTAAGTTATATTTATTTAATTATTAAAGATAAACTCTTAAAAATGCATCTATTGGCCTTTCGTTTACTTCTTTTATAAATTACTAGTTCTACTCCTTACCTGCTTTCCTTTGGGGGTATTTGTCTTAACTTTTTTTTTCTTCTTAGAGATTTGTTCAACACTAAGGATATTAACCCATTAACCAAAGACAATTCTCAAAATGTCTAATTTTGCCAGGAGCTGGCCCTGATCTGACTAACCCAGCTGATGGACCGACTGGGCATCACCTCAGTGCTTACGTGTTCAGTTTGTTCTCTAGATATCAGCTTTATTTAGTGTGTGGACATGCCTTTCTTTTCTCCCCACACTCTTGGCAGCGGAATCAAGTTTGTTTTTCAGGGAAATAGGGGCCACTACAAAGCTCTGCAGATGTCATGGACAGACAAACACCCATGGTCTGAGATGAAGGCACAGAAGCCAGAAAGTGGGTGGTCTCCCTTGTTCAAGAGTACGATGAAGGTCTAATGCTGTGAGGTCAGTTAGCGAGATAGGGTGGGGGAATCAGATCCCAGATGACAGGACACTGCTGTTCAGGAAGACTCTGTCACATCACAAGTTAACAAAACACATCTAAATGATCTTGATCTTCTTTTACACTTCCTGCCTAGGTAGGAGGATGTGGTCTGATCTAGTCCAACTCTTTACTTTACAGTTGGAGAAACTGAGCATCAAGCAGTGTGGCTGGTAAAGATCATATTATGCAGAGTTTAAGCCAAGGGAGAACTGTGCAAAAATCTCTTCAGGGTCACTCACTTCTTCCCCTTTCCTCGGCCCCTCAGTGTTCCTCTTGCTAGATATCCAGTGTCTTCTTTCTAACCCTGTCTGCACTGAGCCCCCAAATATTTCACCCTCCAGAGTGAGGCCCTTTGTACTTTCCTAGGTCCCTATCCTGGTCAAAACTCTCATTCCCTCATGGGTCTGCAAACTAATCTTTTTTAAAAATATTTCTTTATTGATTTCAGAGAGGAAGGGAGAGGGAGAAACTCAATGATCAGCTGCCTCCTGCATGCCCCCTAATGGTGACTAAGCCCTCAATCTGGGGAATGTGTCCTGATCAGAATAGAACCGTGACCTCCTGGTACATAGGTCAACTGACACTCAACCACTGAGCCATACCAGCCAGGCTGCACACTAATCTGACGTGCATTCTAGCCAAGGTATTAATGACAGGTAATGGCTATACTTCTTCCAGACAGTATTTCCATTTTAATAGTAAATGGAATAGAAAATACCTGGCACCTTTGCCTCCTCTCTGTCCCCAGAAAGCATCTCCAAACTGTTACCAAGGCCTTCCCTGGTCATCTTGGACACAGCCTAAAAAGTCCACAGGGCTCTGGGCAACCCCTACTAACCAGTCATGAGAGTTACCAACCATGTAAGATGAAGTCTATTTGCCACGCCTCTCATTGAACAAACATTTGTCCAGGAGTAAGGAGACTTGAATCCTACTTTAAAGCTTTGACATTACCTGGATAGTTGGCCCTAAACAAACTATTCAATATTTCCAGGTCTCAGTTTCCTTACCCACAAAATGCGAGAACAAACATTAGAAGTGGCCATCTCTGATTCATAGTTCACGGTCTGCCAGAGACTCTCAAAGCCTGACCCCATAGCTCCCCAAGGCGGTTGCTGCTACCACCTCCATTTTTGCATTGCTTCCTGCCAGGGAAGGAAATTCACTCCCAACAGGGCCACCCCCTTTCTATTGGGGGATTTTGTCCCTAAAAGGTCCTGGGGAAATCACGTAAACCAGTTTTGGGGGGCAACTGATAAGAAGCCAAATCTTGTGACACTTGGAGTTCAATCATGTGGTTCAAGCAAACCAAGGGTGCCAGGTGGAGAGTACGCTGTCTTTGGCCAGAGGGACAGAGCCTCCACACAAGATGCAGCAGGAATGGGTGTGACCGTCCAGCAGACACATCAAGTGGGGGAAAATCAGGTGTGCAGATAACGTTTTGTAAATGCCTATCTAATTCTCAATGCTCCGGGAAGGAATCTCAGAGATTAAATTAAGCTGTTAACCCTCTAGGCGCTCCTGTCGTTTATTGTTAAGGAATTAATAGGAATGCGGGAATGCAGATGGCCTGGCTGTCAGCTCGCAGAGGCGATTTTTCTGATCTCCACGGACGTTTCCAGCATCTTTCATTAAGCGCTCATGTACCAATTTGTCATTTTAACCGAGCAGGAAAGAAACTCCCACTGAACTCCCTAGCTCAGGTGCTGGGAGTTAAATCCTCCCAGGACATGGCCTGTAAAATTGCATGCATCCTCACGGGAGGTGCGGCTTCTGGGGTTAGAGAGCGGCTTTTGATGGGAGTGGGTGGCGGAGTCATTCCAGGAAGGAAGTCGGGATCCCCAAACCCGGCTGTCCTGGGCACGGGTCTCAGGAGACTGTAGAAGACCCTGCTCTACCAATCCTAAACAGAGCAGAGATGTACAGAAACTTCTTTCTTTTAACTTGCTCAGTCAAGCGCTCCTGGACTCAGATAGCGTGCTCAACGAGAGGAAGTGCCACCTACAGGAGAGAAGAAGCCCTGCAATCTGGTCTCAAGAATTCAAGGGCTTTGTGGCAGGGACTGACTGGGCATCGCTTCTCCTCGTCACCATAGTCCCTGCGGTTTATCAAATGCTTTTCTTGTGTCAGACACTGTCCTAAGTGCTTGATGTGTATGAACTCTTTTAAATGTCACAAGTCTATGAGGTAGGCGTTACTGTCACCCCCATTCTATAGAACAGAGAACTGCAGCTCCACAAGAGTAACTTGCTCAGTCACACGGTTAAGGAGTGGGAAGCCAGGATCCCAATCCTGAAAGTCTGGCTCAGAGCCTGGATGCTGAACAGCATCACGCTAAGACGCATGTGGTGAAATGGTCAGAGTCAGTCCCAACTCCACTCATGATTCCAGTGTAACTCAGGGCCAAGTATTTAATTCAATGGACCCTTATTCTGCACCTTGGGGTTCCCATATTTTTGAGACTCCTTTACTCACTTGGAGAGAAAACTGTGGACAAGGCCATGATGATCTTGTTCAATAAAAAGTGGGCTAGAGGGCCCTGGCTGGTGTGGCTCAGTTGGTTGAGCGTCCTCCTGTGCACCAAAAGATCGCCTATTTGATTCCTGGACAGATCACATGCCCAGGTTGCCCAGGACCCAGGTCCCTAGTCAGATTTCTCACATTGATGTTTCTCACTCTCTCTCTAAAATCAATTAAAAAAAAAAAAAAAGTGGGCCGAAACCGGTTTGGCTCAGTGGATAGAGCGTCGGCCTGCAGACTGGGGGGTCCCGGGTTCTATTCCAATCAAGGGCATGTACCTTGGTTGCGGGCACATCCCCGGTGGGGGGTGTGCAGGAGGCAGCTGATCGATGTCTCTCTCTCATCGATGTTTCTAACTCTCTATCCCTCTCCCTTCCTCTCTGTAAAAAATCAATAAAATATATTTTTTTAAAAAAAGTGGGAGGGGTAGGGATAATAGAAATTGTGTAGCTCTCATCTTCTTCAATCTGTAGATGAGAATCAGAGAGGTAAGGGACCCAACCGTGGTTATATTCAGTGACAGGACAAGCACTAGAACCCAGGTTTCCTGACTCCCAGTCCTGTGCTTTGCCCCCATATGATACTCCCTCTTTAATCATCCATAGCCAAGACCGACTCTATGCATAGTAGAAAGTCAATCATATACAATATGACTTCAGAGGCTCCAAAACATGCTTTGACATGCTCTGACCAAAACATGGTATGTTTGTTTGTTTGTTTTAACCTGGGGGCTCTTATCTGAAACCCCACTATTAGTGACTCTTTTCTTTCACTAAGACTTGGATCTTATCCACTCATGACCGGTAAGGCTTTTACTGTTGACCATCATTTCATGTGTATGTGATTGAGTTCTTTAGCAGTGCTATTCAAAGTATAGTCAACAAGACGGCAGCCTCAGTGTCATCTGTATATTGTTAAAATTTGCAGTTCTAACAATATGCAGATGATTGACCTACAAACCTACCAAGTCAGAACTACCTTGGTTCTCAAAACTTCAGTGTGTGTGCTTAAGTTATTGCCTAAAGAACTTATTAAATACAATTTTCACGGGGCAATCCCTTCCTACCCCATCACCAGAGATTCTGACTCAGCAAGTCTGGGGAAGGGACCCAATCATTTGCATTTCTAACAAGTTCTCAGGTGAAGCAGCTGCTGATGCCCTTGGGACTATACTTTAAGTAGCATCTACAAAGTTTCTGGTGGCAGATCTTGAGAGGGGAGAAGAAGGAGAAGAAGCACCCTGGAATAAAAAGAGAGAGAAAGGTTATTATCAAGGGTGAAAGGGGTACAGAATATGAGACCTTGGAGTGAGATCTGCTGAGGTGTGGGTTCATAATCGTGCCTGTGTCTTTACATTTGAATAAGTTCAAATATTAGAACCATTACTGGTTTAACACAGTGTATAAATGTTTATAAGCTGAATTTATCTAGCTGCGGTAAAATCGTTCTTGCCTCATCTTCTGCTGAGCTCTCCGTCTCAGTTACAAATGGAAACCTCCCCGTCCCCTCTGACCATCAGTTACCTCTCCAATTTCATTCCGGAGTTAAGTGTACTGAGGCGGCAGACAAAGCTGGCCCAACGGCAGGAATACTGTTCCCTGATGGTATCAGAAGCTCTTCTGTATTTATTTTTGCTGTGTGACTGTCACTTGTATACAGATTCTGGTATTAAGACTTGGGCTGCAAATCACCCCCTTGGCACAGCTCTGGTGGAAAAGAAAAAGGGACTTCCGTAGCAACCGGATATCAAACATGAATTACATTGCCCTTGTACCAAAATAGCATTTTTAAGAAATCATGTCTTCTTGTCCTCCTTTGCTATAGTTCAGGTAATATGGGACGCAGAGGAACCCAGATAGATAACAATCTCTTCTATTTGTAAAGGCCACTTGTGAAGGAAACTCCATAGCCTCCTTGCGGTGTATATTGTTGCTCAGTGTATTGTTGTTCAGCAGATATTCAGTCTCCTCCATGCCCCTCTGTGGAGGGAGAAAATTTCCCCACTCCACTGATGATGGGTTTAGCCATGTGACTTGATTTGGCCAATGGAAAGTAAGCAGAGGTTTTAACCCTACTTGCTTAGTTTGGCTTGGCGTCTTCCATTGCTACTGTTGGCCATGAGAAGAGGATGTCCCTGTCACTTTGGCCTGGGTCCCCGAATAAGAAGGTACATGGAGTAAACCTGCACAAGATTCACAACCTGGAACAGAGGCGCTACAGCCAGTCTGCAAACCTGTGAGCAAGAAATAAGTGTTGTAACCTCTGAGATTTTAGATAATTTGTTATACAGCACTATTGTAGTCAATGTAACTGATACACTCCCTCAGGCACCTGTTCCACTGCAGTTTTGGAAGGAAATTCTTCACTGTGTCTAACCTGAATTCCTCATACATTAAGGTAAAGATCCAGTCAATGTGTCTCTCAAAAAAAATACTTGTTAAATAAATAAATTCTAATAAGGCATGTCACTAGACCATATAAGGGACAAACAGTTGGGGGGGGGGGGAGGGGGAACATGGAATCTAAATATCTGGCTCCAACATTATGACATCTGTAGTCTAAGCGAGGGGTCACTAGATTATGTCCTTGATTCTAAATGTCCAAAAAAATGTTGCTTGATTTGTTTAATATCTAAATGGCTAACAAAATAGAGATGTACAAAGCATACATAACAAATCATATTTGTTTTACAAAGTATTACGTATGCTTGTCCTTGTTGGAGCTATTAGAGGGCAGGTCCCCTAGCAGTAGCTGTATCCTTCAGGAACCAGAGGTAGCGATGGGAGAGATAAGAATTTGGAGACCTGATTAAAATATTGTAGAATTCCTTTATTCACTCTCAACTCTTTCTTAGCATTTATTGCAGTTTGCGATTATTTTATTCATTTGCCTATTTTATTTTATTTTCCTTTGTTAATCCTCACCCCAGAATATCTTTCCATTGATTTTGAGAGAGAGTCTAAAGGAGAGAGGGAGAGAGAGAGAGAGAGAGAGAGAAACATTGGTGTGGGAGAGACTCGTCGATTGGTTGCCTCCTGCACAAGCCCCAACCAGGGCCAGGGATCAAACCTGGAACCCAGGTACAGGCTGCCTGTTTGCTTTTTTTTATTTGTCTTCCCCACTAGAAAGTGTCTCTATATGGTCAGAATCAGTGCTTCCCATGTTTGCTGCTGGCCTCCAATACTCAGCAGACTCTGACATGTAACAGTAACTAAAAAAATATTTGTTGAATAAATAAATAAATTCTAATAAGGCATGTCACTAGACCACATAAGGGACAAAGAGTGAAAAAAAAAGCATGGAATTTACAATCTAAAAATCTGGCTCCAACATTATGTCATCTTAGATGGTTCAATAGGAACCTAATTAGGGAAACTTTGAATAATAACAAAAATAATAATAAGTCAATGGGGAGCCACTGAGGAATTTTGATCTGGGGAAGGACATGGTCAAGACAGCATCTTGGGATGATGTGTCTAATTGCCAGGTCCAGGGATGGTTTAGCAGAGAGAGACCAGTTAGGAGGCAATTTCAAAGGGAGGTGATAAGGGCCCAAAGTGTGAGGTGACAGCGGAAGTTAAAAGAAATGAGATTGGGATGGAAAATTCAATAACCCTATCACCTGATATGAAACAGGGGCAGCACAGAGTGAGTGTCTAAGATACCGCCGTGATTTTATAGCTGGATAGCTGAAAAAATACAAGTGCCCCCATTTCCATTAACAGAAACATGGAAATCTGGACAAGGCCAACTGTGTTTTGGTAAGATGACAAGTTAATCTAGACAAATAGAATCTTAGACAATGACTGGCTATCAAGTAAAAACACCCAGCTCCCAGTTATAAATTCAGGACTGCATCTTAGAATATATTTTTTAAATTGATTTCAGAGAGGAAGGGAGAGGGAGAGAGAGATAGAAACATCAATGATGAGAGGGAATCATTGATCAGCTGCCTCCTGCATGCCCCCCACTGGGGATCAAGCCCCTTACCCAGGCACGTGCCCTGATCAGGTATTGAACTGTGACCTCGTGGTTCATAGGTCGACGTTCATCTACTGAGCCACACCCGTGGGCAGGACTGCATCTTGAGAGAGAGATCAGAACTGGAAAACTGCACATAGATAGTGGACTCATGGTGGTGACTGGTATAGGAAGAAAAAAGCCAAAGACTGAAGCCAGCCTAGTTAGAAGGGGCAGGAGGGGAAAGAGTGTCTGGTGAAGGGGAAAGAGCCAACAGGATCAGCAAAGGGTTTCAGGAGCCCCAAAAAAGAGGGGCGTGGGAGGATTTCCATGTCCAGCCCTGTCTCTTGTCGGAACGGTGTTGGCTGTGAGACTTTGTGACGCCTCCTTTAGGAGTAAAGGGGAACATCCTTTAACCTGACTCCCTTGCCTCTAACCACCTGGGTGGCGGGGGGCCCCAGGGCTTTGTGAGCCTTTGAAGAGAAATACAAGAAAGGGAAACTGGAGAAATGTAATCAATAACAACAAGCCTTGTTTTTTTCCACTTCATGTGCAGGAAGCGATCCAGCGCTGTAGCTGGTGCTATGATGGGTGTATTCTGGATGTTCAAAAGGTCATCTGGCATGGAGACAGGCTAAATTATGGCTGGAGTGTATGAATCTGAGGAGGTTCTCCATTAACATTTATTAGGAATTGTCATCGCTTCAACCCGAATGGGCCCCAGATGTGGAAACCCCGGCTGCCCCAGACTTCTCTTCCGGGCTGCAATCTCTCCTCTGATTTATTGTTATTAAACATGACCAGATTTTGTAGAGGGGAAAATTGAAGAAAGCAACACACACATGGGGGACTGTTGGGTGGAGGCTGCCAAGAGAAACAAACCATTTTATTACTTCTGGTGGCAGTGGGAGCACATGGAGATGCAAAGCATTATTAGGAGCCTCCATAGTGCCTCGTTCCTAAATCAAAAAGATGCAGGCCCAGACTTCTGGGCCGTCTGTGTAAAGGGCAAATGTCTTACCCCTGAGGGTGAGAGAGGGGCATGTGCAGGTAATGAGAAATGCTAAGAATAAAGAGTCAGTTCTTGGAATTTTGGAAGCCATAGCAAGGACCCTTTTCTTCACAATATCTTACCTTCCAGGGCACATGACTTCCTGGGAGACAGTCACACCCACTGGATATTAGTCATTTGTCCTGTCATTAACATTTCCTCTCCTACTGTGTAACTATTGGGAGTAATTCCAAAAACCAACGTTATAACCTATTTCATTTATTCACTCATTCAACACAATTGTATTAAGCACATACTCGGTATCAGGCATTGTTGTAGGTATTGAAGAAATATTAGTAAGGAGGAGAGACAAAGCTCAGGGTGTCAGGGAACTTACATACATCAGTAAGGGAACTAAATACCAAACTATTGCCTACCATAGACCCGGAAGTGCATGAAAATGAAAGCAACTTAAGGAAAGGTACTGCATTAGGAGTTGGGAAACCTGAATTGCAGTCCCGGCTCCACTACCTGAGAGTCTTGTGGCCTTAGGTAAATTATTTCATTTCTTCAAAACTCAGCTCTTGTTTGGACAATGGTGGTAAACCGCCTCACCTTATCTCATAGGTTTGTTGTAAAAATTAAATGGGATACTGTCTTTGAATAGTTCCTTATAAATTGTCAATTATTCTCTGGTGTCCAATGTTTTTATGACAGTGACAACCAAGTAATGGTGCGGTGAGTGTTATGGGACAGTGTGTTCACTAGACAGGAATCTGGAACTGTTTCCTCTTCTGCTTTCTCTTGGGGAAAAAAGAGCAAGCAGAACTATCCACAGGCTGTTGGGCACATGTTCCTTGGGGAGTCTTTTATTAGTTGGGTCTGGATATCTGTGGCTGCTCTTACTAACAGGCCATCCCTGGGAAAGTCTCACTTGATCCACACATGGAAATTATCCGATGTGGAAATTGTAGTGAGTGAATATAGGTAATGAGGAACATCTTGAAAGGCAGTAGGGCCCTAACCGGTTTGGCTCAGTGGATAGAGCGTCGGCCTGCGGACTCAAGGGTCCCAGGTTCCATTCCGGTCAGAGGCATGTACCTTGGTTGCAGGCACATCCCCAGTAGGGGGTGTGCAGGAGGCAGCTGATTGATGTTTCTAACTCTTTCTCCCTCTCCCTTCCTCTCTGTAAAAAATCAATAAAATATTTTTTTTTAAAAAAAAAGAAAGGCAGTAGGTCTAATTACCTTTGTTGTTGCATTGTTTCTCTTTCAAATTTATCCAAGATCTGAGGAGAAGGAATTATGTTAAGCCATCTTGATCCATCCTACAGCTTTATATTCCTCGCCCACCCCAATGCACTTATTTCATATATTTATACCCACTAGCACACACATCTGCATTATGTCTGAAATTAAAGAAGATATTCCTAGAGTCAACCTTTCATATACAGGAAATTGGACCAAGTGTCCAGGGGCTGAGCCTGCAGCTGCTTCCTCCTGCTGTAAGGGTGAGAACAAGGAGAGAAAGAAGTAGACAGGGGAGGTTGTGGGAAATTAGGAATATTCCCCAATGGTTTCCTCCAGGGGAGGGGTCTGCCTTCAATGCTGGAGGTCTGCAAACACCTCTTTCTGCATGGCCTTGGGAGAGGGGGAGGAGAGAGAACATAATTCTGGGATGTTGCTAGATAGTTGGGTTGCCAAGAAGGATATTTTGGGAGAAGGGAATAAGGGGGAGGTAAGAAGTGAGAAGGGAAGGAATAAGGGTTTTTTTTTTAACTCTGATTTTCCCCTAACTAGACAAGCTTGGGGGCGTTGAGGTGGGTATGGCCTAAGATCCTCTTACCCAGAAGGTGGTCCACAGGTCAGCAGCATCAGCATCACCTGGGATCTTAGGCCTCACCTCACACATACTGAGTCAGAAATTGCATTGTAATTCCTGTATGGTTAGTACTAGTATGCTCATTAAGTTGTAGAAGCATGAGCCTAGAATGATAGGATGGGAATGACTTCTTGCAATGAGCCACTGATCCACCTGTGCTGGATGATCTCTCTCTCTGCCCTTCCAAATCCGCTCTCCATCCTTCTCCTCCCCTGCTCTTGATATAGGTGCTGGGAAGTGACCTTTATGAATTGCTTCAACAGGCTCCCTTGTCCTCTGACTTCTGGTTAGGTTCAATCAATGGTCAATGCTCAAGAAACAGTGACTTTACCTGAAGTTGTTTTTTTTTTTTTAAGGGTAATAGGAGGACACATTTATGTCATGCAGCAAGTCACTGGAGAAGACTGAAGGCAGAAAGAACGTGCGACTGGGGTTTTGCCATTTGGACCTCAGGTTGACAGTGACTATGTTCTTCACCTAAAGGCCGCAGCTCCTATGGGGTGCCCTCTCAACAGCTCTCTCTAGATTCTGGGGGATACTTCTTCCCTAACCCTTCTGGCCTAGAGAGCCAATGGTTCCCCACTCTGGCTAATTTCACCAGTCCTTGTGGATTTCTCTGAACCCTGCCCATAGCTTTGTGAATACCAGTATGCCTTTATTCAACTCTTCTCACACAAACCTTGTTCGAGTGCTCCATCTTTTTCCCCACCAGAACCCAAATCAATATGGGGTCCTGGAGAAAAGACTCAGGAGTTCTTGCTCATGGTCAGGGAATAGGACTAGATGAGCACTTCCAACTTAAGAATCTTTGAGGTTGAAATAACCATTGTCAACCCAGCATACTATTGTGAGATTCTTGTTTCTGGAATAGGAAAATATATCACAGGAGCACTTGGCATTTTCTCCAGTATGGCTCGGCTTCTGTGCTACAGACTGCCTGTCTTCCTGTGCACATGTGGGTCACAAAGGGGTGGACTGGAGCTGCTTCATTCTGTCCTGTGAGCACTGATTTTTTTTTTTTATATAGGATTCCCAATTGAATTTCTTTCTTTTTTATTGTTTTAATTTTTAATTTATTTTTTATTATTTAAAGTATTACAAATAGTTGTACATATGTCTCATTTTTTCCCCATTGACCAGAGAGAGAGAGAGAAATGTCAGTTTGTTATTTTTTTTTAATCTTTTTTTATTTTATTTTAATAAATCTTTATTCAGATTATTACAATTGTTTCTCCTTTTTCCCCCCATAGCTCCCCTCCACCAGGTTCCCACCCCACCTTCTGCCCTTACCTCCCCCCCACTGTCCTCATCCATAGGTGTATGATTTTTATCCAGTCTCTTCATGAACCCGCCATACCCCTTTCCCCCTGAGAATTATCAGTCCACTCCCTTTCTATGCCCCTGATTCTATTACATTCACTAGATTATTCTGTTGCTCAGGTTTTTAATTCACTTGATTTTTAGGTTCACTTGTTGATATATATGTATTTGTTGTTCATAATTTTTATCTTTACTTTTTTCTTCTTCCTCTTCTTTAAGAATACCTTTCAGCATTTCATATAATACTGGTTTGGTGGTGATTAACTCCTTTAGCTTTTTCTTATCCGTGAAGCTCTTTATCTGCCCTTCAATTCTGAATGATAGCTTTGCTGGGTAGAGTAATCTTGGTTGTAGGTTCTTGCTATTCATCACATTGAAAATTTCTTGCCACTCCTGTCTGGCCTGCATAGTTTCTGTTGAGAAATCAGCTGACAGTCGTATGGGTGCTCCCTTGTAGGTAACTAACTGTTTTTCTCTTGCTGCTTTTAAGATTCTCTCTTTGTCTTTTTCTCTTGGCATTTTAATTATGATGTGTCTTGGTGTGGTCCTCTTTGGATTCCTTTTGTTTGGGGTTCTGTGCGCTTCCTGGACTTGTAAGTCTATTTCTTTCACCAGGTGGGGGAAGTTTTCGGTCATTATTTCCTCAAATAGGTTTTCAGTATCTTGCTCTCTCTCTTCTTCTGGCACCCCCATAATTCTGATGTTGGTATGCTTGAAGTTGTCCCAGAGTCTTCTTACACTATCTTCAACTTTTTGGATATTTTTTTTTGCTTTTTGCTTTTTCGGTTGAGTGTTTTTTGCTTCTTTGTATTTCAATTCTTTGACTTGATTTTTGTGTTCCTCTAGCCTGTTTTTGGGTCTCTGTATAATATTTTTTATTTCAGTCAGTGTATGTTTAATTTCTAGTTGGTCCTTTTTCATATCTTCGAGGGTCTCGTTATATTTATCGGCCTTTTCTAGGATATTCTTGAAAAGCCTTATAACCATGGTTTTGAATTCTATATCCAGTCATTTGTTTTCCTCCATTTCTTTCGTTTGTGATCTGTTTCTTCGTCTCCCCATTTTTCACTGCTTCCCTGAGTTGGTAGAGTAGCTTTGTGTGCTAGGTTTCCTATATGGCCCAGTGGGTCGGCCTCCCCAGTTAACCTGAGGTGGACACTCTTGGTGCACCCCTTTGTGGACTGTGTGTACAGCCTTGTTGTAGTTAAGTCTTGATTGTTGTTGGTATCACTGGGAAGAATTGACCTCCAGGCCAGTTGGCTGTAAGGATCAGCTGTGTCTATGCTGGGAGAAGTTCGGTGCTGGAGACAGCCTTATAGGATTAGACTTGCCAAATTGCAAAAGCCTCTGTGCTCAGCTTGGATGGGGTGGAGTCTCAGTCTTGGCTTCCCGTCAGCCTTGTCCTTGCTCGCACGTGCGCACCTTCAGTCCTCCGCCTTCCCCGGCTCCCGAGTCTCCGCCCGAGAGTCCAGACTCCCCCCACAAGAGCATGGGTCCCCAGGGGCTCGCCTGGAACTGGGGTCCAGTGCAGTCAGAACTGGGGCTCAGTGCAGTCAGGAGCCTCCGACTCCCTTCCACTAGGGAAAGCCTGTGGCAACCTCCGCAGCCTTTGTGTGCACTGGCACGCGCGTGCCTTCAGACCTCTGCCTTCCCTGGCTCCTGAGTCTCCGCCCGAGAGTCCAGACTCCCCCCGTAAGAGCGTGGGTCCCCAGGGGCTTGCCCAGAACTGGGGTTCAGTGCAGTCAGAACTGGGGTTCAGTGCGGTCGGGGGCTTCCTTCCCCCTTCCGCCAGAGAAAGTCAGCCAGGCTCTCAGCCGCCCTTCCTCTCTGCGCACACAAAGACCCTTTGCCATACCTCCAATTCTCTGTGAGCTTTTCTCTTTCCTTCTAGTTGTAGAATTTTCACTCAGCCAGCTTTCCTGTGGTTCTGGATGGTGTGCGTTCTGTCTTTTAGTTGTAGTTTTGAAATTGTTGTGCGAGGCAGCAGTTTAGGTGCTTACCTATGCCACCATCTTGGTTTCTCTCTCAGTTTGTTATTCTACTTACTTATGCATTCATTGGTTGCTTCTTTTTATTAAAAAAAAAAATTCCCTCACCTGAGGATATCTTTTCCATTGCTTTTCAGAGAGTGGAAGCGAGACACATCGACTGGTTGCCTCCTGCACGCACCCTGACCAGGGGCGGGGAGTGAACCTGAAACCCAGGTATGTGCCCTTGCTGGAATGGAACTTGGAACCCTTCAGTACGCGGGCCAACACTCTAACCAGTGAGCCACACGGGCTAGGGCTCATTGGTTGCTTCTTTTATGTGCTCTGCCTGGAGATTGAACCCACAAGCTTGATAGTGGAACAACGCTCTAACCAACTGAGCTACCCTGCCAGGGATGTGAGCACTAATTTTAAACTTTTCAAGAGTTTTGCAAAACATTTGTTTAAAAAAGAAACCTAGAATTATATAAAGTTACAATTAAATAAATTACATTTAAGACAAAAATAATAAATCCTAAAAACATCCCCTTCCTAATTGCTTTGCTAAATCTTACTATAATCTAACTTTTGGGGGTTATTTATATCTGTTGGTGGAAATACAATATAATGGCTTCCTAATTTTGCATGCAATTATATTATAATGATAGTCTGAAATCAGGCGTGGTGGGAATATTTACACCAAGGAAACTGGCAAATGCTACATAACAGAACAGAATTTTTCTTCTGGAGAACTGTTTGTTAAACACCACGGGGTTAGTCTGGCTGGAGAGATGTATGGGAAGAAAGGGATCTTTTGAGATGGTCATGGTATTTTGACTTGTTTACTTTTAGGGGGGGGATCCATATGCCTGGTTTCTGTGGAGAGAAAGCAAAGTGGAACAAACTTGGCATTTGATTAAAAGTAAATTAAACAGAGGGGAAAATGTTTTCTTTGGCTCCTTAGAGCAGGATGAATTAAACAGGCCTTTTAGCATGTGAGGTGTGGGATTAATAATAGCGTACTTTTAATGGTACAATAGGGTTGTTTGTTTAAAAAAATCTCGAAGTACCTCTACTATCTATCAAGTATTTGTGTGATCAAGGAGAGAAACAATAGAGACACTCCTTCTTAAAGATAGAAAAACTGGGGGCCAGAGAGGCTAAGTGACTGTTTTAACCTCAGAAAACTGAGGCCCAAAGGGGCAACATAGTACAGAACCCAGAACCCAGAACTAGACACATGCAAATCCCTTCACTACCAGAGACCACTTGTGTGACCTTGAGCAAGTTGTTCAAGTTTTCTGAGCCTCCATTTCTTCATCTGTGGAAGGTTACAGAAAAACCAGTGAATGAATGTGTGTAAATCACTAGATGCATGTGGTTGGTACACCAAAAACAGTGATTTCATAGGGGCAGAGGATGAAGAGTTTATATTACACAACACAACAACTGTACTGAGCACGGTAGGTCTCAGTATTTTTAGAACATCCACTGATCAATACATACCCTGTTCTAGGCTCTATTGCCAGGAATGTTACATTGATTACTTCGCGTAGTCTTCTGGACAGCTCTGTGAGATAATAACGTTATATTCAATTTAAAGATGTGAAACTTAGGCTCAAAGAGTTTAAGAAACTGGCTCAAGTTCAACTAGGTGTTAAGTGATAGAGATGGGATTTAGAGTCTCTCTTGACTCTAAATTCCACCTTCATTTCCCATACTCTGCTGTCCCTCTGTGTCCCGGTTTTCTGAGGTAAATCCAGGCACCCAACCTCTCTGGATCGTACTTCCATCAACTGCTGGATTATGTTCTTCATCTGGCAGAGGCCTTGGGGCTGTGAAAACTTCATGCCATTATCAATCTTCTCCCCAGTTCAGAGGTCAGAGGTCAAGGGTTCTGATTACTCCAGCACACCCTCCCCCACCTCTAGGATGATGCCAAATTTCCTTTGGGGTCAAGCAGTCACAAATCTCTACTTCTGCAACATTCTTCAGAATGTGGGCTCCCCACCCACAACTCATACCTAGCCTGGGGTGGACTGTTCATTAGGGAGGAGGCAGGGAGGAGGGAAACCACGATAGCACAGAGATCCATCATGGTGCTGTGCTGACAGGTGCACACACCTGCTTCTGAACAGAGGAGCTAGCCACTAGAGGGAATTTGCCTCATGGACTTTATCAGGAAAGGGAAGGGAGGATGGGGGGAAAGCGAGAGATTGGATCACTCTAATTATACAGCTCTAAATCACTGAGAAGAACCTTGGCTCAAACATCCAAGTGGCAGAGGATGGATTTTTACCTCGGCTCCCACTAATTTTCATTGATTTATATGGCTTGAAAGCAATTATTTTCTGCTTAGAGGTGGCCCTGCTCCTGCTAAGGAGGCTCAGGACTCCTCTAAACGCGCTCACTGTGGAGAGGCAGGAGGCAGAGGTGGGTTTCGGGGCAAGAACTAAGTTTTCTACTTTGTTTCAGTGGCTGACTGAGAGCCACAGGGCCTAATGGGAGTTGCTGGCCTACCTCAACCACCTCCCCACTCCTATCCCCAGTGCTCACCTGTTTCTGGTCACAGCTCCTTGAGTTTAACACCCCTGGCAGCTTAACACTCTGGTTTTTATGTGTGAGGCCGTAATATTTGGTGAGCTGTGAGATGAGGTGGGAGCATTTGCAACTGGCACTTCCGTTCTGGCTCTGCCCCATGATTCAGGCCAGCGGTGTGACAAAGTGAGGCCAGCCCTCTTACCCACTCTGGCCTCCACCTGTCGCTGTTTGGCATGATGTTCTTCCTTCATTTTCTCTTCTTCCCTGCAATCCCATGTCTGCTAGATTCACATAGTTCTTGACTTTTGAAAGGGAGTATTCAGTTCTCACGTCCCAAACCATCAGCTTAGTTAAAACATTTTAAAGAGCAATTCTGAGTCCATCCAGGACCACATTCCAAAAGGGAAGGGGTGGGTGTCAGGAAGGAGGCTTTCTAAATGTCACAGGCTTTGTAAAAATCTTGACTGATGATGGCAAACTGATGAGGAAGCCAATGGATTGACCAATGAGGGTCAAGTCTTCTTGTGAATTACAGGCATAAGAAAGCAGTATGCAGACTTTGAAAACGTCAATTCCTCTATCAGAGGCTCGTGATGAGTCATTTGGGCACCTCTGTTCCATTTCTCCAGGTCTGTGGTCACTGAGCCCTTCCTGCTTCTTCACCTGGCCCAGGATCAGAGTTCAGATTCCTATGGATCCAGGCAACCTCCACCTACAGTTGTATTTTCTGCTCCATCTTCGCTCCCTTTGGTCTTCCAATTGCAGCTGCTTTCCAGTAATAGAGTAAGTTATTTTTATGGCAGGATAGAACAAGAAAATGGAACTGATTATTTTTATGGGGGTAGTTTTGAATACAGATGGATAGAGAGCTTCTGAACAAAATTATTAGCAGGAGATGACTCTGAATTAGATGCAGACCCAGCTTTCAAATACAACAAAAGCAGGGGAATCTCCTAATGTATCTTTAAAAATGGAAAGTGTTTTGCAGGTTTGCTGCTGTGGTGCCTAGAGATAGTGGGACAGGTAAGAAAATGTCTGGATTCCTGGGGGACATGCAATGCAAATAAATAATTAGTTGTGATAAAGATTAAATTCTTATAATAAAGATTCCTCAAATGCACTGGTCCAAAAGATAGAAATTTGTTTTTCTCTGATAGAACAGCCTGAGTTCCAGGTTGGCAGGAGGCTTTCCTCCATGCTGTCATTCAGGGACCCAGGTTCCTTCTGTCTTGCTTTTCCATAATCCCCTATGGTGGCCTTTGTCTGCCTGATCCAAGCTAGACTGAGAGCATACTCACATTCTGGATCCCAGGAATAATAAAAAGTGTAGAAGAGTCACATCCATTTCTTAAGGTCCCAGCCCATAAGTGGCCCACGTCCCTTCTGCTTACATTCTATTACTCAGAACTTTTTTTTTTTAATATATTTTATTGGTATTTTACAGAGAGGAAGGGAGAGGGATAGAGAGTTAGAAACATCGATGAGAGAGAAACATCGATCAGCTGCCTCCTACACACCTCCTACTGGGGATGTGCCCGCAACTAAGGTACATGCCCTTGACCGGAATCGAACCTGGGACCTTTCAGTCCGCAGGCTGACGCTCTATCCACTGAGCCAAACCGGTTTCGGCTTCTTTCTTTCTTTTTTTTTTTTTTAAATATATTTTATTGGTATTTTACAGAGAGGAAGGGAGAGGGATAGTCTATTACTCAGAACTTATTCACATGGCCATCCTAGCTACAAGAGGGGGCTGGGAAATGTTTATGTGAGTAGCCATATGCCCAACAGTTCAATTATCATAAAAGAAAGAAAGAATGGATTTTAAGATATCACTACACCAACCTGCATGTGGCCCCAAACCACCAAATAGAGGATCTTCATCTATATTAATAAAAGCATAATATGCTATTAGACCAATGTCCTTCTGGACATCCTTCCGTCCTCCCGGACGAAGCCGGGGCTACGAGGGAAGCCGGTGCCAACAGCCAGGGGAAGGAAGGCCTACTCTTGCACAAATTTCATGCATCGGGCCTCTAGTTTTTTATAAGCAATTAGGTCAGAGTTTTTGTTAAAGCTAGAAACAAGAAAAGTGTGATTCATAGAAAATATAAGGACAAAGGATCCCTTCAAGCAATGGAGCATGTCCCAGGGGCTTGAAAAGGCCCTATTTCATTTGTTCTTCCAGAGAACTCCAGAGTAGTTGGCAGCAGGCAAGAGTGACTGATACTCAGAACATTGCTTATAAAATGCTTTACATTTGAGTAATGATTTATCTTTTACAAGGATCATTTAAAGGAGTATCCGATTAGATGCTAAAAACATTCCTGATTCAGGAAAGCAAGGCTCAGAAAAGTAAAGAATCTTGTACAATGCCAAACAATTCATAAGTTGCGAAGGTGGGATCAGAACCCACATCTTACAACTTCAAGTCCAATGCTTTTTACATATGTACACAAAAATGCTGCCTATTCATGTTATATCCTGTGGGAATCAGAGCTTTACTTTTTTAAAAAATCCCCACCTGAGGATATGCTTCTATTGATTTTTAGAGAGAGAAGAAGGAAGAGGGAAAGAGAGAGAAACATCAATGTGGAAGCGAAATATCGATCAGCCATTCCCTCCTCCCCTATGCACCTCAACCCGGGATCAAACCTGAAATCCAGGCATGTGCCCTGGCCTGGGAATTAGACCTGCAACTTTTTGGTGTATGGGACAACACTCCAACCAACTGACCCACCTACCCAGTCCAGAGCTTTATTTTTTTACTGACTTTAGTTTTGTAGAGTCTGTGTGATTTAGATGCCATTACTAAGACATCAAGAGTCATCTGAACAATAATAATACTAATAATTACCTGATGACCACTCACTGTGTGTCAGGCTCTTAGCTGAGTATGTTATATATACATATAATTTACCTTATCTACTCATAATGACCCAGCAAGGTGGACATTATTATCCCCATCTCACAGAGGAGGAAGCTGAAGAGGTTAAGTAACTTTTCCTAAATATATAGCTAATAACGGGTTGAGCCAGGATGGGAACCCAAGTTGATCTATATATTTTCTCTCTATGCTGCCTTGAAAGATGAAGGGTATTTGCTTCTTAGAAAATTTGTGTCTCAATGCTTGGTAGTCTCAAGCCTGAGGCAGACCAAATGTCAGCTTTTTCCAAACTCCTGACCTCTCATTGAATATCCTAGAAACTGAACCTACAGTTAGGTCTTCATTGGCCATGATTTGCAAATGTCTTTGTCCATTGGGCTCATAGATATTTAATTTCTGAACTAGAACTACTCAAAGTTCCTCTGGGTCCAACATGTGCCTTTTTCAGATGGTGAAACTGAGACCTAGAAGAAAAAAAAAAAATAACTTGCCAGAGGTGTCAGGGCTAATTCCTGGCAAAACCAGGACATTCACTTGAACATCCAGGCCCATGATGCTCTCCTGGACTAAGAACTGGCCTTGCCTGCCACCTGTCAAGCCGTCTTCAAAAGGGGAAGGCTTCACCTGACTCTGTGCTGCCACCGCTAGAGCTGTCTCTTCTCCCCACTCCATTCCCACCCAGCTGGGCGAGCTTGCAGTTCCTCCAAAGCGGGGCCAGCCTGTCCTGAGCTGTAAGATGTATTAATCAATTTGATGAGGATGTTAAAGCTTTCTCTTTGCAACTAATTATGGCCTGATTTATAGGCCTGGCCTTGGTTTGATAGAGCTCTCCTCATGACAGGGATGAATGCGGTACTGGCATGGACTCTTTCATCTCTTCCATTTCTCTCTCTTCCTCGCCCCTCCCCCGCCCTCCCTCCCACATCTCCTGCCTCCTGACTCTGCTCTTGGCTCCCACAGGAACACCCTAATGACATGTTGACAAGCTGGTGAGGCATAGTTCCCTCTCCGTTGCATCTGCCTCTGGCACCACCATTCCCCTGTATTCTCTGACATGGGCAGATGGAGGCCCTGGCAGGCTCCAGCCACCACTCAGATGCTGAGCTAGAAGCTCTGTACACACTTTTCTTCTGGAAACAGAATGATAAAAATCTTCTGGGTTGACACAGCATCTTCCTTTCCAAACACTTCAAGAGCTTGTTGAAATTAACTTCATCCCCCAATGCAGTTGAGGATGGATGGAGGGCTTCGTGTAAGTTTTTTTCTGGTTATTTTACAGATGGGAAAACTAAGGTAGGGAGATGAACTTACCTGCAATTCCACTCACAGTAGAACAATAAAGGTGAGAAATGGATTGGTGTCCTGACTTCCAGCTCTAAGGTCTTCCCATAGCTGGGGTCCTTGAGGCATCTTGCTGTACTGTTCCTAGGAACTCCTGCCTCCAGATTGGCTTCCTTGTACCTGCAGCAATTTGACAGCGGGGGAGCTCTCAGTATGCAATGATTTCCTAACCTTAGGCACGAGTGTCTCTGTGACGGTAGTATGCAAATAAGATATGCAACGTGATATAAATATGCATTTGGCACAAACAGTGTGTATGCCAGTACATGTGTACACAAAAGCCAGTCTCCTGCAGTCACACAGAGCGATAAGGAGCAACCCCAAATAATCACCTCATTAGACTTGAAGGCCATAATAAAGTCACTTTCTACAGACTCAGCAGGGTTCTATGGGAAGCTTCCCAGTATGAGGGTTTTTCCTTGTAGTCTGTGCCCTAAGTACTACAACCACTTCCCAATAATGCTAATGGAGTGACACAAAACCCATTATATAATATTTCTATAATACCTTTGTCTCTGCAAGGTGCTAACTTAAACATAACCAGTGTACACACTTTAAATCTAAACTAAATCTGACCTGAGCCTTAACCTCACTTCTAATCCTAAATAACTTCCTAACCCTAACTCTAAACCTTATCTAAAAAACCTTGTTTTTCAAACCCAACTCAAAATCTAAACATAACTTGACCCCAGGACCAAATCCTAACTCTAACATAGTGCTAACATTAACCCTAATCCTTATCTTAACTCAGTGGTTCTCAACCAGGGGAAATCCACACACACACACACACACACACACACACACACACACCCATTCCAGGCATCATTTAACAACGTCAGGAAATAGTTTGGGTTCCTACAATGGGGATAGGAGCAGATGCTATTAGAATCTGGTGGGTAGAGGCCGGGGTTGCTAAATATTCTAAAAAGTACAGGACAGCCCCCCGCCACAGAATTATCCAGGCTCAAAGGTCAGTGTGCCAAGATGGAGAAACACTGCCCTAACCTTAACCTAACCTCAATTCT
This sequence comes from Plecotus auritus, assembly GCF_963455305.1. Taxonomy (NCBI): domain Eukaryota; kingdom Metazoa; phylum Chordata; class Mammalia; order Chiroptera; family Vespertilionidae; genus Plecotus; species Plecotus auritus. The sequence goes on from NC_137774.1 coordinate 11,260,619, forward strand.
AAATTAAATTAATACGAACTCTAACTTTAAATTTGAATTTAAATCTAATTTCCCAACCCTAACTCTAAATGAACTATAACCTAAACCTGAATCTAAACTCAGAATGTAAACCTAACTGAAACCCCAACTCAAACCTTGATCCTCACCTAGACTCTAATTATAAGTCAAACCCAAGCTGAACGCAATCCTAACAACATCCAAGTGGGTGAGGGTTGTTAGGATGAGACGAGTGAACCAGAACCCTGTCCTACTGCTCCTTCCCTTGTTGTTTTTTCTTCACACTCAGCATGAGGTTGCTGAGACTCTTCTGGATTATGTGGGCCCTCCATTACAGCTCCTGTCCTCTGTTATGGCACTACTCATCAGCGCCCTCTCCCCAGGAAAGAAGACATTAAAGGAGATGAAATTCAGACTCGGTTTAGCAGTCAGCTGCTGACCAAAGTATCTCAGAGGTTCGGTGAAGGAAGATGATTTTTTAAATGTATATTTTATCTATATATATAAAATGAGATTTGGGGGGGAAATCCTAAAAATGATGCTATTTAGTTGCAATATTCTTTTTTTTTCAATATTCTTTTAAATTAAGAAAAAGTGTAAATCTGTTCTTCCACTTGATTTTTAACATATCATAAAAGCCAATAAGTCAGAAAGTATTTTTTCACTTGATAAATAAGGCACTAAGGTACAGAGATGTTAAGGATTTACCCGAAACCACACAGCAAGGCAGCAGAAAAGCTTAGCCAGATGGCTTGATTCATAATCGATTTTTATTCCATTACCCTGCCTGTGATCTCGATTACTATTATTTCCCATTTCTCCAGATTTAGTGCAGATATCCAAGAATCCTCAACGTTATTTTAGAATTTGGAATGACATCAGGAGTGTGTTCAGGGCTTAAGAAGGGGAAGTAGAGCCAGTTGCACAGGTGGAATGAAGAGAATTAACCCAAATGTCTGAGTGCTCAATGCAAAAACACTGTTAAAAGCTGCAGTCCTTGAATGGGATGGGGTGGGAGGTGGAGAGAATGTGACCAGGTAGTCAAGCTAGAAACCCTGGAGAAGGGGGCTTGGTGTCAGGTTGAAGAACTGACAGTGGACCGTGAGAGGAACTGGTCCAGAGTCTCAGGAAGAACAAAACAGGAGTCCTGATTTCCCTACATCTCTCCTTATAGAAGGTCAGTGTCCCCTTTTTAGACAAAAATATTCCCAGGACTCTCCTTACTCATGTGGAATCTGGAGCCTTTTGTCCACAACTCCATGACCATTGCAGAGGCTCATGACAGAGCAGAGTTTGCTCAGATGGGCACCAACAAAGAAAGCAGTGAACCCGTGAGGGGTGAGCGGGAACCCAGCACAAAAAAAAGGGGGGTGTGCACGAGGAAGAGCTGGTTGGGAAGTTAATGAGTCATGGAGTCCTAGAATGTGGGACAAACCAGACATTTAGAGATCAATTGTAGAGGAAAGAGCCCTGGGCTGGGGCCAGAAGACCTATATTTGAATCTCATCTTTAATGCAGACTTTAGATAAGTCACTTCTCACGATTTCTCCATCTGGAAAACAAGAGGGTTGGACCCAACTTTGATATTCTAGAATTCCTGACTTCCTCAATCAAAACCGCTCTGGGCACATCTTTTTCTAATTGTCTTCCCCCTGCACTGCTGAACAAGCCTGGCCCTCCCCGCTGGGCACTTACGCATGTTACATTGGCTGTGTTTTCAGGTGGGTAGACCTCCCTGGTTTCTTCCATCAGACATAAGCCTTTGAAAGATGAAGACCGTCTGGAACTCCTAGTTCTCGGAGCCTCCAGTATAGTCCTTTTGTTGGCCAAACAGGCTCCATGAGGTCCCCAGGCAGGGATGCCTGTCCTGTCATGTGGCTTCCCCTGTGTCCCCGAAGCTGCCCTTGCCCTGTCCCCAGGCCCCCGGGCTGCCTGGCCAGGGGCTGAGGACACTGCAAGCCCTCCACAACTGCAGTGAATCCTGCTGGAATTGGAGGCCCCTCCACCCCAAGGAGCTGATGTTTCTTGATGAGGCGCCTGGCTGCACTGAGTAGATGAAAAGCTGCCTTCACAGTGGAGTGAATTCCCTCAGACCCAAAGCAGCTGCTCCTCAAAGTCTCCAAAAACAAAACTCTTCATGAATAAATATTAGGGGAGAAATGTTCTCAAGAACAAAAGCAGACTTGAGGAAGTTATTGAAAGAAGTTGGGATCTTTCATCTCGCAAAATATGTCACTTATGTGTCCCCCCGGACTCTCCCTGCCAACCCCCCTCCCATTCCACTGGATCAGAAGCCACATCCTGCTTCTCTCTCACATGGAAACAGGCAGCACCCAGGAGATCATCTGCTCAGACTTTCCTTCAGAGGAAAAGAGAAACCACAGACAGCTGCCCTGGGGGCCCTGTTGCCAAATTCCAGCTCAGACAGGGGTCTCGATGACCTCATTGGTATCTGAGCTGGAATGCAGTTCTCCAGAGACAGAGGCGCTGCCAGCATCCCTGCAGAGTCTCTGGACAAGGAAGCGCTGCCTGCGTGGTGGGTTCCTGGCTGTGCCACACTTGGAGAGGTATGCCAAGATCTCCACCCAAGGGCTGGGCCCCTTGCCCGTTGGCAGCTTGGGTAGGTTCCTCCGTGCTGACACCACCTCCACCTTCCCCCTTCCAAAAGCGCCTTGCTCTTCCAACCAAAAGAACCCTCGAGTTAGAGGTTCATTCCCTCTCATCTGGATTCCAACAGAAATGCCAATACCCTTGGGAGAAAAGGTGCTTCTGTGTGAATGACTGCATCAGAACCTGCACAGAGCAGTTCCGCTGACACAGAGGGAGTGAGAAACCACACAGCAGGTCCCTTATGAGGCACTGGAACGAAGAGGTCCCAAGGTTCAAAGCTCCTACAGGGTCCGCGCCGGAAGGGGAGTCTGACACATCCCTTGGAACTAAACGCTCAAGTTTCAGATGAGGAGACCAAGGCCCAGAGAGAGAAGACATCTTTTCCAGTGTCACAAGGCAAGCTAGCAGCAGAAACTGGAACTCGGGTCTCCTGACTCAGCCCTGCGCCGGCTGCAGAAGAAGAAAACTCAGACCTGCAAAGTAAACTTTGCCTGCTTCACACGGTTGACCCTTTCCACGTCGCTGCCATTGTAATACTTGGTGCTGCCGGGGGTGATCTCCGTCCTTGGTTGTGAGCCGCTGCAAAGGGCCCAGCTCTTATTTTCTTCCCACAAGTTTCGCTTCTACTTTTCTAAGCACTGCCCCCAATATACCCAGCATAACCCCTCAGCTCCCCAGAACCTCTCTATACGGCCTTTTCTTTGGAATTTCCTTCCCATTTACAAGGATATTGGTCAAACCTGCCCAGAGTGATGACCGGAAACACGACTGAAAGAAAGAGAAACTCCCTCCGGGCACATGGATTGAGAACTCATTTAGGTCATTCGTAGCACCTTGCATAGGCCCTGGATCTGGTAGGAGCTCAATAAACACATGCTGGATGGATAAACGTTGGTTTAATATATCACACATCTATATGATTTGTCTTTAAACTCCCCAAGCATGGAGTTAAAAGTGATGTTTCTCCTCTCAGACAGGTTGACTCCTCAGCCAGAGGCACTGTTTCCTGATTATACGGAAGCCCTCTCAGGGCAAATCACCTCCATGTTCTGTGAGCTCCAAAACGCCATTGGGGACCTTGCTTAATGATGACTTAGATGGGGATTTCTCAACATTTACATTCTGAGACAGATAATGACTTGATTCGGGTAGCGGGGGCTGTCCTGTGCGTTGTAGGATATTTAGCAGCATCTCTGGCCTCCAGGAGCCAGTAGCAACCGTCACCCAGTAATGACAACTGAAAACGTCTTCAAACAACACCAAAGATCTGTGTTGAGCAGGGGTGGGTGAGGGGTAGGAAAAAGCACTCCCGTTTGAGATCTACTGACTTAGACCGAGGCAAAAGAAGAAGGAATTTCTCTATGCTTTACTGCCTTGCAGGAATGGAAAATATTTTTCTAGTACAGGAAAACTTTGCATATTTATTAGATTAAGAACTGATGAGTAATATACTTCCAATCCCTGCGGTTTCACAGAATTGAAACTGAGAGCACTCCAGGTGAGATAATCCCTGCCTGGGACAAAATTTTCCTGTCAGGTCACTGGGGTACAGAATGAGTGACAGGAGAAAGAAATGGAAAATTGTGAGGGCATGTCCCATCTGAAGTGACTGGAAATGGCAATTACTCTCCACTCCTCAGAAAGGACCTGCCAGTGCTCTCAACCTGAGATTGACTACCTAAAACCCCTGTAATTGGATCTTACTTGACTGCAGAAACTGGAGACCAGAGAGACTGAGTGACTTTTCTGATGTTGCACAGCACAGCAGACAAAAAACCAGGACTTGAACTCCCTTTGAAGTTCAACATATGGCATGACACGATGCACCCTCTGCTGCCCAGAGCCTTTTCTTTTGTCTGCCCTAATCTGACTAGATCAGAAAGAGAGCAGAGGAGTATCTGTGGGTGATCTCTGCTTGGGGGTGGGGATGGAGTGGGGGGGCAGGACTGTTCACAACAGCAAGCGGTTTCCCAAGATGCTCTGGGTTGCTGGCATCTGAGCCCACTATCTCACTTTCTCCTTGCTGCGTGGAGATAAGCTATCGGCTTCTGCACAGGATCAGCTGAGGAAGTGGGGAGGGAGGGGAGGCCTTGGCGGCTGGCAGGAAAGGGCTGGCATCAAAAAAAGCAAAGCATCCTGGGGACAAAAACTGCTGACTGGACTGTTGAGAAGGAGGGGAGGAAAGGGAGAATTGAGGCAAGGGGAGAAAAATGGGAATGGGAAAAGAATGGCAGACACACACACCCCCCAAAAAAAGGGGCGGGGGGAACTCAGCAAAACAAACCATAGGAGTTTTTCTCTTCTTCCTAGTAAAAATATAGTTTTTTAAACTTGTAAGTAAGCCATTTTAAAATGTGCGTTTCTTCTGTCTTGGCCTTCAAAGAGTTAATGCAAGCCAAATATTCTTCAAATTATTGTGTCCCATAAAGAATCGAGTCTTCAAGGGGGGTGGGGGTGGGTGGGGGAGAGGATAAAAGGGAGGGGTTGAAAAAAAAAAAAAAGAATCAAGTCTTCAAGAGTGATTTACTGTGTGACTTCAGGAACATCATTCACCTGTTCTGAGGCTTGATGCCCCCTTATTATTACTAAAAATAAAAAATGCCGAGATTACTCCAGCCGGCTCTAAGGAGAGGCCTCATTGTCTAACTCGCTGGAAGTGCTAAAGAGCTGCTCTTTCATCTGGAACTACCTGGGGAGAGATTTCCTTACCGTGAGCTTTTACATCCTCATTCATTGGAATTGGCGCTCTGGGAGCTAGGCAGGGAACGGGTATTTTTATCTCACTTTAATGGATAAGCAGTGGTATAACTAGTAAAAAAAAAAAAAAAAAAAGGATCTCTCTTTTGTTACACTCCTCTGCGTGCTGTGGAAAGGGCCCTGACTTTCTCCTTCGAGCTGGACTCTGAGAGTTAGCTGAGCCAACTAGACTGGGGGGGGGGCGGGGCGGGGCTCCAAAGGGCTCCTGCTCTTTGGGAAGGGGAGAAACCCACACATTGGCAGAGAGGCTTCTGATGCCCTCAGAAAGCTTGAATCCAGAGCCTCGCTCCTGAATCCAGCTGCCGAAGCCCCTCCAAGTTATGTGGGTCAGGGTATTGGCTGCTCTGGTTTCAACACTGGAAATAGAGCAGGGGAGGCTACATTCCATAACCATCTGACAGAACCGGCCAGCACTGAGTGAGGAAGCAAATTCAGGATTAAAAATTCCCAGGTTTGTGCGCTTCGTGAGCAAGAAGAGTTACTTCCTCTTCCTGTTCTGTTTTATGTGCTCACTCACTCCAGGTTCCTCTTTCCTCAAAGACTTCTTTCCATTCCCTGGTAAGAGGCAGCCCTTTATGTAGACCCTTTTGCAAAGCCCACATCCTCCAGGGGGCCCATGGCCCTCCAGGGGCCTGCTCAGATTACACCTGCCCTTGAGCAGTCCTTCCTTTACTTTGTTATCAGATCCCCAAATTTGTGTGCGAGAACAGGACCCTGCATACACAGAAAGACAGCAGTAAATTAGAGGTGAGTTATATGTCTAGTGAAATGTATATGCTAGCGTGTAAGTTAACACCACGTGGATGACATCCTGAATGGCCCCTTGGGCCCTGAAATTCCCATTTTTAGGGAACTGGTTTCAGCAGGTTTGAAGGGACTATGATTCCATCAGTCATGGGGCTGACTGCCTTTGGTTGTTATTCTTATGCTATGCCCAACACAGCCCTGACCCTAAGCCCCCACCTCCCCAGGACAAAGACCAAGTGGGAGAGGGTGCCCCCAATGATGTTCATCCAGAACCACCGGGTAATATCACTGTCCTGATTGCTGTTGAAGCATCTGCCTCTCTGCTGTGACATCCAGGACAGAAGAGTCTCCAAAGGCAGGGGCCCTCCCACGTGCTAAAGGGGAAGAGGGTTCCTAATTCAAGTCTGGGGACATGGATAAAGAGAGAAGAATCAAGCAGAAGGAGGCTTCCCCTCCTCCTTGAAGGACACAAAATCACCAAGAAACAAAAAGAATTTCCTCCTTTCTCTGCCCAAGATCCTCCCGGCCCCGCTGCCTTTCCTGATGTGGTCAACCACAGAGAGTTCCCTTGACCTTGCAGGAGTCCCCTGGGCAGGCTAGACCAAGTGGCCACAACCCTAGGAAGTTGCCAGGACAGGGAAAGAGTAGGAGCATCCAGGCCAAGGGTCCTCTCCAGCCCCTGCTGCAACTGGATGGGTCCGGCAGGTGCCTTTCCCTGGCAAGATGGACATGGTACCTTCGCTCTTGGCAAATTCTTTTCAGGGATGTGCAGTCGTTTTTGTTCATGAGTGAGCGTGAGAAAGAGAGAAATGGGAGGGCGGGGCGGGGGGATGAGGGGCGCCAGAAGAGCAGGGGGGCCAGGCCGGCCAAGCTGGAAGGGTGGAGGGGGGGGGGGGGCGCTCGGTGCAGAGGCAGCCACTAGGGTGCAGCTGTGGGCTGACGCGGCGCGGCAGCCGGGGCGGGGCCGGCCAGGAGATGGGCTGGCAGCGATGCCGAGGAGGTTTGGGTGTTGTGTTTCCACTGTAACTATAATTAGGCGGGTTCTGTGTTTATTTAGGCTGAGAGCTGTAAGATAAATGACAGCTTCGAAGATGCTTTTCAGCACTTCATAAATCACCCGCCGACCGGGCAGTTTGCGGCCGCCACATCTCGGTTCCTCCTCGCACCCCCCAGTCCCAGGGACCAGGGCACACCCGGACGGCCAGAGCGCTCTTCTCCTCGAGGGCAGAAGAGCAAAGGGGAAACGCCGTTGTCTGTCCTTCCCAAAGCTCCAGGGCCCCGGAATGGGGCAGGGGCAGCGGGGAAAGCTGTGGGGAAATGCGGCTTCCTCGGGAGGTGGTCCCTGGGGCCGCACGGGGCTCCGCTGACGGGCAGGCTTGCCCTGCTCTGGGAGAATATGGTCTCTAATCGCCTCTAATTCAAGCTCGCTTCTTTGTGCCTTCCTGACACATCTGGAGATTTACAGAAGACGTGTGAGATGTATTTATAGTCCAGGGGACTTGACTTCCCCCCACCCGCCTATGACTGCGCCTCTCCTGGGGGCTCCTGGTGGAAGGTTCCATATCTTTTCCCATTGGAGAGCACATTTCTGGGGAGGGGTTGTGAACAGCAGGCCGTCTCCCAAGGGGAGCTTGGAACCCCCTGGACACTAGGAAGCGCAAAGACCTGGATGGCCACCCACCCTGCCTCCCCGGGCCAGGCCAGCTCCCTCAGCAGGAAGAGGGAGCAGGATGTGGGGAGTCCAACACTGATCCCACCCAGCTTTGACTAGAAGCACGCAAGCAGCATGCAGAGGTGATGGCTCCCCAGGGAGGTGAACAGGGTGGGAAGCAGCCACCTTCCTATGCAGAGGTTTCAAGTCAAAGCAGGCCTACAGGGTCTCTGGTTAGGTATCAGGATGCTGCTCCCAGCTTGGAAACATGGATTGGGGGAAATGGGCCTTGTTTAAAAACAGCAGGTTAATCTGCAGGAGCCCAAGAGCCTCAGTAACCTTCCTATGAGGCCCAGGCTGCCGAACCTAAGTCATTCGTGGCTTTGGGGGGGGGGGGGGGGGGTCCAGCCATCAGGGAGAGAAAGGGATTCCTGGCTACCAACATCGAAGTACTGCCGAAGGGAGGAGGCGTGCCCCCCGCTGCCTGTCCCCCCCCCCCTCTTACCTGTAGCAGACCAGAGAACAAAGCCATCTTCCCATGCGGAACACTGTACCTACCGATGCCAGGCAGATAGCCCCTGGTTCTGTAGATACCATCTGCACGGCCAGCGCCCCACATGGACAACCGGAAGGCACCCAGCAAAGGAGTAAATGGGCCAGACCAGGGGTGGGCACACTTTTTGACTCGAGGGCCACAATGGGTTCTTAAACTGGACCGGAGGGCCGGAACAAAAGCATGGATGGAGTGTTTGTGTGAACTAATATAAATTCAAAGTAAAGGAGCGGAGGGGAGAGCAAGAGAACCGGATAGAACAGCCGGATCCGGCCCGCGCGGGCCGTAGTTTGCCCACGGCTGGGCCAGACACTAGGCTTCAGAGATTGGAGGCTTATCCGCTGGCATTTCTGTTTTGAAGGGCATGTTCTTTCTCCCAGAAGGACACCAGGCACCAAGAGCAGAGGTAGTGGATCCAGTGCCCCCGCTCAGGGCTCTGAGTGTTTATGCCAGTGTTTGTATCCTGTGCGCTCTGTCAGAGTTGCATTCATCTATTCTTTTTTTTTTTTTTTTTTTAAATCCTCACCTGAGGGTATGTCTATTGATTTTAGAGAAAGAGGAAGGGAGAGAGGGAGAGAGAGAAACATCCATGTAAGAAACACCGATTGGCTGCCTCCTGAATGAGTCCTTACTGAGGATCAAACCTGAAACGCGTTGGTGTACGGGCTGACTCCCCATCCCACTGAGCCACCCAGACCGGGCTCATCTGTTCATTTATTAGGCACCTTCTCCGTGCCAGGCACTGTGCCAGGTACTGGAAATGTTAAAAAATGAAAGACGCAACCCCTTCTCCTTCCATTCTGGTGGAAGAGATGAGCATTAAAAACAAATTATAGGCCCTGGCCGGTTTGGCTCAGTGGATAGAGCGTCGGCCTGCAGACTGAAAGGTCCCAGGTTCGATTCTGGTCAAGGGCACGTACCTTGGTTGCGGGCACATCCCCAGTGGGGGGTGTGCAGGAGGCAGCTAATCGATGTTACTCTCTCATCGATGTTTCTGACTGTCTATCCCTCTCCCTTCCTCTGTAAAAAATCAATAAAATATATTTTTTAAAAAAAAACAAATTATAGGTAAACAGCTACAGTGGCTGATGTGTACAAAATGGAGTGGAGCCTGGTACCTAGTACTTGACAAAAAATGGCTCCTTTTACAGCAAAAGAGCTCATTTCTCCATAGTGTGGTTTGCTTAAATCTGTGTAAAACTATGAGAAAAGCTACAAAGCGATGACTAAGAACACGGACTCTGCGGTGAGACATGTTGAATTTGAATTTCAACCAGGCAGGTTGTTTAGCTCCCTGTGCCTCTTCTGTAAAATGGGAAGAATAATTGTTGTTGTTATTAGGCATGCCTCACAGGGTTATAGTGAAAATTAGGTGAGAAAATGCATACCAAAGTGCCTGGAACATAGTAAGTGCTCAGTAAATATTGGCAATAGGAAGGGACGGAGAGTAAGACAGAAAAAATGAGAGAGGGAGAGAGAGAGAAAGGGAGAGAGAGAGAGAGAGAAACAGCTGTGTATGTTTCAGCTGGAAGGAAATAGAAGAAAATGCTCAGGTTCCCTAATAAGAGAGAAGCAACTCTTGCACAGCCACTGCCATCTTCTCCATAGTTTCAAAGCATTTTATTGTGGGTGGGAAGGCTTTGGTTCTAATCCCAGCTCTTCTGTTCGCTAGTGATGTGTTCTTGCCCAGTCTCTGAGCTTCAATTCCTCATTTGTAAAAAGAAGGGGGTGAACTTCCTCCTACAGTCTTTTCACCTTTGACATTTTTTATTTCTATTAAAAATGCACACAAGATGCCGAAACCGGTTTGGCTCAGTGGATGGAGCGTCGGCCTGCGGACTGAAAGGTCCCAGGTTCGATTCCGGTCAAGGGCATGTACCTTGGTTGCGGGCACATCCCCAGTGGGAGGTGTGCAGGAGGCAGCTGATCGATGTTTCTCTCTCATCGATGTTTCTAGCTCTCTATCCCTCTCCCTTCCTCTCTGTGAAATATCAATAAAATATATTTAAAAAAAAAAAATGCACACAAGAGCCCTGGTCAGTGTGGCTCAGTGGGTAGAGCACAGGGCTGTGCACCAGAGAATCTTGAGTTTGATTCCCAATCAAGGGCATGTAACTGGGTTACAGGTCCGATCTCTGCTCGTGTGGGAGGCAACCAATCAATGTGCCACATGGATGTTTCTCCCTCCACTTCAACGCTAAAAAAAAATATATATATATATATATCCTCATTCCTTGGGTGAGGATAAAAAAAATTTTCACATAAAATATGAACACTAATATGTATATCGATAATTTTAGAAATCAATTAATAAAATGTATTGTTGCAACAGTGTCTAAGCAATGCTCTGTTACTGATAAATGTTCTCTGTGACATTCAAAATGATGATATATTAGCAGCTGTCCTCAATCCTGACAAATATCTTCATGACACTATCAACGACACAGTGACCACACCGAGGCTATAGCAATGTCAAGATTGAAGAGGTCAAATCTCCAAATCTGGAATCATTTTGGAAGTTTACCCCAGGCCCAGGCTACTCAGAAGAACTGAAATCTGCTGTTTTTCGTTCTGAGACCTGGATCTCTCTGACTGACTCATCTTTATCCTTTCAACCCTCCTTGTTCATTCCATTTAATCAACTCTATACTGAGTATTTCCCATGTGCCAGACACCTTGGCTAAATGCTTAAGATAGAAACAAATACTCCTTCTCTCAAGATGTTCATTGTCTTTTAAGTGGAGTTACATGAAAACATATCAAATAAATGCAATAAAATGCTGTAAGTGCTGTGACAGAAGTCTGAGTAGGGGGCACCTGGGGAGGGACAAAGAGGAAGAAGTAGATTCTCTCCCATGACTACCCAGTGCTCTACACATCCATGCTTGTTAGATAAGGGAATCAACCAGCAAACAGCCTGGAGTAGTAGATTTCAGTGAAGAGGATGACAGGAAGGGAAAGAAATCTTACCCCAAGGAAGCTCTGAGACAGGCATAACAATTAAATTAAAGGAGGTAACGATGGAAATAGATCTACTTTGGAGCTGGCTGTCTTTCTTTCTGATCTGGCTCTTAGAAAATCCCAGATTTCCTGGCCAAAACAAATGGAGCAGGTAGGGAGGGGCAAAGGGAGGACTTTCTTCTAATCTCTACCTCCCCAGTTTGTTAAGTGGAAGCAAAAGAGTCACTGTGCTGGCTACTAACGAAGTTGAATGAGGATGAACCAAGCCTCTTTAATCTTTAGATGATCAAAGGCCACACTGCATCTTTTGCATCTGGGGCTCACTCACTCTATAGTTTAGGATCTGACACACAGAGGAAGACAGAGTTATAAGTTTGTCTATCTTATGGCTCACAGATTTCACCAGACACCAAGAGGGCTGGATGAGAGCATATGGTTAAAACAGAACAACCAGCCCTACCCCTACTCAGGTAGATGAACCACAAATACGGGCCCTCCTCAGGGATAGTGAGGCGTGAGAAGTGCCTTGTAAAAGACAGTGTATTCCTTTTGTTTATATTTTGGTAAGGGATGCTAAAATGCTGCCAAATTTACTACTGGGATTCATCTTCATAGCCCAGATCATCAGAAAACTTCTTACTGAATAACAATTCAACCCTTCTCAGAGCTTTGCTTCAATTCTGCTCTCTTGGGGAAACAAGCAATGAAACCTCGGCGTTTCCTACACAGCTCTGTGTCTGTTTAGATGCATTGAAATTCCCTGCCTGGTTTCTCCCGTTATCAACAATCTTAGAGAAAGCCTCAAGTTTTAGCCAATTTTTATAGGCAGATCCCAGTACAGTCATCCAGTAATCTCCTTTTGCTGACCCCTGGCTTCAAACTTGGCTTAGTCAGTGCTCTTGACTTTTCCCACACTCCATACTTCCAGTCAAGAAAATGCAGCAGAGTCTGTTTTCCAATGTAAGCATGTAAATTCCACACTCACCAGCTCCAGGCAGCTCCTGGCTCGGGTCCTACTCAGGAGACAGACACAGACAATGGAATTTGCTTTTTAAATCTGCCTTTCAGGTTAAGAAGATGGTGTTCCTAATCCTTGTCAGGAAGACCTGTGATTTGAATGTTTCTCTATACCTTGAGAGATGAGTCACAATGACCCAAAGCACTCCTTCACCAATGCACCTTGGTAATCAACAGCTGAGAGCTCACGCTAACGCTAGGTAATTCTATTTGGCTCAACAAACATTTGTTGAGTGCCTACTAAATGCCACGCACTGTGACAGGTGCTGGCAATTATTGCTAACAGCCTGTACGTGTGAAGCAGTTGGCCAGGGTTAGTGATGCTGTTAGGTGGCTGGAGAGAAAAGGACTGAAGGGAGAACCAAAGTCATCATCACATTCTTTCAGAGACCATGTTACACACAAGAAAAACAGTCAGAAACACAAAGAGATGAAGTGGCTGGATAACTCATTGCACTGAGTCAGCAGTTTGTCTCTCCTTCTGAATCATGGCATAGTAGACGGAGTTTAGGATCTAGAGTCAAAAGACCTGGGTTCAAATTCCAACTCCTCCATTTAGCTGTGTGAGCATGGGCAAATTGCTTGACCTCTGAGTCTCAGTTTCCATTGATATGAAATGGAGGTAATTGCTCTGCCTACCTCATAGATAGAAGAGAAATGAAATAAGATGAAATGATATGATGTAATATGAACAAGTGCTCTTCAAATTATAATGTGCATATAAATCATGTGGAGATATTGCTAAATTGAAGACTCTGAGTTAATAGATATGGGTGGGCCTGAGATTCTGAACCTCTAACAAGCTTCCAAGTGATGCTGCTGAGGCTGGTCCATGGATCACACTTTGAGTGGAAGGCTATGGATTGTTTACTAGTCAAATAGAAAGGATGATAATACCAATGAGCATCACCAGCTAAGGAAACATCCAAAACTCATTCAGAATTCAATAGAGCCCTACTAAGTGATCAGAGCTATGATAAGTAGCCACTGTGTGGGCAACAGGAGAAATTTATGGTATGTTTTGCTCACTTAACTGAAACCATTAGAGAATAATACCAATCCATCCAAACTCAGCAGCTAGGTCAAAAAGAAAAAATTGGAATTTTCCTATATCCTTCAATTAAAAATATTTACCCTGTTTGTAAAACGTTGAGATAAAAATCAGAAGGTCCTTGATTTTGCTAGATCATATCCTTCACATTATAACTGTCTTCTGCCAAATTCCCATAGAATCTTAAAACTGTTGGAATAGATATGCTTGAGATTTGTGTCAACATATTCTCCCCAGTCCTGGGCTTGGCCCTTATCCTAGTGTTCGAATACTTTTTTGACATTGCCCCAATGAGAAACATATACCTCTCTTTCAGATGCCTTCAGAAAAGGCTTCTTAATTTTTCTAAGAATGACCACTTGTTCACACATTAATATTTAGTTAACCTTTGTATAACTCTTATGAGCTCATGGGGTTATCCTAGCAGTGTGCAACCTGGAAGAAATGAGCTTGAATCTGCTTGTCCCAATTACCTACAAAGAGATGATCCATTTCTTAGAACCTGCATGGTCAGGTCTCCAAGGGCCAAAACAAAGCATAAAATTGAGGCAATTATTGAGATAAATAGGAGGGGAAATATTATAATGAAATATTCCTGGTGGGAGGCAATACTCCCAGATTTTAGTCTTATCTTTGCCACTGCCCTGCTGATCTGGGATGAGGCTTTCAACATCTCTGAACAGAATGTACTGGCTTATAATGTACATACTTCTTGTGTGGGAAGAGAAGTGGTAAAAAGCAAGAAAGCAAATGCATTTATTTTTTATTTTTTATTTTTTTGCTTCAACAATAGGATTTTTTTTCTAACAATTCTGGAAACTAGAAGTCCAACGTCAAGGTATTGGCAGGGTTGGTTTCTTCTAAGGCCTCTCTCCTTAGCTTATAGATGGCTGTTATCTCCTTGTGACTTCATAAGGTCTTCCCTCGGAGCATGTCTGTGCCCTAATCTCCTCTTCATATAAGAGCACTGGCTATATTGGATTAGGGCCCACCCTTATGGCCTCATTTACCTTAATTGCCTCTTTAAGGGAACTATCTACAAATACAGTCACACTCTGAGGTACCAGGGAACACGTTTTTTTAAGTTAACATTCCCCCAGTGGTTTTTATCTGTATTTTTCTGACAGCTGCTAGTTTCCTGCTTCTATTCGGGCCTGGAGAGTTGGATTCAGCTGGAGCAAAGGGGACTCAAGCAAGGTTCTAATCAGAGTTTCTGAGAGTCTGCTCCACCTGGAACTTCCCTGGAGAGCAACAGTCACTGGCCCAGGGCCTGCTCCAAGCCTGTTGCTCCTTTCCTGGAGAAGGGAGGGCCAGGAGGAGTAAGTGGCGACAGTTTATCTGAAGCTGGCGCTGGGTTCATTAAGAGGCCTGGTGCAGTTTATCTGCTTCTTGTCCACAAGACTCAGCTGCTCTGAACACTGAGTCCAGGGCCTGTCACCATCCCGGTCCTCACCGTGGCATCAGGTTGGAAGAGTGTGAAACAGAGCGTCCCCTCCCTCCCCCACCTCAATCTTCCCTTGTCTCCAACTGTCTGTCCTCAAGGGGTCAGATAGGAGCTGCAATTGTAGGAATGAAGCTTGAAGGTCTTCTGCCAATACTTTCTGCCCCCAGACAGTGAGGTCCTGGGAGTTGATTGGGCTGCTCCAATAAAGAAGCAGCCCAGACCTCAGCAGGCAGAGGTGAGGGAGAACAACGACATGGACTTACCTTTAATAAAGCCACCTTGTCTTGAATGTAGGTGATATTTTTTTTTAAATGTATTTTATTGATTTTTTACAGAGAGGAAGAGAGAGGGATAGAGAGTTAGAAACATCGATGAGAGAGAAACATCGATCAGCTGCCTCCTGCACACCTCCTACTGGGGATGTGCCCACAACCAAGGTACATGCCCTTGACCGGAATCGAACATGGGACCTTTCAGTCTGCAGGCCGACGCTCTATCCACTGAGCCAAACCGGTTAGGGCTGTAGGTGATATTTTGAGCGGTCCTGTTTGTCTTTGTCATATTCTAATGTCCAGAAATGAGACAAAATTCCTTGTTCTGGAAGAGGAGGTCCAGGGATTGTTAAGTCTCTTCTTAATGTCCACAGCAACTCAGTGGTGCAATCAAAATGGAGCACAGAGCTCCTGGGTCCTGGACCAGCCCTCCTGGGACTGAAGCCTGGGGTAAGGGCCTCAGTCCTTCTTCTCCACTCAGCTGCCAATATTACCACCAGTTTTGAAAGTGAAAATGCTCCAGACTCCTCAACAGGATTGTCTGATAGCCAGGGACATAGAGTAATTGCACCATCCACACTGTTTGGCCTGGTTCTCGAGGATCATCAGCACAACAGGTGTGTCTGCGGGGGCTTCCTGTCTGTGGACCAATCCAATGCCTCCAATGCAGAGGAGGGTGGTGGTTTGTCCAAGTCACCCAGGAAGAAGGGAGATACCTTCCTAGAGGGTCAGTGCTTTATTCAACTATTTGGAGTAGATTCCAAAAACTGAGATTATTAACTTTCTGCTTTACCCAGAAAATACCACTGTTAGATCTACTATTACATATTATTTCCAACGCGTTACTGACTTTTCCCAGGAAGGTGGAAGGCAGCAAGTGGGTTTATCCAAGTCAGAGGAAAGCAGTTGTGTTCATGGAAATCAGCCTCTTCAAAACCCCAAAGGCTCTTGGGGGCCAGAGGTCTCCTGCCCCTCCCCAAATTCAGCTTCATTGAGAAGCCAATTCACACTTACCCTTGCTATCTGCTTTCCCTAATTCACCACCTACAATTGCTTCCTCACTCCAGGTTCAAGTACTAAGCTTGTCACCAAGTAAAACCAGACACCAATGTTCCTAAACACACATCAGTAGCCACGTAACTCTGTACCTTCAGACTTGGCTACCCACAATGTGTCTCTGGGCTTGGGGCCCTGGAGCAGAGCTATCCTTTGTTTAAATCTCAGCTCTTCTTCAAATTGGCTGTCTACGTAATCTCTCTAAGCCTCTGTTTCCTCATATATTAAATGGATATAATAAGAGTATTTATGTTTGGGGATTAAATGAGATCAAGTGCTTAGCACAGCGCTTGGGCACATGGTAAATACCCGGTAAATGTTAGTTATTATCACGAACCATCTCTTTATCTTCAGGAGCTTTTAGGGACGGGTTTTCACACTCTGCACACCAACTCGCTCTTTCTAGAATGTGATGTCTGTCTCCGTGGACCTTTCTCTACACTGTCCCCATTCTTCACAAGACAAGGTTGTTCCTGATGTTGTTTGCCAGCAGGTGCCCTTTCTCTCTCACTCTCCAGCAGGCAAAAAGGGCGGATGGGTTATTTGGCTACCTATGTCCAAAATCTGTAACTAGAGAAAGAGCAAAATGCCCTGACCATCAGATAGCTGGAATCAAGGCCCACTTGACCTTCTCTATAAACCCTCAGCAGCCCCTACCCCATTCAGCCCTGCTTCCCCATGGCCGGGGTGGGGGACTTCAGAGAGGAATGTAGGCCTGTAAGTGGCTCTCCCCAGCTCCTCAGAAAGCTGCTTATCAGGGAATGAAACACCGGCCCAAGCTTGCCATGACAGCGGGAGCTGCCTGAGAAGAGAAACTGAGATAAATGAAGGATCCTTCATCCCTGTCAGCGTGGGCCAGACAGAAACCAGGTGCAAGGCAGCGAGCCTTCATCTTTTGTAAACAATCTTCCATCGCCCACTGCAGCAGTTTGAGCCTGAGATGGGGATTAGAAGAACAGCTTCTGCAGGCCTGGGGCCTCTCAGCTGGACAGCAAGTTAAAGGGCACACAAGATAACTAGCTGCTGGGAAAGATGCTTGAGGAAACACAGCCATTCGTCAACAGAGGGTTCGCTTGACCTGGCAGGAGAGAATCTGATATCTAAACAGTTCCCTGCGTCCCTGAAGCGCTCTGAAAGTTCTCCAGCTAAATATTTGATACCACACCAGATAACAGCCCAAGGCTCTTCCCACTAGTACAGGAAGGTTGCCACTAGAGAGGAGAGAGGACTAGCCAGAGCTCAAGATTTGGCTGAAATCAGGCAAGGCTTGAGGTGGAGCCATCCCTGCTATGCTGGTTCTGGTGTCCTTTAACCTTGGCCAGTCCAATGACGGGAAAGACTTTGCCTGCCAAAGGTTAGTTCCATGAATCCACAGAGACATGGAACCTAAATCTCTTTTGAAGGCAATTGTCCCCGTCCCCACTCCGCTCTACCTGCTTTCCCACTTCTTTGATAGAAATTTCACTGGCAGGAACTGAAACCATGACCCCTGTGCTTAGATGGTAATGGATGCCAGCTTCATGCACCTGAGATTACAAAACAAAGTTAAGTGCTTGAATCCCCTCAGGGAGGTGAGGACAGACAGGCCTGGCCAAATGGAAGAGCTTTTCTGTTTACAAGTCCTATTTTTTCCAGCGGTGGGATAAGAACGTCTCCAGTTCCATGTTCGGAGTTTCTTATAAGCTGGTGAGAATGAAAGCACATTTCAGATAGCATTGCCTCCAAGAGAAGGATGGCCCCCTCTGGTTGTAAGCTAGGAAATAGGAATTGAACTCTGGACAGACCCGAGTTCAAGTCTCTGCTCTGATATCTACTAAAGGTCTGATCTTGGGCAAGTTATGTGACCTCTCTAAGCTTCAGATTCCTCATCTGAAAAACAAGGATAGTAGTTCCTACTCATGGGGAGGTTGTGAGGATTAAATAGTGAGACATAAAGATAGCACTTATCAGAGTACCTGCTGGATACAATAAACACTCAATAAATGGCAGCCATTAAGAGAAGAGAAGACAGGAAAATGAGATTTATCTAAGAAGAGTTTCAAAGATGCAGAATTTGAGCACAGAGCACAGGTTTATTCTTTTTTTATTTAAACTTTTTATTATATAAAGTTTCAAACATATATAAACTAATATATATGAATATAATGGACTCTCATATCCCCAACTGCAGCAACTAACAATAAAGGCCAATCTTATCCATACCCACCTACAAGAAATAGTCTGGGGTTTTTTTGGGGGGGTTTTTTTAAAAATATATTTTATTGATATTTCACAGAGAGGAAGGGAGAAGGATAGAGAGTTAGAAACACCGATGAGAGAGAAACATTGATCAGCTGCCTCCTGCACACCTCCCACTGGGGATGTGCCCGCAACCAAGGTACGTGCCCTTGACCGGAATCGAACCTGGGACCTTTCAGTCCGCAGGCCGACACTCTATCCACTGAGCCAAACCGGTTTCGGCTAGAAATAGTCTGTTTTAAGCTAGCTATTCTGGCCACAGGTGTAGGTTATTTTGTTATAGGAGAGGGAATGTGGGAGTTTAAGTCTGAAAACATGTTCCACCCTTGATTAGCTGTATGACTTTAGGGAGGTCACTTAATTCATTTGATTCTCAGTTTATTCATCTGTAAAATAAACTTGAAAATAATAATAACTTGCCATACATATTTCACAGAGCTCTTATGTAGAGGAAAGGAGATGTCTGTGAAAGGGCCTTATAAAAGGAAGTGCTATGCAAACATCGATTGCTATTGCCCCATCTGTCACTATGTGTGGCACAAAGTATGTGCTCAACAAACATTTATTCAGGTTGTTGTTAAGTGCTAGGTCATGCCTACGAAAAACCTGCTCTTCAATCTTAGGTTGCACCTCTGAGTCTACCTGGTCACATTACAAATGCTATCACTGAGGCACCTAAGCCAGAGATAGTGGATTACTCAGTGCATCTCAGCCCCACTTTCACAGAAGCCCCTCAGTGTGTATATCCTGTTGGACCAAGAGAATCATTTGTCATAACTCATGTCCTTGTTCAATGTCAAAGCCTGGAAAATGTCAAATCATGTCAAAAATCTCCAGCGCTATATCTCTGTTAAGGTTCAGAGTGAGAATTACAGAGACAGTGGGCAAGACCTCAAAATTACATTTTGAAAAAGAAGCTGTCAAGAATATAACCCAAATCACCCTTTCAAAAATCAGTTGGAGATCGGTCTTAGATCCAGAATTTAAAGCTGTGAGAGGAAACCAGAGGGCATACCTGACCCAAAGGTTGGCCCTAAAGCTACTTTGGCTGTCGCTGCAGAGATGCTCTTTCTCTTGTTTTTCTTGCCTTGAAAGAGAATTTCAGAATTTCATCCTTGGCTCAACCTCTGCCTCCTTGTGGCCCATGAAAACAATATTTTTTTCTGCTCAGCAGGGCAAAACCTCTTATTTCCGGCTGTCCTTTTCCCATCTCCTAGCTCCACACTGAAATCCTTGCTGTAGACAGATTTCTCCAGCAAGTTATTTTCTCACCACTGAGCCCTGGCTGTTTTGCATCCCTGGAGCACGTCAGGGCCAGAGCAGAAATGAAAGGACAGAGGCAGTGTCAGCTACACTGGGGCCCAGGTCACTGATGAGCAGACTTTTTAATGAACATGGAGGCCAGGGACTTGAAAAGAAGGTCGGGGTTCACAGAAGGGTGAGGACAATATGCGTCTGGATTATTAAATCCTGAATGTGCAGACATCGATATTCTTACAATACCCGCTCCTCCCAGGAGCTCGGTGCTTCACTGAGCAGTCAGGACGCCTGATCTCCTAGGAACCTTGACAGAGAAGTAGGAAGGACATTTGACAACTGGGTTATGTCTCAACAATTTCCCATCCTGACTCTCAAAGTTCCTGACTTCTCCCTTTTCCCAGAAAGAATAGAAAGCCAAATTTTCAAAGTGCTTCCAGGAAAAGGATTTGGCCTACAGATGGAAAGTCTTGCTCAGCAGTCCCCTCCGCCTTGTCCTTAATGTAACCAATCTCCTTATCCCCATTTGGTCACGCCTTTTGAGTTTTGAAGATCTTGACTTCCTGGTTCCAATTGGAATGAGGGCTTTTTAGCATTGCAAGCTTAAGCATCTTGGAAGGAGCATACTTCCTGAAGGGAACCAGCCTTTATTTCTTCTACTTCAGAGTTGTTTTCTGTACTTGCTTTTAAAAGCAAGACATGATCCACTTCTCTACAAAGTGGTGGTGCCCATGTTTGGTGGTGGTTGTGGTTAAGACAGTCATGCAATATACTGATAGTCATATACTGATGCTTTAACACTTTGAGTAATAGGGAGTTGGTTAGGAAGCCCAGTTCAATTTTGAACAGCCTTTATTATTAAAAAGTTTCTCCTATTCCTTTCCTAATTTCCTTTATAGAAGGGAAATAGTATGAACGGAAGCCTTTTCAAAAACCCCATGTGACATTCTTTGCGATCTTTGAAAATATCTATAATGTCTGCCTTTAGTCTTTTCTTCTCTATGCTCAGCACTTCCAGTTACTTTCTCATTACCCTATACAGGGAAAGAACAATGAACTGGGAGTGAAAAGACTTGGGTTCAAGTCCTGGCTCCACCAATTACTAGCTGTGTAACCTTAGGAAAGTCATTTAACCACTCTGAGGTTCACTTTCTTTGTTCTGTAAAATGGAGATTAAATATATATACCTCACCTACTGTTGAGAGGATTAAGTAAGATAATATAATACCACTGAAATACAAAGGATCATATGAGACTATTACCGTGTTTCCCCAAAAATAAGACATCCTCCGAAAATAAGACCTACTTACAGGTTTCCTTCTGAGTGAAATATAAGGCATCCCCCGAAAATAAGGGCACCCAGGCTCTGTCTCAGAATGAAAATTAATTTACCGTAAACTGGTCGCTAGGGCCGCCAGGGCCGCCAGGGCCGCCCGGGCCGCCCCGACTGGCGTCTAGCGACCAGTGACGTTATGCGGAGTCCTAATGTCACTGCTGTGTGGAGGCGGAGCGGAGGTCGGAGTGAGCGGTGAGCGCGGGGCGGGAGAGAGGAGGAGACTTTCGCAGATGCGTGTAGAAGAACAGGAGGATTAGAGCGGACGGGACGCGGCGAAGGTGGTGAGTGCTGGTCTGTCTCTGGTGACACTACCTGATGCTCGCGGCCGCCTTCATGATGACTGAAGGTTCTCAGTCAGTGGCAGACCCTGCTCCAGCCCATATCCAGGCCCCAGCAAGCCCAGTGACAGTCCCCAGGCAGGCCCCAGGGGGTAAATGTCTGATAAAGGGGTAGGGGGGATGTCTGGTGAAGGTGTTTAGTGGCACAGGGGTGGGGGGAGAGGGATCACTTAAAATGACACAGGAGGATCACAGGGGGCAATCAAAATGACACAGAAGGATCAAAAGGGGTTACTAAAATGGTAATCCCCCCTCTGATTCTCCTGTGCCATTTTGATTCCCCCCTCTGATCCCCCCTGTGTCATTTTGAGTGATCCCCCTCCCCCCACCTTGATACCCCAATTCCTTTTTTTTTACCCCTAGAAATGAGCGCAAAAAGAAAAAGCTACTCCGTGGAGTACAAGAAAGGAATCGTGGAAGACTCTTGGGGCCAAAATCTTACTGCTTTCTGCAAAGAGAAGATGTTGAGTATCCGATTGGTCTGAAAATGGCGAGCAGAGTATGGTAACCTCATTGAACAAGTGGACAAGGGAAATGCTAAAAAGCGCAAGTGTGGATCAGGTCAGCAACCATTATTTTCCAAGCTGGAAGACCTGATCTGTGAATGGGTTGTTGACAGGAGAGCAAAGGCTTTGGTTGTGAATAGGGCTCAGATTCAAGAATTTGCCCTTGCAATGGCACCACAGTTTGACATAGCCCCCGAAGACTTCAAAGCATCACAACACAGGCTGGATAATTTCCTTCAGCGAAGTGAACTGTCTTTAAGAAGATCTACAACATTGTTTAGGTTGGAAGATGCTCAAGTTATTAAGCGAGCACTTGCATTCAAGTCCTTTATTGATGATGCTGACTTCTCTAAATACAATCTTTCCAACATGATTGCTATGGATGAAACTGCAGTGTTTATGGGCCAATCATCTCAAACAACAATTGAACAGCGGGGTGCCTCCTTAGCGTACATTCCCTCCACTACTTATGAAAGTGCACGTGTTTCCTGTATTTTGGCAATTCGTCTGGATGGCACTAAAATCCCACCTTTAGTCATTTCTGAGGGCAAGAAGAAAAAGATTGAATGTGTTTTGGGCGTTTTTATTCTTGAAACTGAAAAAGCCTGGGCCACACAAGCAGTTATAAGGAAGTGGGTCGATTTAATGCTGCCGCTTGTTATGCGAGGGAGCCAAAAAGGTCTGCTAGTCTGGGATGCAGCCAGCACTCACCACGCTAAAGACATGAAGACATTTCTTCACACACAAAAAAATAGATCAGATAATGATTCCCGCAGGAATGACGGCCTATCTCCAGACTCTTGATATTGCAATAAACAAGCCATTCAAAGACAATTTGCGCATGGAAATTAATGACTACATTGAAAATAGAATGGAGAGAAATCAGCGTGGAAACTTTGTGAAACCTAAACTTCAAGAAGTTGTGACTTGGGTGAAGAATTCATGGGAGAAAATCACTGACAGTTGCATTGCAAATGCACTGCGAGCAGACTACCTTGACAAGAAGTACTCATTTAAAGACAGTGCTATTGCTAAACATGAGAGATTTGGTCCACTGATTCTGAAAGAAATGGAGTCACAAGAAATTCACCAGGAAATTCAGGAATTGGATTGTTATGATGATGTTCCAGAAGATGATGACATGATTGTCATTGAATAAATGAGTAAATTCTTGATACTGTAGGATTCACAGTTTGTCTGGTTTGTGTTGACAACTACTGTACTACCGTACCGTATACAGGTAATAAATTTCCTTTATTTTCATTTAACCATAAATGTGTACCGTATTCTTCTTCATGGAAAAATAAGACATCCCCTGAAAATAAGACCTAGCGTGTCTTTGGGGGCAAAAATTAATATAAGACACTGTCTTATTTTCGGGGAAACACGGTATTAACAATTATATGCCAACAAATTGAATAACCTGGAAGAAATGTATAAATTACTAGAAACATACAACCTACCAAGACTATTCATGAAGAAATAGAAAATCTAAAAAAAAAAAAAGAAGAAGAAGAAGAAATAGAAAATCTAAACAGATGATTAACAAGTAAAGGGAGTGACTCAGTAATCAAAAATTTCCCAACAGCCCTAACCGGTTTGGCTGAGTGGATAGAGCGTCAGCCTGCGGACTCAAGGGTCCCAGGTTCGATTACGGTCAAGGGCATGTACCTTGGTTGTGGGCACATCCCCAGTGAGGGGGGGGGGGGTGCAGGAGGCAGCTGATTGATGTTTCTCTCTCATCGATGTTTCTAACTCTCTATCCCTCTCCCTTCCTCTCTGTAAGAAAATCAATAAAATATATAAAAAAAAACAAATTTCCCAACAAAGAAAAGCTTCTCTGTTCACTCAAGCTAGACACTCCAGGTGTGCCCCTCCATGTGGGCTGTGTACACCCTCCTGTTGCAGTTGAGCTTTGATTGCTGATGGCACATCAATGGGAGGGATTTACCCCCAGGCTGATTAGCTGCAAGGACTGACTGTGACCACTGACCACCATGGAGGATCAGCTGTGCGGGGGCCCACTCCACAGAGCAGGATTTACTCCAGTGGGGCTCTGGTGCCTGCTGAGTAAACCTCTTGAGTATGTTGCTTGTGAAGGTGGTTGGGTGGTGCTTCAACACAATCTGAAGCTGTCCACCTCGTGTGCTGGCTCTGAGGCCTCCCAAGAGGCACAGGCCAAGGTCAGCCACCACCTGTTCTGCCTGGGGCAAACCAGCATAAGATATAAAGTGATCTGCAGATAGCTGCTACTTCTGCTGGGCTTGGAGGTGCCCAGGCAAGGCCAACCTGGGAACCAAGGCTGACTGCTGCTAGTGCCAGGCCTGGGACCACTTAGTGAGAGGTACAGGACTAGAAGAAAGAAGAAGTCCTAATTGACTCTCTACTGGTGGTAACACCATGTAGGAGTTAATCTGGGTGTTCTCAGAGAATATTCCTCTGGTTTCTTCATGATATCGTCATCCTATCTAATAAAAGAGTAATATGCAAATTGGCCATCAATCCAGCACACAAGATGGCTGCCCCTATGTGGTCAAAGATCCTGCCCCCATGTGGACACAAGATGGCCACCACAAGATGGCCAGCAGGGGAGGGCAGTTGGGAGGGACCAGGCCTACAAGGGAAGGCAGTTGGGGGGGGGAGGGACCCAGGCCTGCAGGGGAGAGCAGTTGGAGGGGACCAGGCCTGCAGGGGAGGGCACTGGGGGGACCAGGCCTGCAGGGGAGGGCAGTTAGGGGTGACCAGGCCTGCAAGGGAGGGCAGTTAGGGACAATCAGGCTGATAGGGGAGCAGTTAGGCATCAATCAGGCTGTCAGGAGAGTGGTTAGGAGGTGATCAGGCTGGCAGGCAGAAGTGGTTAGGGACAATCAGGAAGGCAGGCAGGCGAGCAGTTGGGAGCCAGCAGTCCTGGATTGTGAGAGGGATATCCAACTGCCCGTTTAGGCCCGATCCCTCGAGGGGTCCCAGATTGGAGAGGGTGCAGGCTGGGCTGAGGGACACACACACCCATGCACAAATTTCATGCACCAGGCCTCTAGTATCATATAATGAGCAGCTGAAGGATAAGGGGTTGTTTTACTTGGAATGGGAAAGACTGGGGTGGGAAAGCATTGTTACTATCTTCTGATAGCTGAAAGAATAGGAGCAAAGGGTAAAAGCTTCAGTAAAACAAATCTCATCTTAAATAAGGAAAAGCAGTCAAAGTGGTTTGAAGAAAACACTGACCATCTCCCTGTCTCCAATGATGGGTGGGTATCAATCAAAGGCTAGACAACCACTTGGTGAAAACATTGTCACGAAAAGGAGATTGGGCCAAATAATCTTTGTGGTCCCTTCCAATGCAGAGAGTCTAAGATGCTCTTAAAATATGGCACCTGGAAGTGAATGCAATGCAATAGATTGAGTTAGCAAGACAAATACCCTCCTTATTATGTTATTTAAATCTTAAATATCTTTATGTGATAGGAGAAGAGAGAAAACGAAAAACTAAGTAAATTTGCCTTATCTGTCAGCTGTTACTATTACACCATCTTTGCATACTGTTGGATCTGTCTCATCTTTACTCTTATATTCATTCATTTATCTTTCCAATACATCATTTATATTTACAAGATATATTTTCCCTAGGTACTAAGGATACAAAAATGAATAGACATATAAACAATGATAACAGCAGTGAGATAAGTGCCCAGCAGTGGGATATTAATGAGGCAAGGGCAAAGCAATCAAGGACAGAGATTCACGGTGTCGCCAGGGATGGCAAAAAGGATTCCTTGAAGAAGTGACATCTGAGCTGCATCTTGGAAAGTAAATAACAATTTTTTCCAGACATAGAATGAGTAGAAAATCATTCAGAGAAATGGAAGAGCTTATTAGAAGTCAAGATAGAAAGAGTGCCATGTTTTGGAGGGATGAGTAACCAAGTAAGGTTGGATCTCAAGGAAATATGAAAAGCCAATAATGTGTCACAACTCTAAGAGGAGGAAGAGGGAGGAAGAGAGAAAGAGAGGCTTAAGCATGCAACCTCCTTTTTCTCTTCTTCCCACGTCTACAGCCCCCTTCTTAAGACCCAATATCTTTTCCTTCTTTAAGCTGGTGACCTCACTGTAAGTTTTTAGTAAATTGGTTTTTAGTGTTTTCTCTCCTTCCAGTTATGCTTATATTTAAGAGGATTTGCAGATATAGCAACCTGGAATTGGTCTCTTTTTGGTTGTACATTTCAGA
Source organism: Plecotus auritus (assembly GCF_963455305.1). NCBI lineage: Eukaryota > Metazoa > Chordata > Mammalia > Chiroptera > Vespertilionidae > Plecotus > Plecotus auritus. The sequence goes on from NC_137774.1 coordinate 11,286,634, forward strand.
TGTTTGATTCCTCAAAATACACTTCATCTACTCATTCTACCATTCGTTTTGTTTTGAGTATATTTTATTGATTTTTTACAGAGAGGAAGGGAGAGGGATAGAGAATTAGAAACATCGAGAGGGATAGAGAGTTAGAAACATCAATGAGAGGGAAACATCGATCAGCTGCCTCCTGCACACCCCCTACTGGGAATGTGCCAGCAACCAAGGTACATGCCCTTGACCGGAATCGAACCTGGGACCCTTCAGTCCGCAGGCCGATGCTTTATCCACTGAGCCAAACCCGTCAGGGCTCATTCTGCCTTTTGATGGTCTTGTGTTGGATCTCCCATCAGGACGCTCTCTGCAAGCATGTCTTGTGTGGAGCTCTCTTGGTTCCTCTAATATTGTCTCCAATTAATTGCAATTCCTTTGTCCTCCATTTCTTTAGCTAACAAGCAAGGCTGATGATGGGAGGGATGAAAGTGAGAGTGGAAGACACTCATAAGCCTTAACTTTATACAAAGAAATTTAATACCCCCACACATTCTCACTACTATTTAATAATTTTAACTGATTCTCAGCAAAAAAGTTGCTATTCCATTGGCAGGGGAGGGACTGAGTGGCTATGTGCAGAGTAATTGAAATATGGCACGCTTGGGGACCCTTCGCTTGTAAAATTACCAAGACCCATTATTTTAGCAAGCCGGCTCCAGCACATGAGAAAAAGACTGGTAAGATGCCTGGCTCCTGCCTTCCCATAAACTATTTAATCTGTTTGACACTTCTTACCACTAAAAGCTCAGGTAAAGGGAAACCGAAGTTGGATGAGGGCTAGGATCTCTAAATATGTTGAAAATGTTATCTGTTCTTTCTCAAATACGTCTCTCCCATTCGGGTATTTGCTCGGCGATAGCCTTTTACCTCGGCAGCCTCTGCGTCTTGGTGCCTTGAGTTCCAGAACCGATAAGGAAAGGCGAGCTTCTCCTTACACTGCTCATTTGGAGCACCTGGTGACTTGGGCTGCATGCCCTCACAACCAGTGCTCACCCACCTCCCCCTTGCTGTGCATGCCTTGCTCATCTAGAGAGCAGAAGGTAAGGGAAAGAAGAAAATAAATAAGCTTTCTCTGAGGGACTCACACCGGCACTCTCTCTAGTGATCTCCTTATCTGCAGACTTGGCAAATTCTTTACATCTGATCAAGGAAGGGCTTTTTTGTTGTTGTTTTTTTATGTTTCTGCATGTTCTCGATTTGCTGCCCTGCTGCTGGAATATGATCAGATGCCCCTATCAGGAGCCCCTTCAGAGCTTTCCAGATGGGTTGCAAAGTCTGTGTATTTTTAAATAAACAGCAAGCCAGTCCCAGAATGTGGCTTCCTTGGGCTAAAGCAACATTTGCATGAAGCAGGAGAGTAGATGCCAGACCCAGGTGATCTACTGCCCCTAATCTGGCTCTGGGTCCCTCCGTTTTCCTCTTCCTGTCTCCTATCATGTTAATTATACTGTCAGGACCACACTCCAGGTCTCCAGGAACCAGCTGAGTTATGGAATGGGAAGCTGCTCCTGGCCTCCAGGTTTCTGCCTTCCATCTGCCTTGTGCCTGGCTCTGCAGACCAGTGCTGGGAGGCTCACAGGTGGAAGAGATTGGAGATTTGGGCTTTGATCTGCTTGTTCCTCAAAGTCTTTAAGCTTTGACCTATACATTGTCCATGACCAGGATCTTTAACAAAGTGATGAGAAGAATATGAAGGGAAGCTGATTCATATTAGAGCAGACACCTGAACTATGTGGAAAGCTTTTACTTTTTATCTTTCCCTGTTTTATGACTCCCAGTACCTGGGGAGTCGTGGCATCCGGATACCCATCAGAAGAAGTTGGAAATGTGTGTCCTCAATGAGAACCCTTCCCAAACTCACTTTAACACCCTCCTTCCCGTTTCCCCAGGCTTGCTGTGATATACCAAACCTGAACCCTTCAACTTCAAGATCAGTCATGTTCAAAGTGTTTACATCTTTCCAAACTTGGAGAAGACCACCCCACATGGAAGATCCCTAAAGCAAAACCTTTCATCGTGACCAAACCCTGGACCATTAGAGTGTTTCACAGAATCTGCAAGTCAACCAATATCTGACTTAGACTCTATTTTCAGGAAATATCAACCTTTAAGGGTTGCATAGAGAGGGATATTCCTTAGTTGAACCTGGTTATCTTAAATGTTTGGGTAGTCTGTTTGATTTTCTCCTCCGAAAGGAAAAAGACAGTGACCTCAGACCCTGAACAATGACTGGTGGTCTGATAGCGAGGGTGGAATTGGGGGTAGGATGAGGTGGGAGAGAGGCCATCATCTAAAATGCATTGCATATTTCAAATATGTGGACTTATGTATCAATTCTTGAGGGCCAGAGGCAGAAAAAGGAAATGACATGTTGCTTTTCAGATATGTGATCTTGGCCGCATTAGTTATTTTCTCTGAGCCTCGGGCTCCTCATATAAGGAGTAGTGATCATACTAACCTTCCAGAGAGATGATGAAAAGTAAGAACTAATAGCAAAGTGCTATATAAATGTCAATGACAACAACAGTGGTAACAAAAATGAGAACAGCTGCCACTAAGAAGGAAGGTCAGGGTAAAGGCCTGTGAAAGAAGCAGTTACTCGGGCAGCAATGATAAGGAGCAGAACTGGAGTAGCTGCCTAAGCCAAAATCATCTGTACTTCCTTCCCTTGAGATAACAGGCCTCTCCTTCTCACCTGTTCACATTGTCTTTCTACTCGAATGCCCCTTTCCCTTCTCACAAATTACACAAACTGCTCAGCAAATGTTTGCTCCCCACATTTAACTGCCAATCTGGTAGCTCTCTCCCTGAGCCTGGAGATTTGCGTGGCTTATGGTATCAGTGACTGATGCAACACTAGAGGTCAAATGGATGGATGGACACAATTTGCAAGAGAAAAAGGATCCCTTCCCTTATCACCAAACACTAATCTGCCCTCTGTTCTTCCCTGCCCAAGCTATCCTGCCTGTATCAACAGAAATATAGTGCTCACATAAAGGTCACTTCCACTCTACTTTGAACTGATCCAATTACACTTTGTGTTTTCTGTTTAGTTCTAGACACTTAATATTATGGAAAATATTAACTAAGGAAGGAATACAGAATGAGGAAAGATCTGGAAATCGGGTCCTAAGAAACAAATTGAGGAATTTGAATGTGTATTATTCTAGAGAAGGGCCACATAGGACAATTGTCTTCAAATATTTGGAGGAGTATTTTCTATCATTTAGAGAAGCCCAACATTGGAAGACTCTTCCAAATAGTGATCCCCTATTGCTAGGGGTGTCTGAGCCTAGGATGTTGTAGTAAAGATTGGGTGAGGGTAGAAAGGACAAGGTCTTTACATGCTTTCCATCTCCAAGCTTTTAATCATTATGTTGCTTTGATTTGCCCCACCCTCATCCTCTAAGTCCATCTCAGATGTGCACTTGGTGAGGTTGAGAAAAGCAAGAAATTCCCAGTAATAGTCAGCTTCAGCACTGATATGTCTAGGGAAATTCACTTACCTGAAGGAGAAATAAAATGCTTTGGGGCTATTTTCAGGAGTTGCATGGGGAAAGGAAGGAAGGAATAGAATAGAGTTCAGCAATGCAGATTCCTCACCTCTATGAGCTAAGAAGCAGCTAGATGGTCATCAAAATATCCAAATGCAACGTGGATCTGAAAGTTGGATTGGTATCTCATTACTGGGCAGGCATTTCTTTCCACATCTGCCGAAGGCCAGGAGAAAAACACCTCTCCCTGTTGCTGGAAGCAGAGTAACTTACCCCTCCTCTCCTTTAACAAAATTCCTTTAAGCTTGCAGGGTCATGGTGTGCATGGGGGCAGGGGGGCGGGGGGGGGGGGTGCAGGGAGAGAGAGTCCTTTCTCTTCAGGTACACCTACTATAGAAAGACCTACTATTCAGACCTGTCAACGATTTGTGAGCTTTTCTCTCTTCTCTCCTAATCACCGTTTTCAGAACCCACTGAAGGGTGGACCCTGTGGCTCAGGAAACCACTCCCGGTTCAAGGCTGAAGCAGGAAAGGGCTGAGTGAGACCCTGTGTGACTTCAGGAAAACTGTCTGCATCTTGGTCCCTAACTCAGCGGAGGGAAGAGGATGGAAGAGTGCTGCTCCAGGCTTTCCCTGACCCAAGAGAAGAATCTGAACTATGTCTCAGCAACAGAGCAAATATTTACACTTGTCAGCAAAAATTAAATTGAAAACTAAACTTAAAATATCTGTGGGGGTTGGGACGGAGAGGGAATCAGGTCCTTTCTTGTTTTCCAAGGGAGGAATCTGACATTATAAGCTCCTGGCCGATGCAGAAGACTTAAGAGCAAGAGGTTTATGTACAGATTCAATTCACTTCCATCCTAGGATCCTGCTTCCCCACTCCCCACAGAGATTTGTGTACAAGAGAGCTGGAAGAAGAGAGAGGAAGAATAAAGCAAAATTTGCTTTGAGCCCTAGCCGGTTTGGCTTACTGGATAGAGCATCGACATGCAGACTGAAGGGTCCAGGTTCCATTCTGGTCAAGGGCACATGCAAGGGTTGCAGACTCTATCCCCAGTAGGAGGCTTGCAGGAGGTGGCCGATAGATGATTCTCTCTCATCACTGATGTTTCTCTCTCGCTCTCCCTCTCCCTTCCTCTCTGAAATCAATAAAAATATATATTTTTAAAAATATTGCTTTGCATATTTTCCAGTCTTCTATATCCCTTTCACTTAGAAAGAATAAAGAGAAAGAAAGAAAAAAAAAAAAAAAGACCTCTATCTATTGCTGATAAACTCTTCTTATTCAAAAAGAGGAATTTTTAAAAACAGATTTCTTTTTCTAGCGAAATAGAGTTTTTCAGAAAGGGAGGATTTGGGAAGACACTCAGACTATTTTTGGTAGATTCATTTAATGCACATTTGAAAGCTTGACGTCTTTCAAAACTAGGTGAGGATGTAAAGAACCCAAAGTTGGGACTGGTATTAGACATTAACTGGGTGATTTTTTTAAATGTTTGTATCTGCCCCATGGTTCTTCATCATTAAATTGTAAGGATAAATACAAGCTCTTTTTCTTTTCCCTACTCAAGGTAGAACGATTCAGGTAAAGCACACCAAACTCTGAATCCAAACACCCAAATGAAAACCAGGAAAGCCAGCTTCCCAGATCTTTGGTATTCTGTGAAGAAAATGTAGATTAGTTATGTTTGGAATTTTTTGTTTGTTTAGTTTGATTGGTCTTAATTTTTGCTTTCCTTGTGAGTGCTTAGCCACATACCACCAAACATGGAGAGCTGATTCATTTCTCAACTCCTTTCCTTTTCATTCTGGGAATTCTATAGAAATAGATTAGATTGAAGGATTTTTAACAAAAGGCCCTCTTACTTTTTATGTCTGTGTGGAGAACTCTTCTATTTTCCACTCCACACTGCTCGGAAGTTTTGTTTTGCACTACTTACAGCCAAAAGAAACTCGAAAGAGTGGAAGAGAAAGAGAGACTTTGCACGCAGGTAACCTGGCTTGCTTTATGGAGCTGTTGCAGCCCCGTCTGCAAAGCTGTGTTTTTGGTCGGGGTCACAAGTAACAATGCTTGTTTTCAGATAGGTCTGTAATTATTGTAAGGGAGGCCAGCATGTCTGCGGGAATATGTCAAGGTGTGGATTTCAATGGGTTTGAAATGTTTGCACTGTAGGTGGGAGCCTGCAGGCCTGCTGACCCTTTCAAAGGCATCTCTGCAATTCCCCATTTCCATGCACCCAAATTACTGAATTTGAATTGCTGAATGGAGACCCCATGCTGGATTCGGGACTTGCCCCCACCCCATCCCACCCATCCTCCAGGGAAGACATTGGCTTCCTGTCTTCCTCTGAGTCTTTCTAGCTTCGGCTCCCTGGGGAGGGTCTCTCCTACTGAGCCCCACAGGTGGGAATTAAAAATTGAGTTCCAGAAAATGACTGAGTCTGAATAGGACAGACATTGGAGGAACTGGGAGAGGGGATGGGAGGAGGAGGAAATTCGGGACTGGAAAAGAATGTGGAATAGCTCTCTGCAAACTGCCAGCCTATGTTTCCTTACCTACACCTCAAAAGTGTTTTTTTCCCCCTAAACAGCTGATTGTCCAGATTTCATCTGTTCAGACTCCCCATCCAGAAAAAACAATACTGTCTAGCAGACGCTGCAGGCTGGACGAAAATGGAGAATCAAAGAACTCTGGCCAAAATTGTTAGAGCCATGCCCAGGACCCTCCAACCTTTGCTTTCCTTCAGGTTGCTGCTGAAGAATTCCCTCCCCCAACTTGGTTCTTTGGGTGGGGTGATCTAGAACTTTAACCCCACGATGAAGTGTAGGGAAGACTAGAAAGGTAACTTTCCCTTTTCCTTAACAGTCTCCCTTTCCTTTTCCTGCTTTAAGTTAGGTTTCTGTTTCTGGGCTCAGGATCCATGTGTGTAGATCTATGGTAGTAGGAATAAGCATCAGGATGTCATCAATTCCCAACAATTTCCACTGATGGTAACTGGCCAGGCCAGACTGGGTGATATTCATCAGGGCTCTGACACTTACAAGGGGTGGCCTTCCTTGCCTTGAGTTCCATTAGCATTGAAAGTAATGCTCCTTACTGTCCCCCTTTAGACCCAAACAAATCCATGCACTGCACTACCCTGCCTGCATTCACTTTATTGGCCCTAGAAGGGGAAGACATCCCAAATATATATTTTTTTTAAGATGAAAGGAAACTTTGGTCTATTCGCATATAAAGGACACTTGACTCTGCGGGGGGTCAGCTGGGGGATGGAGAAGGCTTGTCTGTGACAGGAGCACCTCGCCTGGATCTCCCTGCAGAAGGATGGCTTCTCTGTCCCTTTTCTACCAGCCTTTCTATCAATCTAAAGCTCCAGCTGGGCCTTCAAACCCTTTACATTCCCAAAGTTGAGTCTTTTCTTGAGTTTACACTTGTTAAAGGAAGCCCAAACAAAACAAACAAACAGAAACTGTGGGCCACCCTGGGAGCACACTGGCCCTGAAGCTATCACTGCCTGAGACAGATACTTTTAACCAAGGGAGGGAGGAGAAGAAGAAAATGCCTCCCAAACTCCCTCCCATCTCTAACCCTACTTCCATCATCTTTATATTAATATCAATACATTGCCTATGGTAACACCCGTGGGCTAATTGAACATCTGAGGCCCTCATCATTTTGGAGCACCATTTTGGGGGTGTCTGGACAGAAGAATTTTGTTCCAACACTCATTTTTCCGACCAGTATTTACTAAGCATCTACTATGTGCCAGGCATTGTTCAAGGCATTGGAAATTAAGCAATGAACAAAACAGACAAAAATCTCAGCCTTCATGGACCTTCCATTCTAGAATGTTAGGAGGCGAGAGACTGTTTTCACATATGGTTGCTGGAAACACGGGTGTCACTTCCTTACTGTATTAACTCTTGGTGTCTTTGGAAAGAGTCCAAACTATTACAAGTTTACCAACATAATCTCTAATACTAATAACATGCAGATGGATACATGGCCCTTCACAGTCCTGGGTCATTCCCCAACCCAACAATACCATTTTAGCCTATCTCCATGCACCCCTTCCCCAAAAAGACAATCGTTTTCTGAATCTTCTCTCCTCTGGGAGGCCCAGGCTGCTGGTCTAGCAAGAGTGGAGAGACCAGGGCATGACCCCATGACCAAGACCCTTCCCCCCCGCCCCACTGGCCTCAGCAATCCTCTGGACAGACTGCTAGCCAGGGCTAGGGGGTGGGAGCTGGCAAGCCATTGCAGGGCTGAACTCTCCATGAACCAGGAAAGGAAGGGGGTGGGGGAGGCAGAGCAGAGCCAGCAGGAACAGGCTAAGGAGGAAGCAAGGCTTCTAGGCAAACCTCTCTGGCTGAATAAATATTGAGCCGCCTCATCTCCAAGGTGGGGGTTGAAATGGAGCTGTCAGGCCAGAGTAAGCTGAAGGGAGCTTCAGGCCTCAGAGGAGCAGAGGGTACCTGTTTTGTAGGACTCCCTCCCTCCTAGGTTCCCCTTTAGGCAGAAAGGACTGCAGGGCTCCGAATCATCTGGACCCAGGCCAGTGAGCTCCAGAGCTTGAAGGAAATGGACTAGAGGTGGGGTGGGAGTTAGGGTGACACTGAATTTAATTAGCTCTAACTAGGCCAGTAGACTATATGCAACTGGATGCTTCTTCCCCGCACCTGCACCTCCATCCTAGACCAAGTTTAGCATTCCTTCTTACCTATGTCTTCTTCTGTCCTCAGAGGAAAGAATGAGTCAAGCTGCAGTGGTACAGTTCAACTTGTATTAAAAACTGGGAAAGCAGCCGAAACCGGTTTGGCTCAGTGGATAGAGAGTCGGCCTGTGGACTGAGGGGTCCCAGGTTCGATTCCGGTCAAGGGCATGTACCTTGGTTGCGGGCATATCCCCAGTAGGGGGTGTGCAGGAGGCAGCTGATCGATGTTTCTCTCTCATCGATGTTTCTACCTCTTTATCCCTCTCCCTTTCTCTCTGTAAAAAATCAATAAAATATATTTAAAAAAACCAAAAAACTGGGAAAGCAGGGCCCAGAGAGGACACACAGAGAGGCCCCTGGTCGAGAACATTCTGGGAACCTCCCGTAAAGTTCTTTCTTCTCTGGAGTACCTGATCCATTTATTTTTTGATGAAGCAAACCATAGTGGACAAGGACCAAGAGGTCTATCTTTGAGCTGAAGTCTACAGCTGCTTGAGCCTCTCTGTTCTTCCAGAAATGGACATTAAATAGTTTGCATCTCCAACTCCTGTCCTGCCCAAGACTCGCTCTGATTATATAAAGCCAAAGCTGAAGCATCTGTGGTTGACTCATGCAAAGAAGTCATGCAAGGAAGTCCTTAGAGCCGGGACTAAGCCGTCAGAAAAAAACCTGGCACACCTGCAGGGGGTGCCAATCTCATGCCCTACATGAGAATGTGCTGCCAGAGTTATGCAATAGGCTGTCCTGCCAAGAGCATGTCTCATTATGATACACTACTTACTGTAAACCAGTATTCTGTGGGGCCACCTGGAACCCTTTCGTTCATAATTTATTCCCTAGCAGCAGGTTTCATGGTTCTGATACCAGGTGGGTCTGTGGGTGCAGTGCAGGAGGAACGAGGTTGAAGGATATCTGCTTCCATCATGCCAAAAACAACCCGGTATGAAAAAGTAGTAGGAAAAATGTCTTGTGTGAATATAGAAAACAGAACATTTCTACTGAACACTGCCAGACAGCATTCTAAGTGTTTCTGATACATCTCATTTGTTCTTCAATACCCTTCATTTTACATCTGAAGAAACGGGAGCACAGGGAAATTGTATAACTGGTGTAAGCTCACCCAGCTAATAAGAGGGGGACCACGATGATAACGAAGTTATACTTCAGAACCCTTGCCCTCCACCACTCTAAATCAGGACCTCAAAGTGTCTGCCTTCAAGAGTTCTTACCCATCCTCTCAGTGGAGAAGGGAGGGAAAGAGTGTGGGAGGCTCAGGATAACTCTCCTCTTTCTCAAGTGAGTAGGCTGAGACCTGAAGGAAAGGAAGGGTCTCGACCCAATCGAGAGGTTCTCAGCTGCTAAGAAGGAATCCCTTTTACCTGTCCTTAGCTTTATAACCTGTCTCTAGTTCCTTACTCCTAACCTGGGGTCAAACAAGATGTGAGAGTGTGTGCACATCTCAAAGGATCAAGAAGTGCTCTGGAATAGATAACGGACTATAGAAAAGGGAGAGGACGTGTCCCTTTGAGTAATAATTATAATTACTATTATTCTTTTTTAAAAATATATATTTTATTGATTTTTTACAGAGAGGAAGAGAGAGGGATAGAGAGTTAGAAACATCGATGAGAGAGAAACGTCTATCAGCTGCCTCCTGCACACTCCCTACTGGGGATGTGCCCGCAACCAAGGTACATGCCCTTGACTGGAATCGAACCTGGGACCCTGAGTCTGCAGGCCGACGCTCTATCCACTGAGCCAAACCAGTTAGGGCCTATTATTCTTATTATAGCTCACATGTATTTATTAGGGACTGCTCCAAGCATTTTACACATATTAAGTTATTTAATCCCAATTATGAAATATATACTATTATGATCTTCACAGGGAATTAGGCACCCTGCTCAAGGGCTCCAGGCTTGAGAGGCAGCGCTGGAAGGATTTGAATCCAAGTATCCTGGACATCTCCCCAACTCCTCGGCCATCACCCAGAGGTGTCCCCAGCCTTCCCCCCTGCACCCTCTTCCACTCCCCATCCCACTAAATCCCTCCCAGCAGCCCAGTGGTATTGGTGCAAAGAATGTTCATAACAAAGAAACCCACATTAAAAGTAAGGAGGACTTCAGGGGTTTTTAATTCTCTTTTTCTTGTCTCTTGTCCAGAAGATCAAAGGACCTCGCATTGGGAGAACAAATGCTAAAGAAAAAGGCAAATGAAAGAGGAAAAGTTCACACTTGGGGCTGAGAAACAGATGGTGCAGAGGGTTGGGTGGAGTGGAGGCTTGACTGTCCCCCCACCCTCAGGAGAGGGGCCAGGAGATGCTCCTCAGAAACCTTGTCAAGGTTTCTGAAGAAGCAAGAAAGAAAAAAAACCTCTCAAGATTTTTACTTTCAAAACAGGAGATTTTTTTTTTGAAATCTAGAAAATGAAGGTGTAAGAGTGGAGGGAGCGCTTTCAATTTTTGCAGAAATGCACGTTCAGATGCCCTGGTGAATATGACTCCCTTCCCCCCTTCAAGGGCTGTGAAAAACCCACCAGTCTGAAAGGCATGGAGGAGTCTCGGACGGGAAAGTTTAACAAAGACCATCAACTTAACTGCAGCAAAATGTGTTTTTGTTTATTTGTTTGACCATGTTCTCCTTTGTCCTTTATGCTGGGGAAATACACAGTGATCTTTTCTTTCTCCAAATAAACGCCTCCTGTGTAAACCCAGCTGGGGCCTTACATTCAAAGTGGGAGTTTAGGAGAGAGCAAAGTGGGACGGGGTCAGGAGCTTTGCATCTAAGGAGGTAGGAGGCTCATATTTATCGGGGATTATTTTGAGTCTGTGCCTCTGTTAACAGAGAATTGATTTGCACCCTCACCCTTCCCTGGGGGGATCTGATGGTTCCTTGTGCCATGACCCAAAATCAAATGGGCAGCCTTCCCTTTCCTCCTGTCCCTTCCATCATGTCCCCCTCCCCCAGGACCAGCCTGAGGCCCAGATCCACCATCCTTGTGGCCCTGCTCTAACCACTGCTCCTCCCTGCTTTCCTGCCCACTGATCCAAAGTTGTAGGATCCACAATTACCCCAACCAGAAGGCTCTACTGGCTTACACTGACCGGCTCCAAGCAGGGGGAGTTTGTTTCCACAGACATTTGCTCTGTCCCCTCTGTCAAGGTGATCCCTTTGGGGAAGCCAATCTTGATGGCAATTTCAATCAAATACAGAAAAGCAGTTAATAGATTATTTTTTTTTAAGACGGAGGACAAGACAGGAGCCTCTGGGAAAGCTAGACTTCTTCTTGCAACACACTTCTCTCCCTCTGCAGCTGGGCTGTGCCATTCCTGCTAACATTGCCTCTCCTAGAATGGCACCGATTTCATTAGGAAGCAAATGGTGGGCGTTTCATATACATGCTCTTGGTCCTCTTAGTGGTTAGTTCTCTTTGCTGCCTCTCTTCCTTTGAATAGTCAAAAATTAAATAGATGGGGTGGATAAGTGCCCCCCCCAACACTTGGTTCCACTGCCGCCTCCACCAGCTGTCCTGGCTCGGGGGCATTTGGGCTCCCTGGGGAACCGGCATCAATAAAGTGGGTCTCTGGCGCCCAGAGCCCGCAGGCCCGGGTCATCTCAGTGCACTGAGGAGCCAGTGAGAGATGGAGGTTTGTTGACCATCGCGGAGCTTCCTGAGCCCCGGCCTCCCCACCACCCTCCCCCCAGCAGACCAAGGTTTTGTGGGTGGGACCGCCCTGGAGACAATAGCTGTCCCCGCGGGTGCTCTGTTGGCTTGTTTGGAAAGCCCAAAGGCGCTTGGAGGTAAAAAGGTCAGCACCAGATCCGGACCTACCTCGGCCTCCTCCGCCCACCCCCAGCCCCCTGGTCCTCCAACTTGCCCCCTTGGGGCCACCTTCCCCTTCTCCCTCACCCCCTGGCCCTTGTTGAGGCCGCCTTCTTCCTGTGGCCCAGCACCAAAGATCCGGGGAGTTCACCTTCAAACCTGGGAGGATGGCACTGAGCTGGCGGCTGGCACTTTGGAGGTGGGCCAGCTGTGGCTGAGTGTCCTAGCCTCTCTGGCTTCCAATGTCTGGACGGATGTCCTGGCTGGGTGGGGGAGAGCTGGGTTGGGGGCGACCCATCCTCTGACTCTCTCTCTATGCCAGGCCTTGCCTTGTGGGGTGGTGGTGTGGGAGAGGGGGGTTGCCTTTGCCTTCCCCCACACATCCTACTCTTTTTATACCCTTTTCTGTTTTCTCCAAAGAGCTCTCCTTTCCTCTCAGGATTTTCTCCCAACTATTTCCTCCCCATGCCTTTTTCCTCCATCTCTGTCTTGCTTCTTCCAATGACCCGGGGACTGACATCTGTCAGACCTGGAGACCTGGGGCTGGGTTCTGCTTTAGATCCACCCGGTTCTTTCCAGCCCAGCCGGCCTTGGCCAACTCTGTCTTCCCCTCTCCTCAGGATCCTTGGAGCAGAAAGCCTTCTCTACCCTGAGGTGGAGGAGCAGAAGCAGTCAGGAAGAAGGGAAAACACAGACTTTATTGCAATGAGGTAGTTGGAGGTACAGAGAGAACCCAGCTTGCTTGGGGCTCAGGTTTCCAGAAACTCGGGTGGTGCCTCCACTGTCTCCAAGGTTCAGAGAAATGCCTGCAGCTGCTAGAAGCTGTCACTGCTCCTGGGCCTCCCTGTTCTCCCCCGGCGAGTGGGGGGCAGAGGTGGAGATGGGGATGAGGGTCCTGGGTTTCCAGAAGGCAATAAATAGGGGAGGAACAAGTGGGGGCGTGCCTGCGCCTTCCTGGTGGAGACTTGCTGGGGGCAGGCCTCGCACAACATTCCATAAGTCTCAGCAGAACCAAGTTCCAAAACACTTTGGTGGCTTAGAGATGAGATCGCTGGGGAGAGGAGTCAGGTCTCAGGAAACAACCTCTGGAGGCTGCATTAGTGCAATACAAATGTTGGGGGGTGGGTAATAGGGTTAGATGGGGGGGGGGGTGCTTTTTGGTCTGTCACAAGGCAGCTGGTGCTATTGTAAGGGCTGTGGTGACTGGAGAGAGGAAGCATTGGTGATAGGCCCGCACCCAAACACGTCCCACACGAGAAACTCCTAGGCCTTCTCTCCGTCCCGGGCCTAGAAGGGGGAGTTAGGACAGGGTGCGTGCAAGAGGACAGTCCTCGCAGCTCAAAGGCACTGAACTGAGCAAACCGAAGTTGTAAGGGCAAGCAGAATTCAGGAGATTCCGCTTGCTCCCACCCCACCTGGGCTGATCCCCAGACCAAAGGCGACAGGAAGCCCTTCCCTGCACATTTAGCAGGTTAGAGGTCTCCCACGCCTCTGCTTGCACAGGGTCCCCAGCCATCAGCATCCCACCCAGACCAGAGGAAAGTGTTTCCCTACTGCCCCCTAAGGCAGCTCCAAACTGGCGCCCCCGGGCCGGCCGTGGTGAAAATCTCCCATCCGTAAGGCCCAGGCCCGGGTTAGGGACAGCGGAGGCGGAAGCGAGGGCTGGATGGCGGCGCTGGGGACCCCGTCGGTTGGGAGGTTTAGTTCAGGAGGTGACGGAGCTGGGCGAGGCCTCCGGGGAGGTGCACGTGGACTGGTCGGAGGCGTCTCCCGTGGCCTCCTTGGAACAGCCTAGAGGGGCTGGGGGCAGCCGGCCTCCCTCCCGCTCGCGCTTCTTCTGCTTCATGCGCCGGTTCTGGAACCAGATCTTGACCTGCGTCTCGTTGAGCTCCAGGGTGGCGGCGATCTCCACCCTCCGGGCCCGGCTCAGGTACTTGTTGAAATGGAACTCCTTCTCCAGCTCGGTCAGCTGCCGCGTAGTGAAGTTGGTTCGGAGGCCGCCGGAAGCGCCCAGGCCCAGCTCCGACACCTTTGCTAGGGGCGGGGCGGAGAAGGCAGGTCAGTTAGCTCACCTTTCTCCTCGCCCCCTCCTCCCGGGCCACTCTGCACCCCTTTCACCATTCTGTCCAACTTCTGCTCTCAACGTTCTCGTGGATCACCAGGCACACCCCACCCTCAAGGTGTTCTCCAAATCTAGAGCAACCTGCCCCACACTTCCATCCCCCTCCACCCCACCCCGCTCCCCCCACCTCACCCCACCCCCGCCCATTAGGCGCGCCAGGTCCAGGGCTGTGCTAGGCACACAGATCAGGAAGTTGGGGTGAGGATGGAGACTTACTCTGAAGGGTAGACCCGCACTCACTCAGTGGGGTCCCCACCCGGCCTGAGACAGGCGGAGTGCTCTTACCTGCCTCTATCAGAGCGTCTCAGAGCAAGGAACCCAGCCTGGGCTCAGGACACCTCGGTGCAGGAGCAGCGGAGCCGCTTTGGGACCCCGGAGAGAGGGTGGCCACGCCTGAGCCCTACCTGTCTTGGGTGGGTTCCTCTTAACCTTCATCCAGTCGAACGTCCGGGCAGTGGGGGCGCTGGGTTCTGACGTGCAGGGCGATTCCTTGTCCTCGGAGAGGAGATCAGCATAGGCCGGTGCAAAGCTCCCTCTCTGCTCCGTCCCATAAGGGGGCTGTGGCGGCGGGTATGGCCCGGGGCCAGCTCCACCGGTCCCATAGCCGTCGGACAAGCCCCCTAACTGGGCCCCATAGCTCGAAGGATGAAAATAACCTCCATCTCCTTCTGGTTGGCCCAGAGGGTAGTACTGAGAAGGCCCATAGCTGGGGCTGCAAGTTTCCGGGGGGTACCCCGAGGTCGCGGAGCTGGGGAAGGGCACCCCCAGTGCCGAAGGCGGCTGCTGGACGGGATAACCTGAATTCTGCTGAAGCTCGGGGCTGGGCAGCCCCCCACCATAGCGGGTCTCGCTTGCGTAGCTGTCAACATCGGGAGCCGAGCTGGGGGGAAAGGAAGTAGGGGCGCTGTAGGCGCTGGGTCCCCGGTTACAGAGTGGGTACTCTAAGAAAGAGTTCATCCTATTATAGTCCATGCGTGGAGGCCGCAGGAGGGTCGGCCCGTTTTGGGGAGACACCCTCTTGCCCTACAACCTTTCGGCAGTATGTCACAGCGCTGAAGCTTGCATCCATGGCCTGGGCCAGCTCTCCTGGGCCAGCGCTCCCCCAGGAAGGGGGTAGAGAGTGGGGGTGGAGGGGCGCATGTGATCTCTCCCAGGCCAATGGGCGCAGTGGGCCAGAGTTTGGCAGCCCCAGCGCCCATCCATCACCCCCCAATCATTAGCATGACAAAGACACTTCAATCACCCGCAGCCCATCCATCTGAGAGCGACGTGGAAGCGTCAAAAACATCTTTCTTCAAAGACTTTTGGAAAGAAGGGACCAGAGGGGGGGGGGGGAAGTTAGAGGAATATTGAAGACTTTCCTCCCCTCCCAACCCCCAAGACCTTCAATAGGCTCCTGGGTTATTAGATTTGGACAAATTCAACCCAGCTGCCCCTCACTCTTCCCACACCCCAAAGGAGCCTTCCCCCCAAGGCTGTAGATGGGGAGGTAGGGAATCCAGCCTCCTTACGTGGCCCAGAGCTCCCACTCCCAGTTCCTTTCTCCCAATTTGTCTAGGGGTGATGGGCTAGGACAGCCGGTGAGGTATGTTATCTTGGGCCAAATGGATGACTGTGAGACTGTGAAGGAAGAGGGTGCAAAAACACCTAAGGGTGTGAGGCAGGGTCTAGAATCTAGAGGTTGAATTCATTATATGAAGGGTGGGAAACTGGCATTTCAGGGAGAAAAACAGGGCAGAAATGTGGCTGGAGGATGAGAAATGCCCCCATTTCTCTCTCCATCTCTCCACATAAATGCTCTCTCCTCATTCACGCATCCATTTTTCTCCCTCAGCCTCTCTTTATATTCCCTCTGTCTCAATCCATCTCTCTGTTCGTCCATCTCTCTCCATATTTATATTTGTTCCCTACCTATCCATCAACTCATCTCTCAAGATGTATTTATCCTCTCTCTAGCCATCCATAGCTGTAGCTGGCTCGCTCACTCAAACTCAGATAACTCCCTGTATCTCTCCAGAGAGCCATAACGAGCTCCGAGCTGGGTGATGTTTACAGGTGAAGAGGAGGGAAATGTTATTCTTTTTTTCTGAAGCATTTAAAACTAGTGTGGATCCTGAATTATTTAGTTCCCTCCTACCCCTGTCTCCTTCACCACCCTCCATTTCTTCTCCCCACCTCCCAAAAGAATCCCAAGCCTCAAATCCATAAGCTCAATACCAAATACATCTTAAAGATTACTCAAATTTTCAATGAATTTTCTAGACTAGATCAAGGGAGTTTGCTCAGAGAATAGGAGATTCAGTGTGGAGGTCCTGAGGCTCAGGAGTGGACTCTCAGCCCTTTCTGCTCTTGTTTGACTGTTGGGTCAGGAATGGGGGAGGAGAGGAGAACAGGAAGTGCCTCCTTCACTCTCTTCAGACTGGGCTGGGACTGGAAGAGAAGCTCTTAGGTAGAGCCCATTGATTCTCCTCCTCCAGACTCTGAGGACAAGAGCTTGGTGCAATCCAACACCCACGCTCATTTGTAACCTGTCAGGGTGTCTGCCTGGCTGGAGGCCTGGGGCTGGTGCTAGGGCAAGTCCAGGAGGGCAAGAGTTCAGGGAGGGATCTTTGTAAACAATTGAGCTCAGGAAAGGAAGAGAAGCAGGTGGGACAGGTCCCGAGAGAAACCTCAAAACTACTCAGGTTTCCCCACCCACAAAAAGGGCAGGGTGAGCGCTCCCCACGCTGCAACAAACCCCAAAGTTATCCTTCAGTCTCTGTGTCTCCATTTTTCTGTTTCCCATTCCCCATCATTTTGCCTTTCCTCTACAGTCACCTCTCCAGCTTTCTATTTTTGTCCCCAGAATCACACGGCCTTTCTCTTCTCTTAGTAACTGTAAGCCTTGCTTAGCCCCCAACCAAGAAAGACCTCAAAGCATTTCACAGGACCCTGCCCCTTTCCCTCCTCACATGTTACTTCGGACCCCTGCTTAGGACCAGGACAAGTTGGGGGAGGGGGGACAGCTGGTTACTTCTTTAAGAGATACAATAGGAGAGGGTGAGATAATGTTCACTGCCAAAGGGATGAGGGCAGACAAAGGAAAGGAGAACTGAGATGGGAGGCAGGGGTGGCCTGCAGGGAGATTGAAGAGAAAAGGGTGTTGAGGTAAGGGTAAGCATATTTCTATTTCCCAGAAACTTTTTGGGTTTGTAGATGTTCCCAGCTTTTTCCTCTGACTTTAAGATGTTCTCCACAGGGGCCTTTGAAGAAGAAGGGTATAGGAAACTAGGGTTTCTCTTTTAACCCCAAATCTGAGCTAGGCCTATATTTGAGTTAGGCCTAAATCTGAGCTAGGTCTGGCTGCCCTGCCTCTGAGAGACCTCACCCTTCTCTTTCCACTTTTCCCTCAACCCAGAGAGAACCTCCTCACCTCATTCCTTGCTCTCTTAATTATGGGAACAATCTGAGGTCTTAAGGAGGAAGTAAATTCCAATCAGTTTAATAAAACAGCAGAAATCTGTGTGGGAGCTAGGGAAATGCAGTCTCCCGATTAACAGCTGAAGTCTCCAGCAGTCCATTATTAGTGACAAAAAGAAAAGGGGGTGGGGCAAAAGTGCCTCAAGTTATGCTGTCAGTGATTGCTTTACCCTCAGCTCCCCAAAGTCACTATAATCTCCACTTCATCCCTGAGTCTTGCTTCCTCTCTCATGCAGCAGAAAGATTTAAACTTTTCCCAAAATCCCTGCTGGCTCTCCCAGGCCCAGCAGAAAGAACTGGGAGAAAAATCAACTTGGCTCTCTAGGTTCCCAATTCTCTTCCTCCTAGAAAGAAGATTCACCATCTGACCTGAGGAGAAAGTCTGTGGAGCCTGGATTCCCTACTAATCCCACAGCTGAGGGCAAACCAAAACAAACAAGGACAAGTAATCCACATCTGGAGTAACGTGTGGGCTATAGGGTTTTCTGGTTGACCAAATGAACTTCACCAGAGAAGGTATGATGGTCCCAACACCCAAGTGAAATAAAGTTGATTTCCTCATTTATATCATCTACTTAGATAGGACGTATAGGAGAGCAAGGAGAACATAGGAATGCTTAGAACTGAAATTATGTTTGAGAGGTGCTAGTCCTTAGCACACTGAGTATGCAGACATGGGAACAATTCTAATCAGAAGGAGGATGTGTTAGAAGTTTACACTTGATTCTGGCCTTTTCTGTGGAGGAAGCTGTTTTAGCTGGGGATTGGCAGGAGCAATTCGAACAGTTCTTTCCTTAGGTATTTAAGTGTCTCTCTGCCTGCTCTCCTCAGCCCAGATCTTGAAGCCAAGCTCAAGATCAAAGCTTGGAACTTAAGAATTAAAAAGATATTCAGGGTTATAACTTTTTCTCTGTGAAAGATCAGACAGAGGCCGAAAACCAGGACTATAGGCTTATTTCTCCTGTTTGTGGGCAGGATGGTTTTAAACTCAGTGGTATTTGTTTTAATGCAAGCTAATTAAATTGTCACAAATCTGGTTAAGAACCAGAGACTATAGGTGGTGCATATTGTAATTCAAATACTACTAGTTTGGGGGCCAGAATACTTGGGTTCAAATTCTTGCTTGACCAGTTCTTAGCATTATGACCCTGGACAAGTTTTCTGGTTTCTGAGTCTCAGCCTCAGAGAAGAAGAATGGGTTTAATAGTACTTATTTCACTGCATTGTTAGTAATATTAAAGTAAACAAGAAAATATAAGCCATAGAGAACTCTATAGAGGTATGATATTAACATTACATGCACATTCTGAAATAGTATGAGTCAGTCTTCTGTTTTTTAATAAAACTAGCATATTAAAATATGGAAATATGTGATAGGAAAATAGCATATGTGCTATATTTTCATGTAACATATCATCATATATTATACAATATGTACTTTATCATATGCAAATTTCACTGAGAATTGCGACGGTTGGCTCTGTTTAGACAGGGGATTTTTTTTTTCTAAGTTGAAGAGTTTTCTGATAATTGTAACCCAATATTATATAATCTATAAAGAACCCAAATCATTAAAATTGCAGCAGAAAGGTTTGAAGTTGGATATTAACAAGAACTTCCTGATCTTACCAATATTTGGGGAAAGTTTTCTAAGGAGGACATTGTCTCTCTTCCTTGAGGGATTCATTAGAAACTGTCCTTCCTGGGAGGTTAGACCTCACTTCTAGAATCTAGATAGATCAGCAGGATGCAAACTTTCATCTGGGTCAAAATGTAAGTCAGAGAGTTGGGATCTTTCTAAAAGGAAAGATTCGAGTGACAGGAAGAAGAACTGACATAATTTCCTACTGGTTTGGGTTTATCCAAGTGTGGTAGTTGTGGCCAAAATATCCACTTTGGAAACTTCCGCAAGTTCTGATCAAACTGAATTTGTAAATGAATGACTGTCCAGACTGTGATTTTTCTGCGGCGGTCAGAGAAGGTTTTAGGAGGATTCTTTCACTGTTGACTCTTCATTCGAGGAGGAAGCAGTTTGTTAGATGTCCTTCAGGCACTAAATATCTGCCTCACCATTCAGTCTGGAGAGAGGATGCCCGGTGGGGGACAGAAGAACAGAGCTGAGCTGGAGAGTCATTGGAGGATTGGGGCCATACCAATATTGGAGCAAAGACTTGTAGGTGGAAAGGAGTGTGTGAATTTCCTGGGAAGAACTCTCCAGGCACAGGGCTCAGTCCGTAGCACTAATGTCCTTGGCTGTTTGTGGATGAGAGAGGAGGCAAGTAAGGCTGGAGTGGCTGGGCAGGCTGAGGGAGAGAGAGGTGACATTACAGAGGAAATAGATGAGGGGGGGGGGGAGCAGGGAAAGAGGATGAGGACATGGGGCCCTACTTTCTGCAAACTGAGGAAATGTATTTGACTAGAACACATTTCAAGAAGATGCACCATGGGGCCACTGAGTGCTTGTCAGAGACTTGGGGGAAAGGTGGGCAGGCCAATTCAGCGGGGCTATTTAGGGAGATCCAGCATTTGTACCAATGCTCTGATGCTCCAGCAAGCAGATGAAATCTGAGGAGGGGGACTTTTAAAGTCGAGTACACCATGTCAAAGAAGAAGTGTGGTGCCTGCCTCTTGTGGTATAAAACATCCTACTCTTTTTCAAACCAGGGTAAACATAACCAAGTGTTGGGGAAGGTGGCAGCGGATGAAAGCCAGCAGAAAACGGCTAGGACACTTCTTAATATTCATACTTATTGACTACCTGGCATCTGGCACACAGCACTGCATCCAATTACATGCCTGTTGAAAAGATTTCTCTCCTTACACATTTAAATAATGACTATGGCACAACTTTGGTGTAAAGATACAAATTAAAATTTGTTAAAATGGCTCCACTGGACACTTGGGAGGTGGGCAATTGTCACCACCTCCATTTAAAAGCACACAGCACCAGCTACAATAAATATTTAATGTATTGTTTGTGAAGACTAACGAATATACTTTTGGCACATAATGTACAGGACATTAGAGGCATTTAGTTCTTCCATTTATTTTACAGAAACTGAGGTCTAGAAAGGAGACGGGACTTGTCCAGGCATAAGTTACATTTTTTAAATGACTCAGTGCTATCGTGATTGCAAATAATTCCTCAATCTAATGGCCCTTTGCTTTCACTATAATATTAATGAGCCATTCTTCTTAAAAGAATGACTCATCAAAAGCAAGGCAGACTGACAAGCAGCTTTTGGGATGGCATTGAAATATTCCCATTCCAACCACAGTCAATTTATGTCCAGTTTGTGCTACAAGACCACTCACGTTGGGTCCTGGCCTAACCAGGACGAGATAAGAGAGTACAGCCACTTGGCACTGCCACTGTCCTTTAACCTGCCATCACTGGGGAGTCTACTGCCTTATCTGGGAACCCCTCCTCTTCTCCTTCCATCTCCATAGCCAACCAGGAAACTCAGACTAAAGAGGATGACCCCAGAGATGAGACAAGGAAGAAGAGCTAACTTGGAACACAGGTATCTTGAGTCCCCCTTCTTTATGAATCCCAAATTGCCAGGCATTCCTTTGAATTTGAATTTGGGTGGGGAGATTGAAAGCAGGAGTCATTTCCTTCTGAAAATGCATTGCCTCTTTGTTCTGCTGTGGTAGCATCAGAAATGGTGAGTTTTGTGAGTATAAGGAGAGAGAGAGAGAGAGAGAGAGAGAGAGAGAGAGAGAGAGAGAGAGAGAGAGAAATATTTGTGTGTTGCCTGTAAAAAGAGGTCCAACTGCTCCCTAATAATCAACCAAGGGAAATACTAAAACTCCCAATTTCCTTGGATTGACTGCTTTTCACCCCCAGGACTCACTAAGTACCTAGAACTAGACTGGTAGATTGAGCCTTTGGCTGGATCCTCCTGGCTCCACACTCACTTTGGCAGGAAGGAATCTGGTCTGATGCAGCCTCAGGCAGGAGCTGAGATTTGGGTTGGGGAAGCTTGGAAGGCAATAGCCAGGTAAAGTGGGTCAAAAATTCTTAAGCATTGGAGGAAGGCAGGGAGCAAGGTAGCACTATGATCTAGCTGTACTTCTCAAACTTTACTGTGCATATAAATTACTTGGGGATCTGTGAAATGGAGTTTTTGATTCTCTTTGGAGTGGGGCCTAAGATTCTGCATTTCTAACTAGCTCACGGGGAGGGCTGATGCTGCTGGGCCACAGAGCAGCAAGACTCTTACAGAACCAGAGCCTCAGAGGCCCCTGAGTATTGCACACCAAGCCCTGATCCCAAGATGTGAATTCTCTCCAGCAGAGCAGATCCTGCCTTTTTTGGCATTGATGAAGGGTGCTCTCTTTTTGACCAAAGAAAGCTGGAAGGTGAGCAATTAGCAAGATCCTTCTGATCCTTCTTGATCTTTGTAACAACCTGTGATAGCTGAAAGAGCATTTTTAATTAGACCAAATTATCCAGTTTGGCTGTACATAGAAATCAAAGCCCCAGCTGAAATGTCTGTTTCATTTTGCTAGTGTGGAAATGGCTATGTGCTGTGATTTTTAAGATGTTAAACACTGCCTATGGGCATATTTTGTAGGGAAATAAACACATAGCCCAATAAAATATATAGTGTGGTTTTAATATATTGTATACTCACTTATTTATGAGGAAAATAAACACACGAGCCAATAAGCTGTGTATTATTACTTTAATATATTGAATTTATTTCATACCTATATATTTTATGAGGAAAAATAAACTAATAAGATACACGATATTGTTATAACACATCTAATTGTTCTATGTTAATTTATTTGTGAAAGAAATGAGTGCAATTTAACATGACATAAGATTATTTAATGCAGAAGGCGGATTCTATATTAAGACAGTTTAAGGGATTAAATTTCAGCTGAATAAGATGTGTGTACTTCCCACACTGAGGGTCCAGTTTGAAAAAAAAAATATTCAGAGGCCTGTCTGGTCCTATATGTCATGACCTATGCTGGCTTCTGGCTTCTCCTGACAGTTGTTGCCTGTTGGTGCCCGGGACTGCAAGTCCTCGGCCTGTTGGTCCAGGGGCACGTCTTGGAGGCCCAAGAAATAAACTGATTTTAGATACTGGCAGCATCTGCTAGGGAGGTAGCTCTGCGGTGTCTATTTCTGGGCCCGAGAAATATTAAATAAACCTAAGGAGGATGGATTGCTTTCCAGGGCCCTTTAAATCTCCACGTTCCCCGGAAGAAAGCAGAAGGCAGATGGGGAAGATCGATCCCGGCTTCCCGCTTACGGGGTGTGCAAGTGGCCAGGCCTGGGAGGTGGGGGATAGGAGCTAGTGTGGAGATGGCAAATGAAGTTGTTGGCAAAGACAGGTAGGTCTGCATTTGGAGAAAGCTCTGGGCAGGCTGCAATCCCAGAGCGAAGGATCAAAAGCCTGAGTCGCCCAGGCGGACCCGGGCCTGCAGACCCGGCGCGCCCCCTCCCCTCCCCTCCGCTCCGCTTCTCATCCCCACGCGGACTCCCCATCCATCTCGCGTCCTCGGCATCCACTGGGCTCATTTTTTAAAAATAAAACCAAAACTGGAAGGAGACGCCCTGGCTCCCTTTCTGCACTGGTGTCTGAACGGTCCAGAAAGGAGAAAGAGCCGTCATGGCGGCTCTTCCCTCGCCTCCCCACCGCCCGGCCCCAGCGCCATTTTGAGCATCATCCTTGCTTCCCCGTCTCCCTCCCGCACTCCTCGCTCTTCCTTCCCTCCCTGCAGGCCAAGCGCCTGCCGGCGCTGCCCGGGCTCCCTGGGCCGGTCGGCCCGCCGCCTCCCGGACGCTGTCCCAGCCCCAGAGCGACTGCGGGACGAAGAGCATCGGTGCCGGCCCCGCTGCGTTTCTCCCGCGGCCTCCTTCCTTCCTTCCCTCCCACGTGGAGGCCCTTTATCCTCACGGGGCACGGGGCACGGGGATCTGCTTCCCGAGAAAAGCCCGAAGCCCGCTCCACGCCTTCGCCGGGCCGAGCCTCCAGGCCTCGCGTCCCCAGGCGTCCTGCGCGCCGGGGAAAGCCGTTTGGAGCGCGGCAGCTTGGAGCCCGGAGACCCCGGGACCCCTCCCAATTCCATGTCCTCTCTGCGGCCCTCGGCCCAGGCTCCCACCGCGTGTCCGAGGCCTCCTCTCCCCGGACCCTCTCCTGTGGGCAGCACCCCTCTCCCTGCACCCGCCCACCTTTCTACGCGGAGGCCGGGAACACGCGCGCGGGGCCAAAGGCTATCGGTGGGGCGGTGGCGAGGTGACCCAGCTTCCAGCAAACCTCCCTCCAGGCTCGGAGCTGCGGGAGGAGAAGCGGGGGCCGAGTGGGGCCGTTTTTGTACCACCCGGACTTAGCCCGCCCGGGACCAGACCAAGCCCGGGGGGAACCCAGGGCGTCAGACCGGCCTAAGGGCTTCGGGGGAAGGGGCTGCGTCCCAACACAAACACTCGTTTTCGTATAATAAAGACATTTATTTAATCTATGAAAATAATGTACAATAAATACTTTCCCCTTTTCCTATTATTAAAGAGTTTTAATAAATAATCTACGGTCTAAAACTTAAAAAAAAAGTGGAAAATAGGCTCTTCTAGTTCTTTTTAAAGAAAAGCCCCCCACCCCCACCCCTACAGTGTCATTATTCCTGAGATTTCGTTGGAAAAAGTCTACCAAACGGAATTTTTCTGTGGTTTCAAAAAGACACCCGAGTATCCAATATTTTAGAGAGAGAAGAAAGGAAGTGGGTTAAACGCTAATTCAATAATACCTGAATTTTAGCAAAATACATAAAGAAATCTAAACCACTTGGGGGTTGGGGGCTCCTGGGAGGCGGGGGGGCGGGCAGAAAGGCCGGGAGGAGGAGACGGTTAGGGGAACTGCAGGTCGATGGCACAGAGGGTGCTGGTGAAGAAGTCCAGGTCTTCCTCGGAAAGGGGAACAGGGCTGTCGAGCGAGCCCTGCAGGCTGGGGGAGAGGCCTCCGGACAGCTGGAGACAGGAGTCGGCCGCGAAGAAGTTGAGGTCGGGCAAGAAAGGCGAATCCTGCCGCTCAGGGAAGGCCTCCTCGGGCAACAGCTCCGGTTCCAGCCCGCGGGGCCCGCGCAAGGCGCAGTCGGGGCTCGGCGTCCCCGCGCCCTCCGGGCGAGAGGTCAAAGGCGGGGCGCACGGAGCGCCCAGGGGGCCTGGGGCGACCTCGGACGCGTGAGAGCAGGCTTCCCGCGCCACCCGCGAGGCGGAGAGGCGGCCGGGGCTGGCCACAGGTTCCGGGGCGGGCTCGCCAGTGTCCTCTAGAGAGCCCGGGCAGGCTGGCTCCCCGTCGGGCGGCTCTCGGTGCTGCGTCTGCCGCTTGTGCTTCATGCGCCGGTTCTGGAACCACACTTTGACCTGTCTCTCGGTGAGGTCCAATAAGGCCGCGATCTCAACGCGGCGCGGCCGGCACAGGTACTTGTTAAAGTGGAACTCCTTCTCCAGCTCCAGCAGCTGCGTGTTGGTGTAAGCCGTGCGCAGCCTGCGCGCCCCGCCGCCGGCCGCCTCCGCCAGCCCCGGGCCATCTGCTGGGAAAGCAGACGGAGCATCAGAGCGGTCCGCATCCTCCTCCCAACCTCAGTTCAGCTGAAATAAAAGACTGTTCCATCCGCCGAAAACAGTAGCAGCTGCACCCCTTCCTTCCCGCCCACCAAAGCGGCTCGCTCTCATTGCTTTTCCCTTCTTCCCCGTCCCTCTCGCCTGCACAGCCGGCCCAGGTCAGGGCAAAGCATTCAGAGAGCCGCCCACGGGCCATGCAGGGGTTAGAACCGGCTCCCCTTTGCCCCTGGAACCTCAGAGCCTCCCCCAGGTCCTCCGAGTGGACCCCTTAATTCAGACACCACCCAGGGAGGGGGTGTATAAAGAAAGATGGTTCCTCACCTCCTTTCCTCCCTAGCTCCTCGATTCCCCCTCCTGTGTCAGAGCTGGGGGAAATGGGACCGAATCTTTTCCTGTCCTCAGATTCAGCCCCAACAACAACACACATTCATCCCTCCTCACAGATAAAGGGCAATGGAATTCCCTTCTAGCAGAGAAAAAGCTCTTCCCCAACTAGCTTCCAAAATCTGCTGGGGGGGCGGGAGGCGGGAGGGACGGAATCTGGCAGCGGCCAGGCCTGAACCCCAGCGGTCTGTTCTGCTGCCTTGTCACTGAAATCAACGGGGCAAGGAACCCCAACAGGCTTGCCACCTTTTCTTCCTCCCCCATCGCTCTTTCTCCCCCTGTCTTCTAGCTGCCCTTCACCCCACCCCTACTACCCCTTTTACTGACCTGTGGGCGAGCCGACCCCGGAGGCTGGGACCGAGGAGGCGGCCGGAGGAGACGTGGCAAATTGGCTGGGTTTCTTGGCGGATTTCTTCTCTTTCATCCAGGGGAACTCGGGGGCCAGGGGGGCGGCGGGGAGCGGCGGCGGCGGCGGCTGAGCGGGCCCATCTTCGGCTCGCTTTTGGCTCCCGGGTCTCTGAAGGGTGGAGGCGCCGAGCTGGAGGCTGGGGAAGGTTTGCTCGAAAGGAGGAGGAGGAGGAATTAATGTCGACTCCTTGATTGATGAAGTTTGAAATGTCTCCAAGACAGCGGGAAAGGAAGTCAGACACTCGGCGAGCGATGGCTGGCTGTTTATAAACCCAATCTCCCTCTCAAATTCAAAATTCATGGCTTTCAATGGTGGGGGAGGGGGCCTGCTGGGGGGGGCGTCAGGAGGGAGGATCGGAAGGGACCCCCCCTCCTGCCCCCCCCAGGTTTATGTGATGGAACGATTTTGGGAGGGAGGGATTTTGCTGTCTCTCTCTTTTTTTAAATTTTGGGCCTTTATAATTGTATATTGCTGATAAATACAAGCGTATGGGGACTCTCTCTATTAAACCCAGGACTCTGGCGAAATTGCAGGGAATTCGTGGTCACGGGACCAGACTCGGCCAATCGCTGGTCTGGGCCTGGTGGAAAACAGAGAGCATTATTTGCTTTAATTGATTCAAAAACTCTAGAGGACCCCCGACCTGGACACCATGAGCCCCCCAGTCCTTCACTCCCTCTCCCCAATGCCTCCCTTTCTTAAGAGAGAGAGAGAGAGAGAGAGAGAGAGAGAGAGAGAACATTTCCCTCATCTCCTTCAGAGAATTAAAATCTTCCAGAAGCCTGGAAAACAAGAGTATCTAAGGGATAGATTTTCCTCTTTTCGAAATATTTTAATAGAGTTAATTGCTTTATGTACATGGCCAGCAGCATCTTCCCCCATCCCCCAAAAAGGAAGGTTGAGTGAGGATCTCAATGTGACAGGAAGAGGTAGTAGAAAGAGGCTTTCCCGCCAGCCTTGGGGACAAGTCGGTGTTAAGGTGCAATAGGGAAGAGAAGAGATTTACAATCATCAGCACCACTATCCCCATCCCACCCTCCAAAAGCAACAGATAAATCTCAGGAAATCGACAGGCACTCCCAGGCTGACACAGAGGAGTGAAATAGATGGTGAGAGGCCCTTTTGGGCCTCTGGCCTCCACAGCTGTGTGGTCTCAGTCCCCCTTCTGCCCAGTGTTTGCAGCATTGCCCCTGCCCCTATGTCCACCCACCTCACCTGCCTTCCTCACCTGGAGGCATCTGCACTCCTCTATGGCACGCCCCCTCAAGGGCCGGGGTCTAAAATGCATAGCACCACTCAAGCCTCAAGCCTGTATCTGTATCTATACCCAGGAACATGAACAAGAACCAAGGTGGCCACCCATTTATTTAACTTGAAACATTCTCAAAGTTGGGGGGGGGGGATTTTCTCCCCTAGGACAAAGAGATGCCCCCTCCTATTTTTATCATTGTGCTAGTTTTAAAAAAAAAAAATCACTGTCAAGAAAGAATTCCCTGAACATGGAGGGGGTGGGAATAATGGCCACTGAGATGATATTCCTTTCCTGGCCCCGGAGGGAATTTTTGTTTTTTATTTATTTTAAAAGGATCCAGATAGTCGGAACTTCAGGGCGTGCTGTAATTTACTGCAGAGAGGAGGCACAAGACTTAGGGTTCCAAGCAATTGGTGGTAAACCAAATCTCAAAGCAGAAAATGAAAAGTCGATCTGGGGGAAGATTTTTAAATAAGTGGGTCAGAGGGACGGAGAGGAGATGAGGCGATCAATCTTAGCCCCCTGACAGCTCCCTCGGATGGCATCAAAGAATTTGGCTCTTTGGGAAAGCAGAGGGAACAGCCGAAATTCCCCATCCCTTTAAAAGGCCTGGGGGTGGGTGGTGTTAGCACAAGAGAAAGGTGATTCTGGGAGATGGGGAAACAGATGGGAAATGGGGACAGAGGGTAGGGCGCTGAGTTGGGTGGAAAGTTTGTCTGGAGAACTCCCACGGCTCTGGCCTCCCCTCCCCCTCCTGGCTCCCAGCTGCCCAGCAAGGAGGAGAAGGCTGGTTAGCAGAGAAATGGCAACTCAGCCGGGAGCTGGAACTAGAAACTTTCTGTCAATGCAAACCT
Source organism: Plecotus auritus (assembly GCF_963455305.1). NCBI lineage: Eukaryota > Metazoa > Chordata > Mammalia > Chiroptera > Vespertilionidae > Plecotus > Plecotus auritus. Next base: position 11,314,763 of record NC_137774.1, read on the forward strand.
CCGCGTGGGTGGCGGTGAGTATTCATCCGCGTGGGTTGTGGTGAGTATTTAAAAAAGACCGAGATGTCTGAATCGAAGGTTGGGGCTGGAGGAGAGCCAGTTGGAGGTGGGAGCTGCGGGGACAGGGGGTGGCCGGTCTGGCAAGCTCTGGAGGGCTCAAAGAGAACTGCTACGAACTGGACAAACTGGCCAGAGACGGTTATGTCCAGCTCAGCTCCAAAGAAAGCACAATTTACCATGGGGAGGTGTGGATGGGGACGCTCTCTCTCAGCCACCCCCTTGAGAAGCCCTGAAAGTATTTTCACGGGCTCTGGAGCTGGCTGCAGGGTCGAGGGCTTCTGCCGGCACCAGCCGGCCAAGCCTGTCCCTGCAGGAAATACGGCTCCCCCTAACCCTGCTGACAGGTTTTACTGCCAGATTAGAGAAGAGCAGAAAACTTGGGTGTTAAAAGGGGCCAAGAGAGCCCTCCTTCCCGGAGACACGGCTCCCCCGCCCCCTGTTGTGCTGTGAATCTTACAGCACAGATATTTTCGCCATGACTTTGCCTGCTGAGCTAGCGCTGGAATCTCGCAGAAAAGAAAAAAAAAAAAAAAAAAAAAAAAGGTGGGGGACACCAAGCTAAGCCCGCCTTATTTTTCTTGTTTGCCAACCAGCTTTAAGCCAAAGCTCTGGTTTTCAAACTCGAGCTAAAATCTCGTTCTTGGCCTACCTCTCTCCTGCTAAATAATCAATCCGCTGCACCCCCAGAGCCAAACATGGCGCTTCATCTAGTTACATCATTCAGAAAATGTTATTCAGGGAAGAGGAAAAGAGAGGAAGAAAAACCCTTGAGCGTTATTTGATCCCAATCAAACTTTGCACGCTCTTATGCCTTTAAATTATAGCCTGACCCAATGCTAAATTGCTTGCTGCTTGGATGAGCCGAGTCCAGTTAAAATCCTACTGGGGGCGGGGGGTGGGAGGGGGTAGAACTCAGGTTGCTTTTTTTATTGTTATTTATTGTTGCATAAAGACTGTAATTACTAACCTTGGACTGCCAGGATGCAACATAAAAATGAAAATCAGCCCTCTCTTTAAGGCTGAGGGCCTGCAAAGATTCTCACCGACAACCCCCCCCCCATCACTTCTACCAAATATATGCTCCTAATTAAGCAATGCCTGCGCATCGCTTACAATTAGAATTATGCAACTCTTCAGCAAGCAGCCATCGCTTCCCTTTCAACGAATTAGCTCCATATTTCAGCCGCCCTGTCTCCTCGCTCTTATCGACTCCAGCGACGCAGCGGTGACATTTCATCTTTGACAGACCCTCTCTATCCTCGCTCCAATGTGATAAAACTTTTATGGAACCACGACTAAGAAATGAAGTTTTCCCAAGGATCGTGGAAACAGCCGCACATTAGCCCGGGGACTATTTTATTTACGCTTAGATCCAACAGCTTCTCCCACCCTCCTCCTCTCCCCGTTCCCTGGCTGCCTGGCTAGGGAAATCAAGTCGCCTCCTTTCCCTCCGCCCCCGGTTTTATTTAGTAATTTAATTTCACTTTAGTTTTAAGGTTTGACCTTAGAAGTCCAGGCCTCAGATTTTTTTTTTTTTTTAGATTAATCATTTTCCTTTGTTTTCATTTTAGACCCAATGGTGGTTGGGCTTCGGGTCACGTGACGACTTCTTTGTAGCTCCGGAAGAGAACTGTGAAGTTTAGGTTGCTTGGAAGGAGCAGTAATCTGCAGATTGTTGTTGTTGTTGTTGTTGTTGTTATGGGGGCGTGGGGGTAGAGGCAGGGGCTGGCCAAGGAAGTTGTAAGCCGAAGGAGCAAAAAGACAAAAGGTCAATGAGTGAGAAAAATGGAGAGGCAAAGAAGCCAAACAGAAAGACCTAGAGAGAGCACCCAAGAGTCCTCCTTCCTCCCAACTTGTTTCTTAAATCTTAGCTCAAGGAGTTGGCAGGATGTCCCAGGCTCCTATGAGAAAAGCTATATAAACATGAGATACAGCAAGGGGAGGTCGGCGCCTGAGCAGTGGACAAAAAGGCCAAGATAGGGTCTCCGGTGTCCTTATTCCCTTGGGGAAAATTTGGCCGTCAGCAGCCTCCCTCTGCTATCTAAATTGGACCACCAGGACAAGATAAAATTGATAACAGAAAGTTTATTCAAGAATTGTTTGACAGACAACCCTTTTAAGTAAGGAAAAAAGTAACTACGGAAGAACAAACAAAGTTCCAAGAGGGAATTAACTCTAATTCTACAAATTCAGGACTATACAGTGACAATTAGGAGCTGAGTTCATGCCTTTTAGAACTAATTACAATTGCTCATAAGTACGAGTTTAACATAAATCTACAGCTCTTTTCTAGAGTACAATAATAACTAAAATAGCTGGTTTTACATGACAGGAAACACGTCCTTTATAACAAGTAAATACTAAAAAAAAAAAAAAAAAGTACAGTTTTTTTTTCCTTTTTCCCTCATATAAATACATAATGTAAGGGGATAAATAATACAAAAAAGAAAATATTTTAACAGGCTGTGACCAATAAATATATATGAAAATGTTCACTAGAACACACACTTTTTGAGCGATGCTGGACTCCTGCAGGCCCAGGCATCTCTCACAGTTGTTTTTATATCCATTAAAATGTAAACTCTAAGTGCAACGAAAGTGTCCTGTCAGGGGGTTGAGCAAGGCACACAGGCCCAGCTGCAGCCCCTGCCTGGGACAGACAGTTTGTTAAAATATACCCTGTTTTCACGTTAAGTCAAGAGAGCAACAGAAGAAAAAGTGTAGAAGAACCTCGTGTCTCCGATTGCTTTTTGTGGAAGGAGCGGGATGGACCTGGAGCTGAGATGGGTGGGAGGCAGTAGAATGGGCAAACCCTCGGTCCTGACAATTTGCCTGCCCTCACCTCCCAGCTTTCCCATAAAAGAAAAAAATATATATATTTATAATATAGACAGCTTTGACTTTCAAGATCTCTCACCATCCCTGAGCCCTCTGAAAACTGTAATTGATGGGGTCGGGGTATAGATATTAATGTCCTAGAGCAGAAAAATATGGTGCTAGAAGGGAGTGCCCAATTAACCTCAAAGAGATGGGAGGACATTTGAGACTTCAGGGAGGTGGGAGGGGTTCGTGCTTGGTGCCCCTGGTTTTGAAATGTTTTCTAATTCTTTTTAAAGGAGAATGGCAAGGGGGGAAAAAAATCAAGATTTGGGGGAATTACCCACAGAGACTGAAGGTAAGTTGGTTGGTTGGTGATGGCCTAGCCATCTTGTCTGTGTTTTTAAAATGTGCTTCTCTACCTTGTTGCCCTGTCTCCTCCCTCTAGCCCACTCCCAAGCCTGCAGTACCAACTGCATATTGCCAGAGGCCTAGGGTATGTCACCTCCAATCTGCTGGGGGTCCCTTTTCAGTGGGTAGGCAGACAGATGGAACAAGGGCTGGAGGATCTTCAAAAAGCAACCTCTCGGGCCAAGGAGGGAAGGAACTCCAGGCCCGTCCTTCACAGGAAGCCTGGTTGCCAAGTCCCTGCCTCTTCCTTCAGACCTCCAGGCTACCGCTCCAGGCTCTCCCCCACCCCTTGACCTCATCCCTCCGCCCTCCCTCTCCCATCACAGGTGTGTTAACTTGGGCGCTTCTTGGATTCTACCCTGAGGAGGAGGCGCATGGTGAGAGGAGAGGTCTGTGTAGGTGGGGTGGGGGTCGCAGGGTCCGTGGTGCTGGCTGGGGGCCATAGGGGGCGCCCCGTTGTAGTCCAGGTTCCCCGAGGGGTGGTGGGAAAGGTGGTTGAGGCTGTAGAGGGAGGGGCCGGCAGGGGGCGGCAGCGGATCCACGTAGCCGCCCCCGCCTACGTACACCGGGCTACCCTGCATGGTGGGCGTCCCGTAGGCGCCCCCGTTGGCTTGGAGAACGTGGGGCTCGTAATCGGGCGCCGGCGTGGGGGGGTATTTCTGTGGGGCGACGCAGCCTTTGAGAGAGGGCTGGTAGTTGGAGGACAGCGCGTAGGCATTCTGATGGGCTTTGCCGAAGGTGGGAGGGGACGGGCTCTCGTAGCTGGGGGTCATGGAGTGTAAGGCGTTCATGAAGCCGGCGGTGGACTGCATGGGCTGCGGGGGACTGCCGGCGGGGGAGGGGCCCCCCGACGACGAGGCCAGGCCCTTGGCCTTCTGGTCCTTCTTGTACTTCATGCGCCGGTTCTGGAACCAGATCTTGATCTGCCGCTCGCTGAGGTTCAGCAGGTTGGCCATCTCCACGCGGCGCGGCCGGCACAGGTAGCGGTTGAAGTGGAACTCCTTTTCCAGCTCCACCAGCTGCGCGCTCGTGTATGCCGTCCGCGCCCGCTTGGACGCCGCCGATCCCGGGGGGCTCTTGTCCCCTCCCCCGCCGCTGCCGCCCCCGCCGCTGCCGCCACTACCTCCTCCGCCTCCGCCGCCGCCGCTGCCGCCGCCACCACCGCAGCCCTCCGCTGGATCCGAGGGGGAGGGGTGGGAAGGGGAGAAAATGAAATAAAAGATAATTACTGAACACGCCGAAATTGAATGCATCGTTTCTTAATAAATCCAGGCCTGGACTCGGATCCCCCGCCGCCTCCCCTTCCCGTCCCCGCCTCCTCCTTGCTCCCCCCCACCCCCAACGCCCGTCGCATTAGCGGACACTCTATAATAGTGGCATTTATTAAGAGACCTGTTCTCCTCTCGCTGCCCCAGCTTATGAAAATTTGATCATGTCACGCAGACAGAGCCACATGGCCATTTATTTAGGGCTGGATTTTCTCTCGCACGCGTTCTCCCCCATCCTCAATTCCAGGTCTGGGAAGACACTCCCCCCTTTCCTGCTCCTGTCTGTGACCAGGATGGGTGGCCGAGGGAGACCCCTGAGGAATCAGGACATCCGTGGGCAGGACACCGGAGTGTGGCGCGAAGAGGGTGCCCCGTGCCTGGAGGCCGGGACCCCGGGCCGCCCGAGAGATTGTGATTAATACCCACAGTAATCATACTTAATAATAATCAATCGTGGACGGCTCTGCGTCTACTGGCAGAATGTCTGGTGGCTCCGCGGCCTTCGAAGGGCTGAGGCCCAGCGCCCGGCCTTCTGGAGCTCTCGGACTGGGGTGGAGGGTGGCCGGAGGGAGAGGGTGTTAGTGGGGTCAGGGGTCATCAGGTGGTGGGAGGTCAGGGAGCTGCCCCGCTGCCACCTCCACCTGATATTGTTCCCAGGCCGCCGCCTGGGCGCCTAGGGGCTGGGTGCTAGAATAACAGTGACATTCCTGGCCCGGACAAAAGCGCACGGTGAGGAAGGCAGAGAGCTGGTACCTGTGCCGGGGGAGCTGTTTTTCAGCTTGGACGTTTGCCTCGACTCTTTCATCCAGGGGAATATCTGTTTGGTGAGGGTGGAGTTGGAGCCGGGACCGCATTTGGGGGGGCCGCTTTTGCCGGACCCGCCCCCATTGCTGCTGTTGCTAGTGGTACTGGTAGGTGCGGCGCTGGGCGGGGGTGAGCCGGGCGGGGCGGGCAGGGGCTCGGGGGCCAGGCCCGGCCTCATGCAGCTGCCGTTGAGCTCCTTGCTCTTAGCATGCGGGGCGGCGTTGCCCAGGGATTGCAGCGAGCACGCCGAGCGCTGGTAGTCACCCTCCAGGTGCGTGGCGGCCTGGAAGGGGGGTTGGGGGGCACCATCGTAGCCGAAGCCATTACTGCCGGGGTACGAGGAGTAGCCTCCGAAGAGTGCAGCCGAGGCGTTGTCGTAGTAGGTGGCTTTCTGCATCGCTGGGCGAAACCCGGGCAGTGGGTGGCAACTTGCAAGGGCCTGATACCCTCACGACCGGACATTGGCACCCCTGGGGGTCACGTGAGGCGCCGGACCCCCCCTCCCCTTTCTGCCCCCCTCCTCCCGGGGTCTGTTCGGAGCCGCTGACCTGCGGGGTGAGAGAAGAGACACAAGGGGGAGAAGAGGACTGGGGCTCGAATCCATCTTAGGAACTGAAAAGGGAACTGACATCAATAGGGATTTTTCTTCTCCCCAACCCCAACATCTTCACAGCAGATGCTGAGGCCACTTCCTGGCCGGCAATGGGTTTTTCTTATTTCAACGCTTTAATTTTAAAGTAAAAGCCCACCGGTTTTCATTTCCACTTAAAAATTAGGACTGTACTCCTTTGGGGGTCTGGCTAGGTATAGAATCTTATTACTTACTGCAAAAGTCACTGCTTTCTCTCCTGCCAGCACACTAGCCTCTAACCTCTCCTCCTTCCTCCCCCTGTCTCCTCCACCCCAACTCTGGAGAGGGTGGCTCAAGAGGGGGGAGACTGGGAGACTCTAAAAGCATCAGCAATACCCTTCTCTGAGCTGAGGCCTCCTGCCTCCTGCCTCTGCCTCCCTCTCACCCACGCAGAGGCTCATCTGGAGGAAAAACAGCTCCGAAAGAGACAGAAGGAAGAAGCATGGTGAGCAGAGAACCTTCTTGTGTAAGGGATCCTCTCCTCTCACAAAGACAATAACAACGGCCTGACCTAGAAACTTCCTGAAGACTTTCAACCTCCTGAACCAGAGGAACTGGGCCTTTCCCGCGTCCCTGCGTGTCCCTGCTCCAGGTATCACCACCTCCAGTCTAAGTCTTTGCCCAGCCAAGTCTGGGACCCTGGCCAGCCGCCCCCATGGGGCCCCCAAATGGAGCAGGATTGTTTCAATTCTCCGGCCGGGCTGGTTGGTGCTGTGACCATTTGGCCCAGATCTCCTCCCTCCTTCATTTTTTTCACGGGACTTAATTTTTCCCACCCTTTTCTTGACAGTTTGTTTCCTCTGACTGCTTCCAACGAAGAAAAGAAGAAAGAAACTGGATAACTGCAGGACTTTTCTACCAAGAGATGGGAAAAGACTTTCTAAAAGAGAAAAAAAATTCCCTAGGAAAAAAAAGTCAACAACGCAATTTGAACAATATTATTCTCTGGACTGGAAACTGGGTGCCCCTGAGGACTAAAGTTCTCTGGGGCAACATTTTTTTAATAAAATCATTTTGTTTTCATGCAGCCTTTTTAAAGTGTGCCGGGAAAATAAAGGTTCAAGCTGTCATAGGATTTTGTATATTTCTTCTGAAACTTCTGACTTCACCCCACCCCCTCATCTGTCTTCCCCAATGCCTCACCATCACTTTTTCATAAAACCTCCAGACTGACCCTCTCTTCTGACATGTGAGTTTGGAATACTTAAATCTCATTCGGCCCAGCTGGCAAACTCCAAAGAAAACTAAAAATAGGAAAAGAAAAGAAAAGGAGTGTAGGTGAAGGAAGTCCCTCCCACCCATAAATCCCCTTCTTAATCGCACAGATTTATACTCAAAAGAAAGCCGGGGTGGCCCTAAGTTCCGATTGGTTTCTGGGAAGAATTTGTTCCTGGAAAATACACATGGGTCTGCAGAGCAGCAGGTCCTTTCAGGAAAACTGGAGTTCAATTGACCAGGCTGACCCAGCCCCTTTATTATTATTACCATTAGTCTCTGATGATTTAACCAAAATTAGCTCCGGAGCAGCCCTGGCTGAAGGGGGAATTAATTAACAGGCATCAGTTGAGTTTGTTATTAATAGATAGAAGAATAAAATAAAAACGTTGGAGGGGGTTGGCTGGCTGGGCCCCGGCTTTATTTAGGTCTAAATGATTGTTACAGCAGTAATGATGATGATGAGGAGGAGGGTGATAATAAAACCATAATTTGACTAGACGCCTGAGGCCGAAATTTCTGTCGCTCCCCCTGCAATAAACCCGCAAACCATTGCAGGACCGAGGCCAGGAGAGTGTGGGAAGCGGAGGAGCCTGGCGCGTGGTAGGAAAGAATGGAGACTCCGCCGCCGCCGCCGGGGAGAAAGGGCCCGGAAGGGTTGCGGAGGGGCTTAGCCCCCGGCCGCCGCCGCCGCCGCCGCCGCCGCCGGGCTGTCTGGGCCGCTGCTGCCGCGGAGGCTGGCCACTAGCTACGCTGGCCCACGGAGGCGACGAGAAAGCGTTCGGGACGCCGACCCGGTTAGCGGTGGCAGGTTCCAAGCGCTCCGGGCTGCGAGCCGAGCCCTACGGGCGACAGCAAGTTTGGGCGCGGGAGGTAACCGGATTAAAAGGCGCGTTAGCAACTCCGCTCCGGGACTTGGCCGGGCCGGGCTGGAGGGCGCCGAGGCCTGGCTGCCGGGACAGTGAGGAGAGGGGAAGGTGCCTAGGGCATCCGAGATCTGGGGATCCAGGAGAAGTGGGGGTGGGGAGCAGCTCTACCCAGCCAAACATGTCTATTTCCCTTGCCTCCATGTTGGAAAAATCCAGACTCCATATGGCTTCTCGGGAGGGAGCCGGTGGCTCCTGGCTTCCCCCCAGGGTCTCGCTGGAGTGAGCCACCCCCAGAACCCCACCTTGCAGGGCACACCGCTGGAAGAGCCGGGAGTCACAATAGCGGGGGGGAAGCCCGGGGAGAGGGGATAGGCCACCTTCCAGGACTTAAAAAATAAATGAATGGGAGGAAAAATAAAACAGGGGAGGAAGAGAAAGGTTAGGCTCTTCTCATCAGCGGGAGAAAAAATTCTGCCCAGGACCTGGTTGCTAAAAGAAACGAAGAGAAAAGGAGAGAAGCAGGAAGAGAGAGGGAGAGAGGGAGGGAGAGAAGGAGAGAGAGAGAGAGGGAGGGAGGAAGGGAGGGAGGGAGAGAGAGAGAGAGAGAGAGAGAGAGAGAGAGTCAGTCGCTGCGTGGAAGGAAGCTTAAAGCTTGTGAACTCTTCTTGAACCGAGATTGGAGTCATATGGGCCATAAATCATTGAGACATACTCTCCGCCATTCACAAACTGATAGCCTATTTTAGTCCAGCTTACCTTAGCCACCGACGAGGGGAGAACAGGCAGACATAATATATATTCACATCGAGCCCCAGCGCGAGCGGCAGGCGAGAAATCTCCCCTCCTTGAAGGCAAAGGAAAAAAAGACCACTGTTTAAAGCTGCGTCGCCCCCCCTCCCCAATAGCCACCCCGGCTGGGGAGCCCGAGGGGCAGACCGGCCGGAGGTGCCGCGCGGCGTCCGCTTCAATTCACTCGGCTTAGGAGCGGGGGTGCGCAGGAGGGAGGGGGTGGGGGAGCGGGGAAAAAAGAGAAGACCGAAAGGTGCTTGGGCTGCTGGGCTCGCCGACAATCCAGCTCCGGGCTCCGCCACGGCCAAGTCGCCACAGTGTGGTTGCCCTATAAGACTGGTACGCCCTACTCTCCGTAACAATGGCCTCTGCTTTTGCACAGGGAAAAAAAAAAACCACACAGACACATACACACACACACACACACACACACACACACACACTCACACACACCCCACCTCTCCCCCTTTAGCAAGCTTAGATGCCTGATAAGGAGGGAAGGTGATGGTGGTATTGGGGGAGAGGGGATTTTTTACACCCCACCCCACCCCCACCCCCCAAAAAAGGGTGAGTAAGGAAAGAAGGTAGAGGTTTTGGATTTTTTTTTTTTTGTCTTTTCATTTTGTAAGAACAGGTACATTGTTAAATGGAGATTTTGGCAGGCGAGGCAGGGGGAGCCAAGGCTAGGCGAAGCCAGTTGGTGTTCCCAGCTCTTACCACCCCGTAGTAAACCATTATGCTAATTGAGAAGTAGCTGTTGGGAGGCCTAGTCAAAGGCACCGTCCGCCCTGGGGGTGGGGTGCTTGGCGCCCCTCTGTATTCATTTGCAGTGGAACACTAGGACTTTTTTTTTTTTTAAGTAGTTTCACTCCTCTGGGACTGGTGGCTGGGTCTTCCGCCCTCTGGCTCCGGCTCCCTCCCTCTGAGTCTCCCGGTCTGCTGCTTTTCTCCCCACACCCACTCTATTCTTCCTCTCTCCCCACAAATTTCCAGACCCAGTCTCCAACTGGTAGTGGGGGGGAGGCCAGATTTTTTTTAAACAGCCCCCTCCCCCCCCTTTTTTTTTGAGAACAGACAACAAGCGGTGAGTGATTATTTTAAAAACCCAGACCATCTTGCAGGGCGAGGGGGGCTGATGAGATGGTGACAAAAGGAGGACCCTGTGTTTAGCTTCAGCTCAAGACGGGCTGGCCGTAGTCTGTAAGAACTTCCCAGAGAAGTTTCTGTTGGGATTCTCACCTCTGGATGGGCAGAAGGGGCTAAGAGGTGATAAGGATATTTGTACTTCTAAGAAGATGAGAAGAACTAGCAAAATGGCTTAATTTTAAGTGAGCTGGCAGGAGAGGCAGAGGATAGTTGTTGTTGCTGTGATCATTATTATTATTCAGAACAAACCTGTTCTCTTAGCTCTGCAAGATGATGATTCTTGGCAGAAGTAAGGAAGATGATAAAAGCTAAACTTTTCTTAGGGTGTGTTTGAGAAGGGCGGGGAGGCCTGTAGGAGGAAGACAGGGGCCAAGAATGTAGGTGTCTGCAGATTTGGCTCGGGGGTGGGGAAGAGTCATGTTGGTGGAGGAAAAAGACAAAAAGCGCACCAGGACATTCCCAAAAGCAGGAGTGTTTGCAGCTCTGCCTAACTGCTGACTCTGGGTTTAGGGGGTAAAATAGGAGGCAAACGGTCTCTTTTTTTCCTACAAAGGCAGCTTGGAAAACTTATTCTCTTAACTTTTCGTGGATAGAACCAGTCACTACCCTGTGAGCTCCTGGTTAGAATATTTGGCTTTTGCCTTCTCCCATCTGGATGCACCAAGGAGAGATGGGACTGGGAGAACAAAGGTGAGAGATTGTTTCCAGCTATTCTATTGTCTTCCTTCCAGGAGAGGGTGGTTGTGTCTGGCAAAGCGTCCCTCATATCCTCACAAGCTCTGCTTTGGGCTGAGAAAAATACTCTATTCCCATAGGAAATGGTTCCTGGGCTCCTCTGGTCCCCCACTTCTTCCAGGCCCCCTAAGTCAGACTTTCTGGGTTGCAGCAGTAGGTTTCCTGGGGCCCTGCTGAATTAAGGAATGGGATACCCATGGCCTCCCTACCCTGAACCGCATGAGAGCTTTCACTATGATATTCCCAAGGATCCTACGGCCTCCTAGAGAGATGGTGGCTGAGAGAAAGGGTAGATGAGGATAGAGGGTGGGAGCCATTTTTCCTGTGTTCATCAATAGTATCAAGAAAAGAAAATGCCCAAGCCAGGCCCAATGTTGGGGCTCAAGCCATGACCCTCAAAGAGAGTGATTATGGCTGCATGAGTGTGTGGCTGCAAGGAATCTGTCCTGAGATCTCTAGTCCCTGGTTAGAGACCTGCCGAGTGGGACTCTGTAGCTTTGGGTCTGGTGGGTCAGGGACTCAGCCCAGGGAGGCTTCCAGAGGCTTAAGGGAACCAGCACCTTTGGGTCTTTTCTCTCACTCCCCAAAATTAAAAAGCCAAGAATGCATCTCAGACCCTCCATCTCTCCAAGCTGTTGCTAGAGAAGATCATCATGAAATTGAGAGAAGAGAAAACCTGGTTGTTTGTGGCTCCAAAGCTTTGCATCAAGGAGTAAAAAGAGAGCCTGGAGGGCACCCCACCAGCTGCCGGCCTGCAGGCCCGGGCTGCAGGCTGATCGGGCCTGGAGCTGAGCTGGGGGTGGAGGCGCTTTCCAGGGACAGCAGTGGACTATCCCCTCCTGGAGCCTCAACTCACGGTGGTGCCTCTAGCTACTCAAAGAAATGGGGTGTAGTGGGGTGGGAGCAAAAAGAAGAACTGGGGAGCAAGAAAACTAACCTGGAGAAAAAGTTCAGAAGACATGCACCCCCAAATGCGGTAGGAGATGAAGTGGGACTTCTTAAAAAGCAGAGCCCATTTGAAATGTATGGGAGGCAATTAGATCCCATTTTGATTTCTTTCTTGCCTTTTTTCTTCCTTTCTTGGAGATTTCTGGCTAGCCGGTTGCCCCAGATTGGGACTGGGAGGGTGGGGGGTGTGGATGGTAGAACAGGCGGCCCTGAAGGCTCCCATCTCGTTGGAGGTGTTGATGCAGGATTGGGACCTTTCAAACTTCAAGGGACAAAGGGAAGGCAGTGAGGAGTGTGGGCAGGGACCTTGGGGGGGGAGACACCAGAGGGGTCTGAGGGGAGACGTTGGGGTCTGGAGAAGAGGAGGGGAGAGGGCTTCAGCGATGCCAGGGGAGTCCTGATTCAGGGTTAGACTACAGAGAGGAGAGGAAACAATTTCTTCCTGGACTCAAGGCAGGGAAACTTAACAACTTAACTGTGTGTGTATGTGTGTGTTGAGAGAGAGAGAAATTGAAAAAAAAATGGAGAGAAAGATCAAGACACAGAGACCTTAGTGTAATCTAATAATTAAAGGCAAAACTTAACAATAAAGGTGAAAATTAGAGAAAATGTCCCCCTTCATAGACATTCTTTTCTCTCTGCTTCAGTTTCCGAAAAGCTAGAGTGCTCTCCTGGCACTGGCACTCCCCTCCCCCACTCCTAATCTGTACCCAGTACCAGGGGACACGGAGCACTTTAAACACCCTTGAGAAATCCCTGGCGGTCCAGCCTTCCAGGCCTTTGGGGGAGCATGTCCGTTTCTCCCCCCACCACCACCATATACAAAAAATCAAAGAGCAAACGAAAATTCCCCTCTCAAAAAGCACAAATTGGCTGGCCCGGTTAAAATCGATTTCTGATTGTCAGCCTTGGGGTGACCAAGGATTCTGCCCCCAGCTCAGCCTGCCCCAAATTCCGACCGCCGCAGGCCGATTGTGGAGGCACTCGGACCTGCAAGCCAAACGAGGCATCTAGGGATCTGTTTCTTTCTGGTCCTACCTGGGTTCCCAGACCCACACTCCTCTAGCTTCATTGCCCAACTTTGTTGCAGCGGCAGAGTCTTGTAAAGTTCACACACACACACCCAAATCTCCATCTAAATATTCATAACAATTTTAAAGCTGGGATTGTAAAATGGAAATTGCTACTAAAGACCACGCCTGGTATCTGGATCCTCCAACCTGCCTTCCTCCCACCCCAAGATGCCTGGAGCAGGAGGGAACAAAGGGGCAGCCACAACGCAGATTTGGCGCCTCAGCAGAGACCGGTGTAGACCGGGCATAGAACTGGCTCAGCAGAAACGGGGATCGAAAGAATAAAAAGGCCACTAGGGTTGAAGAAAAATCCAAGCTGTACTCTCCCCACAACCCCAAGTGACAGTGTGAAAAGGGAAGCAGGAGAAAACAGGGCAACCAAGAGAATTTGCAAAGACTCCTCGGTGACCATGGAGGCCGCCTGAAAGCGCTGAGGAGCAGCGGATGGGGCCGCCTGGGCCCAGTTGGGAGTTACCGGCAGGCGGGCGCCTTGCTGGCATATGAGCCCATGCTGAATCAGGGGTCCCGCCTCATCTAGAAACCTGGTCCTGGCCTAGCTAACCCACACCCGCACATGAAGAGAAAAAGGTGGACAAAGTAGAGAAGGCACCAGGGAGAGAGTCGGATCTGGGACAGCTGGGCAGGGGGTGGGGTGCTGGGGAAGGGAGGGAGACGCAGGCAAGGGAGGAACAGGGGCCCAGCCGCTGAGAGTGACTGCGCAGGTCTCCCCTGACAGATTGGATGTCTCTCTCCCAGTGACCTCTGTTTAACAGACAATAACTCACCGGATTAATGACCAATCAGCTGAAGGCCTTCCGAATTGCCTCCAAATATAAAACTCCGAAGTCGAATGAGATAGGGCCAGAGTCTGGACCTGCCAGCTCTTCGCTCTTCTCTCTCTCTCTCTCTCTCTCTATATATATATATATATATCTGGCCTGAGACTCTGATTTCCAGAACTAAGATGAGGTTGTTTCCCATCTCTCCCCACTTCCTCCAGCACAACTCATATCCCTGATCACACTTCCCAAGGCAGTCTGGGGAGCTCCCCCCCCCCCCAGTCTGTCTGGCCTCCTCATATCTCCACTCCTACAAGAAATCTCTCTTCTCATAACCATTAAACTTCTGAGAAACTCCCACCCTTCTTGAATGTTATTTTCTCCCAGTTTGGGGAAAGAGATGGAAAATGAGAGCGAGAATTGGTGGGAGAGGGTCCCCCACCTTGCAGGCCTATCCTGGCCGCCCTGGCAGAAGATCTGGTATAGTGCTATGGCACCACGTTTGCCCTCTCCTAGGAAGAGAGGGTCTGAGGACCTAGGGATCAGGGTGAAGCTGGGGGAGGTGGGGTAACCTGCCATCATAGAATCTAAATTCTAAAACCACAATTCAGTCCCTGGCTGGGGTAGAAGGGACTTCAAGAACTGCATTCTGAACAACTCCAGCCCCAGCTGGGCACCTCGGGGAAGAGTGCCTTGCTCTGTGAGGTTGAGCCCACCTTCCTTAGCGCCCCCTCCAAATGCCAATTCCAGCCCAATCCAGCTAGCAAGCCCCTCTCCACTGCCTTCTATTCCCATTGCTCTCCGAGACCTGAGCAGAATTCTCCTCTAATCTTCAGGAGGAGGAATGGTCCAGATTCCAGTAGATTTCCTAGAGCCAGTCTGAGTCACCATCCACTGCTCTGGATGGGCACGAACCCCTGTATATTGCAGATAAGCATGCAGTAACTTTTGTATGCAAGGGAGATGTTCCCAAGCACTAGAGAGTTACTCAAGGTCAGAACTGGGAAAACTTGGGGACCATCCTGTCCGCTCCTGTCATTGTTACAGATCCAGAAACTGAGACCAGGGAAGTGACTTGTCTTAAGTGACAAGTCATCCTTGGGGAAGTCAGGAGGCTTAAATTCTAGGTGTTCCAGATTGCCTGTATGAGCTGAAGCAGAGAACTCCTTGGGCCTCAGTATACCCTTCTGTAAAGCCAGAGCAGATGTGTGGAGGGGAGGAGTGGGCTAAATGACCCAAGGGCCCTTTTTGGACTGAGAGTTTGTGCTTCTCTGTGTGCTGATGTAAAAGTGAGCAACAACACCAAGCAGTGACAATAGACTAAGTTCAGACAATGACAATAAGGCAGAATATTTCCTTTGGGGATTTAAAAGCTTACACCTCTACCACCAAACACCAACTCCATCTCGGTCCTTCTTGCCCCACAGACTTTTACTGCTTTCCCGCTTGTGTGTGTTTATGTGGGGGGGTTGTTCTCCACCTTCATCACCAACTCAAAAGTGCTGATTTTGAACACAGGAACCTTAGCAGTAAATAATTAATTTGTATAATTAGAGGAGGAAGGCTTCGATCTGGCAATTTTTAACCAAAATTCAATGCACCCATTGTACCAGCCTGGCCTTCTCACCCGACCCCCAACTCTGCCCACACACCTACCAGCCCAGCTTCTCAACTGCCTCCCCCCAATTGGAGACCAGCATTCCCAAGATGGTCAGCAGGATTCCCCCAGTCAGACTCTGCTCCCTCCCCACAAAGTTCTGTTCCCTACCTGCCCCCCCCCCCCCCCCCCCCGCCTAGAAATCAGTCTGCCTGCAGCTGCCCTCTGCAGCTTGCTTTCCCTACCCCCTAAAGCTGTGCTGGGCTCCAGGTCCAGGCCCCCTGCTCTTGGGATACAAGTAATCCACCTCCCCAGCTCAAGATGCCCCAACAATCCAGCAATACAGCGAGTTTGCATTTCAAGAAACTCCCATTAATATCAATTTACTTCACTGAAACCTCGGGTTCTTCATCAAGTTGATGATTTATGATAAAATCAATTAAATTACGGCCACTTAGGGCCCAGCCGCTTCCTCTCAGATTTCATTGGTGCAGGACCCAAGTGTCTGGTGGAAAAATGCAAGTTTAGCTGGAGGCGAGGAAAGATAATTCTGCGGCTGAGAAAATTTAATGCGAAACAATTTCCAGGCAAAGCTGGGGCGTCTGGACAGAAACGCAAGAGCCACCAGTTGGCCTGCGGAAATAACGATCTGGGGGTCAAAAATATATTTCTCCCCACCCCCACCATCCTGCTCTGTTCCCCTTTGTGCTCCCTTGCCCCCCCCCCTCCCCCAAGCAGCAACTTCAGGGGAATTTGAGCAGTAATGGTGGAACCCAAGCCTGCCAAGGCCCAGCTTCAAACCACTGATCTCCCCTACTACCCCAGGCCTTCTCCTGCTCTCTGCCCCCCCTTCTCACCCAGCTATGCTCACTAGTTCCTCAGTCTCCCACAGCAAAGTTAAAGGTTCAAAGTGACTATCAGGTGGCGTGTGGGCAGATGACACAGAGGGCCAGGGGCCAGGCCAAGTGGACTCTGCTGCATGTGGCCGCGGGAGGAAGAACACCCAGGCGGAACCAGACAGTGCCCCATGGCGAGGGGACGGAGCAGCCAAGTGTGTGCGGAGCTGCCCCATCCCAGGGGACCAGGACCCGAGAACACCCGGCCTCCCCCCCCAGCTCCCTGGGTGCCCACTCACAAAGCCAGGCTGTGCCCAACAAACCCCATCCCGAGAACTGACACATACACGAACACACCTCCACGTGTGCCTGGGTGCACACTCTCCTTATAGCTCACACAGACCCACCACCTTCTGTGCCTCAGAGGGAGTTCCCACAATCTCCCCACATCTGAGAAAATAAATCCCAGAGCATCAGCCTGGCATCGCCTCCCGCTCCAAGGAGAGGGGCTGCCCCCGCCTCTGCTCTCGTTTGGTGTTTGGTTTCCAGAGCAGGCAGGGAGTAAACACAGCTTCTCTGCAGCCATAAATCACCCCCTCTCCTACCTTCTCAGTTTAACACCCGGCCTCAGCGCAACCCCTTGTAGTCGCAGCTTCAAATAGCCCGCAAGGTGCTAAAAGGCTTGGCCGAGGTGGCAGCTGGGCTGTGCGAGCCGGAGCCGGGCCCAGGCGCGTTTGCCCCCCTCCCCAGCAGATGCCCCTCGCAGCCCTGCAAAGCCCTCCACAGCCTCGAACACCCTTCCTGCGAGGGAGAGCTCCCCCACCCCCGAACCCCGTTCCTGTCCACACACCACATGCACACCCACATTCCTCCACTCTGCCCTGCACGCAGGGTCCCCTCGACCCCCGCAGCCCCTACCCGCCTCTTAAGTTGCCCTCATCTTTGTCTCCCACGGTTTGGATGCAGCCTCTGTGCCGACCCAGGAGAGAGGCCAGGACGGGCTCTCCACCCCGCCCCGCCCCGCCCCGCCCCGGGCACGGACTCCGCACCCACACTTACCTGTGCGTCTCCCGCTAGGGCGCAGGCCGTGCCAGGCCGCCGGGCGCGGGGCGCGCGCGGGAGCCACCGGCCAGGCTCGGGTCCCTCGGCCCCAGCTGGGGCTCGGCCGGCCGCATCCCGGTCATTCAACCCCGGGCGGCCCTGGGACGGGCGGGCGGACGCGGGGAGAGGCCCGGAAGCGCGGCCCGCACCCCGCCCCCGCCCCCGCCCCCGGCTTTGTTCGGCCTTCGAGGCCGCGGGGCGGCGGCGGGGCGCGCGGGGCTGCACTCGAGGCGCCCCTCTCTGGAGAAGCCGGGGGTCCCCCTCCGCCGGGCCGGCCGGGCACCGCGCTGGGCTCGGGGCTCGGAGAGCCGGCCAAGTGGCCAGGAAGGGGAGCCGCGACTGACGGGGGGCACGGCGAGGCGCGGGAGCGCCGGGGGCGCCATGGCGGAAGGGAAGGCGGGCGCACGGGCGGCTCTTCAATGTCACCAGCGAAATGGGTTCCATATGTCCGGCCCGGCGGAGAAGGGAGGGGAAGGGAGAGAGTTCTGGGCAGGACTGGACGGGGATGGGGGTGCCCCATGGAGGGAGCAGAGCAGCGGCGAGGGGGGGGAAGAGGGACTGGAGAGGCGAAAAGGGTTGCATTTTCCAGTTCCCCCGGAGTCTTTACAGGCTGCTTAGGCGGGTAGGAACTTTCGTTCCCTTTTCCCTTTTCTTTCCTGAAAGATGGGGGCGGGGGGAGGGAAGAGATCAGTGAAGGTAGCATCCGTTTGTTCAGGCTGGAGATCCCTGCGAGGGGATGTAGATTGGAGGTGAAAGGGAAAGTTCTGAGGCAGCTGGAAGATCCACCTCTCCCCTTCCCTAAGGGGAGGAACAGACCCAGACCCAGACCGCACCTAGGAGGGGAAAGAGCAGCCCAACAAGGAGCCCCGGGCCGGGTGTGAGAGAATTCCTCGTGGTGGAATTCTGTTTCGGGGCCAGTCCAACCATTACGTTACTCATGATGGTGGCAGAAGTGAGACTGAAGTGCCCAAGGCATCTTGGCCATTTCCTGAAACTTCAGTCGCTGCCAGCTGCCTCCCACTGGAGGTAGCAGCCCAGAGGGCCTACTCTAGAGGCAGATGCTCCTGGGATGGTCTCGGCTTTGGGCAGCTGTCTGGAAGGAAAGCAGGGAGTCTAGAAAAGCTTCCAGACCCCACAACCCTCTCCCCTCTGTGCCTGCCCCCTAAGGGGTTTAAGGGGTTTGGGCTCACTGGTGCTCTCTCTCTCTGTCTCTCTCTGCCCTGCACCCCCATTTTCTAATCATGTCTGTTGCCTCTGTCCCTCTCTCACAGCCCCTTTGTCTTCTCACGCTCTGCCTCTCAGTGTGTCTGAAGTAAACTGGAATTGAGTCGTCGGAAGGACTAGGAGCATCTCCAGAAACCATTTCTGGGCTGCCTTCTTAGGCTGCCCCTCTCCTGGGGGCAGGGTGGAGCCCCGGGCCTCGGGGGCCCTCTCACCTGCAGGGAAAACCTACCCTTTTGTCTAGGAGACATTCTCTCCTCCAGAGAAGGGGGCAAGGGAAGTGGTTTCCTTTTCACTTCCCTTCTTCTCACTTAGCTCGGAGGAGAGGGAGGAGAGTGCGTGCATCTGTGTGTGTGTGTGTGTGTGTGTGTGTGTGTGTGTGTGTGTGTGTTCATCCAAGTTGTGGAGTTCTCCTTCCAGGACAGCCTCCTGCCTCTCAGACTGGCCTTTGTCTCCACTCTCCCTGTCATCCTCTCCTTGCGTTCTGCCTTGTCTTCCCCCCTCGGAAAGGGATTCTTCTGCCCATTCTCTCTCTGGGGCCCCCTCTTTTCCCCTCATCCTCCCTCCTCATCTTTCTATCCAACTCCTCTGGTCATTAAGCAGTGGCAGCCCAGCTTCTCAAAGGCCCGGGGAGAACATGATAATTATACAGAGAACGTGGACACCAGCAGAGTCTGGGGGGAACACAGAATCAGCACTTTCCTAAAACCCCCTTCCATCAAATGCATCATACCCCATCCCCTGAACAGCACGCACAAAAGCAAACGGAGTGTGTGTGTGCATAGAACTGGCACGAGGCAGCGTGCTTCATGGTTAAATGAATCAAATGTATCTTTTTTTTTTTAACCAACAAAGTCTTTTCAAACTTGATGATTTGGGGGGTAGGCCTATGTGCCTGGGTGGAGGGCATCAGGCCTCACAGAGGGAGATTTAACCAGGGGCCAGCGACTGAAAGATGCTGGTGGAAAGGGATGGTCTCCCGGCTTTTGTCTCCTGGGGAAGAGTCTGTGTGAGAGTTGGGGAAAGGGAGAGGGAGGGGGTATCCCCAGGGCCAGAAGAGACAAAGACCTGAAGGGGGCTGAAAGAATGGAGAGGAAAAGAGAGGGGGGAGCAGACCTCCATGTCATAAGCACAAGCAAAGGCAGCAGAGGGGGCAAGGTAAGGGGTGGAGTTGGCAACACGGGGGCAGGAGCCTGTGGCACTGGCCCCCACCTCTTCCCAGTAGCTATGGCCTGTCCCCAAAAGCAAATCCTCCAGCCTCCACCCTTTTGTTCCCCAGCCTCCAAAGCAGACGAAATTCAGAAGCTAATAAACACAACTCTACTCTCTCCCTTCTCCTTGACATCCCTCTTCCTCTCCAAGGAAGAGGCAATCCGGCCTCGCTCTCTCAGGGATTCCAAGACTTTGACCTACATTCTGGAGCACTAGTTTCGGGGTGAACTCCCATCTACACCCACCTTGTCACCTCCCACACTGATGAGGGGGGGCAGAATTCTCTAACATTGAAGGATAGAGGGCCTGAAAGGCTCGGAGCCCCCTATCCCTCAGATCTCTTTGCTGCTGCCCCCCAACCCTTCAACCCTCCCCAAGATCTCCAGCCCTTGAATCCAGACTCCACCTTCCTTTTATCCAGGCCAGGTAATGCCCCCACCCATCCTAGCCTGGGGTCTTGTTCCGCTCCTTCTCTTTCTCCCTAAACCCTTGTCAACCCAGACTCCCAAATTGGGAGGCTTCACCCACCACCCTCCTACAAATCTGCCTGTTAACAAGGACAGGGCTCAGCGCCCACTTGGAGTAGAGCGTGGGAGCGAGCTCCTAGATGCTCCACTGCGGCCTAAGCGGCCACTTGGAGAGGCTTAGCCATAAATAATTAACACCTGGGTGCAGAGTCGCTCTAATTTCCCTACCCGAAGGTTTACACTAGCAGGCAGAGTTAAATATCACAGATAATAGTAGCTATAAAGTCAGTTGGCCCAGCTCCAGCCAGGGAGGAAAAAGCCAGTAGCCCCGACCAGACTTGGCAAAGGCTGTACCCTCTGCCCCTCATCTATCACAACTTTGGGGTACAGCATAGCATGTCCCCAGAAGCCACCACTAATGTTCTCTTGGCCAGCAGACTGTTCCCTGATGGGGAGGGACTGAGACCCCCATATGAAACCCTAGCTCTCCCCCTCCCAATCTGTACCGTTTGCTTCCTCTTTGAAACGGGGCTTAGGGAGAGGAACACACTTCAACTTCTGGGACCACCTGATTCCCGGAACATTTCTTCACTAGAAAAACTTGGAGAACTTCTCCCTGCTTTAGCCCCACACACACGCAGTCCCTGGCTGCTGAGGAAACTTTCTTTGTTTCAGGAGGTCGAAGGAAGGCTACTGGGGTGTGAATTCATTTCCTTGTTTTGTTAGCCAGGAGGGTGGGGAGCCAGGGCTTTCAGCTTTTCTCCATGCCCTTCACCCTCTGCCTCCATTGTCTCCCCCAATTTGGGCAGCTCATTCTCCACCCTAAATACCCTGTCATACACATCAGTCCTATAGGTTAAACTTTAATGCTATAGCTGAATCTCTTCAGCCCCCCCCCCCCCCCACTTCCAATTGCATGGGACTTGGATTTGGTCCCCATCGACAACAAAAATCTTTGCCTTCAACTCCAGTCACTTCTTCCTCGGCCTCCACCTCTCTTGCCCCCAGGCTCCTTCTGCCTTCAGAGTTGGGTTCTTTCCCAGTGGCTGGAATTGGAGCAGCCAAACTCTGGTGGGGAACCGCTGAAAAATGAAGCTGTGTCTGCTGCTGCAGGAATGTTGGCTCATTCAGGCTCACAAATAGAATTTTTATATTAGGTCATGGTCTTTGACTGGGTTTATATGCCAATGAGGCATTTCTGGTTTACCAAATTTATACAAATCTCGCCTTAATTGATAATCACGGATGCTGTAATTTAAGACCTCCAGCTATAGAGCTTTCATATTAACTGCTGATATATTACTGTAGATCATCTGAAATAACCAACTCCTGGGAGCAGAGCAGAGAGGAAGGAAGTGCCTCCGAGAAAGCGACTCTCTCCCGGCCGCAGAAATAGCCCAGCTTCCACATCATTTTCCGTGAGAAATGATTTATCGAAGACATGGCCATAAACAACACAACTCGCTCACAAACACACGCAGACGCAAGCACACACACACACACACACACACACACACACACAATGGCTGGCATGCCGGCCCCGAGAAGCTGACACCCATATTGCTATAAATCAAGAAAAGGGTTGGAGGAGAGGGAGAGAGAGAGAGGAGAGGAATATTCCTAAAATCTCTATGCAATGCCTCAATGGGTATAAACACACAGAGCGCCGTGTGAAGAGAAATGGCAGGAAATGAAGATGGCTATTTGTCACAGTTTACGACAATAACATTAATAACAAACAATAAATTTACATGGACATATAAGACATGGTAGGTAGTGAGAAATCCCTTCTACTTACAATACCCCAGCCCGTGGTGTGGCTCCGGCTGCGGGGCTGTTTTATTGCTGCCTCCCTCTCTTTCTCTCTCTCTCTCTCTCTTTCTCTCTCTCTCTCTCTCTCCCCCTCTCTCTTTTTTTTTTCTCAGGGTACAGGCTTGTTTTTCAAAGGACAGTTGAATTGCACGTCAGAAACAGGGAGACGAAGCCTGCGATTTTCCTGACGAATACATATCTATTCTGCAACCTCGGCATTAATTATTTAATGAATCACGTGACCGGGGGGAAGGGGGTCTTTCGATTTCAGGCTCAAAGGACCACTATGACCTTCCCCTTCAGGAGGAGAAATTTTCCTGCAAAATACGTCCCCCCTCCCAACAACCCACCAATGGAATAGTATCGAGTTCTCCTTCTCTCTTCCAGATTCACATCTATGCCTGCTAGATCTACAGCTCCCTATCCACCTCCACCCGGACACACTTACCTACAGCCCACCTCTCCTCTCTCTTCTCCTCCTGCTTCTGCTTAGTTCGTGGAGGTGCAGAAATAGTCTGCAGGGGCGTCTGGGGTGGGGGTGGGGTGGGCGAGAGCCCTTCTCCAAGCCCCTGGATTTCTCAGCTTCCAATTCTTCTCCCTGCACCCTTTAAGGTTAAGATTCCCCCCCCCCAACTCCCTGCTTTCCCTCACTCTTAGGATACTGATTTTCGTGGGACCCACCCCCCTCTTCCTAAATAATCAGCAAAATTTCTAAAGGGACCATCTCCAAAAGATACACTTCATAAGGCCACATTAGCTATGTATAAAGAATGGGGCTTGTGGCTTTCATTCTCTTTTTGATCGCTTGTGGTACCTTTTGAAGAGGCAAAAAGGGACTGGATGAACAGGAGGCTCTGGGACTTCCAAAGTTGAGAATGACCGCAACCGGGACTTCTTTCGTTTGTGGTGTTACTATTATAGGGAATCGAATCCTACTGACTGATCTGAGAGCACGTCCAGAGACAAAGACCAGACTAAAGTTTCTAACAAAAGAAGTGGACTCTCAGCCTCTCTCTACCTCTGTCACACCCTGTCTCAGTCCCCTTACCCCCAACTCCACTGAAGACAGCTGGAGATTCTAACTGAAGGGGGGGAGGAGGCGGGCAGGGGAAAGAAAGAAAGAGGCTTTGAAGTCAAAGTCGGCCTGGCAGCCCCGGGTCCCTATTTCCCAGGTGTTAGTACCCTGAGCTTCCAATCGACAGACAATGGAGACAGGTCAATAGGAAAAAGATGGGGGGTGTTGCATACTAAAGGGTTGAACACCCAGGATGATAGGAGAAAGCCATTCCCTAGGCCTAGAGAGAGGAACCTTCATCTCGGAGATAAATAAAACAAAACATCCCCAAACCTTCCCACACAGCTCAACCCCACAATGAGCAGACCAGTTACCACCAGAATCAGAGTCTTTGGCTATGGGCTGAGGTGAGGGTGCAAAGGGGAGTGGAAAAGACATTCCTGACGAAGCCCCTCGCTGCACATTCCCAGCCTTATCTTCAGCAGCTCTGGGGGCAGCCAAGCCAGGCCACAGCCGCCGAGGGCAGGCGGGACAGGGGAAGAACAAATGCGCTTTAGGGTAGGGAGGCTCGGGGCTTCCCCTTTTGATTTGCTTGGAGGGTTCTGAACCAAAAGCAACTCAATGGGGAGAAAGCCGAGAACCTAGATGGTTTAGTAACCCCCAAAGGAACATCCACCCATGAGTGGGTGTCGGTAAGGTCCAGCTGTAGCAGCACCGAGGCCCCTGCAGAAGGTACTGGGCTGGCCTGGCCTCCTCAGAATCTTGCTCCTGATGCACTGGTGGGGCGCCGGCAGGCCCAGGCCAGGCTCAGACTCTGTAGGGGGGTGGTCGGCTTTGATTGTCTGGATACAAAACACAGACTAGTATTGAATCAGCCCGTGCAACTCCCTGCAAGGTCCTGACCACAGATCCGCTAAAATGGTCCCCCAAAGAAAACGCCCCCCTAAAGTCTAAAAGAAAAATATGAGCAAGCAAGAGAGAAGGCACAACATGCTGGAGCATGGGAAGGCGGCAATCTCTGAAACGGAGAAAATTTTTTCTTAAGGACAAGGAAAAGAACAGCAAACTGACAAGAAGGCATGCGGGCAGGTTCTGTTAAAATGCCCACACTCTTCGGATCCTGGGAATGTCCGTGTTCAAATAAACAAGCGCCAAGAGCCAGCCGAGCGCCCAGCGCTTTCTTGCTGCCGATAAAGCGAACGTTTATACTGTGAGAAAGGCGAGATTGATTTACGAATCTGAACGCGCCGGTTTTATGGCTGATCACAAATCCGTCAGCGCTCAACTCACGCTGGGAAACTTCCCCACTTGGTTTTCTAACCAGACCCCATTCCCTGGCCGCTTCCCAGGGAGACCCACCACGGGGCCTGGGGCTGCCCCAGTTTGTCCAGGCGGTGGAAGGAAGAGAAAGATGGGGAGGACCAGGGACCTGGAGGGAAGAGAGGTCAAAGAGGAGGAGGACTAGAGGCAGCCACCAGAACTGTAGAAGGTGAGCCCAAAAGGGCCGGGGAGCCCTAGGCATCGCTCAAGTTGGGGTCTGGAAATGAGGGAAAGGGAGATCTCCACATTCCCACCTGTAGGATGAAATCCTCGCGTGAACCCCAACCCTCCCTTTCCATTGTTTTCCTCCTCCTTCCCATTGGTGAACTCCTAATCCTCACATTGCCAGAGAGAAGCTGGTAAAGCCCCTGGGCCTATAGAGCTCCCACAATTGGTGATCTGCCCTTATAAGTAATGGGTGCACCTCCCTGAAGCCCCAGCTCTTCTCAGCCCAGGGGCAGCCCAGCTCCCCTTTCTGCTCACTCCCTTTCCTTCCCCAGGCTTCCACCCCCTGCATTTATTATGCCACCCAGGGACAAAGAGGATACCAACCAACTCCAGTTATTTCTTGCCTAAGACCAAGTCCCCAAGTTCCAACAGACAATTTACAACACGCAGACCAACGCCAAACACATCCCAACAAAGTTCAGTCTCTGCTAGTCTTAACCCCAAAGGAACATCTCCTCTTCCCAGCTGGAGTGTCCCATCTCCTCCTGAGAGGATGGCTGCTCATGGGGATTTTTAAGATACAGCAAGCAGAATACAGATTTGGGAAGGCTCTTAGAAAACCTCCACCCAGCTCTGAAAATTAAAAGTTGCTGGAAGCTTTGGTTAACATGGCAGAGCTCTCCCTGGAGATGGCCAGACCTGTCTGCACTGGCCCTTCTCCCAGCTCTCTTGTGCCTTTGGTGGAGAGGTATTCCATGGGCTCTGGGAGCAGCTGAAGTGAAATTGGGGATCAGGGGAAGGGAGTGAAAGTGATTCTAGGAATAGCTTCCCAGACAAAGGAACTTCAGGGGGGGAAATGGGTTGAGGGGCTGTGGATTGGGATATCAGACTCTGAGACACAGTAATCCCCAAGGAACTGCTCAGGTGGTGAGCCCTCTCTCTCCTTCGGACCCAGAGGCTTGTCCCCCTAGCCCCCTGAAGCCTTGTGGGCCTCTCCTACCACTTCCCTTTGTCTGTGCCCCCTCAGCTCCCTCCAAGCAAAACAGGACAGGAGGGGTAACCTGGCCATGGGGACAGAGGTGGGAGCCTGGCTGAAGGAGGGAGCCCTGGGCACAGCGAGACAGACCAGCACCCCCTCCCTCCGCTGGCTGTACCCAAGCTAACGATTTTATTCCTTGTCTCCCCAATACGCAGTAATAGAAAAACAATCCAATCCAGAAATTCCAAAACAGCAAAGTAGGGGTTGGGGATTAGAGGGGGGTGGACATGGGCACACAGCAGCCCCGGGACGGCTCCCAGCGGAGGTGTGACTTTCCCTCCTGGGCAGGACGCAGGAGCCAGCACAATGTCCAGTCTCAGAGAGGTCAAGGGGCTTCCGAGGTCATTTTGTGGTTCTAATACTGAGCTAATCGCCTAGAAAACGTGGCCTTTCCATGAACTCTCTCTCCTGCCAACCTCCTGCCTCCAAACTCGCAGTGAGCCCCAGGGAAAAAGGGCCAGCACATTCAGGTCTGAGGCCGAGCCCGCTGGCTCACTCACCCTCAGAAGCAGGGCCCCAGGTTGGGGCAGGAGGCGGGGGAGGGACACAGCCCCCAAACTAAGAGAGCAAAAGGAAACCAAACCGAACACTGAGCCTCCAGGAAAAAGGGAGGGGGACAGCACTAACGAGGAAGATTCCAGCGGCAAGAACCTTGCCTGTGAACGGAGCAGTTTCCTGCCCCAGAGAATTGGGAATATTTGTCTAGAATCCCAAGCTTGCCACAAAAAGGGAAAAAAGGAAGACATCCACCCTAGACCCTGCTCCAAGGCTGGGGCATTCCATCCAAGAAATGCATTCCGTTTTTCCAGGGGCGGCGTGACATCTCACTGTAAACAGATACATGGGACACAAGCCCTCAGTGTAGACAAACAGTCGCAGAACAACCGGCCACATGTGCGCAGCGCTACACACACACACATGCACATATGCTTGGGTGCCACGGGCCCACCTGCATTTCCCCCAAACCAGGAAAGCACTCTGCGCTGCCTCACAAACAACCTTCTCTGGGGTTCTTCAGGGACCCTGACACTCAGTCCCCAGCAGTTCAAACATTCTCCAGGTGTCAGGCCTCTCTCGCCCATCTGACCCAAGCATCAGTCATCATAAAAGGCCCCAAACCTGACCAGAGTCACCATAAAAACCCCACCAAGATAGGGGTTTCTTCTTTCCCTTGTCAAAAAAAAAAAAAAAAAAAAAAAAGCTCATAAAACGATTTTTTTTTTTAAATGCCAGCCCAGGCGGGGGCTTTGTTACCTTTTCGCCTCTCGCCTCCTCTGGCCCGAACTCCTCGAATCCCATTCATGGCGAAGGGCTTCTTCCAAACTGAGAGAAAAAAGTTTTCAACTTTACGGTTCCAAAATTTTTCCCCCTTGCAGATCTGGGAGAGGCGGCTAACACTTTTTCCCCCCAACAGCCGGTCTGCGGAGATTTGCTGTTGAATAATAACAAAGGAGAGAGGATACGTATTTAAAGAAAAGAAGTGATTAATGGTTTTCTGTATAATTCTCACATTTTTCTTAGCTCTTGTCTACACAGAATGGCTGTGAACTTTAAGCTCCATAGAAATCTTTTTTTATTCTATTCATACCTTCCAAGGAGTAGCTTTGATTTGGTTCTATAGAGGCATTCCTGGGGAGGGGGGCATATGCTTTTTAAGAACAATTTTCTCCCTCTGCTAAGGGCAGTCGCATCTTCTGGTAGCTAAACATCATACCAAAATTGACCCAACAAAGCTGGCCGCTCTCATGCTCCAGGTCTGGGCGATTTTTTTACAAGTCTACCGCAGCATTTAAACCGGCAGCTCAACCCTTTCTCAGTGCTAGGGACACCAGCCCCTCTGTCCCTTGGCCCTACCCAGCCTCAAACTCCCGGGTGCTGCAAACCAGGGGGATACAATAAACAAATAACAATGAAATGTGTGGGTGGAATTGGCTATTTTTATTTTCTAAAGGGAGAGGGGACCAAAGAAACCATCCACTTTGAATTGCATATGCTCTCCGGAGCCCCGGAGCTCTCTGGAGGCAGTGTCTATACACCCTGGGCCACCACAGGACCAGGCATCTCAGGCTGGAGCCCCCAGACCTTCGAACTCCTCTTGGGCACTGCACAAAAGCGGCCCAAGCTTAACAGAACTTCTGAGGGTCACCTGCATTCCCTTCCCCCACTCCATTCTAGGGGTGACTGGGACCTCCGAGACAGAAAGCGATTTGGTCCCCAGTCGTACTTTCGATACTTTCTATGAGAAAGAAAATGAAAATTAATACAGGAGCAGGGCTTCACAAAAGAGGCCATTTGTCTTCTTGATTATCTATTTGCTTGTCAGAGTTTGAGCTATGGCACCGGCTAGCTCCTTTGTAATATAAAAATACTCTGAAAACCGGCAAACACCCAGAAACATCTGTGCAAAAAATTAGACTCATTAAAGCCTTAAACACCTCCGAGGAAAACGATACCTTCTTATGCAGGAGAAAAGAGGCCGGCCTCACGGAATCCTCCCTCGGAACTTTAATAAGCAAAGAGCCGTCTGTCTAGAAGGAGACAGCTTAACCGCATTTTATTTGCTTATGACAAATAAATCATGATATGAGAGGCTTTGCCATACTTAAGCCTCTTGTGTCCTACAATGAAACACCCCCCCCCCGCCCGTCCCCATTAGGGATTGGAGTCAGCCCTCCTAGTCCTTTCTACCCATTTTTTTTGGACTGGAGGGGGAAAATTTAAAGAACACAGCCACCCCAAAAAGAAAACAAACCAGCTACCACCGTTTGGAGTCCTTGAAGATAGAAATTCCCATCGGACCCTTTGGGGGAAAAAAAAAATCCTCAGCCACATACAAGAGGAATCCAAATGGACTGAGGTGCTTCCGATAGAGGCTAGGGGGCATTTGTCCATATCTTTAGATCAAGGCTTAAACAAAAACACGCTGTGCTGGTCACAAGAAACCAAACATTTATTTCTATTGTCACTCTGTACAGGACACACATTTTCACTCCAACGAAGGGTTCTAGACTCAGGCAGCCCCAGAACTAGGAAGGGGGCCTAGTTTGGAATGTCAGGAAGAGAAGAGGAGAAAGGACACACATAACATAAAATAATAATAATTAATTATTAATCATCATCACCAATGCAACAAGGATCAACTAGGGGAGAGGTCTCTGGAACATCACCTCCCGGGAGGGGCGCAACATTGTATTTCCTAGTTTCACATTCAGTTTCAGTCTAGGAGAGCAGGTCACCTCTAGATGGGCCAGAGGGGTGCGCTCACAACTCAACCGGCCCTCACCCTGCCAGGAACAGCTTGACCTTCCCAAGGAAGGCCCTCCGGGGTCTGCGGGTCTCTTTCTTTCCTTTTTTTTCCTCCTTGGACTCCATTTCCCTGCCCGCTCCTGCGTTGCCAAGGCCGCCGGAGCCTCCAATGGCCCCCTTCCTGCTGCCTCCCCTTTCCAGCCCCGCAGTGGAAGGGGGTGCAGTCAGTGTCCCCGCGAAGGGGCATGGATGGACGGGGAGGAGGTGTCATGTGTGTGTTTGTTACCGTGGCCAACACACCGCGCTCTCTGGCAATCAGAGGGTGCTTTCGCTGGGTGTCAGGAATGGGGGACAAAGAAAGAGAATCCGGGCCGGGTTCCGGCAGCGGCAGCAGCAGAGGCCGCGGCGGCGGCGGGCCGGCCTCATTTGTTAGCCGAGTGTCGAGGTAATGGTCGCCGCCGAGGCCCGTCCTCTCCGCGGCAGAGTAAACAAGACAGATGGGCCCGGGCCTGGCGTGATTAAAGATGAAACGTGGATCCATCTTCGCCACAGCTGAAAACGAGGCGTGCAGCCTCCTCCTATTTCTCTTTCTGTCCTTTCTTTCTTCCTTCTTCTTCTCCTCTTATTTTTTTTTTTTTTTAAAGAAAGAAAGCAAGAGACTTGAGCTTTGCTTCTGGGGGGCCTCGACCGGCTCCCCATTGTGGTTTCTATAAATAAAGCTTCCCCTACCCCTTCTCTGCGTTTATTCGTGTAAATAGATAGAGGGGGGCGGGGGAGGTAGGCAGGCTTTTCCAGGCCCAGGCCCCGGCCCCAGGGTCTCCTCCCGCCTCTCTCCCCGGTATTCCCGGCGCTCGCCACCCTCCCCCGCCCCAGGTCCGTGGCTCCCCCGCGAAGAGAGCACTAGAGCGCGGGGGGACCTCCGTTGGGCCGGCCTGGGGGCCCTCCGGCTGCGCCTGCGGCGCCACCCGAGCGGATCTTGGTGTTGGGCAACTTGTGGTCTTTTTTCCACTTCATGCGCCGGTTCTGGAACCAGATCTTGATCTGGCGCTCGGAGAGGCAGAGCGCGTGGGCGATCTCCACCCTCCGGCGCCGCGTCAGGTAGCGGTTGTAGTGGAACTCCTTCTCCAGCTCCAGGACCTGCTGGCGAGTGTAGGCGGTGCGAGAGCGCTTGGGCTCCCCGCCGGCGTAATTGGGGTTTACTGGACACACACAGAGAGAAGGAGAAAGAGAAAGTTTTACTGCCCCAAAAGGGAGGAGGGAGAGCACTTTCTTCCAGCGATCACACTATCTCCCTCCCTCCCTCCCTCCCTCTCCCGCCACCTCTTCCAGCTCCTGAGGGCGGGGTGGGGGGAGAAAGGGAAGAAAGCAGGGCTGCTGGAAGAAAAAGAGACCTCAGAGTTTTGGAAGGTTATCTCCATGTTGTTTGGGTGTGTGTGTGGTGGGGGGGGGGCTCAGAGTGAGGAAATCTTCACAAGGTTTTCATCCTTCCTCTCCCGCCTTGGCCTGAGGCCCGGGGTGGGAGAATGAGGGGTGAAAGGGGAGGGGGCTTCCCTAAACCTTTCTCCTGTCAGTTCCCACCCTCTCTGCTCAGATTCCAAGCAGTGCCTGCCCCCAATAAAAACTTTTGCCCACTTCTGGAGCCAAGGAGCCGGGCTAGAGGAAAGAAAGGGGAAAAATAAATAGTGGGAGTTGACTCAACGCTCTGCTTAAATACAGATTACCTCCTCCTCCTTCTCTCCAACCTCCCACCCCCCTCCCCAACTTCCAGCCTCACTGAGACTACACGTCCCTGGCGAGAAAGTCGCTGGTGAGAATGGCAAAAGAGAATGGGGAGCCGACTTCAAAGGCGCGGGGCCCACCAGGCCATAAAAATTTATGGGGGATGTAATTATGTGGCTCTGAAAACAGGCGACCGTAAATCTCGGCCGTGGCGAGTTTATAGCGGGGACAATTGGCTTCCCCCAGCTTTCCCCCGCCCCCCCATGCCTCCGAGGTCCCTTTGGTGTAAAGCGCCGGGGGTGGGAGGGGGAAGGGGTGCCCACGCACTCACCCGTGCTCACGTGAACTTTGCGCATCCAGGGGTAGACGACGGGCTCTTTGCACGCGGAGTGGGACGGGCTGGGGTGCAGGGGGTTCTGCGCGCAGGGAGGCGGCGGGGGGCTGCTGCTGACCGCCTCGCAGCGCTGGCTGGGCTCCGGGAGGAGGGCCCCGGAGGGTGGTGGCGCGGGAGCCCGAGGGGACAGCCCGGGGGGCGGCGGGGGCGGCGGCGGAGGCGGCGGGGGCCCGGGGTCCCGGCAGGCCGCGTAGCGCTGCACGGTGCACGCCGCGCGCCGCCCGAAGCCCGCCTCCGGCGGGAAGCTGCTCTCTCGCCTCTGGCCGCCGGCGTAGTACCCCGGCGAGTGGTCGCTGGGTAGGTAATCGCTCTGTGAATATTCCTCGCACGGAGGGAACTTGGGGTCGACATAGTTTGAGTTGATCAAAAAAGAACTCATAGCCATTAATTTCTGGGAATTGCCCACAAAATATACTAAAATTTATTCCGACCCCTGACTCGTTTTCCTGTTTCCGAAAGCCCTCCTACTTACTGTCAAGTGAACAAAGTTAGGGCCCCACGTGATCCTGGGAGCCAATGACCGCCCCGCCTGCGATTCCCGGATAAGGAAATCTGCTCACCCGGACCCTACTCCAGCCAAAGAGGTTTATTTCCCCTTCTTCTGCACCCCCTCCCCACCCACCCACCGACACCCAGCCGGCACCGGCATTTACACAGGGCTCCTGCGGGGCGACCGCCGGCGCCACTGGCCGCCTCCGAGATCGAGGGAGAGAGAGCGCGGGTTGCCAACGGAGGGCCTCGTGGGGCCCTGGGCAGAGCGCAACCCCTAGATACCCTCGGAAGTTGGGGCTCCCCGTGTAGCCCCTCGGGTCCTGCCTCGCCTCAGCCCGCATTCTCTGCCTTCGTGGGCCCCTTGCCTTCCTCCCGAGGGAAGGAGGCCCGTGCACCCTGCGTCTGCGTGGGGGGTGAAGTGAGAGGAGGACGGGGGTCTTTGCCCGGAGAGGGGAACCCACTCGGGGGCGAGGGGCACTGAGCGTGGAGCTTTTCTCTGGCAGCTGCATGGGGCGGGGGAGGGAATGAGAGGGGAGGCGTGGGGAGCAAGCAGGCGGGTGCACGGAGGGGCTTGTCAGAGATGAATGGAACCGCGGGCGGATCGATAGAAAATTCATGCACTAATTCGGGGAGACCTCGCCTTCCAAATCGCATTTAGCTGCGCTATTTGGCTTTGTCAGTCCGTCTGTCTGTTCCCCTCTCCTGTCCACTCCTCTCCTTACCCGACACGGGAGAAACAACTTGGTTTCCCACACTGAACATGAGCAGTGGCTTAAAAACCTGCAACTTTTGAGAGCACACCGAATAGCAATTTGCTAATTCCAGAACCATCGGAGCAATACTAACCGCGGGGTGGAGACGTGGTAATTGCCACTAATGCCACAGCCTCCTCAGTGAGCACAAATCTCTCATCCCTGTGATGCAGGGGAGAGGTGCCCTGGAGGTGACACACACACACACACACACACACACACACACAATAACACCCCTTGGTAATCAGGTATTTCCAGGGCATCTTGTTCTCAACGCAAACGGAAAGGCGACATCAACATCCGTTTGAAAAGCGAATTTCCTTTGCCTTTGCACACTGAAGACAACAGTCATTTCCCCCCAGATTTTCAGTCAAACCTCCCTGAACCCAGAAGAGAGAATAGGTGGGCTCGAGGGAGAGGATAAAATGAAAAAACACCACCAACATTAACCTATCGAGAGAAGTGACAGGGGACCAAGGCTCCCAGGGACAGACATGGGGAGATTTCAGGTAGATGGTTTCTCTAACCAGTTTCCGGAGGAAAAGAGGGAAGAAGAAAGAAGGAAGGAGTCTTCGTATGGCCAGTCACCGCATGGTCCTCATTTAGAAAAAAAAAAAAAATTCTTCAGGGGGGAAAAATGAGCGGAGTGTTTATGTCAACTACATATTCCCCTAGATACGAATTTGTGACCACAAAATTTCTTACACAAATTCGGATCTACAGGGTATATACAGAAGACAGAGAGATCTTCTTGGCCCAGAAATTTTCCAGTTCTCCTACTTTCCGAGTGTTCTTCGTTTGGGGTGTGGTTTGAACGCTTTGGATTTATTTCGTTCTGTTCTGATTTTGAGTTCTAGGAACAGGAAAAGAGACTGCGGATCCATCCTTGGAATTACAAGGTTTTCCATTCTCTTCCTCTTCTTTTAGGGAGAACTAGAAGCAGCGAGTCTGGCAAAGAGACGCAAACATCGCAGCGCTGCGCAACTCTCCGCGGTGGGGCATGAATTATGAGATGTAAACATTAGCTAAACACAAAAGGAGGAAGGGTCATCCTGAGGCTGCGGCAAGTCAGAATCCGGCCCTTCTGGGTGCCCGCCCGCCCCTCCCATCCCCCCAGGACTTTTTAAAAAGAAAAACAAAACCCCAATGGGCTCCTCCAGTGACCCTTGCAGCCTTTAGTTTGCGATCAAACGAATATCTATATATTTTTCAAGGCGCCTCTTAGCGAAGGGAGGGGGGAAAGGCGGCTGGGTGTGAAGGGGGTGTCATAAAGTCCTTTTGGAAAAATTCAATGGTAAAATGAGGGAGAAACAGCAGTAAAGGAAAATGCTGGGAGACCAAGCAGATGGGGCCCTGGGTATTTAACGACGGGCAATTCCGTTTACAACCTGAGAAAAAGATCAAAGGCGTTTCATTTCCGAATGAAGGGCGATGGAGAACCATAAAAATGCAGCCAGATGATATTCCGGCCCCTCCCAACCTCCCAAACCTCCTGGGGCCAGAAATGGAGGATAATCCCTGTAGTGTGAGGAGGAACCCCGTTTCCTCACCTCCCTAGCCCCAGGCAGGCGTCCTCTCCCTCTCTCTCTCTCTCTCTCTCTCTCTCTCTCTCTCTCTCTCTCTCTTTCTCTCTCTCTCTCTCAACTTGCTCACTCTGCCACCTGCTAGGGCTGCTGACAGTGGGACCCAAAAGGGGATCTGGGAAACCTGGGGTATCTGGGGTTTCCAAACGAATTTCCTAAGGCTTCCAGCAACCAGGAAATGTACTAAACTGGAAGACAGGGGGCTGAGCCGGAGGGAACTGAGTCCTAGACTGCGAAAGCTGGCAGCCTCCCCATTGTAAGGCAAAGAGTGCCGGAGCCTCCCCACCCAGGCTCCCTACCCATCTCCCTGGGTCTGAAAAATTTTGTATCCCTAGTCAGAATAATATCAGTTTCATTAACAAATACTGCAGTAACACAAAAAAAAGATCCTCTAACCCCCCACACTCCAGAAGTCTCTGCCCATCCCACTCCTGGGACCCTTGCAGGTGGCTAAGAAGAGAGCTCCCATTTGCCTGCAACTAGGTCCAGAGACTCTCTTTTCTGTCCCAAATCTAGATTGCTCATGTTGGCCTCCAGGCCTGCTCTCTACCACCAACACCCTCCCAGCCAGGCTGGACTCACATATATTTGAAAAATCACACACACACACACACACACACACACACACACACACACAATTCTACAGTAGTTATCTTAATCTCAGACCCCCATCTGGGCACCCAGGGCGACTGAAGTCTAAGTAGGACCTCCACCAGGCCCCCCGGCATCAAGCAAGCACCTTTCCAAGACTTGTCAAAGGTCACTTAGGAGCTGCACAACCCATTCCAACTGTTTGGGCCCTTCCCCCACCCCATACCTCCTCCTCAGCTCCCCAGCTCTCTGAAATGCGTCCAACCCGTGGCTTTTCAAAATCATGGGAGGGCCACTGAGCTGGTCACCGGGCATCTCTGCTGCTCTACACTTCGCAAGGGATGTGGCCCAGGTGCCCCGAACAGCCCGGGAGAGAGGGATGGGAGACAGAACCACCGAGGGGCTGTGTATGGCTGATC
Organism: Plecotus auritus; assembly: GCF_963455305.1. Lineage (NCBI taxonomy): Eukaryota > Metazoa > Chordata > Mammalia > Chiroptera > Vespertilionidae > Plecotus > Plecotus auritus. Next base: position 11,349,292 of record NC_137774.1, read on the forward strand.
CTAGGTACACAGCACGGAAATTTTCTCCTCTGCGCGCTGGGAGCCGCCCCCCTGCCCATGCCACCCATCCCACCCAAGTGTCGTACCCCCCACCCCAGCCCAGTCCGGCCCCGATGGGTAGAGGATAAGGTTTATCAGCGATTCCCATGATGGGTTTCACCAGAACAGGAGTCTGCCTCTGTCCTCCATTCCCGGAAGAATCCTAACATCAATACGCATAATAATAAGAATAAGAAAGGGACAGAGCTCCGCGCGTTCGAGCCACCTCCCCTGAGCTCCGGCGGCTGGCGGGGCCGCCTTCTCCCGGCAGCCACAGGTTGCTAGAGTGACCTTTCGCTGCTCAGCGTCCCTCCGTCGTCCGGATCGTGCCCAGCCAGCGAGAAATCATCTACCTTTTGTCGGCAGGGTGGGAGGGACAGACCGAGCGAGGGAAGGAAACCAAAGGGCCCAGGAGGCAAGCTCCAGCCGGTCCGCCGGTCGCACTGACAGCCGCGCCGAGTGGAAGGCCCAGGGCGGGAGCGGGCAGGGTACTCACAGGGCGGCTCCCCAACCTCCCGGCCACCGACCCGCCCGGGATCGGCGCCGCAACGGCCGAGTTCGCTCTTGTCCACCCGTGTGTGTCCAGAAAACCGAACCGCGGCTGCCGGCACAAGAGCTCTAGGCCCGCTTGGAGGCCGGAACAAGACTTTTTTTTTTTTTTTGGTGTGTTTTTGAAGCGCAAGTTTTCGTATTAATCTCATACTTTGGCAGTCTTTGTTAAACAACTAGGCGCGTCACGAGGCTCTCGAACATTTTAATAATTTTTAGACGCCGTGACCTGCGGTTCACCCCTCTCCAGGCCTCCCCCATGAACAAGCAGTTACTACAATACAGTGGTGAAGTTCGCTAGGTCATCCTGAATTTTGTGCCCGTCATTACTTGGGCGAAAAATGACAGAGCAGAATTTTGGTTCAGTTCATCCTCTCCAGCTCACTTTTTGCCAGAACTTTCCCTTCACTTCCACGTAACCCCCATCTCACAAAGGTCCCATTTGGATAGGACTCAGCCTGCCCGGCCTCCACTTTAATATTCTGTCATTCCTGTGTTTTTGTCAGCTCTGGTTCCCAGCAAAGAGGAAGAGGGTAGGATTCTGTGGGGGTTCCCTGTGCGGCCTGTGAAGGAGCTGGCACCTGGAGACGTGGAAATGTGGCCTTGGGGATCTGTGTTCCGGAGAGCAGGCCAGAGAGCCCCCTTCCTTACAGCCTCCCCGATAAATGGCTGGATTTGGCAGGCCAGTGTCTCAACCATAATGCATACTCCATCTACTTTATTCTACCCCCCAATGTCAGAAATAGCCCCCATTTCCGCCAAAACTTTGGAGGCCCCAGAGCCCCAGGAATGACCCCTCCACCTGGGGGGGGGGGTTGATCTGGTCCATAGGTCAGTAAATTTGGGGAAGACAGCTAGAAATGCACTGGTCCAAGCTGAGGACTTGGCTTTCAGAGACTCGAATTCTCCCTTGAAAACAAAGCAATACCCTCCCAGCCTGCAGTTTTTGTTTAAAACCACTTATCTATACAGTAACTCCTTTGCCTACCCCTACCCCCACCACGAGGAGGTTCAGGGGCAAATCAAAGAGGTGTCAGAAATATTCAGATTGTCTTTGGTTTGTCCCTGTAGGATCAGAATCTGGTGGACTGCCACCAACACATTTCCTCTTTCTGCAGCCTCTGAGGGACCCATAAAGGCAGATCAGGTGACTCCCCTTCCATCCAGTTCAAGTCTAGGAGGAGTGAACTGGTATCCCCCTAGTACAGGGAGGTGGGGAGAGAGTCCCAAGGTACCCAGCTTGGCCTGGGATGGCAGCGGATTCTCCTTCCCCATCCTGAGGCCCCCTCTGGCCCAGGACTTTGTGCTGCTCCAGTCTATCCCACAGGACCATGAATTTGCTAACATTATGTCCTGGGATGGAGGAGAAAGAGACTAAGGGGGGACAGAAGACAGATCCTCCAGTTCAGGCTTTTACCTATACCGCCTCTAGACCCCAGGAATTCCTTCCTGGCTTGACTCACTAGAGAAACTTGCCTAAAGGCTGAGTAGAAACAGGGACCCATACCCAGCTGGTTTAGTAAAAAAAAATAATAATAAATATAAATAAATAAATAAATTGGGGTCAAACCTATTTGAAATTTGACATTCAACCATTCTCTGTCATATTTCAAAAGGCATCTTTATGAGAACTCTTAGGTTATCTCTATTCTGGCAGGACAAACACCCACAGTGCACCTCCTGTATCGAATGCTTAGAAGAGAATATGATGACATCTCATAAAGCAACAAACAGTCATTTAAAGACCCAAAATAGACATATACCCTGGTGTCATAATTACAAAGTCTCTAAGCATTTTACTTATGAGATAAGCTTAATGCATCAATTCAAGGTTCATTTCAGGTCGCCTGTTTCAACTCCACTTAAAAAGCTCTCTGTGAGACCATTCAGTATTTTTCCTTCTCATTTCCCTTCCCTCCTCCAAATAGGAAGAGAGGATCTGGATGAACATGCAAGTGGAGGTTTGGGAGAGTGAAAGCATTAACAAGCTAAGCTGCTTTCAGTATCCAGGTTCTTAAAAATCAAGCAATTTGAGAGAGGAATGGGAGTTTAGAAATCTTCCCGTCTTGGCCCATGGTCATGCATTTCAGCGGTTTGTACCCCGCCTGAGGGTCGAACCCTGCCTGAAGAACAGGCTGCCAGGAGAAAGAGGGGTTTGGGGGACCAGCTGTTTGGCCCCTTTAGGGTAAGCTTCGTAGGACTGATCTTGGGGCTCAGGCCTTCACCTTGGAAGCCTTTCTTGGCCCCACCAAACCTCCTGCAAGGACGTGTAGGTAATTGGATTTTTAAAATGTGTGCTTCTAAGTAGGTTATAATTAAATTTTATATGGTGACTCAAAGGTTATCTTTGGAAGAGAAAATTGCGCCGAGGATTCGCCATACCCCCAGCGCTCTCTTTTGTACAGCTCCCCACTCCACTAGCGCCTGGTGTTGGGGGTTTTGTTGTTGTTGTTTGTTTGTTGTGAGAACTGTTTCATCCTCCCTCAGTTTCTCCTCCCCCAAACATCTGCCTCTCCTCCCTCCCCAACTCTGCTCTTCCACTCCCCCCACCCCACAGCCCACAAGCCTTCCTTACCTCCAGCATCCCTTGCTTGCTTTCTTCTCTCTTCACACACAGCCTCCTCCCCTCTCCCACCCCGCCCCCGCCGCTAGACGCCACCGCCGCCTGCTCACGCAAGCTGTAAACTTTTGACCCTCCAACTTTCCGACCCCTCCGGCAATAACACTGGCCTCACCGCCCAGGGTCTCATTCTGCTTCGCTGGCTGCAGGAACCCTAGCGCAAACCGCCTTCCCTGCCCCTCCCCCTATTTCCCCCCCACCACACACACTAGGGGCCTTAGACCTGGGGAAGAGGAGTCTTTTGATTATTAAATAACATCTAGGGAAAAGATGCCAACGCCCTTCCCGCATTGACCCCCCCCCCCTTCCCGCATTTTCACCGGCCTCTTGTTAGGATGCCTGGAAGAGCTTTTGATGACCCACTTCTCCCCACTCCTGTCCCCCAGAGTGGGGGCAACTGCTGGCAAAGAGACGTTTGGGGAGCGGTAGAATGGTCTGACCTAAGGAAGGGTATTTCTGGAGCAAGAGCTCCTTGGGAGCGGAGGAGGCGATAGTCCCCACAGGGCTAGAGAGAAAGAGAGAGCTCAGAATCCGGGCCATGCGAGGCCCAGCGGGCTCCGGGTCACCTTGCGCGGCCGCCGCTCGCTGGCGCCTCCGCGGCCCCAGCCTGGCTGTGAACTTGGTCTAAGGCGGACTCTACTGGCAGCTCGGGGACGTTACAGCCTGTGCCTCTCGGCCAGCGCAGCGGCCGCGCAGACAACCTGTGCTCTTTGGGTTTCCCCTGCGCGCAAATATTTCCTCCCAGGCTCCTCCTCATCTCTCCCAAGGAAGGGTTTCATTCCTCTTTCCCTAGGGGCCGTTGAGAGTCGGAAAATAGAAAAAAAGAGAGTGAGTTAGAGAAACACACTCAGAGAGAAAAATAAAAATGGAACAAGCCTGCAGAAAACCTGCCAGATAGGAATTATCCTCCCTGCTGCCTCCACGTCCCCTAGATGAGATGTTCCCACTTGCTCGGACTCTCCCTCCACGTCTCCCCTAGATGTTGCTTTCCAGGATGAATTCCCTCCTGTCCACCTGACCTGGATCATCTCTTGGCTAGGCACCGTTTCTCCCCAGATGCATCTATCTCTAGCCCACAGGGTTCTGAGGTTCAGGGATGCCTGTCACCAAGGTGGGGCCTCCGAGCTCGAGCTCCAGGCGGCAGCCAAGGCCACAGCCTTGGGGGATCAGCCCCAATCCACTCAGAGAGCAAGGCCAGAGCACGGCCGGCGGCAGCCTGGAAGCGAGCGTTTCCGAGCAGGAAAAGCTAGAAGGTGCTGCAGAGAGTGTGTTTTCCTCTCGAAGAGGAAAGTTAAGGAGGGAAGAGAAAGGGAGGAGGATGCCTGAAACAGAGGAAAGGAGGAGAAATAAGGGGAAGAGAGATTAAAGTTTGGGAAGGTGGTCCTATTGGGAGTCGGACAGATCCCCAACTGCCTGAGGTTCAATCCTTTCCAGTCTCCTAAATCCCATTTCCTCTTGGAGCCCGAAATGTGGGTCTCAGTAAATTCCTCAAAATGAAAGAACGCAAAATCCGCCTAAACCTGTCGGCATGGCCCTGCCCGGGCCTGAGCGGTGGAGGTAGCGGTTGGCACCCGGCGAATAATGTATGCGGCAGCGGCTGGCAGCCCCAAATAGGCCGGCGCTCTGGCCCTGTCTGCTGACCTCTGCGTGATCCCGAACTCTATGAATTATTGATGAGATATGAGCGTTGATTTCCCCTTTCAGGATGCAAACTCCATTATATTGTTAAAATGGCGATTTAATCGTTGAGAATAGCTTTGGTGTGGGTTTTCTCCCCCAACTCATTTGCGCCTCCTTCATTTTCATTTCACTCTCTTAATTAAATCCTTTAACAGATTTTAATCACTTTTTGGAGGGAGGGGCAGGAGGAGGGGATAGGCCATCACTACCACCACTGCCAAACACTAAAACAAAACAAGCTTCCAGACCAGAAAAAGCTTCTACCTTGGGGAAGTTGAAAAAAAAGGTGGGGAGGGGCACGAACCCCTCTATAAAGGTCAAGCAGGGAACAAGTATCAAAAAACCTGGCCATCTGAGGGCTGGGACACCCTAAGTCTGACTGGGAAAAGTCCGTCGGGCCTGAGGGTAGGTATTTAATTCCTCCCCCCCTCCACCACCCCCGCCCCAGGAGATTTGGTGTGAGGTCCGACTGTAGAGAGTAAGTCTCACTTATACCTGCTGAGAAGTGCAGGGACTGAGCTGGGGAAGGCCATATGATTCTTGTGGGGAATGACTCTCCAATCTGCGCCCCAGGGACACTTAGAGAGATTTGTCCCTACTCCTTAAGGAGCCCCTATTTCTCCCCTCCCCCTCCTTGGTTTCTAGGCGGTGTCCGGGTTAATTAATATGGATGTGTAACAGTGCTGCAGTAATCGATAAATCCCGCTGTGGGCAGAGCCCAGCCTGAAATCTGATTACTCCTAGAATCTCCCAAAATGAAGAGAGTGACCAGTGGACTCTCCCCTATCCGAAGGGAGGGGTTCTTGTCAGCCCTGTCCTCCTTGGTTGGCCCAGGTTGGCCCCAGGCTGTGAAATGCATGAGCCTCTGTCCCCGCAGGGACTGGGTTTGGGCGATGGTACAGTGCTGTCTGCCTGACTTCTCCCTTGCTCTGAATCCTCAGCCTTCCACCCCAGCACCCAGACCCCAGGGATAAAGGGATCAGGGCCAGAAAGGAACTTCCAACTTGGCTCTCCTCCCCACACCCTGCCTCACCAGCCCCCAGTGAATACCTTCTCACAGCCAGGGAAGGGTTAAGTGTCCCGGCTGCAGTTATGGAGAGGAAGCCAATGAAATATGGGCCCTCGGAACTCCAGGCCTGGCTGGCTTTCCTGTTTACACTTCTTTATACTTCCTCCCACCCCTGTGGCCAAGGAGAAACAACACAAAACAAACAAACAAAAAAAAAACACAACCAAATAAAACAAAACAATCCAATTGTCTACTGAGTGATGGTCAGGCTGGCCTCCAAGGGGGAAAGGGAAACTTTAGCCTCAAAGTCCTGCTGCTGCCTCCTGGGCCCTGCCGGGAGGTGAGGGTGCGCTGTTGGCTGGGAGGCTGGGCGCAAGGATCTGGCCAGATGGCACCAGCCGGCGGCTCAGAAGGTTGAGGCCTGAATGGAGAGGAAGCCTCTGCCGCTGGTAGGAGAGGCGGGAGTGGAAAGTCCCAGAGAGACCTGGAGGATGTCTTGAGGAAGGTGGGAGGGAAGGGTGGGGGTCTGGGGCAGAGGACAGAGCTCCTTTGCACCAGAGACCCCTCCTCACCTCTCGTCTCCTCCCCAAACAGGTCCTTGTTGGGGTTCAAGAAAGACTGTTATCCAGAGACGGTTACGCAAGTGGAGAAGCGGAAAGCCCAGCGAGAGAGCGCCTTCTCCAGGACCCGCTTAGAGCACAAGACCTTCCAAGCGTTCTTGGCCTCCGCGGCGGAAATGGGCAATCCGCCTGCTCCGGGCTGCTCTTTACCACTCCGGAAAATCTGTCTAGATATGCCCAGCAGATGTCCCTGGGCCCTAGGTCCTACACTCTTTATCAGAATTTGCAGAACTGACGTGGGAGAGGGCCAAAAAATCTTCAGGGACGCAGGCCTGGTGGTCTGGAGTTTCTGAGAGAGGGGGGCAGGCTCACAATAGGATAGAGCCCCCCAGGAGGCCCCAGGTGGGATTCTGCCCCTGATGCAGCTTCCTCTGCACCTCACTCAACCCATCTGCCTTATCCAAAGTGGAAGCCTGCGGAAGCTATGACCGACAGTTATTAGTATTTGATTTGGTGCTGGGAATCTGTTGGGAGAAGAGCCTCCCTCCCAAAGTAGACAAATGCCCCATCATTCTTGGGGAGATGTGTCTTCAGATCAGGGTGAGGACCCCAAGCTCTCTGTCCTTTCTGCTCTCAGAGCCTGTGAAGGCTCTCCTGTAAGTCAGGCCTGTGCAGGGATTGAAGAGCTCAGGAAGCAGAAGGTGGCTGTGGGAGAGGACAGAGGGAGAGAGGGGGAAGGTCCTTTTAGGGGAAATGGAGGGAATCTTGTGACCCTCTCCTTGTCCCAAAGACCAGAAGCGTCTTAAGGTGCCACATGTCCAATTCCAGGCACTATCCCCAGGAATTGGTAAGCGGAAGCAAGAGCTGGCAGGCTGGCAAAAGCTGGAGTCACAGGGTGGTTGACCCAATAAGTCCCAAAATTAGGGGGTCAATTTGGTGGAGAAGAGGCCTCTGGTTTTTAGAAGGGTGACTTATCCTTGGAAATAACAGGCTCCTGAGGGTCAAATAATGAAACCCCTTTGGTGTGTGGTGCCACAAAACAAAAGGGCATTTAAGGATCTGGTAGAGAGAGAAGAGAAAAGGAGAGGACGGGAAAGAAAGCACCTTTCCGATTTTCTCTCCCAGCTCCTGAGTCCCTTTTATCCCTCCCGACAGTTGGGTCTACTTTCTGGAGCCAGTTTTATTTATGGAAGGCTTTTCAGGGACCTACTTAAGCCTCTAACCCCTCTAGGCAAGGGGAGAAGCTCTCCCCTTCAGCCCACTGCTGCTCTGTCCGCGCCCCACGCTGATCTCAGGACCCTACTTAGAGCCAAGCAGAAGGGTAGTCTTGGGACCAACAGGCTGAAGTGGGGTGCAGAAGCGCTATGCTCCCCATCTTGGATAATCCTGATGAGGCTGTAGAGAATCAGAGGTACCCCTTTCATGAGGTTCAAAGATCTGAAAACCAAAGAATATTCCAGTACAAGGCAGCTGCATTAGCCTTCTGAGTGCTTCTTCTCAGTTCAGATGTATCCAGATAAAAGTGCCTAGCGGCGCACCCCCAACACACCCCTAACAAATGAATGTCATCAAGTTTCTTTCCTGGGGGTGGGAGACGTCTGTCTGAAGATCCAGCAGTGAATTGGCCCCCACAAGGGGCCCTTCTTTCAGTAGTACACACCCCTCCTTCTTACCACCTAATTCCCAAGGACACTGAAGGAAGGAACCCACACAGACCCTTTCCCCCCACAAAGAGTCAGACACTATTGCAAATAAAAGCCAGGCACCCCAACCACTGAGGCCTTATTGAACTGAGTGCCCCCCCCCCATTCAGACACCCAGTTTGTCAGATCTTGGTGCAAAAAGCAGACCAAATTTCGCCCACTTATCCTATAGCCCTGCCGGAGGCAAGATTTCCTTCCCCAGTTTCAAGCCCCAAAAATTGCAAGGGGAAAAAGCAAAAGCTGGGAGCCACTTACTGCGGGAGTGCTGGGCCTCCGCTGCCGCCACTGCCTTCTGGGCTGGGAGAGCCCTCACCTACCTCTGCCCCCTTCCCCACCACGGCGAGCAGTTAAAGTGTCACTTAACATTCTGGAGAATGTGAAATATACCGTGCGGTGTCAACTCCCCAAAACCATAAAACTAACTTTATGGACCTCACGTGACTTTCTCGAGCCAGTGAGGGGTATCTGTCTGACTTCTCCGCGATTTTTACGATCTAACTTCGAGATAAAACCCCTATCCATTTGACATCTAAATGTCATAGCGACTTTTGGGATAGTTTGCTATGGACAAAGGGGGACAAAGTCAAGGGGTGAGGGGGAAAGAGGGCCCAGTAGAGCCTCCAAGACCCTCTGCTGCCTCCTCACCAGCTTCCCCTCCCCCACAAGTCCAGTAAGAAGTTGGGCCAAGCTGGAAGGGATGTGCGGGTAAGTGTTCAGACTTGACTCTTGCGCTCAGGGTGGAGGCTGACTTGGATGGAGGAGGACTGGGCCCTGGCCCTGGGCCAGTCTGACTGGAGGGGGAACCAGGGGTCTTCCAGGAGGGACCCCCCAACTCCTAATCAAGAGGAAAGGTCAGTTAGGCTCCTGGAGAGAGAGAGAGAGCCCTTGATAAGTGCAGAGAAGATTGAGGGTGAGGGAAACCTTTGAAATCCAGCAGATTTTTTTTTTTTTTTTTTTTTGCCTTAGTGGGTGGCAGAACTGAATTGGGATTTGGAGCAGGGGACAGGGGAGCTGGGTACCCCAGTACCACTCCCAACTGGCCAGGAGCCTCCTGCTCAGAACTTAGGCCCCAATTACATTCCCTGAAGAGGTTTCCAGGGGCTTTTCTGACCAGTGGTGGAAGGCCAGCGTGAAGTCCAGCTCAGCTTTTCCTCGCCCCAGCCCCAGGTGGGGTTTCTGGGCCTCAGTCCCCAGGTGTGCAGGCCTGTCCTCTGGCCCAAGCACTGCTGAGCAAGCCAGGGGCTTAGGTACTCGAGAGGGGCTGCTGGCGAGCACCCTGTTTTCCGTTCCCTGCTCCCCAGACCTATCAAGAATGGTCTAGGGTGTGCCCAGTGATGGGAGAGGCAGGCCCCTCAGAGAAAAGACAAGTGGAAGGGCAGTGGAGTAGGGGAAACATTTATTTGACGTTAAGGAAAGCTACAAACAAATACCAAAAGCGAATCACTGAGACAGGCCCGGCAAAGACAGATTTCACACGGAGCACAGCATCCACTCGCTCACTACAAATAGTCTTGGAAGCAAAATGGATAGGGGGGAAGGAGATGGGTCTACCCAGAGTATCCCCATATTTACAAGCTTTGGGCCTCTCTACACCAGACCCATGGATTCACAGAGGAATACACAAGACATTTTACACTGAGGATTCTTTTTGTTTCCGTACACTCCCAGATCAGGCCTGTGGGGCCTACCCAGGCGGCAGGAACTCAGATCTCACTATATACCTTCCCTCTTCTCAACATCACCGCTTTGGTCCTCCCTGGCCCCGTCCCACCCCAGGACCAAGCCACCAAGCGACTTGGGCCTGGGGAGTGGAGAGGGAGGAGGAAGAGGAGGGCGGAAAGAAACACAGTCATGGACTCCATCTCCGAGGCCAGCTCAGCTGGGCCCGGCACTGCGGAACCACCCCAACCTCCACTGCTGCCCCTTAGAGAAGTTTCAAGCTGAAACTCAAAATACAGCCATCATCCTTTTATAAATAAGTTAGAAGAACAAGATGGGGAGGGGAAAGTTCACATTACACATGCGAGTTTCTTTTCTTCCTGGGGGAAGGACTGCAACCACAGACACGAACATTCAGAAACACTGGTGGATTTGGGGGGCGCGGAGGAGAGCAAGGAGCATGGAGGGGAAATAATAATTATCATTATCATTATTATTATTAACAATAATAACAAGATCCATCAGTCCAGGAGAGAGGGAGCCACAGGAAGATCTAAGACCAAACGAAAAATGGTAACACGAGGCTGGGGCGAGGCAGGCGCATGGGATCCAGTCCCCAGCGGGCGGCGGCGGCAGCGCGGGGAGGCTCGGAGGGGCCGGGGCTGGGGACGGCCAGGGCTCTCGGGCCGCCCAGGGCTGCTCCCAGAGGACTCAGGGCTGGAAGGCGCTGCCGGCTGTGGCCAGGCTCATACTTTTCAGTTTGTTATCTTTCTTCCACTTCATGCGGCGGTTCTGGAACCAGATCTTGATCTGGCGTTCGGACAGGCAGAGCGCGTGGGCGATCTCGATGCGCCGCCGCCGGGTCAGGTAGCGGTTGAAGTGGAACTCCTTCTCCAGCTCCAGGGTCTGGTAGCGGGTGTAGGCGGTCCGGGCCCTCTTGCCGTCAGGCCCGGTCATATCTGGAGCAGACAGAGGAGAGCCGCGAGGCCACGTTACTCCAGTTAAGGGAGGGGGGCCCTGGGTGGGAGGGGGGCGTGGAGCAGGACCCAGGCGTCCCCGGCCACCAGCTCACTGCAGCTCCAATCCTCCCCACTCCAGAGGCCCCGAATCCAAGCTCGCTTTCTGCACCCTCTTCTCCTGCAGCCCCCACTTCCGCGGGCAGCGAAGCGCCCGGCTTTGTCTCTGGCTCCCTCCCTGCGCCTCACCCTTGGCTGGGCTCAGGCGGCCCGCTGGCCCCGGGAGGGAGGAGAGCGGCTGCACTTTTGCCCTGGAAAAGCTCCTGGACTACTCGCCCCTCCTCTGCCAGTGGCAGCCTCAACATTTCGGTAGCAAGCAGGACCCTTCCCCACCTTCCAGAAACCCCATCCTTCATCCCAAAGCTAGTACAGCTGGGCGAATAAAACCCAAGCCGAGCCTGGGAACAAATTATTGCAAATACTCCTCCCCAACCCCCCCAGCTAAACACCTTCTTTGGCTCTGTCCCCGGAGCTGTGAGAACTCTCTTAGAGACTTCTGCCCCCCCTGAAAAAAAATAAATCTATATTTGAGGAAAGCCAACCTCTCCTCGCCTCCCCCCCCCCCCCAACCCCAAACGCAGAGAAGGAACGCCGAGAAGACAAAAAAAGAGGAGAGAGCCAGAATTACCATGGCTGATGTGAAGCTTCCTCATCCAGGGAAATATCTGCGGAGTCTGCCCCTCGGGCGCGGCTGTGGAGGTGGCCATGGGCTCTGGCTGCGCCCGGGCTAGGCTCGGGCTGTTTAGCTGGCTCGCCGCTTCCTCTGGCTCCGAGGACGCGCTGGCCTCGTCTATTTCGGTGAAATTGGCGCTGGAGCTGGCCGGGGTCGCCTGGTCGGAGGGGGACGAGGCAGAGGGCTTGGCGCCGTGGCTGTCGCCGTTGGTGCAGGGCAGGGACTCAGGCGAGGACAGGGAGCAGCTCGACGCCGCTGGCCTGAAGCGGGGCTCCTGGGCGGGCGTGGGGAAGGCGCGCGAGCCCTCGCCCACCGCCCCAAAGTGGCTGGAGGAGGCCGAGGAGCGGTTGACGCTGAGGTCCATCCCATTGTAATTGTAGCCGTAAGAGCCGGTATGCATGGCAGCGGGATCCCTGTAAGAGCCGCTCAGAGAGCTGCCACTGCCATAATTTAGCAACTGATAGTCCGGGCCATTTGGATAGCGCCCCGAGAAGGAGTTTACAAAGTACGAGCTCATTTGGGTGATTTTGGAGGGCTTGATTTGTGGATCGTGGTCGTTATAACCCTGTGCTTCACGATTTATGATGTATTAATGAATTATAGCGATGCACTGTACTTCGTTTTGCTATGTATGCGGCCAAATATGGGGGGGGGGGGTTGGAAGGGGGATGGGGGGGCGTTAGGGAATCACGTGCTTTTGTTGACCAGTCGTAAATTCTCACTGATGACCTCAAGAGGTAATTCATGCTCTATGGTTACAAATAATGACGATCCGAGAATCGTTAGGGCCGATTCAATGCGAGCCTCCGAGAGAGGGGGAAACAAGGAGAAGGGGGAGAAGCAGGGAGAAGGTTGGCAGCGGCCTCTGAGCAGAGCGCGCCACCTCCCGGCAATCGGCGGGAGCGCCGGCCGCAGACCGCCATGGCGGCGTAGGCTGGCTGCCTCCCTGCTGGCTCCCCGCGAACGCCAAGCGAGAAAGAAACCCGGCCTAGGGTCACCCACAGGGTTGGGTCTTTGAGAGGAGGGACCCTTTTGAGTCTTTACTCACTTTCTTGGGAGTGTGGCTATTTCTCTCTATGTGTGTTCTTCGCTCTGTCATTATTATTTTAACTCTGGAGGAGATGATCAGACATTGAGTTGCTTTTCCCTTACTCTCTGGTTTTTTGCAAGTCTCCGAGTAGGGCGCGGAAATAGGAGAGAGGGTTGGAAGATCGGTGTGAAAGACAATTATTGACACGAAAGACCCACACCCTCACACGCCAGCCCGGCCTGGTCTGCTTCCTACGGGGCTGCAGTGGCCCGGCCACAGCGCTCAGGCCGAGCAGGCAGGGCCGGGCCGAGTGCTGGAAGGAAAAACTTTCGCTTCTCCCGCGTCCCTTAGAAGTTGGGAATCCATCCTCTTCTCGACCTCCTTCCCACCCTCAGCCCAGCCTGGGGGATGGCAGAGCCGGACAGGGTCCCCAGGAGGAGCCTGGCTGAGGCAAATGGCCTAGTTGTAGGGAGAAACGGAGCCGGTGACGGCACCGGGCGTCTGGGGTCTGGGTGGAAAGGAGGTTTTCGGAGTTGGGGACCAAGGCAGGAGCCTTTCACCTCCGCACCGGATGCCTGCTATTGCATTTGGAGGCCCCTCGCTCGCGTCTGGGTCCTTTCTGAATGTGCCCCGCGGCCCACGCCTTCCCCGGGAAGGGGTTCCAGGGACCAGCGGCGCCTTGCTGAGCACGCTGGGCGGCCAGAGACAGCCGCAGCTGGGCCCTTTCCACCGATAGGCTATTTTCTTTAAAAATAAAAAAGGGAGGGAGAGGGAGGAGGAAGAAAGGAACACAGCGTCCACAGCTTGCCGCCTGGGCGCGGGTGGGGGTAAGAGAGAGTGGGTCGTTTTGGGTAGATTGAATGAGACCAGACTGCCCCCAACCTGGCCTCCTGCTTGCTCAGGTTTCCCAAGGAGGAGAGAGTCGTGGCCTTCCGCCGGCGCCTGGCCTGCCCGTGGCTTCGCATTCCCCTACTTGTCCCTGAACTCCTACTTAAGGCAGGAAAGGGCGCCTGGAGCTTTCAGCTGCGGGGGGAGAGACACCGCACGACCCTGATGCGGTCTCCGGAGCCACAAGCCAAGAGCCCAGGGCCAAGGCCAGCAGAGATCAGGCCATGTGGGCAGGCCAAAGGCCACGGCCCCGGAGGACCAAAAAGCGCTGCTCAGGCGCGAGAGACCCTCCTGGCTCAGTCTCTACAGGAGCCCGGGCCAGGGGGCCTGGGTGGCGTCCCTCCTGCCACAGGCAAGCGAGGGGATGCTACAGAACACGAGGGAACCGGCCCTTCTGGGTCCCCCAAGTGCGCACCGAGAGAGGGGGTTCGGAGCGCTGGGGGCTGAGAGGGCCGGCGCCAGCCTTTATCTCAACTGTAACTTCCGAGTCCAGCCGGGCCCGGGGCCCACGGCGCTCCAGCCCGAGCCGCGGCGTTTCCGGCCCAGGGACCGCGGGGTAGCCGCGGGGGTAGGGGCGTGGCCGGGAAGAGCAGAGGTGACCAAGCGGCGAGTTTTTATGTCTTTATTATTATTATCATCATCATCATCATCATCATTAATAATAATATTAATATTATTACGGAAGTATTTCAGTCCAGAGCTAAGACAAGACTACAAACACAACACATAGAAAATTAATAAAATAGAACTTTGTTTTCTTCTCAGGCTCCTCTTCTCACTTCTAGGTAGTATGTGCTCCTTCCAGTGGCTTCGGGGAGGGAATGGGCCAGAGGTCTGGGGTCAGGGAGTCTTCGAGGCCCCCGCTGGGAGGGCTGCGAAGCTACCATTGAACCGTGCACGGGGGACGGGGACGAAATGAGATGCGACACGGACAAGCGTGTTTTGCTCTGCTTCCAGGAAACATCGAGTGAGTCCGGTCCTCAGTTCTCACGGGGCGGGGGGAGGGAGCCTGGGCAGGCTGAGGCGGGTGCCTCGGGGAGAGAGGGGGCGCGAGGGGTGCCGGGTGGGCTCAGGCTGCACAGCCTTCCCGCACCCGCGAGAGCTCTGCGGGCGGGGGCGACCCGGGGAGCCCTGGGCCCCGCCCGACTCGTGCTGGAGAGCGGGTCCCCCGGCTCCCCCGCCCGCAGAGCCTTCTCCAGCTCTCCAATGCCCTCGGCTGCCCACAGGCCTCTGCCTTCGCCCCCCAGCCTTTCCAGCGCCTTCACTCCGCTGGTTTTTCTTCCTCCTCCTCCGCACTGAGCTGAGACGCACTGAGCAGTTTGCTCTCCTTTTTCCACTTCATGCGCCGGTTCTGGAACCAGATCTTGATCTGCCGCTCGGTCAGGCACAGGGCGTGCGCGATCTCGATGCGCCGCCGCCGCGTCAGGTAGCGATTGTAGTGAAACTCCTTCTCCAGCTCCAGGGTCTGGTAGCGCGTGTAGGTCTGGCGGCCGCGCCGGCCGCTGGGCCCAAAGGAGGAACCTGTGAGGCAGAGAGGAGATGCTGAGGCCTGGGGTCACCGGGGCCAGAGCCCCCTTTCCCACTCGACCCTCACACATGGACTCCAGCCTGTCCCGGGATGCCCTTCACTCTCCGGGTCCCTGCAGCGCCCCCTCCAGATTCCCTCCGGGCCTCCTGGGCCTGCGCCTCCCTTCCAGCCTTTCCGTGGGGGGATGGGAGGAGCAGTTTAAAAATCCCACCTGAGCCGAGGGGGAGGGGCTGGAGAAGCGGCGCCCAGGTGTGTCTCTTCCTAGCTGCGTCGTTTCTTTTCCTACATCTGGCTCCCCCACCCCCGGTGATAGATTCCAGCCCTTAATCCGTAATGACGTGGATCGATCCACAGTGGGCATTAACGGCTCCTCACTTTCTTGTCCCGCTAATGGACATCAATTTGGGACTTAAGGCCGACAAATAATCCACCCTGAGACCCAGGCGCCTGCCTCTCCCACTCACCCCCTCCGTCTGCTCCCACTCTTTTGCATCCCCTTATTCTCCCCCCTTCCTCTGACGACCGCCCCTTTCCTGGTGCCTCATCTTTCCCCAGCCCCCCACCCCCCAGGGAAACAGTCCGGGACAGACTCCGCTCTCCCTTGCTAGCGTCACACCGCCCCCCTTCCCGTGACGCACTCGGTTTTTAGTGGAACAGTCTTGGGGTGGGGGACCGACCAGGACTTGGGGCCCAAGGGAAAGCCAAGCCCGTGGCTGCGACCCCTGACCCGCAACCCCGGATTGGCCTTGCCCCCAGAGAGCCCACTCGCTTCCCTGGCTCAGAGTGCGGCTGGGACTTTGCAAACTTTCTAACTCCTGAGGGTGAGATGGCAGAGCAGGGGACCCTGTAAAGGCGCCCAGACTTCCCTTCGATCCTCACTGACATGCCCAGCCTGCACCCAGTGAGAGAATGGGGGGGAAGGGGGCTCACTAGTTCTGTCTCCCCGGTGGGTGCCCGCAGGGATCACGGCCACGGTGGAGTCTCACTCACTGTTGCACGAATTCATCCGCTGCATCCAAGGATAGACGGGCGTGGAGCACTTCTGCTCCTCGGGTTCGCCAAACACGCTCTTGTCCTGCGCGCAGTCGGACTTCCGCGGCTCGGGGTGGAAGGGGGGCGGCTCGTCCGCTCCGGAGAGCGCGCAGGCCGACTCCTTCTCGCGGTAGAAGGCCGGTGCCGGGCCGTAGTCGCAGGGCGCCGCTCGGCCATAGCCGCCTCCCGCCGGCGGGTAATAGGAGGAGGCAGCAAAGCCCTTGTCCTGGCCGGGCCCGGGCCCGTAGGGCGCGGGGTAGTGCCGCAGCGGGTCCGCATAGCCGGAGGAGTAGAGCGGCAGCTGGCCCAGGAAGGACTCCTGCCCGCTGGCCAGAGTGACGGGGAAGGTGGAGTTCACGAAATAGGAACTCATTGGGAGGGAGGCGCGCGCGGCCGCTGCTGCTCCGCCGGGTTTATGATTTGTTGTGTTTTATAGTCCGAGCGCCGCGCCTATTAGTAGTATATCTGAGATTGGGTTTTAGCTGAGGGGGGATGGCGAGGTGCCAGTGAGGGCCAGAAGGAAATACAACCATCTGATCCAACACTGACCAATGGCAGAGGCAGGAATTGTCAAATAGCACCCAGGAGGAGCGCAGCCCGCGCGAGGGACCCGCGCACAAACCTATCAACCTTTTTTTTTCCTCCTTCTTCTCCTTCTCCTTTCTCTCTCTCTCCCCCCCAACAACACTACGCGTTCTGTTCCATCTACGTAGGATGTGCAAGAGAGACGTCTGTGCGGGAGGAGGGAGCTTTGGTTGAGACCACCTCATCCCCCAGTGATTAAATAAATATATCCCTCCCTCCCCACGCAGGATAGGAAAAAGTTAATTGTGTTTTCAGAAAAGTTAACCCCTGCGTTGCTTGAGCCCCATTCCCTCAAGGGAAGGGTGGGCAGCCATCCCTGAATCTCAAATCTCAACCTAGCCAGGAGAGCATCAGAGGCGGTTTATTCCTAGGGTTTTTGTGTGGGTCGAAGGGGAGAAGAGTTCTCCGCTAACTAGCATCCTTTCAGAAAGAGAGAGGCGAAAAAGAAACCATCTCCTTCCCAGGTTTTGAAGGCCCCCCGCCCCTTGTTTCTCAGATCTGCTCTGTCTCTTCCAAGCCTGGGATTATTCCTGCTTCTCCACAACTCTCATGGTCTGAGGGGCAGGCCAGAGCCCGCCTCGGTAAATGGAAGGAGGGTCTGAGCCCAACCTTCTCCTCTGGCTCTGCGGCTAGGTTAGGAGGCTCCTGGACCACTATGGCTGCTACCCTAGACATCATGCCTGGTTCTAGTTTGCACCGCTTGCTCTTGGCACAGGAAGGGGCAATGGGGAGAGGGTCTAGCCCTCTCCGCTTAGGGATAAAGAGAGGAGGTGTGAGGGGCACCCCCCCAGCCTAGGTTTGTCTGATTACTTATCCTGCCTGCAACCTTCACCCGCCCCCCCGCCCCCGCCGCCACAAAGACATAAGAATATCCTGGGCTACAGATTCTTAGGAATCAAGGTTGTCTCAGAAAGAGGGTATAGGAAAGAAATTGGTCCTCCTTTAATTTGGGGTCCTCAAACCCTCCTGGTATTTGAGGCGATTAGAGACCACCAAGAAAGACAGGGGTCCTCACACCTTTTCCAAGTCTCTGGCAGTTCTTTTTAAAATTCTTTCCCAAGACTTAATTTTGGTTTAGTTTTATAAGGAGGGAAGAGTGTTTGGGTCTCAGCAGGCAGCTTAGAACTATCAGCCCACATCTCCTCTCCAGATGCTCACCACCCTCTGTCTCTCTCAGCATCTCTACAATCCCTCCCCCCACCCCCCCATCTCATTTTTGTAGCACCAGCTTTGCTGCAGTACCAGTTTGAGTGTGTGAGAGTGTATGTCTCTTGCTCTCTCGTCTAAAGAAAATGAGCATTGACGCCAGGCTGGAAGACAGCCACAATTAGTTTTCACAATTCTCATATTCACATAGAGGATATAAAGGGCGGCCACCTTCAGCCCTGGAGCTGGGAACGGGCCAGGGTGTGGGACAAAATCTGATGAAGGGGCCAGGCTTCGCCTCCTCTCTACCTTGCTTTTTGGACCCCTTTCTATGGGCCAGCTCTGCCCACTAAAGATGGGACAAGACACTAGGGAAAACGGTAGAGGGCTGAGGTTGGTGACTCAGGGTGGGGACCTGTTTGGTTGCAAAATGGCCTACAAGGCTTCCTGAACTCAGGACAACATCCAGGTTGCACCTTCATGGCCAAGTGGTGATCCCTTCCTAGCCTGACTCTGCAGTCGTTTTATCAAGATTTAAGAAAAACAAACTCAAGCCCTCTAAGGATGGAGCATCATAAATGTTTCCAATCTAGCTGTGATCAGGCCCATAAATGTCCCAATCTAGCTGTGATTGGGCCCATTCCCACAGAGGCACGTGGAACATTTGGGCGAGGAGCTAGGTGGAAGAGTGGCTGTGTGCACCTCCCTCCTCCCTGCCACTGAAGCTGGGCCTTGGGTTTCAGCCCTCCCTGTCCCCTCTCTGGCCACTGTGTCCCTATCCTGGAACTGGATGATGTAGGCTTGCCTGTGGAGTCTGGACAAAGTAAGATTCCCCTGTGATAGAAGCAGGAAAATAACCCCCTTATCCTTTGAGTCACAGCCCCAAATTAACCTCACCTCTGCAGGTTGCCTGTCGTGAGATGGAGCCGAAAAGGCAGGGCCTGGGCGCCTGTAGTACAGCATGAAAGGAAATAGCGCCTCATCGCTCTTATCTAAACCCAGAGGTATTTATGAGCGTTTATTCCTCTGATCCGTTTGTTTGGGAGAAAGAGCAGGCAGGCAGAGCTGGGCCAGAGGCCGCCTGGTTTCTGGAGCCAGATCTCTACGAATCTGTCTGTGGTTCAGTCCACTGTCCCATCTGTCTGTCTCCAAGGGGGAATATGTAAATACACAGCAGTGGGCACAGCCGGCTGCCCGGCTAGGGGAGGGGGGGCTCTCCCTGCTTCAACCAGGAAGCATGCGTATGGAGAGGTGGATAGAAATGTGTACCAAGTCTTGAGTACACAACAGAAGGATTGCACAGAAACCTCACAGGCAGGGTTTATAATTGTAGTTTTCTGTGCTTCCAATCTGCAGCCCTGTGGACGCACACATTCCAGCTTCCAGGGAAATGCTTCAGTTGTGTTCAGCTCAGGAGGGAAATTCTCCTGTTCCAGCAACCTCAGGGAGGGGTATCCGCCTGTATGTGTGTGGAGGGGAGGGGGGATTGAGACATTGTCCAGGCTTCCCCTTTCCTCTCAGCTACAAAGCGCACCCCCGCCCCAGCTCTTTGGGTTGTGGGCACCTTCCCCCACCCCACTTGTAACTCTGGCCAGGGTGTGGCAAATTGAAACATAACTACCCAATTCTGTGATTCTCTGGGTTTGGGAAGCATAAATGTTCCCAGAGGAAGCAATGCGATGGCTCCCAACCTTTGCTGTTTAGATGGAACAGGGCCTTAAAATGGGCCGGTCCAGAGCTCGGGGCAAGGACCTCATTTTCATATGCAAATGAACCACCTTGTCTCTGATCTGGGGGTGGGGAGGGCTTCGTTGCTCAGTTCCCGCTCCCCCCACCCCCAGGTCCACCAGCACTCTAGGAGCCCTGAAGTGTTTCAGCCCTCTGTACCAGCCACCTTCTCCTCCCTACCTGACCTTTGGATTGCCCACAAGAAAAATCCCCGAGGGGCCCATACCGGCGGGCGCGCTCCCTCGGGGCCTCCCGCACTGGGCCGGGCCTTCCAGCCGCAGGAAAATCTCTCCCGCAGCGGAAAACCTGAAGGGGCTGCCCCTGCGGCCCAGACTCCCGAGGCGCCGAGGGCGCAGGGGGGGGGGGCGGTAGCCCTGGCGTTTGCCCTCAGCCCCGCCGGGCCCCTCCAGGTCGGCAGCCCCTCCAGCTCCAGGCCAGACCCTAGTAACACCTCGGCCTGCCCGGCACCGCAGGCAATTTCCTGGAGCCCCCGCCCAGGAGCCGGGGCCACAGCACCTTGAAAGGGATGGCCAGAGCTTCCTCCTGAGGCTTGAAAGCCCGAGCTAATCAGTAACCCGAGAGACTGGGGCCAATATTCAAACGAGGCGGCAGCGGCGCGGACCCCCGCCCTCGCCACCCCTTCTGGGAAAGCGGGTGTGAGGGGTCCGGCAGGAACGAAAATCACAATGGTTTGGTTCCTCAATGATTGATCTTTACTCCCACTCCCAATTTCCCCACCCCCCCCAAAGCATCTTTGTCGATTATTTCGCTTGAAACGATTGAGAATGAGGGAGGGGGCCCACACTCACTTGCAGACACCGACAGTTTCCAGAAAATTAGGCTCAATTCCTTCATCACCGATTCACCAGCCAAGGAGCTGGCAAGACCCACCAGCCAACCGGGAGAACACAGACCCGGTTGTCTTTTGACAACCGAGTGGAACTGCCGGGCCGGCGCCTCCTCTGCTGGCCCCTCCCTTGGCCAAAAAAGAAAACCAAATAAACCTTGAACAGCCTTGGCCTCGGATCTCCCGAGAGGCCCGGAGGATCCCCTCTAGCGCCCGCGGTGGGTGGATGGGGGGCTCTCCGGCTCAGGGCCCCCCGCCCGCGGAAGGCAGTATCAGTCCCTTTAAATATGCCCTAGAATAGATTCTGAGAAAAAGCCGCTTCCCCAGCCAGCCACAAGGTTCGGAGCCAGGATGGGGCGGGCGACGGGGACAGGACACTTGTTCTCTAATCCACACTCGGGCGGGCGGGAACCGGCATCCAACGGGAAGTGGCAATCTGGGTCCCGAAGTCCCCGAATCCCGCCAAACCTAAGCCAAATCCCGCCAGACCGGGCTCCAGGCGTCGGGCGCGATACAGGCAGCGTCGCGGGGCTTGCGGCGCCGAAGCCGCATGTCTCCGAACGGACGGTAGATGGCAGCAAACCGCATAATTTGGATCACAGCAAACTAAGGGATGATTTATACCCCGCCGAGACTACAGGAGAAAAAGACCTTTCGTCTGGGTGGGTTTGGGGGATTTTCCTTTTGAGAATAGGCTCCAAGTGCCGTGGGTGATAGCCGAGAACTTCTCTGGCTATGCGCAGCGCGGGGTCCCTCCAGACACCCAATCCCGGCCTGCTGGGAGGGCATCCATACCTGGGCCTCCAGGGACCCCTCCCTCGCCACAAGTGGCTGAGTCCCTCTCTCTCAGCTCAGGACCAAGGGGGCCGGTATCCCCCGTACACAACCTCCGTAGGCAACCAGGGGCCTGAGGCTAAACGCTCGGCCTCTGGTCTTTAAGAAGAGAGAAGCAATCACCTAACCGTGCAAACCAAACTGAATCAATCTCTCCAAAGTCGCTTATCTCTTGGCGTGCAGCTTCCTCAGAAGCTCTCTTACTCTATTTTAAGTCCACACCCAGAGACTTGCACCGTCTTCCACCCCCACCAGCTACTTTAGGAATCTCCCTCTCCAGCCCAAAGCTTCCCCTTCACCCCCAGGAGGCCTGGCTGGGGAATGAAACCTCGCGCCCCAGGGACAGCACTAGCTGTGTGAGCTCAGCGCCAGGCAGCTCTCTAGCCCGGGACACCATTAGGCCCCCCTACGTGGGTTTTCTTTTTTATTTTCTTCTCCTTTTTGTTGTTTTTATTTACAAGCCTTAAACAACAACACACTGAACAGCTTCTTCACAATCACCAGGTTTAGATGCAGGAAAGTTTGAAATGTTTCAACATCAGTTATGCAAATGGCAATTTTCTCCTCCACCGAAATTCACACCCCCCCAACCAACAAAACACAAGTAATATAGCATCAGCGTCGCACAGAAACCAACACATTGTAACCTACCGCGTTAAAAACCACAAAATTGTCTCCCTGCACAGCAAGGCTCCCTCCTTCGGGAGTGGCCAGAGACCTGGGCATGCTGAGGCCGGCTGGGGGGAGGGGAGTACCTCCATTTAGGTGCCTCCACTTGCAGCCCTTTAATTTCAGAAATGTTTCCAAAGAGAGATAATGAGCGTGTTTCTCCGTAAATTGTTCTTTCTGTCTCTCTTTAGCCGCCTCCTTGCCCTCCATGGCCTCTGCGGAGATTCCAGGCCCTCCAGAGACCAGGACGTCCCTCAGCGCCACCGCCCCTCGTGCCAATGCTGCCGGGAAACTGCCCACACCCGAACCGGGCAAGAGAACAGCATAGGGGCAATTGGGGGGAGGCCAGAACGAGGGAGGGATGGTGGGAGGGGGTGGAGGCACAAACCCACAGAGGCTGTAGCAACCGGCTTCTTCGAGTGCCCTGAAGCCCAAACACCCCCATCCTCCCTTTCGCAGCCCCCTCGCTGGAGCTTCTCCTCCCAGCTTAAAAAGGCGACTTAGAGCTCGCCTCTGTGGCCCCTTTCGGTTCCTCCTCCCATCTCCCCTGCCTTCGTTCCTCCTCCAGGAAGCAGCCACCCCTCTCTCTACTGCCGAATTTCCTGGGAAGCTTCTCCCTGCAGCACCCAGAGGTGGGGTTCAGCCCCATCTTGGACAGGGGAGGGGGGAGACAAACCCAAGCCCCACCTACAAAATCGAGGCAAAAGAACAAGAAGAGAATTGTAGAATCTCCCTTACCTTTGCAGACCTTGAGGTTTCTGTCCTCCGATTGAAAGGGGTGGGGAGGAAGGAGGGGGAAAAAAGAGCGTTCGGTTTCTTCTTCATCTTCCAGATAATATTGTCCCAACCTGAGAGCCGTCGCTTCCCCTTCTCTGACTTGGGAGAGAGGGTGTTTCGTTTTTCTGATATTGGCATAGAAAATGGAGTAAGTTCTGGCTTTGAAAAATGGTATCAGCCTGCAGTCCTGGGCAGATTGTCCATTTACCCTCCATGATGACTAAAATCCCAGATCAGCAAGGAAATTAACTTAGGAATTAAAATTATTTTAGGTTCTCTCTTTTGTGTAATTCCCACCCTTCCTTCCCCCCTCTCTCTCTTCTTTCCTCTCCCCCTCTCTCGTCCTCTCTCTCCCTCTCTCTTTTGCTTGATCGAACTGATACTGAAGTATAAAAATATCAAGAGGCTGGAGCCCTGAAGGACGACAGTGCTCCGACCTAGGTGTGGTGTCCAAAAGAATGCTGCATTATAACCACCAGGGAAATGATAAAAAGTTCATGTTCACGATCGCCCGGCCACATGACCGGCGCCGGCCAATCGCTGGATTCAACCACTCATAAACTTCTATCACAAAGTTGTAAATTTTCATAAAACAACAAGGAATTTATTGCATTTCTTCATGGCTGCTCCACCAGCAACCCTTTTCTCAGTCGCCATCTTCTTTTCTTCTCCTTCTCGCTTTTTTGGGGAAACCCCACCCTAAGAAGGGGTGATATTTGGGGTGCAGGCAATCAGGTCGAGAAGCCACAAGGGTCCAGCTGGGAAGGGGGTTCTTTTTGGAACCTCCCTATTCTCACAGGAGCTCTGCCCCCTCTCCTAGTAAAAACTCACCCCAAATACTCCACACGGGGACTGTTCCGAGGCAATTTTGGGGTTAGTCGGGAGCAGCAGCTGGTGTTCTGAGTTGCCAATTGCATCGAGGCAAAATGAAAGCTTCCGTGCCCCCCTCTGCTTCTCTGAACGCCCCCCTCATTCCTAGCTATATTAATGGCGGGACCCCCATCTGTGAGGCTTGCAGCATTGTGGGTGTGGGGGCCCTAGATCCCCTGGGACCTAGTTTTCCCCCAGGGAGGAAAGGTGGCCCTGATGGAGGGCTAGGCGGCCGCGTAGCAACCAGATTCTCGCCTTTGCACCCCACGAATTGGAGGAGGCTAAAGCGGGATCCCTGCCTCTCCCACCCAAATGCCCACACGCCCAGGTTCCCAGTGACAACTCCATGTGCTCTCCAGGGGATTCTGCGGTCATTAATGGGGGGAATTGCAGGTTTAGGGGGCCTTTTACTTACAAATTCCAATCAAACAGATTTTAAAACGTCCTTCCCTTCCCATCCTCTTCCTTCAGTCTGCCGACTGCTGCTCTTTCCATTGAAATAAAAATCCAGGCTTTATCATCGAATACATACTAAAACTCGGTGCCGCACGTCTAGCTTCGGAGATGCCAGCCTCTGAGGCTTTGTCCCTCAATTAGGGAGTAAGGTTTTTGGAGCAAAAGCAACCCCAAGAACAACACAATCCACCTCCTGTTTCTCAGCCCCCCCTAAAATCCTCCGATATTTTGAATTAAGCTACTAGCGCCCCAATTCTGGAAACGAAATAACTTCCCCGCAAATGTTTCTCTTTTCTCTCTCTTTCTCTGAGCTCCGGAGGAGACTGCAGGTTGCTGGCGGCGCCAAAAGCGAGCCGAAAGGCGCCGAAGAAGCCGGCGGCGAAGAGGCGGGTGGCGCCGCAGGCTCGGGGCGCGGGGATGCGGCCACACCAGCCGGTAAATTCGCGCTGCCCAGGCTCTCATTCTCTCCACTCGGCCCCCCAGCCCCCTTTTTAACGTTTTATCTGGGTCACTGTGTTAATTTAGAACATATAAATGAAAGTCCATGGAAGTTACAATGGATGGAAATAAAATAGCCGAATAGATCTTGCAGAAAATATCTGCCGAGTGAGCTGGCAGCGCCTGGCGTTGGAGGCCTCCCCGGATTCCTGCTTCTGGTCTGGCCTCAGCCCAACGCCGCCGCCCAGGAATCCCAAGAATCGCAGTGGAACTGGGTGGTCATTTTCCCTTTCCTTCCGCCCGTCGGGCGCTCGGGGCCCAGCACTTTGCAAGTCAGCTGGAGCCCTGGCGGCACTGCCCAGCCCTCGGCCTGGTGGGAAGGCCTGGAGGAGGAAGTGTGTGGGACTGTGAGGGCTTAGTTAGGTTTGTTTTGTGATTGTGGGTGATTGAGCATGTGGGCTCCGGGATCTGTTTACTTGAGGGGAGGTGGGTGGCAAATGTGGATCTGTGTGTTTATAAGCCAATGTGTGAATGTACACTGGCATGTACAAATGTGTCTGGGAGTGAGTGTGAATCTGTGTTTACTTGTGAGTGTGTGTGAACATGAATGCATGTATCTGGGCATGAAGTTGGGATGTGAGGATGCCTGTACGTGCATTTGTGAATATATAAAGATGAGTGTTTCTTTGTGACCTTATATGACAATATATATTTCTTTATATGTGATGTCCGCCTATAAATATAGGATGGTGTGCATTTGTGTGTGTCACCGTGTGTAAAAAATGTAAAGGGCATGTGTGTATGATGTTGGAGTTCGCTAGCTGGCAGCCCCCCAGAGCTGAGTCACCAGGGAAAAGAGCAGACCCCAGCACAGAAAGAAATGGGCCAGCATCAGACGTTACAGCAGAGGGGTGCTGGGATGCATGGCTCACCCCGACCCCCTCCCTGCCTTAGGGAGACACAGAAAATAGAGCATCCGTTTGTTTTTAAATTGTGTTTTATTTCTCCATTCTTCAGATACACATCGACTGTAAAGAGGATCACAGGGCTGGCGGGAGCAAGGAGCGTGGGGCAGGGCAGGTGCACAGAGGACAATGGAGCTAGTCAGTAGGTCCTTGGGGCTCCCTAAGGCCCCGTCAGTGCCTCTACTGGGAAGGTGGGCTCATGAGGGCGGGAGAACAACACGTTAGTCCAGACCCACAGACCACAAAAGACAGCGTCAAAGAAGGGGGCTTACAAAACAGCAACATTTTACAAAGACCTTACAATAGCGACATAGAAAAGGGGAGGCAAATTCCAGAAAGCTGTAGAACAGGTAGATGACGTCCTTCCCATACTGTACAAAACAGACCCGGCGGACTTTTCTATAGGTAGTTTTTTGTTTTCAGTGTTAAGAAACCAAAATTTCACCTTCTCTCCTTAAAAATTTTTTTTAACTGTTTTCCATTGAAATAGGGTTTCCTCCCCTATTTGATCTGAGTTTCCTGGTTCAGTTCCCAAAGCTGGGCTTCTCCCTCTCTCCCTTCCTCATCTCTCTCTTCCTCTACCCGTTCTCCATCCCTCACTCTTCCTCGTCCTCCTCAGCCTCAGCCTTGTCCTGCTCAGTGGCTCCGGGGCCCGCGGTCTTGTTCTCCTTTTTCCACTTCATGCGGCGGTTCTGGAACCAGATCTTGATCTGTCTTTCCGTGAGACAGAGCGCGTGCGCGATCTCGATGCGCCTCCGCCGAGTCAGGTAGCGATTGTAGTGAAACTCCTTCTCCAGCTCCAGGGTCTGGTAGCGGGTGTAGGTCTGGCGGCCTCGCTTGCGGTCGGCCCCTGCGCACAGTGTTTAGAGAAAAATCAGTGCGTGCGGGGGGGGGGGGGGGGGGGAAGTCAGGAGAATGCCCATCTCCCTCTTAGATCTTGTGTGTGATTTGGAGTCAGTGGTTGGAAGAGCCCATTTTCCCATTAAACCAAATTTTCGCTTTCCATCCCCCAGCCTATGCCCACCCTCTTCCTCCGTGTGCAGACATTTCTACAGGCCTTTGCAGGCAAATATTCCCATTTTCCAGCTAAGAAATCTTCCAGCCCGGGGCTTCTGAACCCAACGTCTAAACTGGGGCCTGTTAAAGGCCCAGCGCCTAAGGGGTGTATGTGGGATGAAGGGACCTTAATCTTTCCACCACCCTCAGGACTAGGGGCCTCAAGCCCTTGGACGCTGGCTCTGATGGTCTTTGGGGTAGGGGGCAATGGAAACCATGTGAGTGACCCTGATAGAAAGCCCTAGGCCTGGCCTGAGTGCTTTTCCCAAAAAGAACAGGAGACAAAGAACCCTCATATGTCCAGTCCTTCCCCTCCTTCCCTACCCCCCTCCACCCACCCCCCGCCTTGTGGCATGAGGAGTTGGTAAGAATTTACAGATTTCCTTGGAGCATGGAGTTAGTCTGAGAGCAGCTGCCCTCTGATGACTGTTTTCCAGTGAGTGGCAGAGGCTCTTACAGGGACAGGCTGTCCTGCCTGCTCACCTGCCGGACAGCCTAGCTCTCCAAAGCAATCCTGGGGCCTTCAGGAAAGCACAGGGGGAGAGTACAGACAGCAGCCTGGGTTGGGGGTAGAAGAACATAAAGTATTTGGATGATGGGGGCTGAGGGGCAGAGGAGAGCATCCCAGGTTAGGCCCCAAACCCTGAGGAGGCTTGGGGGAGGTTGAAACTGGGGGAGGTGCTGGTGCCAGCCCTCCAGGGAAGAAGCTGGTGGGAGGAGAGACGAGGGGCCCTAATTTCAAGTCAGATAAAAGCCCAGCTGAAATGTTTACGAGCAGAAAAATTGGGACTTTGATAAATCAACTGGAAAGGCAGTTGAATGATGGAGCAGGTAATGGGGAGCGTGACCACCAATACTGATGGGGTAGGAGCTGGTCTTCTCCTGGCCCTCAACCCTGGCTGGATTGGGAGCATCTGACCACAAGTGTTGGGCCTTCTGGACCTTGGGGTTGACCGCTGAGTCCAGGGCAGCACTAGGAAGAATGTCTGGAAAAGGCTTGTCAGGGAACTCCATGGAGCACCTGGACGCTTAGTGGCCTGTACTTTCTAACTCTCGATTTGGCTCTGTAAAGTCCTGGTGCCTCCCCCAAGAGGACAGGCACCCTTCTGGAATAATACCTGCAGACTTGTTGGCCAGTTCTCCAGGGGGGCTTGGGAGCCCTAGGAAGGGCACCTGAATAAGCCCGTTTTACTCCCATGAGGCCTCTGCCCCTTTCTCTCTCTCTCCTGCCTCCCCCTTCCCAAGTTCACTGGGGGGTCAGGAGCCTCATCTCTCTTGGCCTCAGCCTGCCCCCTCTCTCCACCTGCCTCTCTGGCTCTGTGTCCCAGGCCGGATCCTAATCTCTCATACCCCTTCCTCCCGCCAGGCCTCTAGAGCCCACCTCTAATTGTCCAGAAGGGAATAATGGGGGAGCAGGGTTGGCTGGGAAGGAAGGGGGAGGGGAGACTTGCTCATCGCTGCAGCCCCCTCCCTTAGACCTTATCCAAGCTGAGACTGGGGGACACACCCAGAGCTGAGATCCCCAGCGGGGGAAAGGGGGCGGGGAGGGGGGGAGAACCCTAATGGCTATTCTCTGCAAACCCTCGCCTTCCTCCGCAAGACAAACGGCCTCTTCTCCGGCCTTTGCGGGCGCGGCTGATAAATATTTAAAGCTAAAAGGCTGAGAGGAAGGGTGGGGGGCGAGCTGGGGGATCCGAGCGCTGTGCTGTTGGCGGAGAGAGAGCCGCCGGGAAGCAGAGCGAGCCTGAGAGCACCAAGCAAAAAAGGGGTGGAGGCGGCGCGCCGGGTCGCGGCCAAGGGGGTGCCGCGTCCCCAGGGCCCACCTCCAGCCGGGGGAGCACTGTGGACGCGGAAAGGGGCACTTGGCCGGGAAGGGGGCGCCTTCCGGGGAAGGTGCCCAGGCCACTGCGGCTCGGGATGGCTCGGTGCGTGGCGTTACCTGAGCTTCGCATCCAGGGGTAGATCCGGAAGTTACTCTCTGCCGCCAAGTCCGAGTCCCTCTGCTCCTTGGCGCCCGCCGCCTTGGCGGGTTCGCCGGGACACACCCCGGAGAGGTTCTGCTCAAAGGGTGCGCAGTGCATGTTGAAGGAACCCGGCTCGAGCCCGTAGCCGGCCGCGTAGACGCCGGCTGCACTCTGGCCCGCCATGCCCCCCCCGCCGGGGTACAAGCCCTGCATCGAGGCGGCAAAGGAGGCGCTCGACCCCGCTCCATAGCCCGGGCGCTGGGGATTGGAAGCAAACGCACAAGAAGTTTGTTCGGGGAAGGCTCCGGTGGCGAAAACCGAACTTGCGGCTGGATATTTAGAAAATAAAGCGTTCGCATAATACAATGAACTCATAATTTGGCCGGATGATTTGTAGGCAGGGACGTTTTAGTGTCGGTTTTACGAGATTCCTTGATATATTACAGAATTAGAGTCCAGATTTACACCAAAAAGGACCCCCTTTTTCCTCTCCGGGCCACGTGACCCCGCCCACGTGACGTCCCCTCCGCCAATGGCCGGGCCGCCTCCCCACGGCTCCGGTAATGTGGAAAAAATTGTGTGGCGTTGGATTTATAAAATATGATCAATAATGAATGGGGAAGACAAGCTCTGTGGGTTGGGGCTGGGGGCTCAGGGCCGCTGTCGACCCCCGTGGGCTGGAGGCCGCTTGCCGGCGAGGTCCGGGGAGAAAGGCGTTGAGTGGCCGGGGAAATAAATAACCTCTGAGCCACCCGTGTCGTCGCCCCCCACCCTTCCCTCCCAGGCCGCTACCCAGCGAGAAACAAATGCAGGGATTGCACGCCACGGGGCGGGTGGGTGTGGGCAAGTCAGGTCTTTATTAATCCGGACCGGGTCGGCCTGGCTGCGCCTTTGCGGGGGGCTCAGCCCGGTCCTCCTGAGTGAGGAGCGAGGGGAGCCTGGCGTCAGGCTCTCTCGGCGCCCCATAGGGCAGGGAAGGAGCCAGACTTCGTGGGTGTTCCTGGAGGCGCCGGATCCAGCCCACGGGTGTTGGATGCTGCGTTTTCTGGTGGCTTAAAAAAAAAAAAAGGTTTGAAAATTTAAAAATGTTTTTTAAAAAGGAAGGGGGTGGGGTGGGTGGGAAGAGAAAGGAACGGAGGAGGGCGGCCCGGTACACTCCTCTTCTGGTTCCGGGAGGCGGATGCCTCCGTCGAGCGGCTGCCGGAGAAGCAGAGGCAGCGAAGGAAGGAAGGCGGCGAGCCCAGACCTCGGAGCTGGGCCTCGGGGGCCAAGTCCCAGCGAGGGAGAGGCAGGCAAGAGCATCTCACCTCTCCTCCTGTTCCCCCCCATCAGAGTCCGGAAAAATAAAAATATATAAGCTTGTTCAGTAGCCCTGCACTCCTCCTCCGCCCCCTCCCCTACACACACACAAGAGGGCACCCAGAAACAAAGGAGAAGGTGGTGAGCATACAGCCACCAGCCCGGGCGCATCTCTCCTGCTTGGCCAGGGCTGGGGTCTCCAGGGCCACGCCGTCTCGGAACGCAAAGGGTGGGGGTGGTCTCTTGGCTCCCCTCCCTCGTTCCTCTCTCCTCCAATCACGCAGCAGCCGCCTCCCTCACCCCCTGCGCCCCTGGGTCGAGGGACTCGCACCACCTGCCTCCAGCCCCCGCCCCCTCCTCTGCACGTCCTGGCCTGGCGGGCGCAGGAGCCCGGGGACCCGCTCCCCCCAGCTCTGCAAGGCGCCTGGAGCAAATGAGGAGCGAGGCCCGGCCAGTCTCGGGTTCTTGCTTGTAAACTTTATTGTAACTCTTCCGCCCTTTTCAGGCGCAGACAACAGAACAAAGTATAGAGGAACAACAAAATATATAATTAGCCCTCCCTCCCTCCCCAATAAAGCAATTCACGGATACAGGATACATTCTCTTCACAGTAAACCTAAGAACACTTTTAACAATTGCCCACAGCGCGCATGCTAACTAAAGTAACCTCTTTTGAGAAACACTTAAGACGAAATTGTCAAATCAAAGAAGGGGGAGGAAAGAGAGAAGCAAAGAGAGAAAGCCAGCGAGCTAGGTAGGGCTGCGGGGACAGAGGAGGTGGGAGGAGGAAATGAGGAAGAAGGGGGGGCAAAGAGAGAGAGAAAGAGAGAGAAAGAGAGAGTGGGAGGGGAGACAGAAAGAATTACGGCGTGAATAGGCAGTTTCATGTTGTTGGGAGAACTTAGCAGAAATCGGTACCTCGGTCATTACAAGGAAGCACGTTCAAAGGAAAAGGGACCATTGCACAAGGAGGCTTTTTACACGGGAGGGGGGCGCGGGGAGGGGGGCTCAGCCAAGCAGCAACCGCTCACCCTCGCTGGGCGAGGGAGTCCTTGCTTACAATCCTTGTCTTCCCCCCGGCCCCCATAGAAGGGAAGGAAATCCACGGTAGCTCACACACAGAAGCTATTACGAGATACTACCACTAGCGGGGACTGGCGCGGTGGGGACGCTGCGGTGGGAGGCCAGGCTCCGGGCCCCGCTCGCGGGACCAGAGCTCTCGGGCGGGCGCGGGCGGGCGGGCGATGGCGGCGCGGTCGGGAGACCGGCGGACGGAGGGCGGCCGCGGCCCTGGCAGTCCCAGTTGGAGCCTACTTCTTGTCGGCCTTCTGCGCGTCGCCCTCCTCCGCCGCCTCCGGGGCCCGCTCCAGCTTCTGCTTCTCCAGCTCCTCCTGCTCACATTTGCTGCTGGGGAACTTGTCTTTGTTGTTTTCTTTTTTCCACTTCATCCTCCGGTTCTGGAACCAGATTTTGACCTGTCTTTCTGTCAGTCCCAGCGCATGCGATACCTCGATCCGCCGCTTGCGAGTCAGATAGGGATTAAATAGGAACTCCTTCTCCAGCTCCAGGGTCTGGTAGCGGCTGTAGGTCTGTCGGCCTCGCCTGCGTCCGGCGGCTGCTGGGAATGGGGGAAAGGGCGAGACAGGGGGAAGGGGAGGGTGGGGGAGGGGACAGAGACGGGGAAGGTTGGAAGATTCGTGAACCAGCCTCGGAGACCAGTATAATAAGTAAGGGCAGGGGACCTTCTACCCCGCGCGGGGGAGGGGGCGCTAGGAGGCCGCGGTCAGCTGGAGGTGGGGGGTGGGGTGGGGGGTGAGGGGGATCAGACACCACTGAATTTAAGGGAGCCAGAAAGGGGGGAGCCACCTCCCCTGGTAACAAGCACCAGAGAGTGAGGTGGGGGTGGTTCAAATCTATTAAAAGTGCCATAAACTTTAGAAGGAAGGATGTGAAGGGGGGGGGGTGGGGGAATAAGAATAAAAATGCCAGGATGGGGACGAATGGACCCACCTTGAAAAGCCCCCAGAGCCTTTGCCCCAGAAGAAAAGTTTCTTCAGGGTAATTAAACTATAAAGCAATTGAGAAGTGCAAAAGTTGAGCGCCCCCACTCCCACCACCCTCTCTCCACTACCCCCCATAAAACAGTAAAAGGGGAGAAGGAAGGGGGAGAAGAAAAGTCAGGCGGGGTGAGGGGTTTATGGATTCAGGAAATGTCTCTTAGCGACCCTCCTTCAAGGGAAACAAAAAAAAAAAAAAAGGAAAAAGAAAAAGACAGAGAGAGAAGGAAAGAGGAAGGAAGGAAGGAAGGAAAGAAGCGGGGGACCATCTGAAGGCAGCAAGCGCGTCTCCCAGGAGCGGAGGGAACACCCCCGGCCTGCCCAGCCCCCTGCCCGGCCTCGGGCCCTCTGGGCTCGCGCCCCCCGCGCCGGCCCGGCCTCGAGCTCACCTTGCGGGCGCATCCAGGGGAAGAGCTGGGTGGGCGACGGGCTCTGCTCGGAGCCCTCGGCCTCCTCGCCCAGGCCGCTGGCGGCCGCGAGCTTGCAGTCTGCGTACTGCACCAGGTCTGGATCCTGCGCCCCGAACAGGCTCTGCCGCTGCAGCGGGTCGTAGCCGTAGAAGTTGCCGGGGTCCCCGTGGCACGCCACGGCGCACGGGTTCTGCTGGTAGGGCGCGGTGGACAGCGACGACGGCCCATGGTAGAACTCCTGGATCTGCGACGGGTGCTGGAAGCTGCCGCCGCTGCTGGGACCGTACACCACGGTGGGTCGGCCGCCCAGGTCCTGGGCGAAGCCGCAGTCATAATAATTGGGGCGCAGGGACTCCCCAGTTTTGTATTTGGAGAACAGTGAGTTGACGAAATAAGAGCTCATTTTATTGAATTTTGAGGCGGCGGCGGCGGCGGCGGCTGTAGTTGGGGGCTGTTGGGGAGGGGGTGGGGAGGGGGAGAGGGAGGGAGAGAGAGAGAAAAAAACGCGGATTCGCCGGCTCCTAGTCACCCTCGCCAGGAAAGGAGAGGGAAAGGGAGGAGGGGGAAAAAGAAAAGAAAGAAAAAGGCGACGAAGATCTCGAAGCCACCACACTTTTTGTGATTTCCAGGAATAGAAAAGGACAGCGAATCCTCCAAAAGTCTACGCTCGCATGGCAGCCGGCTCGCTCGCCCTCCCCCCACCCCCCACCCCCCAAACAAAAATATACCGCCACTTAAAGAGGTCCTCGCTTTACATTTCGAAGAAAGGATGCCAGTTCATAAACAGTTTTCGGTGATTTACTTCCCTGCAAATGAGTTGTTTCATATTTTGCACTGTCTTTTCATGATCATTTGCATCCATTAGAGACCCCGCATCCTATTGGCTTCTCCGTACTCCTCCCGGACAGAACGCAGAACGAGGGTGAGAGCGAGAGAGCGAGCGAGCGAGAGAGCTAGAGCGAGCGAGCGCCAGGGAGTGAGGAGAGCGCGGGGGGGGGGGGGAAGGAGGGGAAGAAAAAAAAAAACACCCAGAGAGAGAGGGGGGGAGAGGGAGGGGGAGAGGGGGAGAGGGAGAGGGGGGGAGAGAGAATGAATACGGATTAAATCTGTTTAACTACCTACATTAATGAGATATCTCTCCCCTCACAACAAATCAAATACCTTCGCAGACCACCCCCAAAGACTGATGTGGGGGAGTCACGAAAATAAAATAAAAAAACCCTACACAACCGCGCACACACAGAGACCCAACGCGCCAGACGCAGGCACGCTGTTAATTTCGTGATTTTTAACGAGGCAGTTGGAGTCTTTTTAAATGTCAGGGTCGCTTCGGAAAAATGTAAAAGAACACGGCTTAATTGCGCTGAGTTTTAAAAGGTCCGATAAATGTAATTGGTATTTTAATACAAGTTATCAAATCATACAGCTTCCTCTCCTAAACATATTTTCCAACAAACGAGGTAGTCATTTTTAAAGCTTTAATGATCAATTTCCTTATTATTGATAAAGGTTTAACTGACGTGTGAAGGGAATTGGCTGGGTAACTGGCCCCCCCAGAAAAACGCCTGTAAACTCTTTAACAAACTATAAAACGCAATAAAGCCGGAGTCTGTTGTTGTTTATGCCGCAGCGCATAAAAGCTGTTAGCATTTTACGAGTTCTTTCCTCTACAGCTATAAAACTGCAGCTCCCATCGCCCGCTGCACGGCTGCAGCTCGGTGGGGGTGGCAAAGCCAAAATGAAAATGATTATGGGTTTTTTCGGTGCAAACGGTGGCTTTTCCGAGATTTTTTTGCCTCCTTCAGCTGTGGAGAGCACCTGTCCCCACCCCTTCTCTGGAGCCCCCTGACCACCCTCCCCCTCTGCCACCCCCAGACCACTCCAACGTTTCCCTATTCAATAAACCAGCAAGGCTTTTCTTTGGAGAAGGGGTCTGGGAGGGTATGAGGAGGGACCGGGACAGGAAGAAGAAACTTTCTGGTTAATGGGCACAGAGCAAAGTTTCCCCTACAACTAGGATTCTGCAGTTTTCACACAGCCTGATGCGGGGGGGGGGGGGGGGGTCTGGAATGGGGAGGAGGTCTCTCGAAGACACTTGGGCCCAGTCAGGGCTTTGGGGGGCCAACTTCGTGTGATGGGAGAGGAGCCTGATGCCACCAGCAGGATGACACCCAGCTGGGCTGTCTCACTCCTGCACGCAGGCCTGGGGACCCAGTAACCAAGCCCAGCTGCCTCCCAACCTTCCCAGCATCCTTGGGGGACAGGGCATCGCCAAGCCCATCAGCACATCAAAGGGAGCAAAGGGCACTGGAGCCACTGCTGGGCACCAGGCCCTGGCACATGGCCTTGATGCCACTGCCGTGTGCCCTCCTCGGCCCTAGGCCTTGGCTGCAGAGGGTGTGTATGAAGGGGGCACCTTTTAGCTTTCAGCTTCCTGTGAGCCACTGTCACTGCCTGAACTGACCTTGGAGTAGAGGGGCTTTAGATGTGGCAAGGCCACCGAGTCCCCCATTTTCTCTCCTCCCCCTTGGGGAGCCTTTAATTGGGCTTGGCTTTCCCTCCAGACCTGAGGACCTGGGGCCTGAAATATGGACGGCAGATCCGAACGGACTTGGTGCCATACCCTTAAGCGGGTGGCCTGTCCTGGCCTGCCAGGCCTGGTGATGGTGGTGGCCCTGGTCTGAGGGTCTGAACCAATGGGCTCCGGGAGGGGCTCACTGGCCAAGGGAAGGGAAGAAAGAAGGAAGGGAGAGAGAGAGAGAGAGAAGAGACATTTTCTAGCAACAAAAGTGGAGGTTTTACAAATACATTCCATTCGTTGTTTATTTAGGAGAGTGGTTTGCTATGTATTCCGGGGATCCATTCACCCCAACCTTTGTAAAAATCAAACCTTCGCCTTTCTAAGGGGAAGTGACCATAGGGGCCCCTTGGCCCTTCAAAGGTGAATCTGGAGAATGGGAGAGGGGCTAACAGGGAGAGAGAAAGGAGAAGAGGAAGGGAAAGTGCTGGATCTTCAACCCTAGACGAAGAGGGCGCGAGGCAGTGGAAGCGAGAGAGAGTTAAGTTGTTGCCGAAGCAACATTTTTATCAAATACGGGGGTTGGGGGGCGGATTTTATCGTCAGGATTTGAGGACTCACCGGTGAGGTAGAAATTCAATGACTTGTTCTAAATCATCCCTACACCGTGCCAGAAATTCCTGATGGAAGGAAAATGTTTCTGTTATAAGAAGAAAAAAACGCAACAAGAAAGAGCGAGGAGATAATTTATAAACACCCAACGGAGCGCAGATTTATTAGAGAAACCCAAGTTGAGAAACTCCGCTCGCCTCTTCGCACCGCTCCTGGGGGAGGAGAGGGCTCATTTTAAGGAGGGAGGGGGTCTATTTCTCGCGCAGGTTGGTCCCAATGAGGGGCGCGGATCGGGCTGGGTCCGGAGGAAATAGGAGATTTGGAATCGAAGAGTCTAGGGGCAGACAGTGCATGGGTCTCAGAATGAGAAACAGCCGGAGCCCAGGCCTCCAGCTGCTAAATTGCGAAAGGACCCGTGCCCCCCACGTTTGCGCCCCGAGCCCGAGCCCGAGCTCGCACCTGGAAAGCACGGACCCCGGGTTAAACCGAGCTGCTCCGTTTCTGCAAAACGCGCACGTTTTCTGGGCGAAACAAGGCAGCCTTCCGCACCTCGCCGTTCCGGGGAACCCCTGCCCCGCTCCCGGGTTGACCCGGCGCGCGCCCAGCCCGGACCCCGACACTTACAAAGGCTCTTGGAGCCTCAGTCCATGCGGAACCCACCTCGCCGGCTATAGGCACCTCCAATCCCACCAGAGACACGAATCCATTTCCCCCAAAAAACTGTCCCCCCTATCCCCTACCCCCCCACCTCCCGGGCTAGCTCACCCAGGTCCCTCTCCTGCGGATCTGGCAGCAGATTTCCCGCAGCTTCCTCTCCATCTGACCTTCTTCTGCCGGTTCTCCCCTCTCACCTGACTTGCTCACCCGCATTCGCAGACATTCCTGTTGCTCCCCTCCCCGGAAAACTCTCATTTTCCCGAACCAATTCTCTTTTATTTAGACCCATTATTCCTATTATTATTATTATTACTACTACTACCACCACCACCATTACTATTCCCCGTTCTATTTACGTTTGTTGCCCCACAGAACAGAAACTGGGGGAATGAGAAGCACCGAGCCCTCCTCCTGGGGGAAATGCATAAAATTGACCATTTGAAGGGGGGGGGGGGCAACATCAGTACATCTGAAATCTATAAAATGGGGGAAATGGCCATAATGAACCCTATATTTTTATTACGCACAAATTATTCATGACTTTTTGCAGCGCTCAGTTCGTAGATTCAGGGCCCACCAAAGGTGCGAAGTGCAGCCGCCAGCGCCCGCAGCCGCCGCACCGGGGATTTTCACATGGAGCAAGGCTGCCATCTAGCGGCCATCCCGAGAAAAGGCGCCGTCGCCACCGGCTCGGCCAGTTTCTCTGCGAGCCAGCCACCCGCGGCGAGAAGCCAGGAGAAACTTTCGTTATTGGCAGAAAAGGGGGAGAGAAAAAGAGATCGGAAATCAGAAAATGGTTCATCGAATTGTGCAGATAAGCTAAAAAAACAAACAAACCAAAACCCAGGGTGAGGAGGTGGGGAAGAAAAAAGAAAAGCCACGGCTGACACCAATCCCCCATTTCAAGACCCGAAATTCTGGTGGAGACCGCCGAGCGGTGAGCCGTTTATAGCCCGTAAACGAGTCGAGCACTTTTCAAACCCAACACGATTGTTTCAAATTCTGAGAAGAAACAATTGGGCTTTTTGTGGGGGGGAGAGGAGGCCTGAGAGGGTGGAATGGGACTGTAAAAGGATCAAGAGGCTGCCCGCGCCCAGACGTCTGGCCCCGCCGGGCGGGCGTGTGTGTGTGTGTGTGTGTGTGTGTGTGTGTGTGTGTGTCCGCGCAGGGGGCTTCTTTATGACGTCCGATTCTGGAGCGTGGGGGGGGGGGTGAAGAACAAAGACAAGAGTTCCAATTGCATTCTCTAAAGCATTGGTGACAACAAAGTGTTTTTCCCTCTCCCTTCCCTCTTCTCCCCTCTTTGCCCCTTGGGGCCCCCGGAAACCTCAAACCCGGTACTGGGCGGGGAAGGTGGGGGCTTGGGAGCCGGTCCCCCCGCCCCCCGCCAGGCCCAGGGCCCAGGCCCAGCTGCGGCTCTCTCAGCTCCGGAAAGTTTCCGCTCACTGTTTGCTTTGCTGCTGTTTAGTTTCTTAACCTTCAGAAATTTATACGCTATAAACTTTTATAGCGGTCATATTCTTTTATGGCTGCGCACACGGCATTGAATTCCTCTCCCGGCTTCTCTGTCTGGCACTCTCCGCGCTCTTCCTCTCCGAATCTCTCGCTTTCTTTTATGGCAACAGATCCCCCATCTCCGGCTTCCCGGCCTCCGCATCCTCGCCTTTGTCTGTCTTTAAAGAAGCCAGCACCGCGGAGGACGCAAAGGCCGCTGGAGGCTTCGCCCGGCGCCTTCGCCCCCGACCCCGCCGCGCCCCTCGGCTTCTGGCGTTTCCTCTGGGCGGCACCCGGCCTTCTCGGCTCGCTCTCAGCCCCGGCTGGCTGCGGGGAGACCAGGAGGAGGAGGGAGCCGAGTCTACACAAACCCTAAAGCAAGATTCATTTTCTAACCCGAATGGAACCCTTGGATGAGGCGGGTGCCAGGCCCTCCCACCGCGTGCAGGAGCTCCGTTTCCTCCTGCCTCCGGCTGGCTTTCTGATTAGTGCACCCCTTTGTTCGCTGGAGAGGGGTAGGCCTGGCCTTTTCAGTTCAGGATCCTTTCACTCAGGTTAAGCTTTGTCCCCACCTCTACCCCGAACCCTTAGGGTCCTCGCAGGCCGCCGCGGGCTGCGGTGACCAGGTGGAAGGCTCCCGGGGAGGCGGGTTCCCCAGCGCCAGCCCAGGACAAGCCCAGTCCCAACGCCTGGATGCGAAGGACAGGACCGCCCCGAGAATAGCAGTCTTCCAAGGGGCGCCAGTGGGGACACCACCGTCTGAGAGGGACAGAAAGGGACAGAACTTACTCCTGAGGTCTGATTGGAAAGGGCATTTTTTTTTCTCTCTCCTGAGACAATTCTGTTCCACATCCTATCCTCTCTCCTTGCCGTTGGGAGCTGCCTGCCCAGGTCGCCGCCCCTACCAACCGCCACCCGCTTTATACCAAGGGAGCTACCTTTGGCTCAAATTGGAGCCTCAAATTGCAGGAGGGAACCGCGAGCCCTAAGGGGTTTGATCCTCTTGAATGGAAGAAAGGAGGGCTCAGCCTTCCGGAGGCCTCTGCCTAACCAGTTCCTCCGGCTGCAGGGAACGGCAGAAGGAAGTTACTGCCTTCCTTACTGGCATGAGATTTTAAAGGGACCAAACCATGGTGACATCCTCAGGCAGCTGAGAGCGGAGCTGCTTCAAGGAGCCACAGGGCCGGGCCTTGCCCTCCCTCTGGCTCTGGAATTTGGGGGAGGTCCCTGGTACAACTTTGGAGGAAGCAAGACCAGACCCCTCTCCAAACCGATGCTCTTCCCTTTCCTCCCCTCCCATCACCCAGCTCTCCTGTGGGAAGGCTCTTGCTCAATGGAAGCGGTGGTCTTGGGCCCTTGGGTGCTGACCAGCTCTCAGCTCCACCAGGAGCCTGTTCTGCAAGGTCTAAGGAGAAACTGCCTTTTTCCCAAGCCACCCTCCTGGAACTAGAATCTCTAGTCCTGGCCAGGTGAGACGAGCCGACGCAGAATAAGACACAAGAAGAGATTTATTTTCTAGTGATATATATTTTTTGTTCTTTTTTCTTTTTTTTTTTCTTCCAAAACAATCAGAGCTCTAGGCCCCTTACCCTCCCCACTCCCACCCACCACCCTCCCATAGAAGAGACAACTGAAAACAGGCGAGACAATCACCCCCAAAGAAATCACAAAACACAGCACAATTTCACAGCCACTGACAAAGCAAAAAAAGTTCTACTGGAATGTCCCCTTGCAAGGGCGGGAGACGCAGAAGCAAGAGTCCATGGAATTGAAGGGATTGAAGAGGTGGGGGCGGGCGGGGCGGAAGGGAAGGAGAGAGGAAGAAGCTTCGGCCTGAAGCTTAGGTGCCATTCCGCCTTTTCCTTTGCACGCGGGACTGATCCCCAGAAGCGTGCGTGAAGCGGCCGTGCAGGTCGCCATCCAGGCCCGCAGCAGATCGCAGATAGGCGCGGGGGGCCGGTCTCCCTCTGCGCCAGGGCGGGCAGCCGCCAATTCCCGCGACTCCTCCGAGTGGGTCGGGACCTGGGCAGGATGGGGAGGAATGCGCCCCGGGCCCCGCGCGGGAGCCTTTGCTCCGCCTTGTCCGCCGCAACTTATCCCGGAAGGGCGCTCAGGAATCGATTCTCAATCAATTCTCCACGGGACTCTCTGCCCTGGCTTTCCAGCCTAAGGCAGGGTTGACCTAGAGGGATGGAGGGCGGAGGGTTTCCTACAAGGGGCGGCTTGACTCGCTGGTGCAAGGTGGATTTGGCCAACCAGAGTTGATGTCGGAGCTGGGGGGATGCGGAAGGATGCAGGGCCGGTGGAGAGCAAGAGGAGCTACAGTCTCAGACAAGCGGGACACAGATGAACGGATGGACAACATTGTCAAGGCTTACGACCCACGATTTGACCTCCTTTTGTTGGAAGGAGAGGAAAACAACATGCAGAATTAAACATTTCCTGCAACAAAATGTGTGGAATGCCTTCAGAAAACCTAAGATACCCTCCTAAGACTACCGCTGCCTTCCCTTACCCCCTCTAGCCCACCAGGGTGGGGGCTGAGTTTATCCCCTTTGCCCTTGGGCCCGGCGGGGTAGAGTTGGGGGTTCTGTGGGGGTGGCATGGTGATAGTCAGCCCCTTGGGCAGCAATGCCTCGTTCAGGAGTGTGTCTCTAGACATCTTGCTCTGTATTTGCATCAGGGGTAGAATCTGCCTGATGGGGTACTGGCTGTTCCAACAGATCTGCGGTGCCCCATGGTCTGCACTTGGGAGGTTACTTCCTTTGAGTGTTGGCTGTGAGCTCTCCCTGTCACGACTGTGGGCCCCAGGCTTCACGTATGAGGGCATCTGCTGGGCTGTGTGCAGTTGGAGTGTCCCTGGATGGCACTGGGATAGGTGGAGAGGGAAACAGGCAGGCTGGAAGTGAGGGGCTGGGGCTTCCCAGAAAAACTGGGGGGGGGGGGCGTTGCTAGGGGTTCAACTAGGGTCTCTCTTTCCTTGTGGCCCATTCCCTTCTTAAGAACCAACTACATCTACCTTCTAAATTAACAAAACTTTCTCCTGAGGTCTAGGGAGAAGAGGGCTGGTGAGAGCGGAGGAAAGGAGGCTCTAGAATTGTGGGAAAGGACTTTGAAGAGCAAGACTCCCTTCCCCATCCACTTGAATACATCCCAGACAGCACTGGCTTTGCAGCCACCACTTATAAATAAGCTTGAG
The DNA here is from genome assembly GCF_963455305.1 of Plecotus auritus. Classification (NCBI taxonomy): domain Eukaryota; kingdom Metazoa; phylum Chordata; class Mammalia; order Chiroptera; family Vespertilionidae; genus Plecotus; species Plecotus auritus. The sequence goes on from NC_137774.1 coordinate 11,389,859, forward strand.
ATGGGGAAGGAGTGGGAAGGGGAGGGGGAATCTTTACTCTTTGCCCTGTTCCTTATTCATTTTCTTCATTTTCATCCGCCGGTTCTGAAACCAGATTTTGACTTGTCTCTCACTCAGATTGAGGAGTCTGGCCACTTCGTGCCTACGGTCCCTGGTGAGGTACATATTGAACAGAAACTCCTTCTCTAGCTCCAGCGTCTGGTATTTGGTGTAGGGACAGCGCTTTTTCCGGGAAGAGCGAGCGTGCAGCCAGTTGGCAGAAGGGTTGGCTGAAAGAGAAGCAGCGATAGAATCAAAGAAAGGAAGGGGGGGGGATAAAGCGTTCTCCTTCCAAGAGGGCACTCTACTCCCCATCTGGCATTGGAGAAAGGGGCACCTGGGCCTTCAAGTTCCCAGAAAGGGGCCCAGCCATGGGTCAGGAGTAGCTATGGACATCTCTAGGTGGAAGTTACTTGGATAGGAGGGAGCCAACCAGATGCCAGGCTGCCCAGCATTGTCAAAGCTTTGCCCACCTGGGGTCCTCTTTCTACACTTGGGTCCAAACAGGTAAGGACCAAGTCAGAGCCCAGCATGGTGACCCCCCCTCCCCCCTGCACCACCGGTCTAACTAGGGGTGGCTGATCTGAAGGTCCTCGCTCTAGGTCTGGGAGGTGAGAGGGTTGGACTGGGGGAGAGCAGCTTCTGTTCAACCACAGACAAGAGACCTCTTGGCCCGCCAGCCCAGTCCCAGCACACCGTGCCTTGGTCACAAGTTCTAGTCTCTTGGCCACATGGTAGCAGGCATGTAATGTCCATGTAGATACCCCCCCCCATAGACACACACACACACCACAAATATGTGTCCGCACTTAGAGATGCAAACATCCGGCACACTCCAATTCACAAGCAACCCAATTGCAACCATTTATCAGCTCCAGTCTGTGGACGAGGGAGCGCCAGGGGCTCCCAGATAACTTATGGTTGCAATAGTCTCTCCTTTTCCGCTCCTGCTCAGCTCGCAGTTCGGTGAAAGCAAGTTCAGGGAAACTGGGAAGCAAGATTGCTCCAGTCCCAAGGTGGGGAGCCAGGGATAAGGACACGGTGGGGTAACAGAGAGCTCTTCACAGCACACTTCACTCCAACTGGCTCCATGTGGTGAAGGGGAACAGAGGAAAGGGTAATTGAGTGGGGGGGGGGATAGAAATATTTACAGGCTTCTCTTCTCCTTACTGTCTCTCTCCCTATCCTGGAACTCAGAAAAGTTGCCAAAGAAAGCAGAGCTATTAAAAATAATAGCCACCCTCTACTAGATTCCTTCTCCCCAAATAAAAAAAAAAAAGCACGAAATATTTTTTAAAATAATCTGGTCCATCCTACACTAAGTACCATGTCTTACCAATTTGCAGCGCTATTTCCTTAATGTGATTGCCTGTGATAGGACCTACATTCACATTAAATATGAAAGAGGAAAAAATGTTCATAATTGATCCTAGCCAAACTGCTGCCTTGCAATAATGGGTTTTCCAGGCAGAGTTTGGGGGGCTTGGGGGTGGGGGGTTCCATTTGGGTGTGAGCAGGGAGAGTTTGGGAAGAGCCCGTGTTACCCAAATGCCAGCTCTTGTGATTCAACCTGGCAGGTGGGACCCCACAGGGCCCTCAGGGGAGTGGGGCCGTAGGAACACCCCAAAGGGCCTGTGCTTCACCCCGTTGGTGGGAAATCTGGCAAAGCAAGCAGAGGGTAAGCATCTGACCCCCACTCTCCAAAAAGAGGAAGGGGTGAGGACTGGTCCCCACCAGCCTGAGGGTTGTTGGTTGGGGCTGAGTCCCCAACCCATTTGCTCTTCTCAACCTTAAAGACAAAAAATAGGACCCTCCCTACCACCGCCCCACCCTCAGTCAGCAGCACCTCCGGGAAATTGCCAGACTCGGTTCCTGGAGGGGGTGCTTATGGAGGAGTGGGAGGTGAAGAGAGACTGCCGTCAGAGGGTAAAGTTCTGCGCCCCCCGTAAGCCTCTCTTCCCCCACCCTTCCTCTCCCCGGGGGTCCCTTCGGGCTCTCCTCTTCCACTCTGGCGGTCCGTCCCGAAGTTCGGAAGCGATTCCCGACTCCCCGCCAGGCGGACAGCGCGGGCTGGGGCTAGGAAGCCCTGGGAGCAGCGGGAGGCCGAGGAAAAGGAAGCCGCAACCCAGGAGAGGAAGCGGAGGAGAGGAGGAGGCGGCCGGAGGGAAGGCTGCCGGGGAGGGGCCGTCGCACCCGGGGAGGGGCTCAGTCCCGGGTCCTGGGCTTCCCCGCCCCTCCCAGCGCCGGCTGCGGACCCTGAGCCGCTCCTGCTCAAAATCTGCGAGGCTCAATCCTCCGCCAAGCTGTTGCATCGCAAATAAAACCCTAATGAGCCCCCTCCCACTTCCCCTTGGCCCGCTTTTACGGTGTGCGCGTGGCGCGGGGAGCTCTGCCAGCCGCGCGGGCCGGAGCAGCCGCGTGCGCTCCCTCCCTGCCCGCGCGGGCACTCCGCCTTGCGGGCTGCCGCCGGCCCTGCCAGCTCCTCGCCGGGCCCGCCGTCCCCAGCCTCCCCCCGAACTCTCCGCCGGGCCTCCGGGAAAGTGGGGGAAGGGAGGCCGAGAGAGCAGCGAGCTGGTCCCTGCTCCCCAGTTTCCTCCAGGACTTTGCGCAGTGGGGGCGTCGCTCCACCCGCGGCCTCGGGCTCTCCTCGGGGACACCCGGCTGGCTTCCTTCCTTCCTTCCGCCCTCTTCCCTCCTCCCCCGCTCGCTCTCCGGCTGCGCCGCGGTTTCCCTTCACATTGTCCGCAGTTTATTGCCTCTCCCCTCCCCCTCGCCTGGCCTTCGGCCTGGGTATTTCCTCACTTTTTATAACTTACTTTGATCCGGCCTCTCTTTGTCCTCGCTTCCTTCGCAAATTTTATTGTCCCCGTAGCCGGGTCTTTGATTAGACAGGACGGCCTCCCTGCCCGCCGAAGTTTCCAAACTGTACTCGGGCGTGCCCTGTTTGAGCAGCTCCCCCGGCGCGCCCAGCAGCGGCTCCGCCTTCACCGCCGCCGGGCCCTGCCCCGGAGCCGCCTCGCCGCGCGGCGCGGGCTCCAGCCAGGTGCGGAGGTACCTGCTCTCGGCCGGCGGGACGCCCTGGGGCTGGATGTAGGGGTGATAGACGGACGGCAGGCTCCCGGACGCGTGCGGGCTCAGGGGCGCCCAGGACGCGCCGAACACCGGCGCTTTGGGCTGGAAGCTGCAGGAGGGGAACTCCAGGTGCTCCGAGTGGCCCGGCTGCCGGGGGCTCGCGTACTGGCCGGAAGGAAACTTGGCTGGAGGCGCGTCCTCACTCTCGTGACTTATGATCGAGTCGACATAATAGCTGCTAAGCGTCCCAGAAATGGACATTCTCAGACATTATCCGGGCGCTAGCAGGGGGAAGGGAAGCGCTCGCGCGGCGGCGCCCAAGCAGGGAGAGGTGGCACCCAGACCGGGGTGAGGGCTTTCGGACACGACCCCCCCAGCCCCCCACCCTCCCACCCCCACCCCCTGCTCAACTTCTCAGCCAACAAAGTACAGTGGAGCAGCCCGGCTCAGCGCTCCTTGCAAAATGATTGGTCAAAGTTTTTCCGACTGCCTGATAAAGCGTCAGCTCCGACATAAATCAATCCGGCGAGGGGGCTGCGCTCGCTCTGTCAGCCGTCCGCACCGCATTCCATATCGAGGATGGATTGTTTTATGCTGATGCAATGTGCTATCACGTCAGGGCTCCGGCGGCCACGTAACCTCAGCTAGAGCAGCCGGCCGCCCGGTCCCTCCGCCTTTTGCAAGAAGGGGGGTGGAGTTCTCGATGGGGGGGGGTGGCGGGGGCGGAGGAGAGGCGGAGGGAAAGCAGCGGGCTGCCTCTGGAGGGACGCGGGCTGCGGAGCCCTCTCCCCAGGCGGGTCGGGGAGGGAGAGAGGGAGAGCAGGACAGTGGGAGGGACAGAGCCCCAGCTTGGGAGCAGCCAGAGGGCCCACGGCGTAATGAACGAGGAAGTGTTCACCACCCCCCTCCCCGCCCCAATACACACACCTTCACTCCATCCCTCGGGCCCTCCTTTCCTCTTTTCTGTCTTCTTGTCACAAGATGTTTATTAAACAACTGCGCAGCAGCAATTCATTGGAGGTGGTGGGGAGAGGAGTTGGGGGTTTTAAAGACGGTGTCCTCTTTGGAGGGGGCTCTCTGTGACTATCTGAGGAAGGTTACTGCCCTGGGAGTTTCTCCTGACCCCTCAGTAGCCGAGAGAGGGGAATATAAGGGGGTGAGTGTCCAAAAATCCTGTCCTAAAATTTAGCTGTCCTAAAATTAGAACCTGCATGAGTTTAAAGGGATTCATCAGGCCCTGGGAAGTTGAGCCTCTGGAACAGTTTAATACAACTAGCCAAAGCTCCTTCACACTTCTTGGACCTCTCTTTGGCCCTGGCCAGAGGGAAGTATGGGGTGGGGGGGGGGCGCGTGGGCACAGCCATTTCTCCTTCCCTCCACCGAATAACAGGCCAGGCCCTTAAAACTGCCCAGATGGGAGAGCTGGATGTGACAAAGGATTAAGGGGACTTCCCTAAGGTGTCAGGGAGCAGAGGTGTGGGAAGGGGTCCAGCTATCTCCCCTGCCACCCAGGGAGGATGGAGCCTCTCAAGGCTCCCCTGTCCCACTCCTCTCACCCCTCACTGTCGTCCAGAAAGATCTCCAAACACTAGTGTTGGGCACCAACCAGCACAGGCAGAGAGCCTGTGGGGTCAGTCTCCCGCCCACCCGCCGCCTTCTCTCGCTGGAGTTTCCAAATCCCCTGTTTTGTTGGAATCAATTCGTGGGGCCCTGAGCTGGGATTTCCCTTCCAGCTCACCTCCCAGCCCTTGCTCTTCCCGCTTCTGCCGGGGTGCAGTGGCCTGCGAGCACTCAGGGCGGGCAGCCCCGGACAGAGGATTCTCTGCTCTTCCCCTCGCCCTCCTCTCCTCCGGTTGGGTTTAGGGGCAGGCTGGCTGGGGCTGATTTTCTCGGCATTCTCCACCCCCGGGCCCTGATGAAATAGGCCGCCCCCAGCCCCATTACTTTAACAAATAGGGCGATTCTAATTTGAGGTTTTATCATTTTTGCCCATGGACCCCTCTGCTGTGCAGAAGGCTGCAGATCACCTCCGCGCGCGCACACACCCTCCCGCCAGCTTTTCCTTCCAAATGAAGCCATCTCGTGTCATTACATGTGAAATACGAGGGCAAAGCGCCATATTTCTTCACATTATGGCGATTTCAAAATGATTTTTTAAAGATCAATGCGGGCACCCAGCCGCCCCCCTCCTCTCCCACCCCAGCTCTCCGAGGGTGACAGCCAGGCATATCCGAAACCAACAGCAGGAAGATCTGCTTTTTCCAGGGGGCCCAAGTGCGGCGGAGACAAAATAATAATAATAATAAACCCCGATGCCAGTTCTTCTAAGTAGCGGCTGGGCGCTTGGGGAAGTCGAGAGAGCTACCTGGACTGGCCAGCGAGAAGCTGGGCGCGCAGAGTGGATGAATCACAGTTAAGGCGCAGCACCTGTCCTGAATTTGCCAGCTGTATGGAGTCCACTGTTGGCTTCACCTGTAATAAATATATTCTTCAGGGGAAAAGTCTCTCCTGCCATAAATAATGGTGCTATGAAGCATGGTGGGCTTCGGACATGGCTTTCTGTAGCATATAAATTAGGGTCCAAAAGGACATTTGAACGCTGGGCAGAGACTTTTTTTTTACTTATTTATGGAAAAGTCACAGCACTGGCCTGTTCTTAAGACTCAGGCTGTGCAGGCGCTGAACTCTGCCTGCAGCCCTTCCAGTTGCCATTCCCCACTCGGGGTTTGTCCTTTGCAAGAGAGAAGTCAAGAGGGCCACTTAGTTTAGGGGAGAAGTTAGAGGAGGAAGAGTGTTTGGGCTCCTGGGTTGTGCCCTACCAGGGTGCAGTGTCCCAGCAGACAGGGGCTAGGCTGTGGGCTGCTGTCTGTCTGAGGAGCTGCCCCTCACCCTGGTTCCTGGGTGCTGAAAAAGGAGGGGACCCAGGCTCTTTCCTGCCACCAGAACTTAGCCTTAGCTCACAAAGAAGCTGGGAAATGGGAACGATGTCAAGATGACAGGCTTTGAGGGTCTCAGTCTCCTCAGAGAGGGGACTCTGAAAGGAAAAGAATGAACTAGCCCCCTCAGCTCAGCTCCCTCCAGGTGGGGACTCTGGTGCAACCAAGCACTGAGCCCCACCCAGGTAGGCTTTCTAGAAAACACTGTTGCTCCAAATTGAAACTCAAGTCCAGTTCAGACAAATGAGGAAAGGGTTGGCTGAGAGGGAGCCCCTTGTTTGGGTGTTCTGAAGGCCTTTCCCCCCCCCCCCCCGCCACGCTTCCAAAAAACCACAAAACCCTTATTTTCTCACCCAGACAATGGTACCTACCCTGACCGAGGGAGGCAAACAGGATTTCAGCCAGTGATGCCCAGTTTCTAAAGATGCCTAATAGAGGGGTTCCTTGAGTGAGGGTCACCTTGTCCTGAGAGAGCAAACTGGACCCCACCCCACCCCCAATCCTAAAGAGGAAGAAGGGAAACCCTGCTTTCCCTCCAAGCCTCTTGCCATTCCCTGCACAGGAGCGCGCCTGAGCACAGGCTGGGCTGGTATCTGGTGGCTCCAGGAAGAGCAGGCAGGGACAAGCTGCGGCCCTGGTCACACTGGGGCCCTGAGCGCAGATGAGTGAGGCCGAGGTGGGAAGCGCAGAGGCCAAGCCTGGCCTGGACCAGCTGGTGAGTGCCTAGCTGGAGGGGTGGCTTTTAGAAGGGTCCTCGTCAGTAAGAGAAAATTTTAAACAGGGGGAAATAAACCAAAAAGAAGAAGAAGAGGAGGAGGAGGAGGAAGAAGAAAGTAAAAACAAAAATAATAAAGGGGGAAAGATTGTTTTTAATCGATAAGCTAAGCTGAAATTTATGCATGCTGTGTTTGAATAGATGTGTATATCCTGTATGTATATTTCAAATCAATATTGAACCTAGTGTGCAAATATACTGTACTCTATGCTGCATATAGAATATGTAATGAGTAAATCTGCCCAACCATAATACTGGATTGCTTAAGCATTTGTATGTAAGATCTAGTGGTATGTATGTGGATGTGTGAATAACGCCTGTGATGTCGATTTACAGCTCTACTCATATAAGAAGATCTATGATCCAAAAGCTTTTGTGTACGTTTTTATAACCATCACACCCCTATGAAAAGGGCAAAAACTTGAGTATTTGTGTACTTGAATTGTAGCTATAAAACATTAGTTGATTCGGAAGCTTCCATTGAAAATCTGCCTGTTGACTTGATATTCAGGCACAATATATACCGTCCGTATTCTCCAACAAATGCATGTGACTTAAATCTGGATTCTTTTACAACTTCCTTCTAAAATATTTCTCTGGAAGGTGAAGGAAATGCCTCAAACTGGTTCAGGGAGGTCATGGAATTTTGTGACTTTTTTGTCCGACCATGAAATCCTTTACTGCGTGTCTTTCCCAAAGCTGCAGGGGCAGTGTGCGTCGCGTGATCCTTATTTCATGGTGGTGATGGGCACCAGATGAAGACACTATTAGTTGTGCATGAGTATGTTCCACACAAGTGTGCACTGGACCAGTAGGTAGCGCCGAGTTTAATGTGAAAGCTCTCAGGTAACTGTGGCGGTCACACCAAAACACTGCTGAGTTCAATGAAATCAGAAAAGTCCCTGAGTCTCTGTCCCCAAGCACCCTGAGATCTTTCTTCTGACCCACAATCAGAGTCCAGTCCCCCTTTGGGAAAGGAGATGTGGAGACACTTCGTTCCAGGGGGTGGAGAAATCAAGGACCCCAGAACCCTCACCCTTTATACAAAACGGCCTCCAAAATGAGTCATATCGACTCTGCACGGGAGTTCAAACCTCAGTGCTTCCACGCCCTGCGAGTGAGGATTTTCATTGAAAAGCAACGAAATCTTCTGCTCAACCTCCCTCCCCAAGCGTCAGAGGTGAAAGGAAGGACTGAGAGGTCAGCGGCCCAGGCAGATCTCTGGAATCTCCTCTTACCAACTCACAGCCATCAGGGATCTGGAAGGTGGGGGGGTGGTGGTGGTGGCTGACTCTTTGGGAGGGAGCATCCAGGAGGCCAAACGGGGTGGGCAGCAGGCGGGACAGAAAGGAGCTGAGCAGGTAGAAGGTTATTACGAAATTGCTTCCATAAAACCTGTGGCTGTTGTAAAACTCTCTGCTTTCCAAAGACTTTATTTCCTCCTTTCTCTCTAACATCCCCCTTTTTTTCTTTTTACAGCACTGTTCCTGGGAGGGGGTGAGCAAGGGACGCCAGGGATGGAAGACAGTGAGGCTCCGAGTGGCTGGGCAGGTTTGGGAGAGCCCCAGGGAGAAGCAAGGTAAGGCAACAGGACGCTCCAGACCATCTTCACCCAGACCGAGGACAAGGAAATGTCAGGGGGCCGCAGACTGGGCCCTTGCTCACCAGGTCAGCACGTTGAAGGTTGCATTTCCTCTGGGTCGGGGGTGGGTCTCCTAGGGCCCCTCCACCCTAGCAGAGGCCTGTTGTTCAGAGAGCCCCTCCTTTGCCATCCAAGTCAGCCTGGCGCCACGGAGCCCCATCCGGTTGGGCCCCTTTCTACATTTCCTCTGCCTCAAGGGGGGCGGGGGGGAGTTTGGGAACAAAAGTTAGCTTATGCTTTGGACCGTCCCACGCCTGCCTTCCGCCAGCACTTCTAGTTATTCCTTCCCTGGGCAGAGAGCCAGGAGCCTGGAGCGGGCTGGGGTCAAAGAGGGTATCACAGCTTTGCCCCTGCCCCACCCCCTGCTCCATCACCGGTCACTCTATCAGTCTGAAGGAACTGTCCAAGTCTGAGCTCCCCACTAGCCTACAAGTCAGACCCCTGTCCCAGGAGTTGGCCCTCAAGATCTAGGTAAAACCTGCAGCCCAGACCAAGGGTCTATGAGGAAGCCTTGGCCTCTCTGTAGGGCAGGAGCCAACTGTGGGATTTTTAACCCACCCTGTCCCACTAGGGGGCTCTAGGAAGGAGCCTGGAGGCCCAGAGGCTGAAATTGCAAAGGATCCTGATGTTTCCCTTTCGGGATGGACTATACGGTCTTCAAGGACCTAACGCTGCCTGGAGCCCTGCCCCTCAAGGGGTTACCAAGACCTCAGTGACTCCCTGTGTCTCTTGAAAGCTAGCATTTGCCAAGTTGGGGAAACTTTTATTGGAAAATCTGAAGGCAGACAGGAGCCCAAGACCCCACGGAGGGAAGCTCAAAGCCCCAACTACCACCGCTGGGCTCTGCAGAACAGCTCAGCAATGTGCCCTTGGGAGAGTGGAGTGCTCCCCATTCTTCCTGTCCCTCCCAACACACATTTTAAAAATGCAGAAGTGGGGAGACACTCTAGAACTTCTGGGATCTCTTCTCTGTGGAACATCCTGGCTGCTCCCGGTTGAGGGACCTCAGACCGCTTCACTGCTTTGCATAGTCCTGACTCTGCCTCACTCCCCACGCCCCTACTCCTGCAGCTAAGCGAGGAGCAGTAACTGCCGTGAGTCGGGTGGTTTAATGTCGTTGTGTTCAGAAATCCAGGCCCAACAACATGAAACTACCTAATTCACCCAGCAGTTCCAGTTCAGGCTCCGGGGGTCAAGGGCTCACTGGGGGCAGGGCCCTGCAGCCATTTTGTGGGCCAAAACGGCGGCTGGCCAGCTAACTTCATTCACTTTCCTCCACCTCTTCCCTCACAGAACACAGTTGCCATTAAACAACATATCCAAAGAACTGGAGGCAGGACTCCAGGCAAAACCATTCTGGAGCTCGCTCGTCCTGGCAGCTCAGATTCCAGGAACTTTTGCTGTCTTTCAGGAGCCCTGGCCGGAGGGGCCCTGGGCCCAAGCCCAGACCTGGACAGGGCCTCCTGGATGGGTTGATATTCCTGCTTGGCTTATCAACCTCTGTTTATGCAGCCGGAGGTCTCCGCAGATAAAAAGATTTCTCAACTTCAAACTGTTACCAAGGTGAGGCTCTATTCCAGGGTCGCCCAGGGTAGCTCTGAGAAGCCAAATCCTCAAGCCGGACACCAAGCCCCAGTTTCAGGGCTGGGATGCAGCCAGGAGAGTGGAGAGGAGTGCTGAGAAATAACGGTGGGCGAGAGTGCGAGAAAGTTATCAGCAAACAGAAGAACCGACTGGAAGGGAAGGCCGGCTGCTGACCTGATCAGTCGCTGGGAAGTCACGCTGCTGGGAAGGTCCCAGGCCCCTGGCCCCGCAGAGGCGGAGCTGTCCCAGGTAAGACAATCTATTCCGAATTCACAAATGAAACCGGGAGGGAGGCTGCGAACTCGGAGAACAGATTTGCTTCTTTCTTCCCGACCTTCAGCCTGGGCCCTTGGCTTCCAGGCCCCCACCGATGCCCGCTAACCGCCACCTCTACCTCTCCAGACACCCGCGTCCTCACAGGTGCTCACGCAAACTCTCCCACACGCGGTTGGCGGCCGAGCTGGCCGTGGCGTCGGACTTACCTGGGCGGCGGCGGAGGCGGAGGTGCTGGACCCGAGCGGCTGCGGGAAGGTGCGGCGGATGCGAGTCCTGTCCCGCCCGGCTCCCTCCCGCCCTCGCCCGGGAGGTGAGTGTCCGAGCGGCCACGTGTCCGGCGGGGAAGTCCTAGGGAGCGAAGAAGTCTGCCTGGCCGCCCACTCCCCCTCCCGGGTATAAATCTTGGGGACCGGAAATACAATAAAACTTCACCGTGTTGATGAACTTCAAACGGTTTACATCCCCTCGCGTCCTGAAAAGACAGACGGCCGGGGGCGGGTTAACAGGCAGGGGAAACAAATTTACGAGCCGCAAAATCCCCCGCCTCGGTCCCCCCCTTTTTTCCCCCCACCGGCTGCAGCAGACTTTGCGTCGAGAGAGGCAGCCCCGGTCCCTGGGCTTTGCCAGGCGGGCCCTGCGCTCGGAGGAGCCGCCGCGCTGTCCCTGTCCCCGCCGGCGGGCGCGGTGGCCCAGGCGGCCCGGACGGGATGCACCGCCCGCACGACAGTCCCGGGCCCCGCGCACGTCACTGCTTGGGCTCACCGGCCCGAATGGGACTCCCGGATCTTCACCAACGCAGTTAGGCGGCCGGCCCTTCTAAGCTAAGGCCCCGGCTCTGCCAGCTATGCCCTGGACCTCCGTTCTTTGCATCTGTCCGCCGAAAGCGGGTTTTTTGTGTTTCTCTTTCCGCCTCCAGCGGCCAGACCTTGGTCCTGCCCCGCCTGCCCGTATGTTGCCAGGTACTTGCGAGAAGAGGAGAGGGGTCGGGGCCTGCGTGGGCAGGGGCTGCTGGAGGAACCCGATGGTCTGGTCTTGGGGAAGTGGAGGGCCCGCCACGCTGAGTAGTGCGCGGCTCCTCTCCCCGGCTCTCAAAAAGCCTCAGATCAAACAAAAGCAGCCGCTACCTGGCGGCCCAGGACCCTCTCCAGAGCGCCATGGTTCTTTTCTACTCCGGTTTGGTTTTTATAACCCTTTGTGGAGTCTGCACTTGGAATCGCTGTTAGGCCATCGGACACCACAACTAGGAAAAACCCCTGTGCGCCTTGGGCTCCAGATAACTGGGAGCAAAGTTACTGGTTTCCTGCTCACTCGTCTGCGGAGGGGCTGGTTAGGGGCGCTGCTGGGTGGCAGAGCGAAGGAATCTGAGCAAACCTCACAGTCATTCACCCGCGAAACACCCACGGGGCAGGTCTCAGAGGCACGGGAGCTCAGGCTCAGGTTGGGCTTGGGTACAAGAGTGGGACCCAGCTGCAGACTCAGGTGGGGATTTGGTGCCCGGAAGGCACCTTCCTCCCCTCCCCCGCCCCACCGCCACACACACTCAGGTGTGGCCTTCCGTGCCCCCTCCTTAAAGCACACACACAGCAAACAGGTGCCTGAGAATAGCTGGGGCTTTCTTTCTCAATGGTTAAAAAGTGGAATGGGCAGAAAAATACTAGGCTGTGGTCTACAGTTCCTGAATTTTCTGAAAGGCTACCTCTGATGCAGTCAAGGGGCCCTTCCTTGCACCAAGAAGGAGGAAGAGGGGAAGTAATTAACAGCTGAAGGACAAGAAGTAGCCTGTTTCCATCCCAACATTCTAGGATATGTGTGAAGAGGCCCCTCCAGCTCCCCTCATTATTTGCCCGAACTCCCTCACTTTGCACTTTATCATGCTATATTTTTATTAAAAATACTGTGATGGCAGCTACTGGCACTCACCCCTCCTCTCAGGATTTGCCTCTGGGAACTGTTAGTGATGGGCAGAGGGCAGAACTGAGGGACCAGCAGTTTCTACACCATTCAAGACTGTTATTACCCAGGCCCTGACCCACCCCAGGGCCTGCAGTGTGTATGGTGGGGGGAAAGGGGGAGGTCAGTGGCTCCCTGGGCCGAGGAAAGGGGATTGAACTATTTTAGTCCTAGACCCTAGAAAATCTGAAGAGGCCACGGCCTTCGAAGGACATATAAGTTTTGCATACACTTTTCAGGGGCTCTGTGGCTTCCTCCTACACCCATTCTCAGGACCCAGGCCATGGATCCCAGTTTTAAAAAGGAAGCTCGCTGCATGTGGTGGAACAACAGCTCAAACCCGTTCCCAGAGGCGTCAGCCAGCCTTCTCATTCCGAAGGAGTCAACTTTCAAATGGTCAGTACAGACAGCCACCGACAGGGGCGCCAGTGCCCACAAGCACCCTCCAGACTGTCATTCATACACTAGGTGAGCTGATGGCCAGTCGGCGGCGAGTAAAGGCCACTTAGACAATGGTGTGTGTTTTTCACCCTCAAAAGTTTTCTGACTGCTTTTCCAAAAGCACGTCGATCTTCAAATATTCAGAGAATTGAAAATGAAGGTAACCACGCTGTCAGATTTAGGGGTGAGGGTTCCCTACTCCCTCCCTCCGTGAAGATAAAGCAGAGTTTGGCATAACGGGAGGGGGCTGGGCAATTTGGATGGTGAGAGGAGGCAATATAGACACAGAGTGCAAAACACAGGATCCTCAAAGAAACGGAAATGGACACTCCCTTCCATTTAGTAAGAGTCACAAGAATAAATATTTCTGGGCCTTCCTGATCCCTGCTTAGGGTTCGTTGGTGGGGGCTGGGGGGTGTCTCAGAGAAGTCAGAGGTGCCAGAAGCCACATCCCTGAGACTCGACGAGCTGGATTCCCCCTCTACCCCCCAATTTCTGACCGAGGCTGGAGTAGCTCCATGGTCGCTGGCGGGTGACGCTGAGGCAGCGGCTGACCTCTAGGCGGCGCCCTGGCGTTGAGTCTACGCTGAACTAGAAAGATCTTCCTGCAGCTCCGGGTCCCAAGCCAGGTGAAGGGTGAAGGGTCTGGTTCCTGCAGACTCGCTGGCCTGGAGCTGGCCGCTGGTATGGCGCCTTTGGCGACCTCTGCCAAGCGAAAGAAACACCATTAAACCGGTGAAGGCTGGGAAAGGAATCACTCCATCCTCTCCCTACCCCTTACCCCCATCCTTTAGGGAGCCTTCCACAGACCAAATCTCCTTTGATCCCCACAGTAGCCAGCTCAAGGGCAGCGCCAGAATCTTCAACATCCCCCTTCCCTAACTACAAAAGAAAACACGGAGGCCCCAAGAAATGAAGTGGTTGGCCAAGATCAGAGCAGCTATTACAAGTGGTGAAGCAGAACTGGAGGATGTGTCCTCTCCTCGAATGGAATGTTCTCACCCCCAAACTCTGAGGACCTTAGCAACAATGTCTTTTTTGTAAGCAAAATTCATTTCCAGAAAGGCAGCCTTTGTCGGATGTCTATGTTGGAAGTTAAGGGGTTTCTGGGTCTGAGATTTGGGGGAGCATATAAGGGAATCGGAAGCCACTATAGGAGCAGCTCAGCTAGGATTGGGAGCCAAGACAAGTACGGCCCCCTCCCTTCCAGGACACGGCCAGCTTATAACCTCCCTGGCTGTGTTTGATTGCGGGCAAGCGCCTGAGGCCCTCAAAGGCCCAGATGAAAAAGACCTTTAAAGGGGTTGTTGTGAAGTTTGAATGCTTTATAGAAGAGGCTCTGGTGACTAAGAGAAGGTGTTGAATACAAGACTGTCCCATAAACCAAAAAGAGAAGGTCATTTAGGGCAGACAGTGGGGTCACTGCCTTGACTCAAATGGAGGCCGAGTGATAGGGTGGGGTAGGGAAAAAGAAGCCTTGTTCTGCATTCAGCCCCTCTGACTCTGAGCTCAGAAACATCCAGAATCTGAGAAGAGTGGGGTAGGAAAAATGGGGGTGCCTCTCTCCCTTCCCCTAAGGCAGAGATGCCTTTTTATACCTCACAGCCCTCTTCCAGACGTTTCTCCAAAGTTCTTCTCAGGACAGTGGTCCCAGAGGAGAATAGTCTGCAGGGGAAGAAGGGGAGGAAAGGGATAGAGGGCCAGCAAAGGGCACTTGCCTACCATGGTAGACGAGGGTGCAGGGCCTGCCCAGGGCTGGGGCCTTGGAGAGATGTCCTTCCCAGCCTGGCAGGGGCTGTCCCGGGTGGGGTGCCTGATTGCTGAGTGCACATCGGGAGCCTTGGGCATGGTATTCTGCTCAAACCCTATTTTCATTCCCAGGGCTGAGTCATAAAAGACTGCAGGCAGGATAGAGCTAGGTCTGTGTGTGTCAGCATTCCTGTGTGGGTGAATGTGTGTGTGTGCGCGCATCTATATGCCTCACAAGTTGGGAGGGAAACACGGAACAACATCAGGCAAATCCAAATGGGAACATTCTGTCAGCCTCATTATCCGCCCATTTCAAGGGAAAACATTTGGGGCTCAGAATTAGCCAGTTAATTGCATCATTTCTTTGTTCACTTTAAGACAGGAGAAACTCTCTGTATTCTATTAAAACATTCCATATTTCAAAAACTTTAAGAGCTTTTCATTGTCTATTTTATTCCCATTCCATTCCATGTTATACCTCTTGAGCATTCAAATCTGCCAGTATCACAGCAACATTATCACACACACACACACACACACACACACACACACACACACACATGAGCTTCATGCCTGGAAAAATAAGTTAGCTTCTGCATCTGCAAAATCTGGCTATCTTAACTCTTAGGATCCTTGTAAGGATTAATTAATATATGATGTGTCTAGGGTTTAGCACAATGCCAGGTAAACAGGGAGCATTTAGTAAATAGTAACTATTAATAACGAAAAGGAGGAGGAGGGGGGAGAGGGAGGAAGAGAGAGAAAGAGGTAGAGGAGGAGGCAGAGGGGGAGAGGAAGAAGCCTGCTTTGTTCCCAGAGAACCAGTCTAGATTGGAGTGTGTGCCTCTCAGCCTGTATATGTATAATGAATTCTTTTGACTTAGAGCAATGTCCATAAAAGCGAGGCCACTTGAACCCCTTGGCCTGTAACTCCCTCTTCAATGAGGAACAGAGAATTGGGGCAATTATCTGGCTCATTTCAGGTTCAAACTTCCTTTAGCCTGAAATATCTGGATCTGGTGGGGGAAAGGTGTGGGGAGTGGCAGCATATTCTCATGGAGATTCTCAATGAGCCTTTTCCCTTTGCCAGAGGAGCAAGATCCCGCCTTAGAGAATGAGTAGAAAAGAAACAGGGGCCCCCCCGGGAGCTGGAATTAAAACATCGAGGTTTTGCTCATTTCCTGGGCAGCCCGGAGGCCGTGGAGCTCTCAGTGCATCAGCCTCAGAGACTCCCCAAACACGTTTTTGACCTTTGCCCGGTGGGAACTTTCATTCCACATTCAACAACATTTCCCGAGTGGAGTGCCTACTGTGTGCCCAGCAGCGGGCTAAGCTCCAGGGCTCCAGCCGGAGCTGCACCCCACCAGTGGTCAGAGTGCTGACTTGCAGCCAGGGAGAGGTGTCTGCTCCCCGGAAAGGAGTCCAGGAACCCTGGGGGGGGGGCGGTGGGCGACCCTGCTGGGCAAGAACTTCTGGCCATGGCAGCATTGCCTTTTCAGGGCCAAAGTCCTGGTGCAAGGGTGGAGCCAGAGGGTCTGAGGGCACCCCCTCCCACTGTCTGTCAGAAAGAGGCCAACTCCACGGTGGGGATGGCCTTGCGGTGGGAGGGGCAAAGAGAGGCTTCTGACCCTCAATGGGAAGTTCCTGAGAACACCAATTAACTTTTTTAATTAGGAAAGTAGGGAACAAATAGACATATAGTTCTGCTCTGATTAAAAGCATTTAGGCAAGGTGTTCACAGCCAGAATTATTCAGTTTAAGTTGTCCCAAGCAGAAAATTGTGTTGTTTTTTTTTCTTTTCTTTTCTTTTTTCCAGGCAGGATTCTGAATACTATTAGCCAACCAATCATTGGCTTCTTGTTACAGCCCAGAACTACTGGGCTGGTAGGTGGAGGCTGAGCCAGCTCAGAGAGGGGCAGGCAGAAATGGGTGTGGGTCTTTCCTGCCCCAAGTCACACTTGCCTGAGAGGTGTAGGCGATTAAGGACCAGCCAGACGGGATTGGGTTTGGCATGTGAATGTCTGTGTGTGTAGGGGGAGGATACAATAAACCAGATAATTTCCAGTTCCCTTCATTTGTCTGAATATAGTCCTAAAAGAAGGAAGTTTATTCATATCATGGGCCCCAAGGAAACCTGACTTTTCTTCTGAAAGACCTAGCTTGGTCAGTTCACAGGACTGTGGGCAGAAGGTCAGGAGCTTTTCCTAGTACTGGCTGGGGAGGAAGAACTACATCTACGTGAGCCAAACAGTGGGCTGGGTGGGAGTAGGAGGTTCCTAAACCTCCCACCCACTCCCACTCCTACTCCCACTCCCACTCAACCTCCATCCCTTCCCCCTGCTTTGTCAGGGGCCACCTGTTTTTTTGGCTCCCACAAACAAGTTACACAAATGTTTCGGAACAAATCTTTTCCCTTTCAGCCCGGAGTTTGGTATCCCGCAGCCTCTAACCTTGGCCAAGCCCAGAATCTCTGTGGAAACTAAACAGGTAGATGAGAACATTCTATTGCCTGGTCCCCCTTATTTGACTCACAGACAAAATTATCTAGGGGGTTGTCTCTAGAGAGCCTTCCCTTCCCAGGAGTTTCAGTGTTTTTTTTACTCCCTGGGAGGCTGCCCAAGCCCAACTTCCCTCCAGCAGATGGTCCCATCCCCAAATCACTTTTCCCCAGCGAAGCTTTTCCCACTTGCTTGAGCCCCCTTGTCCTGGGAAGGGAGGAAAGACTGACCCCCACAGGGAAACCAGACCCCACTAGTAGTGGTGGGGAGAGGAGTACTTTTAAAGGTGAAGGTTGACCTGGCAAACACCAAGATATCAGACACAGAAGGTTGCGGGGGCGGGGGGGGGGGCGGGGGGTGGTGGTGGTTGAAGACCTACATTAAAGAACCATATTTGGTCTCTGCATTTTCCAGATACCAGCTTCTTGGATCAATCCAAATAGGAGATCTTAACCTGGGGTCCAAGGGTCTGAAACCCTCTGAAATTGTGGGATTTGGTGAGTACTACATAAGTGCATTTTTTTTTTCTGGGGAGGTAGGAATCAATAACTTTCATCAGATTTAAAGGATCAATGAGTGACACCCCCCCACAAATGTTAAGAACCGTTCACTCACCATTCACATACAGATATCACAAATGGGATGCAGAGAGAGGCAATAAAATAGACTTGGGTCTCCCGCAATGAAAAGAGAGGACTAACAATTGTGTGTATAACAGAGTTGGGTGATCCTCTCACCAGGCCTTCCCAGGGTCCACTGTGCTGAGGACGCCAGGAAGGGAGGGACAAGGCGGCTCAGAAGGCCCTACCTTGTCCCCCTTGTCCACACAAAGAAGGCGCGTACAAAGCCTCTATGTCTCTAACAAAAATAAAACAGAACTTTTCTCCCCTGGGGCCTGGATCACTCCTGCCACTTGCCGCCTTGTCCTGTGCTGGTCCACCCCGAAGAGAACCAAAAGTTTCAGGGTCTGTTTTTCCTGCAAAGGTCCTCGCTCTAGGGGGTGGGGGTGGGCATATATTTCCCCAGATCTCTAGCTCTCGCAGCTCCAGCCCAGCCTGCGGTGCTGCGTCTGAGATCCGGGAGCCAGGCCGCCAGCCAAGACCTCTCGCCCCGACCTGCAAGTTCTCTTGGTCGGGGTTGGGCACGGAAAAGGGCGCAAGAGACACCTGGGCTGGCAGACAGAAGCAAACCCGGGGTCCTTCAAGGCTGCCAGAGGGAAGGGGAACGACAGCGCGAAGTGAAACAGCCCGACAGGAGGCGGGCGCTGGAGCTCGCTGGGTGGGTGGGCAGGCGGAGCGGCCAAAACCCGCGTGCTGAGAAGGGCGCCTCGGGCTCGTGTCTTTACCGGGAGATTACTGGCCTCATCAGCGCCCCCTCGCTCTAAACCTCCCATTTACAGCTCTTCGGCCTCCCCAGGGCTCTCTGATTAATTAGTGGGTACAGGAGGACAGGGGTGCCTCTCCGCGGGGGAGCGGGCCGGCTTGTGGCGAGGAAAGGCGCACCTGGGAGGGAAATCCAGAGCCGGGAAATGGGGCCAGTGGTGCTGGCGCCGGGGCCCGCCTGGAGGGAGAGCCGAGGCCCAGAGACCAGGACCCACTCTCCTCGGGGGCGACCGCGGGGAGAAGCTACTCACTGGGAAAGCCCCCACCCCCTCCCCCGCCCAGCCTGCGTGGTCCCCGCACCACGGAGGACCCAGGATCCGCTTGGGGCAAGGCGCTGGCTCAGCCTCTCCTTACGCTGGTGGCTGGACAGAGCGCCCAGCCCAGCCCATTCCTCCTTAGACAGCAGCGCTTGCAAGGACAGCGTAGGAAGGGACACCTGTGTTCACTGCGACCTCCCTTCGCCGCGTGATTGTCGCTCCGGACACTGCAGCTCGATGTCAAACCCCCCTTTCTAATGCGGCTGAGCGGGAGGCAGATGGGGCTGGAGACGTGCAGTCCCGAGGTGCCCCCAACTCTGAGGCTCCGACTCAGCCGCCGCCCTGCCCGTGATCTTCCTGTCCTCCTGCCGCAGCGGGGGACAGTCGCGGTGCAGGCCAGCGGCTTGCCCAGGGAGCTTCACTCTGCGGCCAGCCGGGCGGCAAAGGTGCTGATCCTCGGCAAAGCACTTCGGGGTGCGGCCGTGGGGGACCACAGCGCTGGCCCCGCGCTAGGGCACCCTAGACAGGACTTGGGACGTGGGGCGCATTGCTAAAAGCGGGCAGAGTTGGGGACTGAAGGACGCAGCGGTCTCAAACCCCCTCACCACGACTTCTCCAATCACCCCAATCCCCAGGCACCCTGGACCCACGGCAGCGACGCAGTGACGCGCTCTCTCCCGGAGCCGGAGCCGTCGGAGCGGCCAGGCGGAGAGTCTCAGCGCCCAGGAGTAGCCTCGTTCCCTCCCTGGGGCCCACCCAGCCCAGGAGACCAGTCCCGGGGCGAGGAGGGACAGACTGCGGAAGAGGTAAGAAGTTTACTAGCTAGACATGGGGATCCTCTCTCTTCCAATGTGTTCAAGGATGGGGTCTCCGGATATTGGCTTCTCTCCCTCTAACAGAGTTGGGGGCATTCGGGTCAGTCCTTGAGGGCTGGGCCATGGCACCGGCCTCGGCCCTAGTTTAAGGAGAAACTTCGCAGGATGGAGAAGGCTCTGGAGTTCATGGTTATTTTTCTCATCATTATTATTTTACACCCAGTTTATTCCAAACTAAGCCCTTGCCTCCGATTCAGCCTGGAACACTAGCCCAGGAAGACTTCAAAAGGGAGGGCTCAGAAGGGGGCAACAAGGCCACCCCAAGAGGGGCGATGGGATGGGGATAGGGGCGCTTTACCTGTGGTAAAGGCTGTTAGTGCTGTAAGGGGCTGAGGAGAGGGATGGGGAAGGATGGAGAAGGAGCTGCGTGAGGGTGTCCATTCAGGCATCGTCCCGAGGAAAAGGCTTGAGATTTGTGACCACCTTGCAGGTCCGGGTGTCTTTTGCCCTTTGCTTTCCAGACAGTTGGGGGGCGGATAGGAACACCTCCACCGGGTGCTTTCACAGGCGGTGGACCCGGTAAGCACCGGGCATCAGCTCAAGAGCAGAAAGTGGAGAGCCACATGAGCATTCGTATTTGTTCTCAGCACTTTCCAGACATGAACTCCGCTGATCAATCCAAAGAGAAGTTTTTAACCTGCTGCCTCAGGGGTCTAAACCCTCGGAAACTGTGGGATCCATGGCTCTACTGAAAGCCCTGGTCACCTTCTGAGAAGCTCTGGAAGGGGAAGGAAGCAAGGGGCGCCACCGGGAAAGGAGGTAAGAAGCCCCAAACCCTATAAACTAGCTCCATAGACACTGTGCTCCAGAGGCCAAGATCTGAACCTCGAGCCGACCTCATCCAAACAGGTGAGTTAGGGTCAAGGAGACACACTTATCCCCACTGCTTTCAGCATGGCTCTGGGCGTCTAAGCAGCTGACACATCTGGATGTTTTCAGGATTGTTTTTTCTTTCAGCTATTCCTGCTTTTGTCTCGGAATAGGTTCTGGGGCCCAGGAGGCATCCAGGCAGGAGAGGGACCTGGACCTCCAGTCCCCTGATCTCACCTCCTCCTGGGGAACAGCCCAGCTCCCCTGTGGAGCCCAGGTCAGGGCCAAGCCTGCCCGCACCCAAGGCTCAGTAAGCAGGACTTGCCCCAATGCCGTCAGCCCCGAGGATTTCATTTTTTCTGTGAGCCCAGGCCTCCCGGGCAAACTGCAGACTCCCTCCTCATCCGGCCACCTGAATAACCTCAGGAATTTTTTTCCTCTTCCTATTTTTGAAAACCGCAGAAGCCCCACATTCTTAGTGCCTCTCAGAGAAGATGCTACCGTTGATTGTGGGTGGGGGTTAGGGGGTGATTGTGGAACTTCATGGCCTCTCAGCCTTGGAGGGAAGGGTCTACTATGATGACTTCATGTTTGCAATCACAGTTCTGGGCGCTTCCTGGGTGGGTCAACTATTCCTTCCTTTCTCTATCCCTTCTCTCCAAGCCCAGAGAAGTTGGGATTTTCTGTCTTTCTATGCTCAAAACAGAAGTCAAAACCCAAGAGCAAGAGAGCAATGAGGGAGGAGAAAACAAGAGAAAACTCCACTAGATCAAAATAATCAAACGCTCTCATCCAGCAGCACTTGCAGCCTGCTGTTGGTTTGAATCAGGCCAGGAAGAGAAGTTGGAGGCAGGGTGGGTTGGAGACTAAGTTCCCGGCCTAACAGATGCTCTTGTCATAGGATCAGTGCTTTCTGAGGGGTGATAAGGCAGAACTGCCAGCCATCTGCTGGGGGTAGAGGTGGGGGACTGGGTGTCCAATTTGCAGTGTGAACGAGTGAGGGACTCTCTTAAGGGCCTCTGAGGTCTCCCACAGTGCCTGGCCTGGGGCTAGGAAAGCCTTTTCTCACATTTGTTCTAGGGCAGTATGCGTGTGTAGGTGCAGTGTGTATGTGTGTGTTGGGGTGGTGGGTCTAAGCCCTGACAGGGGGTGGGCAACTTGCCTCTTGGGAAGCCCAGGGCAATGTGGTTGGGAGTGGAAGAAGGCTTCCCCCCTCCTGAGCTGGGGGAGTGAGGAGGCCTCTCTGTCTCGCTCTATAAAAAGGGGGATTTGGAAGGAAGATTATATCAGGAAAAGCCCTGACTCTCTTCTGCAAGGATCAGGGACGCACACTGACAAATGCAAACTTCCACTTACGTATCTTTATGCTTCTCTTGATTCTAGAAAGTGCAATTCTATGCTGTATGCTTCCACATTTGACATGTGTAATATGGGAACTATATTGTGCACTGTTGTACTTTGGAATGAGGGCATATAGGTGACGATATGAATTTCCCACCTGCTACCTTTATTATTGAGCAGAATCGGGAGCACATAATTCCATGAATCCTTTACATGTTTGTACAAATCCTCAATCTCTACACGATGCTTAATATTCCGAGAGGCACCGCTGCCCTGATACAGGGTTCCTGGCTGACTCCTGAGGGTCACTCATTCCTAAGTGACCACAGTACCCTTCCCTGCAGGCTCCTATACACGCATGCCTTTTCAAAATCCATCCCATTTTGTATTGGCCCCGTCCATACAGATGGGGAACTTTTCCCTGCCTCCTGCCTCCTCCTACAAACATCGGCCCTCTTACAACAAAAAAGCACTCGCTCGATTTTTGTGAGTATGAGTTTCAAGCAAGATGGCGGTGCCTGGCATCCCTGCAGATTCAGATACGGCTCTTCCAGACAGGAGGCCACCGAGCCCCAGCACCGCCCAGAAGGCAAGGAGGCCCAGGTCTCCTCCCTCAGTGAAAGGTGGTGGAAAACAAGAGGCTTCCCCTAGCACTTCCCCCATCCCTTTCAGGAGGGGCTGCTAGAGAGATGGGTGATTCCACACCGTGGGGATCTGGGGCTCCTGTATGGATCCAGAGTTCCAGACCAATTCCTAGTTTCCACAGAGAAAGAGTAACAGCCCTTTCTAAGCGACCCCTACCCACGAGGCTGCTCAGGGTAGCAGATCCCTGTCTCTCCTGCTGCCTTCATTGGAATTCCGGGTTGTGCGTGGAGACGGGGCTGAGGCTGCACATTCAACACCGGCTCTGGGGAGCCCAAGTCGTGGGGGAGGGATGGGAGGCGACCCTCTGTCCCTTACACACCCTGGCTTGGAGAAGGAGAATGGGGCGGGAGAGCACGGGCGCCCCAGGGAGATGGGATCGGTCGGAGATCAAGGTTAACTGTGGTCCCATAGCTCACGCCCGCCGCGGCCATCAGTCCTCAATGCGCGGCCGGGGATTGCCCAGTCCAGGAGGGGGTCTTTCCCGCCCGCGCTCTGATCCGCATGGTCGCGGTCCCCAGCAGCGAGAGAAAGGGCGGGGAGTGCCTCACCTACCTTCCCAACCGCCAGGTCTTCCGAGCGCGTCCTCACAGGCTGCAGGAACTCGGGCCTTTAGGCGCCACACAGTCCAGGGACCAAAGTGACCGCCACTGGGGAGCCTGAGGACTGGGCGGCTCCAGGTCGCCGGCCCGATCCCCTTGAGGCCTCTGGGCGCAGCGTCTAGGTCAGGGGCGCAGCCAGGCGCTGGGGGCGCAAAGGGACTCCTGCGTCCTCCGTCCCACTGGCGCCAGAGAACAGGAGGTGTGGGGGGGTGGGGCAGGGCGAGGACAGGGCCCCCAGCGGCGGATTGGCGCTGGCGCCACCTTTCTCGGCGTCCCGGGCGGGGCTCCTGCGAATCTCACCTGCCCCCTCCCTGGGGCGCCATCCGATCGCTGCGTAAAGATTCCAGGAACGGGCCTGGCGCGCTGTGAAAGGCTAGCGCCTCGGAGGAAAGGCGACGAGATGGCCGGCAGAGAGAGGGTGTGTATGCATGCGTGTATGCGTGTGTATGCGTGTGTATGCGTGTGTATGCGTGTGTGTGTGTGTGTGTGTGTGTGTGAGAGAGAGAGAGAGAGAGAGAGAGAGAGAGAGAAGTCAATCTCAGAAACCGTCAAATGCAGAAACAGACAAAAGGAAAGCAGAGTCTGGGGGACAGGAAGAAGCCCCAGCTTCGGAAGCCAGCGACAAGTTGTCCTTGGGAGTTGGAAATGTGAGAGGGGCGAGGCGGGTGGAGTCTGGGAAGGGGAGGGGGCGCATAGACCCTCCGCTGGAGGCCACCGATCCCCATGGAGAACACAGAGCCTGGAGGGGGAGAGCCGGGGACCCTCCTCCGTCTCTGTGCTCCCCCGCCCCACCCCCACCACCCCCACCCTTCAGGTTCCTCGCCCTGTTGTAGCCAGTCTCCTGTTTGATGCTGCAACGAAGAGACTTCCTGCACGCCCTCCCTGCCGCCCCCTTGTCTGGGGCTCCGTCCTGCCGGGGGACAGCACCAGGCTGAGGACCGCCCTTCAACCTGTTCCTTTCTTCTGTTCCCTGGGCCTTAAATGGGATCATCCTCCACTGAATGACAGAGCAGTGAGTCCAGAGGGACCGACCTTGGCCAAGGTCAAAGGAAGAGCTTGCAAGTTTCACTTTCCATCCGAGCCCCTAGGTCCCCATGGCGGTTGTTTTTCGGTTTGTTTGTTTGTTTGTTTGTTTGTTTGTTTTTGGCCCTTGGGGTTCCTTGAGTGTCATCTTGAAACCGCGGGCTCTTCTCTTTATTTCTCTCTGGGACCCAAATAGAGGTTCCAACTTACTTACAATCAGCGACACTGCCACCGATTGTTGGAGTTCCAGCCTCCCTGACTCCAAGCTGGCTGGTCTCCAGGAGTTGCGCTGCCTGCCTGGCCTGAGACCTGACCTCTTCCTCCTCTGCCAGCATGGACTGGCCTGGCGACCCACCCGTACCCACCCTACCCAGCCCTTTCTTGCAAACAGTTGCCCAGGAGTAGAATGGGGTGTGTCTGAGATCTGAGTTCTAGGCTGGTTCTGCCACTAACTCATTGTGGAACTCCAGCCCGCACCTCTTCTGGTCTCCGTTTATTTCCTCTGAGGAGGAGCGGGCTGGGTGATGGTTTGTCTTTGCATCCTGATCTGGTTTGCAGGTTATGGTGAGCCTGTACTGCCAGGAGGGGAAAAAAGCATCCAGATGGTGATTTTATTCTATAGCCACTTAAATCTGAAGGTAGAAATATGGTAAAGTTAAGTTGTATTTCCATGGTTGAACCTATTTTTCTATTTTCTTTCCATTTTATTGATGGATAATATAAACACAGCAAAGGGTGTTAATATTAAGTGTATGACTTAATGTATTTTTGCATAGATACACATGTATAACATCAAGCTATTTCCAGCCATATTTCTAGCCTACCAGAAGTCTCCCTTATAACTCCTCCTAATCAATAACCAATGTGAATCAGCCATCTGTCTCAGTTTCCCCATTCCACTTGCCAGGGAATTTTCCTGACTTCTTATTATCCTGCCTCACTTCCTCATCTTCAAAGCCATCAGTGGCCATTAAAGTACCTCTCAGGCTTCAAATTTCCTTTTTTTTTTTTTTGTTAATCCTCACATGAGAATATTTTTTCCATTGCTTTTCAGAGAGAGTGGAAGGGGGAGAGAGAGAAGTATCGATGTGAGAGAGACACATCAATTGGTTGCCTCCCTCACATACCCAGACTAGGGGTGGGAGCGAATCCATGTGCCTTTGGGAATTGAACCTGAGACCATTCTGTGCATGGGCTAATATAACCACTGAGAAACACCAGCCACGGCCAATTTCCTTTTCTTCTTCGGTTTCATCTCTCTGGTTCAGCCAGGAAAGTTTCTCTAATTTTAAAGACCCATGTGATTAGATTGGTCCTTCCTGAATAATCTAAGATAATCTCCCCATCTCAATGTCCTTGATCACATTTGCAAAACCCTTTTTGCCTTATAAGGTTTTATTGATCTTTGTTTTTTAGTGTTTGTTTCACTGATTTTTTTATTGTTTATACATTTTCTATTTAATTGATTTCAACTTTTATATTTATTATTTCCTTCCTTCAGTTTACTCTAAGTATAATTTACTCTTTTACTTTTTTCCTAACATATATATATATGTATATATATATATTGATTTCAGAGAGGAAGGGAGAGGGAGATAGAGTCAGAAACATCAACGATGAGAAAGAATCATTGATTGGCTGCCTCCTGCATGCCCCCCACTGGGGATCAAGCCCGCAACCTGGGCATGTGCCCTTGACCAGAATCGAACCTGGGACCCTTCATTCCGCAGGCCAACACTCTATCCACTGAGCCAAACCGGCCAGGGCCTAACTTCTTAAGATATAAACTCAGGGAAAACAACATGGAGTTTTTTCAAAAAATTAAAAATGGAACTGCTGTTTGACCCAGCAATCCCACTTCTGGGAATATATCCTAAGAATCATAAAACACCAATCAAAAAGAATATATGCATGCCTATGTTCATAGCAGTGTTATTTACATAGCTAAGATCTGAAAATAGCCCAAGTGTCGATCAATAGATGGTTAAAAAAAAAAAAAAGCTATGGTACATGTATACAATGGAATACTATGCAGCTATAAAAAAGAAGGTTCGTTTACCCTTTGAGATACTATGGATGGACCTGGAGATTATGGTGCTAAGTGAAATAAGCCAGGCACAGAAAGACAAATACCATATGATCTCACTTATTTGTAGAATCTAATGAACAAAATAAATTGACCAACAAAGTAAGTCCAGAGTCATGGAGGCATAGAACAGACTGATATATCTCAGAGGGGAGGGGAGGGGGACAGGAAGAGGTAAACTGAAGAATTTATATATGTATATGCATAGCCCATCAGCACAGACACTAGCGAGGTAAAGGTCGGGGGGGGGGGCAGGAAGGAGGGGCTTGGTAGAGGGAGCAAAAGGGGAGAAAATGGGGGACATCTGTAATACTGTCAACAACACAAACATACTTTTAAAAAGATACAGGCTCAGTATGTTAATTTTCACAAGTTTTAATGATTTGTCAAATCTGTTATAGATTTTGGCTTTAATTCTGCTTTGGTCAGAAAACATACTTTGTATAACATCAATCCTTTTAAATTTATTGAGAATTCTTTTATTGCCTACATTATGAGCCAATAATCATATGAAAAGATGATCAAGCCCATTAACAAACATGGACTCTATTACAATTCACCCCTGATGTTTGACTAGCTAAAATGTGTCATTTCATTTAATTAAATTTGAACTTTTCTACATAAGCCATTATGATGTTTTATGAGGTCTACAGCCTGAAGCCAGTAATGGAGGTGACAATTCTATTGAATGCCTTGTTCAAGGACTCTGTGTTATGTATTTTTAGAAATGAATGCCCTGGTCACTCTCAATGTCTGGAACTCTGAAGAGGATAGTGTATTGAGGCTTTAGTATGTGCAAAGAGATGTCTGACCTTGATTTTTATTTTCGGGCATCTGTGAAACAAGAACATTCCAATAGTTCTTTACCCCAAAGGGGGTGACTTTGAATAAAGAGCTGTTGTTATTGTCCTCACTGTTGGACCAGACAGCTAGGTCACTGGCAATGGCCTGAAGGTCTGAAAAAAAAATGTGCGGATGATGCCAATTGTTGGTCAAGGCATCCTCTATTGCTAAGATGACTGTTGACATTTGGCTAATGGTGTGGGCCCTTGAGAACTGTCCTTTATCAGAGATGTCTCTTAAGGGGTGAGAGGCACAGATAGAAAGCAAGGCTTATCAGATATGATGGTTGTACTGCCATTCTTAAAATATATGAATCCCTTTTGCTGTTCACTCAGTTGATTCCAAGGGGCTCCCCAAGTAGCCAAGGGGGCTGGGAGAGAAAGGACCTCCTTCAGTATTGTGGTTATTTGGCCAGGAACTGAGGGCAGGGGAGGCTACCCCCTCCTTCAGGTGGTATACGCTACTAGATCAAGTTTTGATCTGTCCTGTAGATATCATGTTCATTTTAGCAAGGAGGTCTATGGCCATGCCAAGCTTGTGGGTGAGTTGTTATGCAGCAATAGAAAACTGGAATAAATAATAGCCGATATTTATTGAGTACTAACCACCATACCACTTTACCACTTTGACTCTTTTATGGTTTTGAGGTTTTTTCCCTTTTTCAAAAAATATATTTTTATTGATTTCAGAGAGGAATGGAGGAGAGAGAGATAGAAACATTAATGATGAGAGAGAATCATTGATTCGCTGCCTCTTGCACACCCCACATTGAGGTTCCAGCCCGCAACCCCGGCATGTGTCCTGACAGGGAATCAAACCGTGACCTCCTGGTTCATAGGTCAACACTCAACCACTGAGCCACGCCAGCCTCGCTATCTATCTATCTACCCATCTATCTATCTATATTTATTTATTTATAATTTACTTTGTTTCTGTGACTCAGGAGAAGGTCAGACATTCTCTGGTATTATCTTAGAGTGGTGAAAAGAAAGGTCTTTAGAGTCAGGGAGACCAAAGTTTGACTTATGGCTCTGCACTCACTGTGTAACCTCAGGCATCTGAATCAACTGCTCTGAACCCCAGTTTCCTTCGCTTTCAAATTCAGATAATTCCTTGAGACAGTTACATAAGATAACATATGGAAATATCATTACATAGTTCCTGTCATGTAGTAAGCCTTCAAATACTGTTATACTTTTTATTACCCGATTTACATCTCAGCTATTTACTCTCTGTGGACCAACCTGAACCTCAGTTTCTTCATCTGTTATGTGAATAATAAACATCTCAGAGTTGTTCTGAAACCTCTGCGTGTTTCACACGGCAACACATATAGCCTCCGTGTCACAGATCAGGGCACAAACACCAAGCATCACCCAGCCCATTGTCACGGGCCTCCAACACGCTGGAAGACAAGTATCTCTATAACGTAGCAGCTCTTACAATACAACTCAGCACACACTCTTGCTCGACCCAGTTCATCAGCATCCCAGACACTGTCTGTGTACTCTCAGCTCTGATTCTTTTGCATAACATAGTGGTTGAAAGCTTGCTGTCCTGGAGTCAGACTGTCCTGTGTTCTAATCCCAGGTCTTCCTCTTATTAACTATATGAACTGGGACAAATTTCTTATCTTCTCTAAAATATAAATACAAATCAGGACTAGTTGATGTCTCTCTTTCAATGTACCATCACAGAGGAGGCTAACTCCAACTCCTACAGTTTAGAGAAAAAATAGTTACTGGATACCAAATTAGATTTTAAAAATAAACTTGCTATTTTTAACACAGGTCCTATCATAAAAGGATAAAAGAGCTCAGTTCTTCATTTCCATAACAGAAGAGGGGGGGGGGACTATGGCATGGAGAAATTAATTTAGATCCAAGATGACATTTTTGGCAGTGTGGGTCACTCAAAGAAAACTAATGACCAAGAAGAGGGGAAAGAGGTTGTGATGTCAGATTATTGGGGTCTCAGAACACAAAAGGAAGCTTCACCTGGACTGAAATGGCTTGACTGTTCGTTGTGGGTGCACAGGAACACAGCTGGATCGGAAGTTTTCCAATGTGTTTTATCAGTCCCATATATATTCATACTCATGTCAGGGGGAGAATACTGGGTCATGACAGTACATTCTAGTGTTTTCTGATCTATGGCATATCAAGTTTTATACAGCTCATCAATGAGTTACAACCTCAGTTTGAAAACTCCAGTTTAGATTCTTTATATCCCTTTCATTATAAACCAAAGAAAGGCTCATTCTCATCCCATCCTTGATATTTCAACATAAATCTTCCAGAGTTACATAAATTAAAATTCTCACAAGTAAACAGGAGAAATTTCACTAGAATTGTCTTGGTATTGCCTGTGGCTAGTGCTTCTCCTTGACAATAAGCCAATAATAATAATGATGATAATAATAATAATAGCATAGTTATGGAGTCTGACCACTTGGATTGAATCCTGGCTCTGCCTCTAGTTGGCTGTCTCACCTGCCTGCGTTTCTTCACCTGTATACTGGAAATAAAAATAATAATAACAACAACAACAATAATAATAGTGTTTGCCTCTTGGGTAAGCAAGGTAAGGTAATTAATATAGGGCCTGGGATAGAGTAAGTGCTCAGAAATGTTGGCAACTATGTTATTTATTTCTTTGTAAACGGGCAGTGTTGTCTCTTGCAGCAGAGACCTGAAGTAGCTTAGCCATAAGCAGCGCTCACCTAAGGGAAGAAACTCTTAGCCATCAGTAGGCATCTTTGCAGTTACTCTTTGGACCTGCCGTACTGTGAACAGACACTAGAGGGAGCTCCGTGCTCAGAAAGCCACATGTTTCCAGGTGCAGAGAACTCTGCCAGGGAGTCTGGACTGCTTGTTCTGAAACCTTCCCTTGATTTAAAGTGCAGTAAGCTGCTGCGTTGGTTCCGAAACTAAGGATTTTGAGAGAATTAGGAGGGAACAGCAAGTGGCTGATCTAGCAGAAATCTGGCTCCCCCCAACTTTCACCAATTGACTTTCAGCTGGGCTGTGACCTTCCAGAAAACTTGGGCAGTGTCTTACTCATCCATCATAGCAGCATTTAAAAATATTTTTTTATTAATTTCAGAGAGAAAGGGAGAGGGAGAGAGAGATAAAAGCAACAATGATGAGAGAAAATCATTGATCAGTTGCCTCCTGCATGCCCCCCACTGGGGATTGAGCCCACACCCTGGCATGAGCCCTGACTGGGAATCGAACTGTGACCTCCAGGTTCATAGGTCAACGCTCACCCACTGAATCACGCCGGCCAGGCATCAAGGACATTCTTAAGGGAAACTGTCAGTGCATGGTGGTGAAGAATGCAATGACTACTAGTTCCATTTGGTGCCACAGCAGCTTTATCCACCACTGCTCTTGTCCCATCATTGTAAACTGTGCCAATGTCAATGCAGTGAAAAAGACACATTATAACTTAGTGCTTGATTTCACAGACCCCCTGGAAAAGTCTAGAGCCCCCAAAGAGTCTGTGGGCCAGATTTGAGAACCACTGTTCCAGTTCATTCATTCAGTCAAACATTTTAATGGAGCACCTGATGTAATGCTAGGTCTTATTCTAGGCCCTAGGACACCGGGGGAAACGAGAAATGCCTGGCATTCTTGAGGGGAGACAGACAGTAAACACATGGGCACAAATAAACAAGACCTGTTCAGGTGATGGTGCCACAGGGGGAGGTATATCGCTGGGGATGGAGACAATACTAGAAAGGTCAGGGAAGACCACTCAGAGGGGACATTTGAGTGGAGATCTAATTGATAATAAAAAGGAGATAGTCTGATGGGAGAGGAAGAGAGACAGAAACATTAATGATGAGAGAGAATCATTGGTTGGTTGCCTCCCGCGTGCCCCACACTGGGGATGGAGCCCACAACCCAGGCATGTGCCCTGACTGGGAATCGAACCATCACCTCTTGGTTCATAGGTCGATGCTCAACCACTGAGCCACACCAGCTGGGCAAGCTATACTCTTTACTTCTCTGAGCTTCAAGTTCCAAGTTCCTTATCGAAAATGAGGAGGGCAAGAGCTGCCTGGCCTGCCTCGGTCAGAGTGGAGTTCAGATGACGAAAGATGCACTGGAAAGTTCTTTACGCTCTAAATGTGAGTGTGGCCTATTCATCAGGCTCAGCTACCTTCACCTGCAGACAACTGGGCTGCAGGCTCTCTCAGCCCCAGTGCAAGGCCAACTCGGCCAACTTACCCCCCTGCCCTCCCTCCTTTTTCAAGGAAATCTTAGTTGAGTCAGAGCTCTTCCCTTCCAGATGAGGACTCTTTTTTTTAAATATATTTTATTGATTTTTAGAGAGGAAGGGAGAGGGAGAGAGAGAAACATCAATAATGAGAGAAAATCATTGATTGGCTGCCTCCTGCATGCCCCCCACTGGGGATTGAGCCCGCAACCCAGGCATGTGCCCTTGGCTGGAATCGAACCTGGGACCCTTTGGTTTGCAGACTGACGCTCTATCCATTGAGCCAAACCAGCCAGGGCCAGATGAGGACTCTTGATTTGAGGAGAATAAGAAAAAGGACTTGACACCAATCCCTACATGGGAAACCTCTCCCTCCTTTCTAATGGTAATCCTAGCTCATTGACATTTTTTCAAATCCTGCCTCCTAAATCAATACAGTGGAATTGCTAACAGACCCGTCTCCTTTGTTTTCATCCAGGTCATAGAGTAAAATGCAAAGCCCTGCACACAAGGCTAGAGAACCCCCTCCGCTCCACTCCGCCCCAGCCCTCCCTCCAGATGCTACTGGGCGTGTCCTCTGTCGTTTCACCAGCTTCTAATGATTGTGCAAGACATATGTCACATCTCCAGCTTGCTCCCTGGCTGTGTCTGATGTTTGGCTAAATTGCAAAAAAGGTCTCCTGCAGATTGCTACCCCAAGGGATCCTCTGAGATTAAGAAATGCATGGGTATATTAAGATATGCTGTTCACTTAGGTTCTCAGAGTATTTAACTCCGTTCATTTTGCAGAGAGCAAAGAAGGTGCAGGGCCACGTTGGAACCGAAAGCTGAAATACTAACTTTTAACTCATTTTTTAGCAGTTCTGGCCAAGGAAGGTGGACAGCAGGGAGGAAGGGGATGAGATGAAGTAGGGAGAAGCCCAAACCCCAAACCTGGTGCTTATCGGCCTAAAGAGTGGTGAGTGGCTGGCAGGATTAACCCCTCTAGATCCAGGGCCGTGGATGCCAGGAGGAGGAACCAGATGCAGCTGCATTTAGTGGCATCTGCCACAGTGTCCCCTCGGCCGGAGATCAAGTGGCTTTTGGTCCAGAATTGGTTAAGATGCTCCACGCAAAGTCAGGTTCAGCTCCCAGGTGGGTGGCATCCTAAGCGGGGTGAGGCTGGCAGTGCTTAGGTCCCCAAACAGGGTGAGAGGTTGCGCGACAAGGGGAGACCCAGGAGACGCCCAGGGTGGGAGAACACTGCAGGCAAAATCCTCAGCTCTGGCCCCTTCTGGTCAAAAGCTGAGTGAGTGAGAGGGGAGATGCGACTTCACCCTAGGTGGCCCAGGTGGGCACAGAGGTCTCGAGATGCGGCCACTTCTCCAGACCTCTGCCTTGTTACGGGAGAGGGGGCGTGGTCCCCAGGGCTTCTGCCTGTGCAGCGAGCTCCAGCCGGGGCAGGGTGCCTCAGCCACTCAGGCGGCCGGCAGGGGTCAGTGTTCGGCCGCACGTGAGCGGGCAGCAGCCAGCTGCTGCATCGGGTTCCTCCAGCTGGGTTTTGCCCCTATCTGTCTGGACTTGTTCACCCACCATTATCTGTGTTCTCACCTAGCGAGACCCCACATCTTTCCTGGCTTTCCCGGGCTGTCCCTCCCAAGTAAAGATGCCTGCACCCCTCCATAAGCATAAGTCACTCCATCGATGGATAATTACTTCTTGGCTTCATGCTACACAGTGGTGCCAAATTGGAAAGGGGGTGGGGCTTGGAGTCAGGTTCCTGCTCTGTCAATTACCAGCTGTGTGACTTTGGGCAAACCACTTTGCCTCTCTGTGTCAAGTTTCTTGTCTTCAAAAATGAGCTAATGACAATAAAAATTAAAATTGGAACTTCCATTTGACCCAGTAATCGCACTTCTAGGAATATATCCCAAGAAAACAAACACAAATCAGAAAGGATATACGAACCCCTATGTTCATAGCAGCACAATTTACAGTAGCTGAGATTTGGAAACAGCCTAAGTGCCCATCAGCAGATGAGTGGATTAGAAAACTGTGGTACATCTACACAATGGAATACTATGCTGCGGTAAAAAAGGAATTCTTACCATTTGCAACAGCATGGCTGGAACTGGAGAGCCATTATGCTAAGCGAAATAAGCCAGCCAGAGAAAGATAAATACCACATGATCTCACTCATTTGTGGATTATAGTGAACAACATAAACTGATGAACAAAAATAGAACCAGAGTCATAGAAGCATTGCACAGACTGTCCAACCTATGATAGAAGGTGGGGGGTGAGGGGGTAAGAGATCAACCAAAGGACTTGTATGCATGCATATGAGCATAACCGATGGACACAGACAGTAGGGGGGTGAGGGCATGTGCTGGGGGGGGGGTGGGAGCAGCCGGAGGAGGTCAATAGGGGGGAAAGGAGACTCATGTAATACTTTAAACAATAAAGAATTTAAATAATAAAAAAAGAATAGCTCTTATGCCATGCGCCCAAGATTTATATGCCATGTGCTCTGTATATTATCATCTCAGGGCTTAATTTGAGGACACTGTGGCTCAGAGAGAATTAGCTGCAGGAGGTGGCAGAGTCGGCATCTGAACCCAGGACTGGCCCTTTCCACCATATTACCCTGCTTTGCAGCGCTATAGTAAGAATTAAAATGTGAAAAAAATTTTTAATATATTTTATTGATATTTTACAGAGAGGAAGGGAGAGGGATAGAGAGCTAGAAACATTGATGAGAGAGAAACATCGATCAGCTGCCTCCTGCACACTTCCCACTGGGGATGTGCCCGCAACCAAGGTACATGCCCTTGACCGGAATTGAACCCGGGACCCTTCAGTCCGCAGGCTGACGCTCTATCCACTGAGCCAAACCGGTTTCGGCAATGTGACATTTTTATGATTATTCTCCCTGACACTTTGGCCTGGATCCTGGTGGGTGCTTTCTCCTACTAAGAAGAGAAGTAGGGGAAGGCATTTTTCAATTGTTAGAAACGTCCCCTGTCGGTGGGCTTGTGAAACCAGCCACTGGAATACAAGCTCCAGAAGGGTAGGGCCCTCATCCGTCTTGCCCACGGCTCTGAGCCTGTTGCTCAACGTAGTTCCTGATGCACAGTAAATATGGCAGAGTCTATAAATTTATACACCTCTTAAATTCATTCCCAGACACATCCTAATATAGAGCCATTTTTCATTTCAACCATTCCATTACCAGGCAAGCGACACTAATTACTAGCTCTAATGGCCATTATCTAATTTAATTAAAAGGGTTATTGGATCTCCTGAAACTCCTACCAACTTTCCATTACCTAAGTCAAGGGGATTTGATAACAGTCTTTTTATTAGTATGTTCACAAGATAAATTAAGTAAACCAGCTTAATGACTCATTTTTGTGACCAGTGCCATTGAGAATAAAATGTGGGGAAATGACAGATGCGATAAAACGGAAGTCTGGGAAAATGCTGTGGGCATGTGGCTCCAAATGTCCTACAGTGCTCTCTCTCCCATGTGGCCCCAGGGCTTCCAAGACTCTCAGCCTCATCTCCATCCTCACCCTGCCTCAATAATCCATTAGTCCTGTCCAAAGCATCTGGAGGACCCTGATGCTTGTGATGCTGATCAAGGAGGAGGCCTAAAATACCAAGTCCTACCAGGGGTCCTCAAACTTTGTAAACAGGGGGCCAGTTCACTGTCCCTCAGACCGTTGGAGGGCTGGACTATAGTTTAAAAAAACCCCACTATGAACAAATTCCTATGCGCACTGCAGGCCCGGGACGAGTCAGCTGCTAAGCAGGACAGGCAGCGGCACCTGGCGGGCCGGATAAATGTCCTCGGCGGGCCGCATGTGGCCCGCGGGCCGTAGTTTGAGGACCCCTGTCCTAGCCAGACGTGTGAATATTGACCAATAGGAGGCAACAGCAGGAGAGCAGAGCAAAGGCAGCTTTAGTCCAAAGCCAGGCACAGGCTCAAGAGGAACACTGGGACGTGAAACAGGCTGTCTACACGAACTGTCCCCCTGAAAGCCCATTTTTAAACCACCACCACGGAGTAACCGAAATGCCTGGGTCTGGTTTGGTTTGGGCAGTGGTGCGGTGCCAAGAACAGAGGCCTGGATTTGAGTCCCGAATCAGCCAACTTCTGGGCTTGGCCTCTCGGTTTGTTTGCTTTTTAAACTCTGAATGGGGGCGGCGCTCTCCTGGTTTTCTCCCTACTTCTCGGGACATCCCTTCTATTCCAGTTGGGAGGTCTGCTGCTGCTGCTGCTGCTGCTGCTCTCCCCTGAACTTTTGGTAGAGTCTGTCACCAACTTCCATTTTCTCCCCCTCCCTTTTGTTGGGAAGTGTCATTAGAAAACCTCATCCATTAGGGGGTTAACTGCTACCTATATGGGGTGATGACTGATTTTTAATTGATACCTAAATATTTTCAAATTGGGAGACTCTGATTTAATCCTTCTGTCTTAGCTGGTTTTCACCCACGCTGCTTAGGGAAAGAAAGGTGGGCATCCCTGCTTATTTCCAGGTGGAGGTAAAAGTCCAGGTTTTTCACTTGATCTCTCTTGATACCCAAAAGGGGGTTATTCTTTATTACTGTGTCCTTGTTATCACTGGGTAATGGGGAAAGCCCTGCCACCCCACTGGGCCTCCTCTGATAGCACTGTAGTGGGGAGAGGAAGAGCAGCTTATTACTGCCAGGTGGAGGGGTTCAGGGATGTCATTAGCCGCAGGAATGAAAATCCCTGATCCCTACTTGGCCTTTACTGATAGCACCCCAGTGGGCATGTTAAGGGGGCCTAGTTACAGCCTCACCCTCGGAAGAGTGGAAGTCCAGGCTCCTCACTCAACCTTTGCTAACATGGATGGGGCCGCAGTTTGTCCCGAGGGGTTTGGCTGGAGTAGAGTGGTTATTTTCTAAAAGTTTCCTGTCTTTTTTTTTAAAAAAATATATTTCACTGATTTTTTACAGAGAGGAAGGGAGAGGGGTAGATAGAAACATCAATGAGAGAGAAACATCGATCAGCTGCCTCCTGCACACCTTCTACTGGGGATGTGCCCGCAACCAAGGTACATGCCCTTGACTGGAATCGAACCCGGGACCCTTCAGTCCACAGGCTGATGCTCTATCCACTGAGCCACACCGGTTTCCTGTCTTGTTGGGCTGTCCCTCTCCTGGTCCTTGGGCTAGTGAGAGCAGGCTTTTTGTTGGGGCTTTGTCTGCACCCACTGGCTTTTCTGGGTTGCTGTTCCAAGCCTGGGATACATGAACAAAAAGCAAACTGAGTGAACTCCCCGCTGTGTCATCACCGAGGTCTGTGGCCAGCCTGCCTTCTCTCCACCTTTCAAGTCTTCCTGCTGTTGTCTTACCGCTAATGCCTAGGTTCTGGTTACACTTAGTGGGAGGGATGGGGAAAAGTACAGCTCCTCCATTTTCTCAGGAGTGGAATTCTTCGCTTTCTTGTTTTTAAACAAGCCAAACTCTAGAGGGAGCAAGCAGAGAGCCATTTTATTCTTTCTCATGTCTGTCTTTCAATCTCATCTGGGCCTCATTTTTCTTGTGGATGAAATGTCAGGCGGATTCACAGCTTTTTCAGTCAATTCCAGTTATAAACATGTGTGTGTGTGTGTTCAGATTAACATCAATACGCTAAACTTTTGTCCAATATAAATTTTGCCTCCCAACGCCTAGGCCTACTTTGGGGCCCACCTATGGTATAAAAAGGGGTCTTAGCTTTTTTACTATTTCCCCACCTTACTCCTGTACTGCCCTCATCAGTGTTGGAATGAGAAAGGGCAAGGAAAGACAGAGGCAGAAAAACCTTATGTGACCAGTACAGTTTTAATCAACTGTTGGAGCTCTCTTGGTATGGGCAATGTCTCAAGAGTAGCTCTTTCTAATGGGGCACTTTCGTGGGGGTTTTAAGAGCCCTCTCCCATCTGGCTATTATTTAAAATCAGAATACCAATAATTAAGCAACTCCCCTTGTTGGGCCATGAGCCATCCAAACCCAGTTCTGCATTCCCTGCCCATGCTGTTCACTGGCTGCAATGCCTTCTCCTTCCTCCTTGCACCATATCCTGCCCTTTCTTCAAGGCTCATGTAGCCCCTTTTCCCGGAAGCCTTCCATGACTGCTCCAACTAGCTTCATTTTGCAAGCTCTGCCCACCTTTCCGCTGTCAACTACTGCTTCATAAGGGCTGGTTTTGTCTCTGCAGTGGATACTATGTGCCTTGGGTTAGAGCGGAGAGCACAAGGCTTCGGATCAGACAGTCTGAGTTCAGACCCCAGCTCTAGTACTAAATAGCTACATCACTTTAGGCAAGTTCGGTCACTTCTCTGAGCCTCAGCCTTCTCCTCTGCAAAATGAGGGAAAGAATTACAATGTCGCTGGTTCTTCTGAGATTCTGAGATGAAGCAGGAGAGGAAACTGAACAGTCTCAGGCATGCTGTCACCTCTGCAGGGCCATTCAGCTGGCTTACAATCAGAATATGACCCCCCTCAGCATCTCTCTACCAGGCTCAAGTCTCCCAGGGCCATGTGGACAGGGTCCACCCCCACGGCAGCCTGGACCCTCCCAGAGCGGGAGACAAATCATGCTGATGTGGCAGAACTGGAGATTTTGGCACAAAGAGTTTATGATTGTGTTCTTCTTCAGCCCAGAGGTGGCTGGGAAAGCTATTCCAAAGCCAAGACAAGTAGTTTCCTGGAAAAAGAAGGCCTTGTTTCCTGACTGGCTCCTCAGCTGGTTATTAAATGACCAATAAAGCGGAGCTTATAAAATTGATGAGCTTGGGCCGCGTCACTGCCATGGTATCCAAGCACCAGTCCGTCTGGGGTTTCATTTGCTGATGGACAAAGGAGGATGTGCTCCAGCACACATCCTGAGTGGTGGGGGCGGGGGGAGAGGATGGGAATAAAGCTCTCCAGAGATTCCTGTGTTCTATGATGTAAATAGAGTCATGTCTACACAGACTTCCCCAACCACACTCAGTTATCTGGATCTCTTGGACTCTGTGTATTTTTCCTTTGCCCTCTGTGAAGCCTTGAAAAGGGTGAGTTATCTATGATGTTGTGCACACAGAGATCTC
Organism: Plecotus auritus; assembly: GCF_963455305.1. Taxonomy (NCBI): domain Eukaryota; kingdom Metazoa; phylum Chordata; class Mammalia; order Chiroptera; family Vespertilionidae; genus Plecotus; species Plecotus auritus. Next base: position 11,427,992 of record NC_137774.1, read on the forward strand.
TTCAAGATGTGCAAGAGTGAAAGACGTGTTTGTTTAAGGTCTTATGGCCATCAAATATGACCATAGGTTCCAAAATTTGAAAGGAAACTAAAATTATAGTTCCCAAACCAGATATTTTCCAGTGTCCAGATGTTCAGTGGCATGCAAACCAAATGTCTAGGTTGTGAACTAGGGTTGTTTTTTTTCCCCCTTTTCTCAGTGTATATCCAGATGTTGAGTCTAACTGGTCAGAGGCCTAGAGAGGAGATAGAAACTTCACGCAGTGAGTCTGTTGCCTAGCCTCTCTGGCTCCTGGTGCCTGCTTCCTCTTCACAGCTCCCACATCCTCCCCCCAGCCCCCCTTCACGCTGCACCACAGCAAATGAAGCTCATATCCAGAAACAACAGTGCCCTTGGTAGCTGGGTCTACACAGGCAGATTGGTTATCTCCAAGGAAAAATTATACTGATTACTCAGAATCCTTCCTTCCTCAGAGTGGAGTACCTCCCTAGCAGACCTCACAGGAGAGCAAGAAGTGTAGCCAAGAAGCGTAGCAGGAGGTCCCAGGGGCTGCAGGAAATCCAGGCCAGGCGCTGGAGAGGGATTTCAGAGGAGACATGTGTGTGTCAGCCTCCCAGAGGTCTAGGGTGGATATGGTCTCAGAAGTTTAGATCTCTCCACAGGCAAGAACAGAGACAGAGGACTGAAGCCGGGGGACAGGACGCTAAATGGGAGAAATGTGTCAAAGACAGGGATAGAAATCAGGCGGTTGGTAACCCAGGTGGCTGGTAACAGAATAGGCCCTCCTCATCAGCTGGTTTTGATTAGGGAAAACACCCTGGAAAAACATCAGCATGCTATTCTCCCTCTCTCCTTGAACAAGGTACTAGTGAATTCCTCTCCTTTGTAGGTATTCTACCAATGACGTGGAAGCAGTCCAGAGCGGGGAAGAGAGAGCCTCATTCTGGCTGGAACTGGACATCATCCCCTCATCTCTGGCCCAAGTCATGGGGACACAGCTAAACTCAAGGTCAAAGTTCTTCTACCACCAACTTTAACTCCTTCCCACCTAGGAAGGGGGGTCCTGGAGCCAAGGCTACACCAGACCCACCTCTCCAGTGGTTAAGGAAGTGGAGGCTAGACTGTCCCTGGCAACGGCGCCCACTGCCAAGAGCAGGACAGATACGTTCCGGCTGGATGACACTATGCCCAGAGACTGCCCAAGTCAGGCCAGTAGGGTTACCTGCCCTGGGGAATTCAGAGGTGGGACTGGGAAGGGCCTACACACACCTGAAGGGCAGCTGGGACCAAACCTTTGATGAAACTCTGCTCCAGGAACATGGAGCCTCCTCACCTCAGAGTCTAGCAGGCCCCTGGCAGCATGGGCTGGTATACCCTGGTGCAGGGGTCCTCAAACTTTTTAAACAGGGGGCCAGTTCACTGTCCCTCAGACCGTTGGAGGGCTGGACTATAGTTTTAAAAAAACCCCTATGAACAAATTCCTATGCGCACTGCGGGCCCGGGACGACTCGGCTGCTAAGCAGGACAGGCAGTGGCACCCAGCGGGCCGGATAAATGTCCTCGGCGGGCCGCATGTGGCCCGCGGGCCGTAGTTTGAGGACTCCTGCGCTGGTGTGTGAGCCCTTTGGCAGCCTGGTTTTGGAGTTACATTCCATGCCTGTCCCAGGCACTTTCTCTGCTTCTCTCTGTCTCGCTCTTTCCCTTTTTCATTCTCACCTTTTCTTTTTTAATCTTTTAAAGTATGATTTTCTTTATTTCCTCCATAATTTTCCCTAATTTCTTTCTCTCTCCCCATTCTTTTTTATATGATCTCCGAAACAGTTTCTTCTCAGAGCTGATTCTCTGAGAGATGAGGCTTTGGTCCTTAAATTTGTATTGTTAGTGGCCAGTTAAATTTTTCCTGCAAAAAATTTCTATATTTTTCTAGTTTTTCATTTTTAAAAAAATTTTATATATAACAAAAAGAGCTGCCATTTACTTGATTAAAAAGAAAAGTGAAAAATCCCTTTTTCTATTTCCCGCCCGCCCGCCCCAGCCCCTGGCCTTCCATATATCAAGTAGAGTTTTATCACCATCTGCAGGGACAGCCCTGCCACCTGCCACAGAGTTGGTGGGCTGATGACAGTTTGTGGCTGTTGTCACCTCACAAGTTCAGGGACACCATTAGTACTAGTCCCTGGTGGCTAAACCCACTTCAGCAACTTTATTTTTTTTAAAAGAAATATACTCACATGGTTAAAATATATGTATAAAGTGGAAAATACCCCTCCCACACTGTCTGCATCTCTCCCCTTCTCACCAACACCCCATCCCCTTAGACTCGCAGGGGTCCTCAAACTGCGGCCCGACATTTATCTGGCCCGCCGGGTGCCGCTGCCTGTCCTGCTTAGCAGCCGACTCGTCCCGGGCCCGCAGTGCGCATAGGAATTTGTTCATAGTTTTTTTTTTTAAAACTATAGTCCGGCCCTCCAACGGTCTGAGGGACAGTGAACTGGCCCCCTGTTTAAAAAGTTTGAGGACCCCTGCCTTAGAGGAAACCCTTGTGATTAGTCTCTGATATGTCCTCCCAGATTCTTTATGCAAATGAAAATTACTGTGATAATATATTCTTATTTCCCCCATTGTATTAATTTTTAATGTTTCATTTTATTAACTGATTTTAGAGAGAGAGGAGAGGAAGGGACAGGGAGAGAAATATTGATAGGCTGCCTCCTGCACGCCCCCTACTGGGTATCGAGCCAGAAACCTGGGCATGTGCCCTGACTGGGTATCAAACCAGTAACCTCTCGGTGCATGAGATGATGCTCAACCAACTGAGCCACACCAGCCAGGGCTCCCCTCCCCCTTTTTAAACAAAAGGTAACTACTATAATCCTATTGGATATTTTTTTCACTTAACAATGAAACCACTTCTTATTAATAAAACAAAACTATTAACTTTATTAATAAATGTTTATTGAATGATGACCATGTGCGGAACACTGTGCTGGGCACTGTGGGACGTACACAGGTGAATGTAACATATTCAAGGATCTTCCAGTCCTAGTGAAAGAGCCTGACAGGCTCATCCACAAATAACTACTACTCTGTTAAGAGTTTTCACTAATGTTGCCTCATGCAATCCTTCTCACAATGCGGGGAGATAATAATCTTAATCTCCATTTAACAGATGAAGAACCTAGGGGGTAGAGTCAGGACTTGAAGCCGGGATGTACACCCCACATTCTGTATGCTTCCTATGCACACATTACCTCCCCTCTCATATCCTCTCCCACCCCATCAACCTTTTACTTCCTTCTATGTGCCAGAACGTTCCCACCTCTAGATCTTTGAGCACATGGAATCCCCTCCATCCCAACTCTGTGTTCGGAATCCTACCCACTTCTCAGAGTTCAGGTCAGCTTCACCCTCATCAGGATTCATGTAGTCTCCTCCCTCTTCTATGCTCTCATTGCTCCCGATTTACTTATAGTGTGGTTTTTAAAAAGCCACAGAGTTTAAGGACTATACTGTGTGAATTGTTAAGGCTGCAAATGTGAATAGGAATTTGACCTTATATGGCCTTTGGAGGGACATAATGCAGAGTTTAGGCCTTGTTCAGATGGACTTAGAGAAGGGAATGCTGAAGAGTTTGGAGTAAAGAAGTGACTTGAAGGACTGAGAAGAGAAGGAGGATGGCATGGAATGATAGGCATTTCATTAAGTGCTGTAAGATAGCATTAAAATCTTATCTCTCCGTTACCAATGAAAGGCAACCACATGTCAAACTTTTACTTTATTATGAAAATGATTTATAGTTTTACTTTCAAAGTGGTTTGAGCTCTGGCCAGGTAGCCCAGTTAGTTAGAGCATCGTCACGATATGTCACGGTTGCGGGTTCAATCCCTGGTCAGGGCACATATAAGAATTAACCAATGGATGCATAAATAAGTGGAATGTGGAACAACAAATGGAATGAGGACCACACCAGAGTCCAGATGAGAGGGGAAAGTGATGACATCAACAGTGTGGAACATAAGATTAGCCCAGAGAAGCCCAGGGCAGGAAATTCTCTTGCAGGTAATTGGGACTGGGTGGTGTATCATTAGCTAACTCAGTTCTCTGATGGAGGTTCAAGACTAGGGGGTCGGGGGGTGGGAGGGAATCTCATTCCCACTTGGCTTTCTCCTCAGATTCTCTTGCAGCTTTGCAGTTTCCTGCTTTTACAGAAGATATGGACTGAGGTGTGGTATAAGCTGCAGAGCAAACCTCAGCAGCCTCCATACTAAACCGAGGCGGCAGGGATGACCCACCTCAGCCCAACCACTAGACAACCCCCCTTGGCAACTCGGAGGCAGACCTCTCAGCCCAGAGTCACGCTTCCGCCCAAGAGCTATGCCCAAAATGATCCTGGGCCATGAAACATTCAGAGTGAAAACAGTACATGGAGCAGGTTGAGATGCTTCCAAGGACACCTTCTCAGGTGCAAATGAAATGTTTTTACTGGGTAAGGGCTTGCCTCCATCATCCAAATCATCTCTGCAACAAAACAATCAGTCCCAGTCACTCACCCCTGGGTTAAAAGAGCTGCATTGCTTGCACGTGAATGGGGAACCCTGCAGTAGAGCCATGGCCTACTGCCCAGGAAAGCAGCATCAGGAAAGGACACGGGGGATCCTCAGTTCCAAGGCCCAGGAAGTAGTTCCGCCTCCAAGGCCAAGTACTAGTAAGCTCCATCTCCGGACACGCTGGGAAGAAGGCCACTGTCATTTTAGTTGTCACCTCCACACATGCTCCACAAAGGTCCCTGACTGTGCCAAGCCGCACAGCCATGGGGGAACCTGCGAGGGGGCAGTGAAGGATTGAGAAAAGACAGACAAGAGAATAAGGCTGGGTCTAGGTGGGACGCTGCTCTCTGATGGGGAGACAGTGCCACTGCCTGCAACCCAAGTCTTTATTTTATAGCCAGATTCCACGAGGCAAAGTAAGGGCGTGGTCAAGATATTTACAACATTCTGGGGGGAGGGGGGTAGAATCTACTCAATTACACGCACCTGATCAAGCTTTGTTTACTTGCTGCACCTCCCGCAGCTCATACCACTCAGCCACATTGGACCACAGGTTCGACCATAGGTCAAGCTTATAACTACAGCCCTGGTTATATTTGTGCTGGAACTTGCATGTGGCTTTGCCATGAGAGGATCGTGCCCTCTCATTAGTCCCAGGCTTGAACCTGTCCAAACGCTGTAGCCACTCTCCACAATTGACACCAACTTTTCAGATCTCCCATGCCTCATACAACATGGCACCAAACATCCAGATGAAAAATTTAAGTAGGCACAAAGATATTTTTCCTACAGGCCACTGAGATGTTAAAACAATGGGGAATTTACATTAGTTCATTTTGTTTGTCTGAATATGTTAATCAAGGGCAGAGGAGACTAAAGGAAATAGTCTTCAGGTGGAAGGTCAAGGACATAATGTGTGCCCCCCACATTCCTGGAGGGACAAAGATTTCTAGGGTAACTTAAGTGACATAGACCACAAAAGTACGTGAAATCGGCCACATATATTGTGAAACATCTGAGATTCCATGTAAAATACATATTTTACAACTATGTAAAGTACATATTAAGATAGACATCTCAACTCAGAAAACTATTGCCTGGTTGGTGTGGCTCAGTGGTTGAGCATTGATCTGTGAACCAAGAGTTCCCTGATTCAATTCCCTGTCAGTGCACATGCGTGGGTTTCAATAAAAACATATTAAAAAAATAAACTCAAAAACTATGAATATTTTGCTATGATCAGCTGAAATGACTCTTCAACCTCACTTCTGCCACCATCATGTCTGAGCAATCAGTTCCCCAATCCCCATGCCCCCACGCCAAGCATTTTAGATGAGATATCTACTAACAGGCTGGGCTGTAAAGCAGTTGTGCTTGGTTCAATCCTGTGGCTAATTCTTGATCTGACTATTCAGGCCATTTCCTTAGATTTCCCTTTTATTTGGCCTGGGTACATCCAGGCCTGCATAACACAGGAAGTTCATGGCTAATTCAACCAGGAAGATCACCTGGAAGAATAGAGGTTGGCAGAGCAGCTCTGTGGGGACATAAAACAGGCTCAACCCTGAGAGATTTCCATGCGTTATCTCCCCCTCCCCACCCAAATAGGCCTCCTCTTAAAGCTGCACCAGGAGGAGTTAGTGACAAACGCCAATGAGAAGAAGCTGCTCTCATCTCCAAAAACGACAACCAGGTGCTGCTTCCAGGGTATTCACTTACCCTCTCCATAAAATGGGCAGATTCTTTTCCTGCTCCCAGGACCTCACTGAACCATGTGAGATAAAAGATGTGAATGTAGCCGTGGCTCAGTTGGCTGGAGCATTGTCCAGTACACCAAAAGGTTATGGGTTCGATTCCTGGCGAGGGCACATACGTAGGTTGCAGGTTTGATCCCCAGTTGGGAGGCAACCGATCGTAGTTTCTCTCTCTCTCTCAAATCAATAAAAACATATCCTCGGATGACTGGGGTCAATGGTCAGGATCAGGAGAGATGTGAATGTACACAGGTACTTGGACAGATAAAAGCACATGATTCATGCCACAGCTGGGACTTGAAGCTAACCCACCGACTCCAAGTCCAGTGCCCGTTCTAGTCCACCACAGCTGCTGAGCATCCAGGTAAGCTCTGTCTCCAGCCAGGCCAGGGCCAGCCTGAGGCAGCAGAAAGCCTATGAGCTGTGTTAACCTGCTGGGATGGGGAGTGTGACCTGGGAAACAAAGGCAGATCCTAATACTCCCTGGACTTAGAGTAGAGCTACCGAAATAGCACCGAGTTTCCTTCCTCTTGAACATTAAAATGCCTCATAATGCTCTCTCCATGTCCCAGATTATGATATAAAGCCAGAAATTAGCATTCTTTTCCAACACACTGTGGCACCTTCACTTGGGGAGTTGAAATGATGGTTTTTAATAAACTGGCTCCAGGCACCTGTCACCAATAATGGACGTTCTGCCTGAAAAGATCGATCACATCTTGTTAAAGGACCACAGGACAATAAATTTCCTGAGTCATATCTCAGTTTCCAAGTCAGGACTCGGGAGGATCACTTCCATCTTCTAGCACTAACCCCAGGGCCATCGGACCATGCTAATGCTGACTATTGACCTCAGTCATAGCTCTTCTTTGCCCTGACTCAGTGCTCTTGCATTTGGGGGAGTTTGGTCAGATCCACACAGAAATAATTTGCAAATACTTCTGTCCCAGGACTGGATCGGTAGAGGGAGACTGCAGGGAGAATCGGAGCCTTGAGTTTTAATGCTCTGCTATCAGCAAATTCACATTTCTGCTGTCCCAAGGATCCAGATCATTAAGACTTCAAAATAAGTTCATTGTAGAAATGAAATTCAAGCCCGGCTGGCATGGCTCCATGGTTGAGCGTCAACCTGGAGATCACTGTTCGATTCCGGGTCAGGGCACATGCCCGGGATGCAGGCTCAATCCCCAATAGGGAATGTGCTGAAGACAGGCAATCAGTGATTCTTTCTCATCATTGATGTTTCTTTCTCTCACTCTCCCTTCCTCTCTGAAATCAATAAAAATATATTAAAAATAAAATTAAAAATATTACAAAATGAATCCAAAATGAATCTTTTTCTGAAATTAAAAAAAAATTTACATCATGTATAAAGCACCCCACTTCTATTTCACATGAACTGTTAGATAAGTTAAGCTATTTATATGTTAATTTTAACTCTTTGTAAACCTCAGCTACCCTTTTTTATTCATCTTCTACTCACTAGGAAAATTCAAAGCCACATGAATATAACTACAATAGAAAAACCTTTTTTAAAAAATATATTCTTAAAAAGGAATCAAACCTGGGACCCTTCAGTCCACAAGCCGATGCTCTATTTACTGAGCCAAACTGGCTAGGGCTAGAAGGACCTTCTTTACTTAGCCAGGGTTAGCACTGGGTTGGGAAGAGAAGGGACAGGCTCCCCTCCCATTCCCCCCCCCCACACACACACACACACATTACTAGCTGTCAAATATTTACTTTTGGTCTCTATGAACCAAAGATAATATCCTAACAGGGAGTGAACCAATCCAGTTTGGGTCGTCCCCACCCCTTCCTCAAGTCCTCCACCTTTTTTTCTGCCTTGTTCTTTTTCTATGTAAACAGATGTAGGCCTGTGGGAGTGTTAAAATTTGCAAAAGAAAGTGCACAAATCTTAAATGCTCAACTTAAAATGTTCACATCAAAACATAGAACATTTCAAGCACCCTAGAAGGTCCCCTTTTGTTCCCTCGCAATCAATACCTGGGAAGGGGAATTTTTTAACCTTAAAAAATCAAAGCATTCGAATACTATGCCGCTATTAAAAAAAAAAGAGAGAGAGGCACTTTTACCATTTGCAACAGCATGGATGGAACTGGAGAGCATTTTGCTAAGTGAAATAAGCCAGTCGGAGAAAGGTAAATATCACGTGATCTCACTCATATGTGGGATATAATGATCAACATAATTTGACGAACAAGACTAGATCCAGAGACAAATGGCAGGGGAGGAGGGGGTTAGCGATCAACCAGAGGACTTGTATGCATGCATATTAGCGTAACCAATGGACACAGACACTGGGGCAGTGGGGGCTTGCCCGGGGTGGGAATGGCTGGAGGGGGGGTCAATTGGGGGGAAAGGAGACATATGTAAAACTTTAGACAATAAAAAAAATCGAAGCATTCTATTCTAGGGAGATTCAACTCTCACCTTCCTATCAAACACACAGTGGCATAGCAATATTCTCTTACTTATGAATTATTTTTAAAAGTAAACATGGAAATAATCAAAATATTAGAGCAATGTTTTTCCAAATGATGGCACACCTGGAGGACTGGATACTACGCAAGCATTAAAGTTGTGCTTTGGAAGAATATTTAATGACACAGAAGTGTTCATAATCCAATATTAAAGTAAAAGGCAAAAGACAGCCCTTGTGGCTCGGTTGACTGGAGCCTCATCCTGAACACCAATAGGTCGCAGGATCGATTCCTGGTCAGGGCCCATCGCTATATCGCAGGTTTGATCCTCAGTCGGGGTGCCTCTGGGAGGGAAGATATTTCTCTGATGTTTCTCTCTCACATCAAAGTTTCTCTCTCTCCCCTGTCCTCTTTCTAAAACCAATAAACCTATCCTTGGGTGAGGATATTTTTTTTTAAGGCAAAAGACAAAAATGCTCATGCCAAATCTCAATTTCAAAGTTATACACTGTGCAATGAAAACAACGGAAGAAAATACAACCTAAGATTAGCCTTGGTCAATTTTGCATGGTAGGATGTGGGGTAGCTTTCATTTTCCTCTTTACAATGTTTTAAAATATTTTTGCAATTCATCACAATGAGAATGTGTTACTTTTCTAATCAGGCAGAAAAACGTTTTCTTTTTAAATGTGGGTTAGCCTATCTGACCAACATAAGGGCGCTGGTTTTCTAAATTACAACTCGTTTTGTTGCATATTATGCCTTTTTAAATGGCGTTTAGAAGACTGCAGTAACTTGAGAAATTGCTTATGGCATAGTAAACGCATAGTGCTTTAAACCCAGAATAGAACGCATAAAAAACTAAGTTGGAGAGGGGAGAGACCAAAGTAACTGGTAACAATGGTTGCAAATTGTAAAACATGAGCATTGGAATAAAGAATGGAAAAATGGAAAGAAGGTTGTTTAATGAAAGTTTTAACACTATGCATGTGTTTAAAGCCCCCCGTTCTATTTTCTGTGATCTGGATACGTTTCTTGTGGCGTTTTGCGTTTTCTTTTTTAAGATTAGGAATGTTGGGGGTAATTATTTCAATGTGCTTATTCTGAAGCTTTTGGGTAGCGGTGTAGATGTGGCCTCTTTTACTCTGATTCAGATTCCACAGAAACACGAATACAGCCCTTAACTTTCACAAACGCCAGGGCTTAACGAACGCAAAACGACCCAACACTTAAGACCATTTCTGGGAAACCTTCTCCTTTCTTTTCCGACGGAAGTATTTGTTCTCTACAGAGCTGAGTGGAGGGGAGCGCGGGGCTGTAGTAATAATGGACCCGCAAACTAAAATCGAAAACCTTCTTGCAGTTTCTGTCCTCCCCCCCCCCCCCAAACAACAACAAAAAAAAACACACAGTCCCTATTGCTTAGGACCCTCCTGGTCCGAATGAAAAAAAGTGGCCTCATTTGCCCTAAAAGATGCGTGCCGTTTCGTGAACTTGACCTAGGCGCCCACACTCCCCCCTCCCCTCCCCCCCCCGCCCCCCACACACACAGGCTGGGTCCTTTCCAGGGCCCGGGAGGCCTGGGGATCAAGGCTGGGTAAGACAACATACCCCTTTGGTCCAAACCCTGCAGCAGGTAACAGCCAAATTGGGGGACGGGAGCAGGTAGAACCTGGAGAGCGTTGTCCTGACAGCTCTCTCCGGCCTCTACGCCAGTTCGCCCCTACGGACCTGCCTCTGGGCATTTTACCCGGCCCCAGAGGAGGAGGCTCGCGGGCCGGGGTGGGTGCAGCAGCCGGTCGCCGAGCCGCCCGCCCGGGCTGTTCGCTGGAGCCGAGGCTGCCGCGCCGACCCGGCCCGGCCCTGCCCCGCCCCGGACGCTGCAAAGTCTCCGCGTCTCCCCGCCCGCCCCGTGCGGCCGGTGCCCCGAGCCTGGACTCTAAAGAGCCAGGAGAAGACCCCGGATCGAGTCTTGGATGCGCCCTCGCTCCAGGATCCCAAATTCTTAAAGGAAGAGAAAACAAAAACATCAATACCGTCTCAGCGGCCGCGTGGGCCAGTCGCTGGCGGGGACGCGCCAGGTTCCCGGGCTGGCGGCTCCAGCTCAAGCCCCGACTTCCTCGGCCGGGGAAGGCGCGGCGGGGAGGAGGTGCGGTTCACCCCGTCTAACTTTCCGGGGCTCCGAGGGATTTCCGCCGCCCGCTGGGATTATTCCGCCGAGGGAGGGGCGCTTTTATTTAAAATTTTTAAAAATCTTTATTGTTGAAAATATTACATAAGTCCCTTTCCCTTCCCCCATCGACCCCTCCAGCCCGCCCTCGCCCCCCCACCCCCCGCGCCCCAGACCCTCACCACCCCACTGCGTCGCGAGGGGCGCTTTTAAAATAGAGGCGGCGGCCTCGGGATCATTTACTGCATCTTCATCTGCTTTAGCTGTTATTTGTTTGCTATTCATGCATTTGGTCTTTTTTTTTTTTTTAAATAGGGAATGTGTAGTGCCTTAACGATAAGGTATGAAAAGATTAATTACTAATGAGCGAAAGTGAAAAGTTACATTATGTTGATCCTGACTAAAATATTGGTCCACCTTTGCCGTACGGCCTCAAAAATCGGGTTTTTGGGTTTTTTTTTAATGCAAACCTGGAGAGTTCTCCGCGGGAGGCGGGGATCCGAAGCTCGTTGATACCGCAATGCAAGCCGGCTCGGGAGAGGCCCTGCCTCTCGCGTTCCGGCTCTTTCCACCACCCTCCTCCGCGCCCTTGCCTTCCACCCCCTCTGCGTCCCCGTCCAGTTCCCCGAAAGGTGAAGGAATGTTTATGGCCTGACAAGTTCAACGACAAAACCCTGCCTGGAGGGGGAAGGGCAGCGACCAACAAAAATCAACCAGACAAAGGCCCGGCTCAGGTCTAAGGCGAGGGCGACAGGCTGAGGCCACCTAGGCTCAGGGAGCCCAGGGTCTGCAGGAGCGGGGTGCACGGATCCTGCCCTCCCAGGATCCTGTCTCCCTGTCCCCACCCAGCCTGTGTCCTGCGGTGTGCGGCCCTTAGCTCCCGCACCAACATCCGGTGCATGCCCACCTGGGTGGGAGGGGGGCGATCATAGTCTGAATGGGCAAGAGGATGTCTGTTCTCAGAGCCACATTCTCCAGGTGTTCAGGACTCGGTGAGACGCCCCTGCCTTCTTCCCTGGCCCAGCCAGAGCCGGAGGCCAGACGTTCTTCCTCTAGGATCTGCGTTTCCCTGCCCCCTCCCCATCCCCACCCTCATTAGATGGTCTAAGCATCTTTCTAAGTCCTTCTTCAACAAAGTCTTTTCTGGGAAGCCTGTCCAGCCTTGGGTGTGTGTGTGGGGGGGGAATCTTTCTCACTCCCGGTTCCCCTTTAGCTCCACCTCACAATATCAGAGTTGAAGGAATATAGCCCACCAGCCTCAGGTCACATCTGAGGAAGCAGCAGACCCCAAGCTCTAGGTAGGAGGAGAGGCAGGGCTGGATGGAAAGGGAGATGGTATTTCCACTGTCTCTCCTGCAGTCTCCCACCCCCAAGGGAAGGTTTTGCATGCAACGTTGAGTAGCGGATTGAACTAACGTTGCACTTGTGTTTAATCCCGCGTGGCACTTACGTAAATGTAAATCAGCCCAGGGAGTTTGCACGTGTGTGACATCCGGGGCTGGCTCCAGCTGGAAACAGGTGTTTGTCAGCGTCTGGGGGGATCTTGTGAGGAGACTATGTTGGGGGTAGGGAAGAGGCTGTGGGTCCTATTCTCTTCCCTTAGTGTAGACCCAGGAGCTGCTAAACCCTTACACACTCCTGCTTTGGGGGCTGGCTCTGCCACTGTCTCTTGATACCACTCCAGTAACTTAGTCTCATTTTTTTTTTTTTAATTCTGTAACGTGCTCACTCAGTTACAGGTTTTGTCAATCTGAGGCAGTAACTCAGAGAGGGCGTGGGCAGGAGCTGAGTGGAGGGGAGGGTTAGGTGAGCCCTAAGAGTGTCTGTAGAATACCTTGCCATCCCAAGACCAACGAGTTAGCAGTGCCAGTGGCTAAGGACGTGGGCATGTGGCCCCACACTACTTCTGTGCCAGGCTCTGACCCGCTGTGCACATGTACCAGTTGCTCCTCAGATCCTGGCCCTCCCCAAGCTTCTGAAGGGGGCACAGGAATGGGGGAAAGAATGTAGGGACTCGGAGATTGAGTTGCACTGATTTCTTCAAGGGCCAGAGCCTTTTTTATTTAAGGGTGAGTTATAAATCATTATCATTTCAGTTCATTTTCACCCAGTTTTCAAAGTGAGTGACTTGTATTGTTATACCTTTAAATAAGAATAATAACAATAACAAACGATATTAATTGTGTCTGCGCCAGGACTCCACCAAGTGGGAGACAAAGTTATGTGGGGGCCTGGCGCTGCGCCTGCTCTCCCTGCCGAGGCCGCGCCGGCCCGCGTGCTGCGAAGCGCTTTCTTTGTCTCCGCCCTGGCGCCTGCCTCGCCTCTCCAGGAACCAACAAGAAGGGCCCCCCGCTGGGAGAGCCTGACTACCGCCTTTCCTGGCCTACCAGAGAGCTGAGGCCCCCAGATTCCTAAGGGGACCCCTCCAGGGGCCGTGGTCTACGGATCAGGCAGTTTACCTTGTTAGGGAGTAAAGCACTCTTGGAGGTAGTGAACCGGCCGGTCTCTGGTCTGAGAAATGGGCGCATAGCACTCTTGTTCTCCCTGCAAAGGCCAGGACCGAATTCAGTTTGCCTCAGACCCTGAGCCCCGCGCGGCTGGCCTGGGGTTCAGCCTCCACGTGGCGTAGGGCTCTGCTCGCGCGCCTTAAGCTGGAGGAGGAAGAACAGGAACGCAGCTCTGGGTGCCCCCCACCCCCACCCCGTCACGGCAGTCTGAGGAGAGGCTGAGCGAGAGGGCGCCCTAGTCCGCGGCTCCCCACCTCGAGGTCAGGGAGCCTGCGAGCCGGGGGAAGACTGCAGTGTCCCCCCTCCAGGGCAGACCGAGGCTCTCGGCCGACCTCTGCGTCTGTCTCCCTGTCACTCTGGCCGCTTGGCCTCCTCCCTCCTTCCCAAGGCCAGAGGTGCGCCCCCCTCCTTCCCTCACCACCTTCCCTCTTCCTATAAAGCTTTTAGCGGAGTGGGGTGGGGGCCTGAAGCTTCAAGTTCAATGGCAATGTCCCTGACCCTCCCCTCCCCTCTGGGCGCCGGCTAGACGCCGCCTTTCCCTTTCCGTCCTTCTGGGGACGATTGAACTCTTGTTGCCCCCTGTCCGTCTCTCATTTAGGGGGGGCAATGGAGGGGAGGGGGCAGCGGTGGAACTCGTTTTTTCTCCCTTTGCTCCGACCACCCCACCCTCTTTCTACGCAGAAACAACTAGTAGCCGAGAGAGGAAGAAAGGTTGGCATCCCCTTTGGATGTTTTAAAATCTGCAGGCCCTGGCTCAGCGGCCGCGGGGGTCCCACGGGGTGAGAGGCTGAGGGCGCTCTGGTGCCTTCTCCCCCTTTCCCAGTTCGGGTGGGTGGGGATATGATACACATCTCTTTCCAAAACAAGGGAACCTCCTTTAGCCCCCTCCGCAGGAGTCGCCTCTGCGCTTTATTTCAAGTTGATGGTAACCGATTCATTCATTTCATTCAGGATTGTCACTCTTGGGGCGAGGGCACAAGGAACCCCCCCACCCCAACCCCCACTCAAGAAAACCTAATTAACGTGCAGCACTTAGGACCTTGAATAAAACTTTAATGAAGGGGAGGAGAGGAAGGCAGTTTGCTTCGCCTTGGAGGAGGGAGCCGGCGCCAGCCAGAGAACTGGGGGGCTCGATCGGGGCCTTTTTCCTTCCGCTGGAAGGGCTTCTGGCCCTGGTTCAGAGTCTGGGTGACCAGTGCGGCGGGGTGGGGGGCGGCGGTGCAGATAGAACCACGGCCGCCTCGGCCTCGCGAGTTCCAGGGCGGCCAGGCCCGGCGCGTTTGCCAGGGTGAGCACAGGCTCCCGGGCCTGGAGCCTCAGGGGCGCACTCCGCGGGGCCGCTGCGGGCACCGACATTCCAAAAACAAACGCTTCCCGAGGACGCGCCTGCGCACCTTGTCCCTCTGACCCCCTAATTCGGCCTCTGGGAGCCTAATAAAATCCACCTGGTTTGCAGGTCGGAGTGACCACGCTCCCGGAGCCACGCACGCGCGAGCCACGACCCTGTTCCCACGTTTGCCGAGGCCCAGCGGGTTGACTCCGAGGGAGCGGGAGGGCGGGGAGCGCAGCGCCGAGTGAAATGACCGCTTGTCGGTGAGAAGACGCCGGGTGGGTTTTCCGGAGAGTGTGTGTGTGTGTGTGCACCTGTGCGTGTATTTGGCCTTGAGATGGTTGTCTGAATTTACCTATTGGTACACGTTGGGTTTACAGGCTTTCGTCTGTATAATTTTAGCAACACCCTCTCTCTTACAGCTTAAAAGGGTCCCAATTAAAAGCAAAGCTGCAGGCAAGTTAATATAGATGGGTGAATTTTGTTGCAATTTAGACACGAATTAGAGATTTTTAAACGGTCGGTCTTGTTGGCGGGCAGTTATAATTCGCCTCAGAAGTAAAGCTGGTGATGGGTGATTTTTAAAAAGAAGGTTTAATACAAAACAACACTTAAAACAATTTTTTTTCTTTTCTTTTTGCTCAGGGTCCATACAAATAAATCCCTCAGAAAAACAGTGGGCGGTCCGCGGAGAACTGTTCTGGCGAGGAAGAGAACTCTCCTCTTCCAGTGGGACGAGGACCCGGTCCGAGGGTAGCTGGCGCCGCAGCCTTGCTCCCGGAGTCCGGACCGCCCTGTTCGTTCTCCTTTCGAGATCGCCAGTACTGCCCTCCTGGCTTCCCTCCTGGGTCTCTTGGCGTCTGGACAGACACGTCGATACCCTGGCCCAATTCCAGGCGACTCCGGGTGCTCGCGCTCTGCAGGACGCGCAGCCCGGAACTCGGCAACCCCGAGGCTCCCGGCACCGCGAAGCCAGACGCTCGGTTGCGGGTTACAGCGGAGCGGATCCGCGGGTTTCCCTGGAATGACGAGCTTCAGCCGGAAGGGGGCGCCCTTGTCTTTGTAATCGTCCAAACTCGCATTAGTAGCGAAATAAATCTAAAATCTCAACTCTTTTGTTCGTTCCGAAATTGTTTCCAGAGAATAATAGAGGAACCCAGAAATTTCAAGTCCCTGATAGTGAAGTGGAGGAAGTCCATAGTCTCCTTCAGGCCTCTCTACCTAGGCAACCCCTCTTGTGGCCTTTCCCCTCTGCACGTGGGGACCCGCAGCATGGCGCTCCCGGTCATTTGTCCCACACCCTACCCACACGCCTGTCTGCGCTGAAGTCTCTCCATTTCTGGAGCAGCGAGAGAGGGGTTTGCACACACTATCCTGGAGAAACTGATACTAAAAGCTACTTGCTTGGGGCTTCACTTGAAGGGGAACAAGAGAGGCAGAAAGCAACCTCCTCTGAGCCCGGAGTGTTACTTACGGAGGAGCTTAAATTGGGCCACGGGGCTTGGATGGATTTTTTTTAATCACCAAATTGGCACACACCGCCCCCCAGTATGCACACTCTAAGAGACCCAGGAGGGAGGGTGACCGCCCACCTGGGGGCCCTTTCCTTAGCCCTGGTTGCTTTGTGGTAAACAGATTTAGAAGCGTCCCAGTCGCTTCCCAACTCATTCCCTGGAGAGGAGCCAGGACTGAAGGGTGGAAATACCCGGATTTCTCGGCTGCAGCCTGCAGCCGTCATCCTGAGGTTTCCAGGAGAACTACAAGCTGGCTCCAAGAGGGAACTGCCAAGATCCTGGCCGCAGCCCTCCACTGGCTGTTCATGCGCTTCTGGGTGGCTTGGAAGTGGGTCCCACGGGTCCTCTTCACTTCACTCCTGCGCGCTGGACTGTGGGGGTATCTACCTAGATCCCCCAGCCCAGGCTGCAGGAAGATCTAGCATGAACCTGCTGGCTTTGCCGCAGCCAAGCTAGCAAGTTCCACCAGGCCCTGTGCCTTGGTGCAAGACATCAGGGAGCTGGCACAGAGGCGGAGAGTTTCTGGCCCCCCAAACAACCAAACAACCGGTCTGCCCCAGGTTTCTGGGGTTCCGCACTATGGGTCTCTGTCTGCAGGGCCCAGGGAAAACAGAGTTGGCACCAACCCGTCATCCACCCACCCGGGGTTCAGGAAACAGGGACTGAAAAGTGAAAAGAAAAGGAAGTCTGTGCCCACTGTCGCCAAGGCCGCATGGTGTCCCCACCATGAGCCTGGATCTTTGGGCTTCTGTCACCTTGCCCACCTCAGTTCTTGCACCCACAAAAGGGCCTAGTGCATCCCCCAGCTGACCAGCTGATGGCCCCAAGCTCCTCTGGGTGGCATGAGGAGGCAAGCAGAGGAGAAAGGGTGGGAAATGGGGCCATTTTCTGGGGTTTTCGCTCCTGGCCAGCTCTACTAGCATGCTTGGGACATACTTGCCAGTAGGGTAGGATTCTACTCTTTGTGCCTGGAAGGGGCAGTGTTAGAAGACCACAGATATCTGTTTCACACGGCTCCCAAATGTCCAATGAGCCATGACCTGCTTAGGTCAGAACCACAGGAACCTTAGGAGAAGACTAGGAAAGTTTGGGGGCAGAAGTGAGAAAGGGTGAATTATCGAGGCACTTGCCCAAACTCCATTTCTCTGGAAGAAGAAGATAGACCAGGGAGGGCAGCCTGCTGGCTTCCTTTTCACACAAGGACCCAGTAAGTACAACCTATGGGGTGGGCAGGGAGGGAGAGAGAGGCGCCCTCCAGCATTGTCCATCCTTCTGTCATCTTAGAAAAATGCTAAATGGCAGTGTAGCCAGAGGGGTGACCCTGCCTTATCGCCTCTGCCCTGCTGGCACTGGGATGAGGGATGGGCTTTGGAAATGGAAGGGGATCCACAGGAAGCTTCCCGGTCACCATCTTCTTCCAAGTTTATTCGTGATCAGTTCATTCCATGAAAGCGGTTTCTGTAATGCTCCGCGGAGCTCTAGTAGAAAGAATGAGACTAATTATCATGGCAACTAGTTCCGGTCATGGTGCTGATCGCCACTGCCAGGGTGAATGCCAATGACTGGGCCAGGTCCTTTGGGTCCTGTCACTCTGGCAGATGAGGCTTTAACTTGGGCCTCCGGGGCTCACTGGGACATATGGGGTACGCAGGCTGTCCCTGGGAAACAGCACAGGAGCCATGGCCTGGAAAAAGTGTCACCTCTGGGGACCCCTCAACAGAGTCCTGGGTCCCAGCCTGTCCCTGGCAGGTTCCTGGTCTCCCCAGGACACGGCCCACTTTCCCCCACCACCTCCCCAGCCAGCGAGCACCCTCCTCACAGAGTGGTGTTGGTCTTGACCTTGGCAAGGACCTTCTTCTCCTTGACCCTGCGGTTCTGAAACCATATGGTGATCTGGCGCTCTGAGAGGCTGGTGGCCACCGAGATCTTGCGCCTCTTGTCCTTGGTGATGAACTTGTTAGCTGAATACTCTCGCTCCAGCTCCCGCAACTGCCCCTTGCTGTAGGGGATGCGCTTCTTGCGGCCTCGGTGGAAGGTGCAGCCTTCTGGAGGGTGCTGAGCGCTTGAGTCTGCCCGATGGGAGAGGGAAGAAGAGAAAGACACATTCGGATCCCCACCTACACACAGACCCAGGCCCCAGAAACTAAGGCACCCTGCAGGCCACCCTACAGTCCCACGTGCACCCCCCCCCAAAGCACCCAGGGATACCTGGGCTTCTGGCTGGTTCTCTGATCACCTCTCAGCCTTGGAAAGAACAGGCTCCTATAAGCCACCCTCACCATCCCTGCCCTCACACCAGCGAGTCTGCAAATACACCCACTACATACAGCCAGACCTTTGCCCACAGTCATATACATCCACCCTCACGAATTCGAGACTCTTGGCCACCCTTATAGATTCTACAGGCAAATTCTGTACAGAAGGGAACACGTTTCTGCTCCCATTCTCAACACAAACACACACACACAAAACACACACACACACACACACACACACACACCAATGCACATGCCTAAGTTATGACTGAGGGAAATCTAACTTTTCCTTTGGAAACTGAAAAACTCATCAAAGAGCAAGTGAGGGGTTGTATTCTTTACAGAATTTCCAATAACTGTTCCCACCCCTTCCCACCCCCACACTCACTGAATTGCGAGTTACTTAGCCTTTTTGTGGAATTAAACTGGGCTCTGCTGGGTAGGGACACGCTAAGCCCCATCCAACGGCAAAGACAGCCAACTACTGGGATATAGTGAGAGGCTTGTGGCAAGGCCTCCGGGGTTCTGTGAAGGGGCCTGGTGGCCTCTGGCTGCAGATGGTCCCCAGCTCCGGCCCCTCACACTGACCTGGGGGGACCTCCACCCAGGCTCTCTGACTACCTGGACCCTCCTTCAGAGTCCTAATAGCCCAAGAGGATCACCAAACTCCTCCTCCGCAGCCCCAGGTCTCCCTCTTCCTCTCAGGCAAGTGCCAGCGGGGTCTGCAACCCCACGCTTGGCGCCAAGGGGACCCCGAGGCGTGAGTGAAGTTACCTGCAAAGGCCGTCTTCCAGAAGGACCCCGGTGGGTTCTGTTCTCCCTGGCAACACATCTGGCC
The DNA here is from genome assembly GCF_963455305.1 of Plecotus auritus. Lineage (NCBI taxonomy): Eukaryota > Metazoa > Chordata > Mammalia > Chiroptera > Vespertilionidae > Plecotus > Plecotus auritus. Next base: position 11,447,351 of record NC_137774.1, read on the forward strand.
GTTCCAGCCCCCGGGGAGGGCCCAGGGCTGGTAACTGTCCACGGGCAGGAGGGCATCGTGGCGCGGCTCCCCGGGGGCGCCCAGCGTCTGCACCACAGACACATCTAGGTAACTGGCCATAGGCTGGTAGGGTGCCGGGTACCCCGGGTAGAAGGCGAACTCGGCGTGGCGGCTGGGGTAGTCCTCGGCGGCCGCGGGAGGCTCCGCGGGGTAGGCGGCCAGCGCGGCGGCCTGGGCGCAGGGTTTCAGAGAGCTGCGCGTCAGTCGGCAGGAGTAGTACCCGCCTCCGAAGTAGCTGTAAGGCACCGGAGCTGGGGACGCCCCCTGGGGCGCCCCGGGACACGGGTGGCACTGCTTTGGAGGTTCCGAAGAGCCTGGCAGGTCCAAGGGGGCATAGTTGACAGCTGGCATCAGCGTGGGCGCCGCCGGGTGGCTGGCCAGCGGGGAGTGGGCGAGCAGATTCCGGCTCCCTCCCGCTCCCAGCAAGCCCTCCAGATCCTTGGCCCCATCCACGGTGGCATAATTGCCCGGCTCCATGGGGCCGAGGGTCGGCTCATGGGGTGCTGAGAGCGGGGGATGCAGGGGGCACCCAGCTCGCTCTCGCCACCGGGCCCTGGGAATCCAAAGCGTTTTAAATCACTCCCAGCGCCAAGGGCGCCAGCGCTGGCTCGGCCCGGCCGTCCTGACGCAGGAGACGCAGGTGCCCGGGCACTCGCGCTGATTGGCCGCCGTCTGGGGGAGAAGCTAATAAAATCTTCGTGGCAGAAATTGCGAAAATACTTTAACTCCCCCCTTTCCCTCTCCTCTCCCTCTCCTCTCCTCTCTTCTTCCTCTCTCTCTCTCTCTCTCTCTCTCTCTCTCTCTCCCCCCGTGAGAGAGATGATAGGTGTCCTTTCGCTGCTTTCCTGGGGGGAGGGGAGAAGTGGGAGACGAAGGAAGAGCGGACAAGCAGCTCCCCCCTCCTCCGTTGCTCCTTTCCCTCCCTGGCTCTGTCTCCTGCGCTTTGGCCGGTTTAACGAGAGAATAAAGCTCTCCCTATAAAGTGTCTCCCTCGTGGGGGAAGGGGAGTCGGGGGTGGAGTCGGGAGGCCACTTGGCCTGCAAGGGGAACCTGGGAGTGCGTGCGCCTGGGCCAGCGGAAGCAAGCCACTGGGAATGAAAGGGTATTTCTGGGGGCCCTTTCCTTTGGGTCCTGGGTGCTAGCATCCCAGTTCACCCCAGATGCCCCTCCCATCCTGGATGCACTATAAGCGGCTCCTGGTCCCGGGAAGTGCCTGGGACGCCCCTTCCCCAGAGACCCCAGCTACTGCGCCACACAGCTCGGCTGGCTCCGGGATTGGGTTGGGGCAGAGAAGGAGGAAGGAGGATAGAGCTCCAGAGAAAGCGATGAGAGATCTGGAGCCTAGGGGCAAACGGGGCTTCTAGACCTGGCCCGTGAGAGGGGCTCTGGATTTCCATTTAAGGATGGAGAAAGAGGTAAGGAGAGAAGGCGCACGTGACATGTATTCAGAGAGAGGGGCAGAGGCAGAGACAGAAAGAGGAGACCCAGGGATAGCAGCACGAAGAGGGACAGAGACACGTTGAAGGAGGGGATGGGAGAGGACCTTATAAAACCCTGGAATACCAGTGGGAAAAGATCATTCCTTCCCCCCTTCTTGGAGAACTAAGGGATTTCCAGGAAGTCGGGCCTGGTTATCTAACTGGCCATGAACTAGTTGTGGGGTTCTGGACCCCAAGAGCACAGGAGCCTGGCCTGTGTGCCGATGCCTCTCTGCCTGCAGTCCTCCTCCCTGCCTCTGGCACACGTCCACTCAGGCTGAGAGGCCAGAAAGTCCAGCACCTGTCCACTCCCTACAGGCTCTACATTTTCTTAGATGGAAAGGGGATGAGGGATGGGGGAGGGGGCCCCCAACCACTGGAGAAATTGCTGGAGGCCCCTCTGATGGGGCCTATTGTGCGGTGTAATTCAAGAAACTGAAACTGCTTTGTTTCACAAATCTGAGGTTTTGTGTTTCTTCACTACCCCGCCCAAATCAAATCTGTCCAAGTCCACTTTTTCTAGAACCCCAGTTTTTTTTCTGGAGAAGACAGGAGTGATTCCACTTTGCATAGCGGTCATGGCAATTCTTTAGAACAGACCACCCTGAGCTCTCGGTGGTTTCAGTCATGCCCACTCACCAACTTGAACCTGATCTTGAGCCATCTTTCCAGACTGGGCCCATGCAAACTGGAGTTGCAGGACTATAGGGGAAATTATAGATCACCTATAACAAATATTGCTGCCCTGGCCAAGTAGCTCGGTTGGTTATAGTATCATCCTGATATGCTAAGATTGTGGGTTTGATCCCTGGTTAGGGCACATACAAGAAGCAACCAATGAATGCATAAACAACAAGTGGGACAACAAATAGATCTCTCTCTCTCTCTCTCTCTCTCTCTCTCTCTCTCTTTCTGTATTTTATTGCCTTTGAAAACCACATTAGAGAAAATGGAGGTGTCTCTTCAACAAGTCTAGGTACCTTTGCTGTAGCATCTTTGCCTGTAGACATCTTTGGCGCAAATATTTTTGCTGCAAACATTTTCACCATATAACTCCTTGGCTGTAAGGCAATTTTGCCATTAAAAAAGATTAAACCACACAAAAAAATAAAAGAGGGATGTTAAAAAACAGACATAACAAAATTTTAAAAAACTTTATTGAGAAATACAAAACACTTGCATATATTTCAAACGTGTGTAGATTCATGGCAATCCTGTGCAAATAGCCGATTTTATTTTGTGGATTGTATCTAAGCAGTTGTCTTCATTGTATGGGAACTGTGGGTTCGACTGGGTGCCCTCAAAGAGAGCCCTCAGACTCTTTTCTCCTCCCAATGTACAGGTCTACTCAGAGATATTTTGGATTCGGTTCCAAACCACTGCAATAAAAAGAGTGTCACAAAAGTGAGTCACATGAATTTTGGGGTTTCCTAGTGCATATAAGTTATGTTACATGACTGTAGCCTAGTAAGTGTGCAATAGCATTATGTCTAAAAAAAGTACATAGCTTAATTTAAAAATTCTGTACCGCTGGAAAAAAAATACTGACCATCACCTGAGCCTTCAGTGAGTTTAGTCTTTTTGCTGGTGGAGAGTCTTACCTTCAGTTTGTAAAACACACAGTATCTGCGAAGTGCAATAGAACAAAGAGCAATAATAACATGCCTGTAGTGTGTTTCAAAATAAGAAACCAACTCTTGGGGCAAATTATTGTCCTCTGGAAGAAATAAATGCTAACTATTTTAAGACCACCATCATAGCTACTCACTGTATTGACCTTTATGTGGGCTAGCTAAGTTTTATATATAATATAAAAATGGAAGTAACTGTGAGAACTTTGTCAATGCAGAAATGAAACCAAAGTAACAACTAGCTTAAGTACATTGTCTTCAACGCAGTTAACTGGTTTGTCAATAGAGAAATAAAACCAAGCAAAAAAAAAAATCAAACTGTCAACCAGTTATTTTATCTCTCTTTTTTTTTTACAGCAAAATTGCCTTATGGTAAATTACTTATGTGGTGAAATTTTTATGGCAAAAATGCTTTCAGCAAAGATGCCGAAGGCAAAGATGCTTATGGTGAAAATCTTGAGCACACTCTTTGGCGCTTCCCAGTTTCTTATCAGAGCTTCTAGCTTGTCTCACTATGAAAGACAGAAATATCAGGATTTTTACCTAAAGACAAAGTTTTTTTTTTCACTGCTTTTTACTTGGTAGTACAAGCATGAATAAATCCCTAAATTAAAAAATAAATAATCACAGTCATTCCTGGACATATACCCAACAGAAAACGTTCCTGTCCATCAAACGCCATGTACTGGAATGTCCAAAACAGCTTTATTCATGGTAGCTCAAAAACAGAAACCAAGCTGAATGTCCATCAATAATGAATGGGTAAGTAGATTGTGCTATAATTAAAAATTAGAGTACTACACAGCAATAAAAAACTACTGCTACACACAAAATGAATAATCACAAAGGTATGTGGGGGAAAGAAGCCAGACACAAAAGATTAACTTTTGTCTGACTATTTCTATGCAGTTCAGGAACAGGCAGAATTAGATTAGAAGAGATGACGCTGGAGAGAGGGGCTCCTGAGTGGGAGGTGCCAGAAGGAAGCTTTCTCATTTTCAATCTGCACAATCGGTTACATGGGGTGTTCACTTGGTGAAAATTCAAGCTGTAACTGGGTATTTCTGCACTATCAGTTTTATCTGTTTTGTAAGTACAAAGACTTAAAGACTCATAACTACATGGCTCGCCGCTGTGCCTTTTGAATACATGGTTTCCTTATTCGTGTCTATGAAAATAAGCAGCGAGGCTCACAGAGTTCTGCGTCGTTGTGGAATACCAGCTCACCGGCGGTCAAACAGATCCATTTCCATACAAATAAAAATGATGGGGTTTGTTGGCTTTGGTTTTGTTTTGCTCTACCATTTATTTAGCAACTACTAGGTCCCAGGGAACAGCTCTGAATGTCATATCTATGAACACGTGCTCCCATTTCCAGTAAGGCATACGTATAGGCAGCTGTCCGTGACATATCCTAGACCTCAACCTGAGTCAGATAAAGTAGGATTCGGTCTCATCTGTAAAAAGTATCTGTCTCCTCCTGGGCACAATAATCCCTACCTCACAGGAATGCTGGGCAGATTAAATTGAGATTTTGCATATGAAAGCATTTTATAAATTGAGTAAGTCTAAGTTACATTTGTGTTTCTGCATGCGTATCTATTTCTAATGAACTACAAGACACCTGTTTTTATTTTAAAATTAAAGGACGACTGTCCCAAAAAATATGGGTCACTTTGTCTTTGCCTCTCTAGGCCCTGAGTCAGCCTGAGGTTCCCACATGGAGAAACTGAGGTTCAGATCCACACCCCCCAAACCTCCCTAGGGCTCTACAGGAGGTTAAGGCTGAGGTCTCAGGATAAGCCAGGCGTCTGACCGCCCCGCCAGCCCAGGCTGAGTCAGCCCTTCCCCCAGCCCCACAGAATCCTTTGTGTCCTGCTGGGAGCCTCCAGGCAGACCCTCCCAGACCCTGAGCCTCCCCCTTCCCAGCCCCCTTTAGCGACCCAGCCAAACGCGCTGAAAGCCTCATCTGCTCCTTTACATACCGGCCAGACACCTCCAGGAAGGTCAAGGCCAAGTTGAAAGTTAAGAGTCTGTTTATCACCGGGAGCCCATTCAGCGCGGCCCCACAGACCGCCTGTGACCTTTACTGCTGGGCCTTTGAGCGCGGCCGCCGCGCCCCCGGGGGGTTCTGGCCACGGGGACTTGGCACCTCGGTGTCAGCTCCCGCCCCCGCCCGGGCTCCGGCCCGCAACCAAAGGGAGGGGGCGAGAGGCGCCCACCGCCCAGTTGCGGCATTTGTTAAATTCTGTTTTACTTCTTTGTAAAGCAAAGATTGCACCCGGTTACTTCATTCTCCCACGTGCAACTGTGCGTGGTCGCGACCCCCGAGGCGCTCGGGTTGGTGGTGATGAAGAATGAGAATTTATTTGCTGTGGCGCTGCTGCTTTTTCTGGAAAAGTCGGGGCTCCGATGTCCGCCAGACTGCACCGGGCCTGGCCCAACGGCTGGGATCGCTTCCTTCCTGCTCTGCCTTTTATGAACTTGGCCTCATTGGGTGCGCTCTTTCTTTCTCTCGTCTGTTCTTCTATCCTGTCTGTCTTCAGTCTCTTGCTATCTTTCTTTTCCTTCTTATATTTGTATTTTTTCTTCCTGCCTTTCTTCCCTCCCGTCTTCCTTCTCTTGCTTCTTGTGGGTCCTTCCTTGTTTTGTTTCTTTCCGGATTTATTGCTTACTTTCTCTCCCCTCCCGCCCCGTTCCTCTAGCCCCCTTTGGTTCCTTTCTCATTCCCTTTCACTTACACTATTTTTCCTTCGTTTGCTTCTCGTCCTCTCATTTTTCTTCCTTTCGTTTTCAATTTTCCCTTCCTCCCCGCTTTTCTCTCTTCCCCCTGCATTTATTTCTTTAATTTACATCTATTTCTTTCTCCCTTATCTCCGTTTCACTTTTTCTACCCCCTTTCCCTCAACACACACATACACCCTCAGTTTTCCTTCCAGCCCTCTCCACTTGCCATTGTTCTCCGAAGTCTGGGAAGGGCTTGCGGGGCAGCTGTCTGCCTGGGCAGGGGGCAGCCTTGCGGGCAGGTCTCCATCGGTGTTGCCACCCTCCGAGCTCCTGCTGGTGACTAGAACTGCGAGGCCCAGTTGGGGATGAGAGGCGCCAGGGCCCTGAAGTGAAGTCAGACAGGGCCTCTCCTGGCTGTAGAGGGAAAGCTTTTGGACAAAATGAAGGAGGGGTCCCAGAGCTACAAGAACCAGACAGTGAAGGCCTGGCTGGTAGGAGGAGGCCACTATCGCCTTCGGCTCTCCCCATCTGGGCAGCCCTGCAACATCCTTGGCATTAGGACCCTCTCAGGACAAATCCAAGCGCTTCTGAGGCTGAGATTTGAGGGAGCCAGCTATGAGGTTAGAACTGATCAACCGCGGACTCCATCATGGTACAAGTGTATCCATGAAGCAATGAAAAGATGGTCTGCTAAGGGGAGAGGCTACCTACCTCCAACCACACTGTTCCCTCACTATGAAATGCCTAGAAACAGCAAGAGCCTTAGCCAAGACCACCAACTGTGAGTGGGGTCCTGATCAGAGGGAGGGAGTGGGGAAGGGGAGACAAAATTGAGGGTCACTGAACAGACACCAAGGCCCCTGGTCTCTGGTCTTGCAGCTCTGGGCAGGCCAGGGGGCTGTTCCTTGCATGCCACGTGTGTAGCTGTCAGAGTTGGAAGTCCCCCTGAGTCCCCTGGCTCCTCTTCTGACCCTGGGCTTTGCTGGGGAGGCCTGGACTGTGCCCCAACCATGAGGAATTCTGAGCTAGAGGGCTGCACTGTAGAGCCCACGTCTTAGGCAAGGTTTTGTTCAGCTCAGTGTGATGAGCAAAGTCATTTCTCCTCTCTGACCTCCGTTTTCCTGTCTGCACTGTGTAAGGAGGGCAGGCTGGGCCAGCTGCCCTTTAAGTCCTCCTCAGCACTCACTTTGGGCAGAAGGGAGGCAAGCAGGCAGAGGCAGGGATGTTACTAGAGGCTGAGGGTGTCAGAGTGGAGGAAGACTGCAGAAGGAGCCACAAGGAGACCACTAAGCTCACCATTGAGTGTTCCACGTAGACTTAGGGTGTGGCACAGTTATTAGGGCCTCGAGGGAGCCCAGCCCCTTCACCTGGCATCTGTGAGGCAACCATCATGGCTCCGTTGAACCATCAGCTCCAGGGCATGAACTCCAAAGTACCCATTAAAGAGGTCCGTTCTCACTCCATAATTCCATGAGGAACCTTCCAGCTCTCCCCCCACCCACCCACATAAACTTGGAAATGGAGTAACAGGGGTGGGATTCTTTTATTTTATTTTAATATTTTTATTGATTTCAGAGAGGAAGGGAAGGGAGAGAGCAAGAGGTAGAAACATCAATGATAAGAGAATCATTGACTGGCTGCCCACAACCGAGGCATGTGCCCTTGACCGGAATCAAACCTGGGACCCTTCAGTCCCTAGGCTGAAGCTCTATCCACCGAACCAAACCAGCCAGGGCGGGGATGGGATTCTTAAATGGAACCCATAACCAAGGTCTTTGTTGTTTGTAGCAGCTTCCAGGGTCCTGGGAGACTCAGCTTCCTTTGTTCCAGCCCCCGAGATCCTGGCTGGCACTCAGAAATGAGGAATATATGAAAAAAACTACCTACAAGTTCAAGAAAGCAATTCAAGTTGCTTACAACCACCGCTCCCATCTCCACCTTATTACACACCCCCTCAGGGAATGTAGAGGTGGGTGATAATTATCAGGATAAATACTGACTATTCTTAGGGCTGTTCTTTGTATAGATGTTACTAGGGACAAAGACTGAGTTTTTACTCTTTAAATAAAGAGGAATGTTGGTGCCAAGGCCCTGGTCCCCTGAGTCCCAAACCCACCTAATTGGCCTGAAGTGGAGCTTGGAGGCTTGGAGGAAAGTACACTTTGCGAGGTTTGATCTCTTGCTCTGATTCCCCCATTTCCCTTGCTGAGAAGCCTGAGACCATTCCACTGGCCCAGAACTTGACCATCTCTCCCTTCTCTGTCTCTTCCCCACTCCCACAGCGAAAGGTTTTCCCTTCTCTTCCCACTAAGTTATCTGTTCCAAGGAACAAAGTTGGGAGAGGAGAAAGGCAGACGTCTCACACACACGAGATCCATCTGTGGGTGCCTTTCTGAATTTCAGCTCTAGCCTGAGATGAGCCAGGCTGTTCCCGGTTACTACCTGAGGACTCTGACCTGGAGGGAAGTCTATCTTAGCATAAGGTTCTGGACCAGCCATTTACCCCAGATCCAACACCTTATGAGACGGGAGGAGTCTGACTGATTGTCTGCAGTCTGTCTACACTGACCCTAAATGTCCAGAGCTGATAGTGAGCCATACACATGGAACCCTTTTATCAAAGTGAGATTTGGAGCAGAGCTCTGGGCTCATACTCTGTGTTGGCTCTGGACTGCCTGAGTTTAAACTAGTACTTCTTCCCATCCAGCATCCTTCAGAGATTTCCTAAGAATGCCCTTCACTTTAAACCAGAAAATCACCCAGAAAATAAATTTTTAAGTAATCTCCAGAGAGTCTGTAGCTTTATCCATGACTAGAGGAGATTGTAGCTGTTACTGGGCCTGGGTGCCAGAACTCTTTCCCCAAATACATTAAGATCTTTGCTGTCCCTTTGTGTGGCTTATATCATTGTGATAGGGCTTGAGAAGAGATTCCCATCTTGGAGGCTACTAACACCAGGGGCTAAGAATCTAGAAGCTTAGAAGAATAAAAAAAAAAATTCTCCAATGAAATAATTAATTAGAGCAGTGCTGTCTCTGATTGAGGGGATCTGTGGGGCTCCCCCTTTCTCCCTTCTTTTGAAGAATAGGAAGCCCCAAATTCCCCAGTTATGCAAGCCAATCAACTGGTGTTTGGGGTTGGGAGGGTCCTTACAGATCATTCCCTTCTAATCAGCTATGTGCTCGAGTGGCTGGGTGGCAGATATCTAGGGAAATAAGCTGTTTTGTCCAAGTCAGAATGAACTGGCATCCAGAAACCAGTGGTCAGTTCTGTGGTTCCAGGCAGTTCCAAAATGCCATAGTGGGACAGGAGGAGGGGTGAAGCACACAACATGTAGACACCATGGCAGCTGGATGCGATGTTGGGCCTTCCAGGGATGCTCTGTCCTTCCCAGGGGATTCCCAAAAGTCAGACAGATTGGGACATGAGTGTGTAGAAGCTCCTCACGTTCAGCTCCATGTCTACCAGGTCCTACAGGGCCAAAGCTTGGTCACAACGGCACCCCCTCCCAGACACCGTTGGTCTAGCTGTTCCAGCTCCACTGTACCAGGCCAGTGCTCCCAGTTTCTTATCCCTAAAGTCAGCCTGGAAACTGGAAACTTTCCACAGCATGGAGGCCTGGGAAGAGCCGTGGGAAGCAGACTCCATCTCTCTGTCCCCTCCAACCTCTCAATAACCCTGGGATCTGGCACAGGCCCAGCCATATCTCAGGGGCGTGTGTGTGTGTGTGTGTGTGTGTGTGTGTGTGTTTGGAGATGGTGCAGAAAGGGTTGGGATGCTCTCTGACTTGGAATCCTCCACACCACTCTACCTTCAGATTATTTTTTTTAAAAATATATTTTATTGATTTTTTACAGAGGGGAAGGGAGAGGGAGAGAGAGTTAGAAACATCAATGAGAGAGAAACATCAATCAGCTGCCTCCTGCACACCCCCTACTTGGGATGTGCCCGCAACCAAGGTACATGCCTTTGACTGGAATCGAACCTGGGACCCTTGAGTCCGCAGGCCGACGCTCTATCCACTGAGCCAAACAGGTTAGGGCTACCTTCAGATTCTGCTTCATTTGTCCTCTGCTCAGACCATCTGCACGTGGACCCTGGACCAGCCCCTCACCCCAAGGCCCTTCGTGGCCCTAGATCCGTGCATGTTCGGCCGGCTAGGCGGCCCGTCCAGGGTAGGAGAATTCATAGGAACTATGGAGACCACAGCAACTCTCCATCTAGATGAGGGGCGGCCTAAGGACCTTCCCCCTTGTGTCCAAAAGCTTTACTTCCCTTCCTTCCGCATGTGTAAGGAAGGCCGGGCAGATTTGTCAGTAATGCGACCGTAGACTCTGCACCCCGCGAGGTTTACCGCGGCTCTTGGATGGCAAAGCGGTCTGTCCTTGGGGGCAGGTGAGTTCTCTAACTGCAGCGCAGCTGGAGAGTGCTGGAGCTTCCTCCCAGACCTTCCTCCACACACCCAGAGACCCCCTCTAGGCCAGCAGGTGCACCCTACCCTGCAGGGACCCCTCACCTTGAGGCGGAGGTCCCACCGCAAGGCGGGTGTGCCTGCTGGACCAAATCCCGTTTAGTGCGTCTGCGAGAGGCACCCTCCCTCCTGCGGACCCAGTTAACACCCGAGAGGCACCCTCCCTCCTGCGGACCCAGTTAACACCCGAGAGGCACCCTCCCTCCTGCGGACCCAGTTAACACCCGAGAGGCACCCTCCCTCCTGCGGACCCAGTTAACACCCGGGCGGGCGCTCCCTGGACGCCACTTTGCCCAGCACCTGGCGCCCAGACTCTTACATTACATCCCGGGGGTTGTCGGGGCGGCCCATTCAGAGTCCTCATCATCGTAATGGCTGTGCCAGGAACCTGTAGGTATGTGCCTTTCATTTAATCTGCTCAATGGAATCCGGTAGAGGGCGATTGTCACGCCCACTCCCCTGTTTCACGTTGGAGCTGTGTCCATCTGAGCAACCAGGGAGCCGCCAGGCCCGGGAAATTTCACCTACAGCGGAATCAGCGGAGGCCCTAACTCCTCAGCGTCTGAGAGTGGGCACCCCCAGCGCTGCAGAGTGAAAACGCCGGAGGGTCCATTTGGTGCCAAAACATTTTCCAATTCTGACCGCTCCCTGGGGGACAGTTTGGTGAGTCCATGGGGGTTCTCGAAGGCTAACCCCCAGAAAGTGAGGGTGAACGTTGGTGTGTGTGTGTGTGTGTGTGTGTGTGTGTGTGTGTGTGTCCTGTTTCTAGGACATTACTGACGTGGGGAGCTTGAACTTCTGTCCCTGCTCTGGCCCATCGTGGCAGCTGTTTGCTTTTCAGCTCTCTGACCCTCAGGCTCTTCAGCTGTAGAATGGAAGTGACCCTCTCTGCCCACAAAGAGGAGGGAAGTGGAAAGTGTAAGAGTACAACTCGTTATAACTAATAGGTCGTTTCTCTCGCAGTCGGTGGTGTTTGAGGAGAAGGTGAGGACCTCTGCTGGGGAATAGGAACCAGCCTACCACCTTGTGCGGCCTCATGCCTATGGAGAGACCCCCCCCCACAAACAAAAACAAAAACAAAAGCTATGAAGAAACCTGTGCGTGGTGGTTCCCAGACAGAAGAGCTGCGACCTCCTGGCATAGAGGAGAGTGCCAGGACACCACTCCTCTTTCCCAGAAACTGCCAAGGAGCCTGGAGCCGGGATTTTTATCTCATCCCTGAACCCCACCCTCACTCCCTTCCCTGCTCCCCTCTTTCCAGGGCTCCAGCTTTGGTGCCTCAACCACCCCAAAGCCCTAAATTGTCTTCAAGAGGAACTCCTGGAGACACTGGCTGGGACGTGGGGGCAGAAGTTGAAGGGGGTCCAATAAATTGGCTCGACCCTTCCAAGCCAACCCCTCCGCCCGGGGCCTGCTCTCTGGGACCGGTGAGAGAGAGGGAGTCTCCATGGCCGGGCAGAATGCGGCGCAGACAGCGTTGAAGTCCTCGCATTTTTCATTTCCCAACTATAGCTGGGTCATGAAAAGCCAGCAAATGAAATAAATTCTTCCCTGTAGAACCTGGTTTTACTAGTAATTGATTGCTGGGTTATTCAAGGTGAGTCATGGTGAAACACAGTTTGCCTTCGTAAACTGAAATGCACGAAATCCATCCTGAGCAACAGGCTGTTTGGGATCCCCTTCAAAGACTTGCACAAAACTTCTGTTTACCCTTTGAAGGTCTTGGGGTGAGATTTAAGTGTGACTTTAGCTTGTAGAGAGCTCACTCAGTCAGCTGGGATACGAAGAAGAGATTGAGTCTTGTTTTCTCAACTGCTGGTTTCTTTCTTAGAAAATCCAGTGTTTTATACACGCCGTTTATCTATTCTAGTCACTTGTTTTGCAGTACCTGCAAAGGACCTGTGAAGCCATCTCACTGCAGAAGAGAAGTTATGCTGAATGTTGTTTCAGCTGACCCGGCAGCTGTCTCTCCTTCTATTACTGGGGCCTCTGAAATTCGGTCTTATCATCCAAGGTTCATGTTCGCCTCCCATCACGAGGTCTCCGCTGTGCCGCCTGGAATTGCTCTTGTCTGCGCCTTAGATTCCTCTCTGTCTAACTGAAAAGCCCCTTACTCCAGGCCCCACATCTACAAAGCAGGCTGCTTCCCAGAATGAGTGCAGGGTCCCTGCAGAGCCGTTAGCCCTGTAGGGCTGGTCCACAGCATCAGGGAGTCTACATTTTAAACACGTTTTTGAGATGGGGAGGGGTTGGGCTGGGGACCTGAAGCTGTTTGGTTAAAGAGAATCTGGAATACAAAATGGGGGCGGGGGGGGGGGGAGGGCGTGTAGGCTGGGCAGTGACACCTGTTTGCCAAGCTCCTTGCCCAGACAGACCAAGGCAGTTCAGCGTGGGGGATGGGAGGGGGAAGAGGAGCAGGGATCCAAGGCCAACTTTGAACACCGACCCCCCCCACTCCCCCCCCCCCCCCGCCAGATCCAGGGTTTAACTAGAGAAGGGGAGGGAGACTCAGCATTGTCTGGGTTCCTATCCCAGAGGAGAGTGCGGGGCTTTTGGAGGAAGAAAGGAAGGGGAGACTTAAGGAAGGACAGGAGGGCGGCTTGCTTTGTCTTAGTCTTTTGTTTGGCCCCAGAGTTGGGTGTGGAGGGTTCTGACAAGGGGCCCTGTACGGAGCCAGTTCCGCTCCAGCTTTCTTCCCGGTTTTCCTTTCCCTGCAGACTCCTTTAACGTTTTATCTTGATTTGGACATCAGAATTTATTTACTTAGTTTTTAGTAAAAGGGAAGCTAGATTTCAAACACCCTGTCGCTCCCTCTAGACCCCAGAACTCTACCCTAGCTAGTCCCCAAAGTCCCCCAGGTCCTACCAAATGGTAAAGTCTGTCTCAGCTTCAGTGACGGCCTGGAATTTTTTTCTACTCCCAGCCAGGCCAAGGAGACTGCAAACGGAAACAAAATTAAACCCTCTTCTCTCCCTGGTCCACTTAAATGTTCAGTTTCAGGAGGAAAAAACAATGGATGTCATTTCAAAGTGTGTGGAAATGTAATAAACACACACTGTGGCAGCTCACCCTCCCCATGAAGACAAATTTACTCCATAAGGCATCCGAAACACTTCCCTCAAGCACCACCTGCAAAAAGACAGGCAGACAGAACCAGTCAGCAGCCGCACACAGATGCTCCGACCTAGCATTTGAATGAGCCAGTTAACCAGTGACTGGTTAATTCCTTCACCAGATCTGAGGCACTGAATCCAAAAGAGCCTCCCATCTCCCAGAGAAATGAATGCGATCTGTGACAGGCAGACGGAAGGAGAGATGGGAGCATATATGGAGACAAGAAGAGGGATGCAAATTAGAGTTAAAGGAATTGGGGAGTTCAGTGCACACAGAGCCGAGGGGAAGTCCTAGCCAGCTGGACAGGAGAGCAGCAGGGGCTGGAACTGTCCAGAACCCATGTTGATACAGATACGGATCGCCCAGCTCAGCACCCATCCAGGTTGGCTTTCTGAGATGCCAAAATAACCAGCCAGCTCAGCCAATTCCAGGAGAAATCAGCCAGAGCCACTGTTTGGTTTTTCTTTGACCAAACAATAGTTGATTGGCTGGAATTTTCACTTTACCTGAGTTAACTCCTGGGGAGTTGGTCAACTGCCTCCCCGCTTTGCCTTCATCTAGGAGTAGGCGTGTTTCCCACCCCATTGCTCCCCATGGTGGTGGTGGGGGGATCCTCTCACCTCTACGGACTGAACATTGCAGAGAAAGAATTCTGGTTTGTTGCTTATAAACAAAACAACCTAGAGTGATCCTGAAGTCTTGCCAGCTCTACTCTCATCGCCTAGGTCAGGTTAGAGGCCAGAAGTAGGACCAGAGAGAAACCCACCCACAATTTTTAAGTCCCGAAAAGCCAACGCATTTTTGTTTTAATTTGTAATATTTGTCTTATTCTTGGTCATCTTTTCTTGCTTGGTGTCACAGAGCCACACCACGTTTAGACAAAGAAAACTGGTGGTTTGGGGCAAATATTCAGATTCCAAGTCCCCCTCCCCCCATTTTAGCCACGCAAATTAAATGGAACCGAACTGTGAACTGTGTGTGTGGGGGGGGGGGGGTGGGGGGTGACAGAGGAATAAAACTCCAAGGGCCCTGCTGATCTGACAAGGATCTTTCCAGCATTTAACAGTTTTCCTTTGGAGGGGACTGACAATGGGGAGAGCAGGATCCCCAGGAAGGGAGAGAAAGGAGGAAAGGGAGGGAATTGCTGTTGGGGATACATCTAGTCCGTTTATAATTCCTGTGATGTTTGAACCACCTCAGACCCGCAGCCCAGGAGGTTGGCTTGCCGGCTCTCAAGTCAGAGACCTCCTCTCAGGGGCTCTCTGTGGGGTTCCTGGAACGTGGGCTCTCCCTGTCCCCCTCTCCTAACCCAGATGTTCCTCAGCCCCAACTTGAGCCCCCCCTTCCCGGTCTGTTTCCCTTCACACAATTCATTCTCCAAGCTCCCTAAGGATCCTTCCGACCAAGAAACCATCCACACAATCTTTTTAACCCAACTTTCAGCAGATCTCTTTCCTCTTTCCGTGCCTCAGTTGCCCTATATTTTTAGCGAGGCAGACTCCAGAGACAGCGGAGACGCCGCCAGTGAAGGCAGGAGGGAGGATGTGCGCAAAGCCATGGGGAGGGGGCTTGACCCGAGACCTGTGTTTCTCCTGCGCGAGTAGGAGTCTGTTGCTGCTCGCTCCAGGGACCCACAGCCAGCGCTTACCCAAAGCGGCTGGGAGCCGCGGACCCACAAAGAACAGCCGAGGGCGGAGGTGCAGCTCAGGGCAGTGAGCGTGAGAACCCCAGGCCGCCCGCTACCCAGGCGCGTCTTGGGATAACCTGCACCGGGGGGCAACCGACCTGTGAATAAGGCGCGGAGCCTGCCCAACCCGATGGGAGGGGCCCCAGCAGTCGGGGTGGGTCGGAGAGCGAGGGGCTCCTGGGTCTGGGCCCTCATTTCTCGCCTTGGCACCCGGAGGCCGCAAAGGGGCGCAGAGGGGCGCAGGGAAGCATTTCCCTCTGGAAGCATTTATTCCCATCAGGGGTGGGGTGCCCGCTACTGCTGTCCGAGCTCCATCCCCAGACGCCCCTCGGTTCCTCCGGAGGCGCCACCTCTCGGGGCGCCCCAGCCAGCGGCTGCGACTCCTCGCCAGAGCGGCGGCAGGAACCGCGGCTCGCAGAGCCGGAGCCGCCAGCGGTGAGAAGCCCCGAAGCCAGGGAGCCCAGCGCGTGTATTTGGACTTGAAAATGAGTACAAGTCAACCTGAACCTTCGGACCCATGTTCCGATTGGTGCCAACCGTTTCCCTTTTCACTCTTCAGTGGGAGAGCTGGGCTGTCAAGACCTGGACTGGGAGCGAAAGGAGTTCGTCCTCATTGACCCCGGCATAGAGCTTTGTACCCCGACTGCCAACCTCGTGCCGGTAGCGTTCGATTTCGCAAACTTGCTCTAGAAAAAAAAAAAATACTGCGTATTTATTTTTTTAAAACGAATTAAGTCAACGGTCTGGGTTGTAATTAGTTCTAATTATCTGGGGAAAGTCTACATTTTGGTTGTTATAAAGATTGTGTAGATCAGACCCGAATAAGCAGAAATATAGTTTAAAATTTTTCTGTTTTCAACGTTTTCCATAATCAGCTTTTATTGCCTGTATAATTAAACACGATTAGAATAATAATGCCCAGATTTTACTCTCTGTAAAAAAGCACATAACGTATGCAAAAGGAAACACTCAGACGTTAGGGAAGGACCTACCTGAAAAGTACGCCTGCCTCCTGCCTCTCACCTACGTCTTCCCAGAGTCCTGGGAACGCTCACAGGCTCGCCTTGAACACCGGGGCAGCGTGCCACACCCAGAGCGCTGTATTCTGCCTTGTATTTTTAAAAAACACATGTTGAGGCTTCTAAATCGTTACTAAGGTGCCCTTCTTTGTAACGGCTATGTGACTGCATTGCTGTGCGGTACTTTATTTAACCAGGCAACTGCTGATAGAGATTTAGATTGTTTCCGAATTTCGCTTCCTTTCTACGTGCCGGTGCATATAATATACACGACTCTGGGTATATGTGCGAGTATATCTGTCTTAGAAACGGGCCGTAGGGAAGGCCTCGTGCATTTTTAATATTCATAGAGGTTGAACCTATTTGTAGAGTGCTGGAAGCATAGAGTGTGTCCTTTTTCAGAAAACTGTGTCCTCTCCGTTTTCTACTTTCTGTTGTTGATCTAGCTTCTCATTCATTTGTGTTAATCTTTTTCTAAAACACGAAGTTGTGCTTTTGTTTGGTGACAGGATTGTACCTGTGAGGGAGGATCTAACATGCATCCGCCTGTGTATACTGGAGTCTCCCAGTTGCCTGTAGGTGGAGGACAGGATAGAGGGGATGGAGCGTAGATTTCAGACTATCACCCGTTCGGATTTCCTCTTGCGGGATTCCCACCTTGACTGGAAAATGGGGAGAGATTTGTTTTTTCTTAATCGTGTCCTCCTCCTCTCCGCCTGTCCTCTGGATTAGAAGCCGCAGGGAAGCCCAGGTTGGACTGTGATGTGGCAGCAGCCGGCGCCCGTAGCTTTCTACCAGTTGGCGGGAAGTGGAGGCCGAGAAAGTGCAGGATCTCCAATAGCCCATCTGCCTGGTGCCCGCGGGGCCTTATCTAAGGCCCCTCCCCCCATTTCCTAGTGTTTTGTAAGCTCAAGCTCTGGCAGGAGGAGAGCCTGCTGAGGCTCCGAGCAAAGAGGCTGCAGGGGGCAGTTGCCTGGTTAAATAAAGTGCCGCACATTGCCCCCTGCAGCCTCTTTGCTCGGAGCCTCGGCCCAGGGCAAACCCCACGCCTCAGCAGGCCCTCCTCCTGCCAGAGCTTGAGCTTACAAAACACTAGGAAATGGGGGGGGGGTCTTAGATAAGGCCCCGCGGGCACCAGGCAGATGGGCTATTGGAGATCCTGCACTTTCTCGGCCTCCACTTCCCGCCAACTGGTAGAAAGCTACCGGCGCCGGCTGCTGCCACGACCTAGTGATGGCCACGCGCCTATGTGTCCTCAGAGGACAAGGGGACATAGGAGGAGGACAGCGAAGAAGGGTCGGTGGGGCTGGAGTTGGAGGGGCGAGGGAGGCAAATGAGGAGTCGAGGGTCCGGAGGGATGGGAGTGGAGGGATGCGAGTGGCCACAGAAGCCACCTCTCACTCTCCGGAGAGGCGCCCTTCAGCCTCAGGGATCCCCACGCCCTCTCACCACCCCCACCCCTCGCTGGATCACCTCCATCCCCCTCTTGGCGTCCAAAACTCCAGGGCGGCGGGTGCTCCGTGGTCCCAGACTTGTTCACAAATGCAGCCCTTGAATCGCACGGGATGTTCCCCAGGCGCGGGCGCACAGTGAGCCAGGCCAGCGCGCGCAGGAATTCTTTGGAAGACAGAATGGCTGGCGCCCATTTGCTGCACCTGAGATGCCAGTCAAGAAACCGCAAACGCGTGGGCACACCTTTAGGGGAAGGGGAGGAGGGAGTCCGGCCGGCCCAGCTCCAGCATTAGGGTCCGCTAGCCTTCACTGACTGAGAGCTGACGGTGCAGGGAGGGCGCTCAGGGCCTCAGGGTAGAGTTTAAGGTCCCAAAACAACATATACAGGCTTTCTCCAAGGTTTTGTTATTTTTACTCCCTCACAGCGGTTGGAAGTGAGGTCTGGATTTGGTCAATCAAATTTTAAAGATTAAAAAATATTCAGATAACAACTTACCTACCTCTTTGCCTGACAAAAGAGCTCTCTCCCAGGACTTCTGACCAAAGGATATTTAATTTTTGGTCCCATTATTGTATTATTTTACGTGAGAAAACTGACCCAGTTTATTTAAAAATTGTTTGAGTTCATGAAAACCACACACTTGGGCTTAAGAACTCTGCTCCCGTCTAAAAGGGCAGGTGGTCCCTACCCATCCCCACCACGAGGGGCGGGGGGGGGGTGAGGCATGGGCCCTCCCCTGTGGATGTCACTTCCCCACCCCCCCACCCGGTCAGAGCCCGCCTCCCAGGGCCTTTTCCAGGAACCGTCTCTTTCTCGGGAGAAGGGTGGGAGAAGAGCGCCAGGGAAGGGTTTGAAAGCGGAGCCAGCGGCCGTGGTGGCGCCTACAGCTGACAGCTGCCCCGAACGGTGCGCTTTCCAATGATGGTGGCTCTCTCCACCCTGGGACCCTAGAACCATGACCCACGAGGGCTCTGTCCACCCTCCATGACCCACGGGAAAACCACCATCTTCCTGCAGCGCAGCCGGGTGTTTGGGGGTACACACTGCCTCCCATCAGTCTGATCCCCTTTTTATGTGAGTGAGCCAAAGTTTTAAAGGCAATAGGGAATAAACTGAGAACTGCTTGGCCGTGCAGTCCCAAGGGACAATCCAACCCTCCTCCCTCCCTATTCAGGGTTGAGCTGAGATTTTTAAGCTTCAATTCTTGAAATCCTTGTTGGATTCTCTGACATCCCCTTTCCCTTTCTCTCTCTTAATTTTTTACTGTTTCCTGGGGCCCTTCTCAGGCAGAGTCGACATGGGCAAGGGGGCTCGGGCGGGGTAGAGAAGGAGCAAACACTATTTTTAGACCAACCAAGTGTGGGGGAAAGTTGGCTCCCCATCTGGAAGCAGGAGGGTCGGGGGCGGGGGTGGGGGGAGAAAGGCCGAAGGCTGGGGCCCTGGAATCCAGCAGCTGGGAGAAGTGCAGGCACCCTGGACACCCCTCCGCTGGGGTCGGGGAAAGGACAGGGAGAGAAGTCTAGAAAGGCAAAGAAGTTAACGATGTTTGGCCGTCTGGGGGCTTATCAGGGTGTCTGGGTCAGCCAGGGGCCCAGGCGAGTCCGGGACAGACACACTGAGGTGGCGCTGCACAGGTGAGGAGGGGCTGCCTGGGGGCCAGTGCCCCCCTCCCCACTGACAACCTGGGAAAAGCCTTTTGGGATTCTTCAGGTGAAAGAAGGGGGTAGTTGGTGAAATATTAACCCCTTTTGGGCTCTGAAGTGGGGAGTCAGTGAGTGGAGAAAAGAGGGGGTTAATCCTAACCCCCATTTCTAACTCCTTCTCCTAACGGCATCCTGGGAGTCCCTTCCAAAGCCTTTGAATGCCCAATCCCTGGCTTCTGGAAAAGTGCACGTTCTTGGGTTTCCTGCCGGCTCCTCCTCCCCAGGAGTGAAGAGAAGCCAGGTAGGGGGTAAGGGGTGCCGAGTGGAAATCCCTAGCTAGTTGGGATGATGCTTCAGGTAGGTCAGGAGTGTCTTGGGGACAAGGTGGAGCGGATTATGGAGTCCCCTCTCCACAGCCCTCACCCTCAATCTGACAGCTGGGGCCGCTGGGTGGGGGCCAGGCTTGGGTGCCTCCCTGCAGTGAATCAGGCTCCTGACCTCAGAGGCATCCGGCCTGCTCCCAGGGTAAACATCCTCTGCCCTTCCAAAACCGACCTGAGGAGGAAGGTAAAGAACGAGGTGCCCGGGGACCAGGGGGGCTGAGGGAGGGGAGGTTCTGAAACCCCCCCCTCTCTCTCCGGCCTGGAATCCCGCAGCCGCCTTCCTTGAGCACAGGCAGGAGCATCCGGTGGGGCGTTGTTTCTCTCCCGCTGGACAAAGAATGAAATCAAAGGAGCCTTGGAAAAGCTGAGCCTCAGTTTTCCCCTCTGGAATGTAGGGGTGACCACCATTCCCACCTGACTTCCTCTGGAGCCCCTGTGGGAGCAGTGGCAGGATGGAGGCGACCACACCGGCCAGGCAGCTCTGTTCCCGGCGCGGCCTGACACTGCTCTCCACGCTGAACCGAGTTCAGAGCACACAGGCCAAGTGCAAGCCGCCGTGGTCTGGGAAGAGCCTCACCGGGTCCCTGTGGCTTCTGGGAAGAGCCTCACGGGGTCCCCGTGGCTTCGGAGTCATGGTTGAATCTTGCCTCCTACACATCTGGGTTCACTCCGCCTCTCGGGCCCACCGTTCCCCCCTGTAAATGGAGATGGCAGCCCCCTCTTGGGGAGATCTGGGGGATGAGGAAGCCCGTACAGCGCTCTGCCCCAGTGCCCACAGCAACAGCAGCGGCGCCTGTGCTTAAGCTGATGCCTGAGGAAGCCCCTTTCACGCTCCCCTGGGGAGCCAGCTTTACCGCGGCTGCTTTGGGGCCCCTGAGCAGGAGCCGCAGGGGAGACGCTGGAGGGGAGCCGGAGAAAGGCGCCCGATAACGCGCTGCCTGGCTCTGCCCTGAGCATTTCTCCTGGGAGCCCCGGAGGCGCAGCTCTCCCAACCTGTCCCACTTCTTCCAGTCCCGGGCGGATCGTCCTGGGACCCCGCTGGGGCGAAGTCCCGGTTTCTTTGCGGGCGCCTTTTGACCCCGCGGCCGCGGTTCGGGTCACCAGGCCTGGCTCCAGAGCGGGATGCGGGATGCGGGATGCGGGATGCGTGCGGGCTGGACAGCGCGTTCGGGGGGCGGTGTCGGGGAAGCACGCAGAGAGTAGCGGTGGACCCGGGATTTTTCTCGGCTCAGCGCCTGGAGTCAGGCCTCCTCCGGTCGCTTGGGACAGCAACGCAGGCCTGGGGCGTGGGAAGTAAGGTTTTCTTCTCGCTGCGTCTTCTCTGCGGTTCCAAGCACATTCGCCGCCCCACGCGCCCTTCCCGTGCGCACCTTCTCCAACAGAACCTCCAAACCAGCCCTGCACGGGCCCCTCTCTCCTCGGGACCCCCAGCCCCGCCCTGCGCTCTTGGGCCTCTCCGCAGAGGGAGACATGGAGGACGTGCTCCGAGCAGGCCCTCCATCTCCACTTCCCCAGGCCCCTCTGACTAATGGCATTTCCCTGCAGGGTGCCCAGGAGAGCAAATCTGAATGCTGGGTGGTGAAAAGGGCTGGTTATAAGATCCACTGAGTTAAATGAAGGGTTCCTCTTTTCTTCTCCTGTCCTTCTCTCCTCGCAAACAGGGATGTTGGGGAATAATCAGGAAATTTCAGATCATCAGGAAATCTGTTGAGGACGGGCACTTGGAAGGGTGCAGCCAACCCAACAGCTGGCTCTCTTTTCTCAGGAGCCCAGCGGCTCCATGAGACATGAATACAGCCACTGTGTGTCTCTCCGTGAAACAGACAGTTCCCAACCAGGTGCATTTTCGTAGGTAGCAGGTCCTAAGAGGGTCTATTAAGTCTATGTTTAAATACAACCACATTGTAACATGAAAACAAAAAAAAGCAGAGATCTTGATTCAGATCTCTCATGTTTAAATAAAGGGGGGAGGGGTGGTGACTTGTTAAAATATGCAAATAATGGGAAATATTTGTAATCGTATTCATTTTCCTGGGCCTCTGTGCTGGTGGGTGTGGCAGATAAAGAATCAGGGGTGTCAACTAGCTGGTCTAAAAACAAACAATCCCTACCCTCCTCTGAGCCTTTGCTTCGCCTGTAGAGAGGGTGGGAGCTCTGTCCATGAAGGGACTGTGGGAATTGAAATGGGAGAGTTTGAGCAGAGAGGTGGGAGGGTAGAGAGAATGAGAAATGCAGCGAACCCCGAGTCAGAGGCCCCCACACTAAGTGCTGGCTCTGATGTCCTTCCTTCCCCTAGCCCCAATTTTCTCAGCTGTAAGATGGGGATAATACTGATCTCACAGACTGCCGGGAAGAATAACCAAAGTAATACGTGTGAAATGCTTTATCATTATCAGACTTTCCTTGGTCAAAGTGCCAAAACAAAAGGGGACCATGCCAAAGAGAGCAAGAAGAGCCGCCCAGGGATGGGCACGAGCATACCCATGGCTATTCGATGCCCTGGTACGTGGGCTCAGCCAGCTCGGTCTCAGCCTCTGCCAGATCTAGATCTGAGTAAGAGTGAGAGTTCATTGCAGCTGGCCTGCCTCAGCCTCTGTTTGCTTTGGCCACAGTGTGATGGGCCTGCTGGCTTTGCCAACAGGATTTCAGTGTTTGCTCTCCCGCCTGGCATAACTGCTGAGGCAGCTGGCATTCTGTTACTGATGATCATGCCCACCAGTGTTGCTCACAGCAAGAGGGATCTGTCTCAGCACTGCCTGCTGCAGCTTCCTGCTGCTCCCATCTCTTTCTCAGATGGACAGGGTCCAATCTGTGTGATCTTTCCTAAGACTACGAGGCTTCGGAAAGCAGGGTGGTGGAGGAGCACCAAGGTCTTTCCTTTCACAATGGTTGCCCCAAAAGTACATTTTCAAGGGTTAAAAGGAACCAGGAAATAACAGGAAAAGAAATCCAAGGGCCAGAGAAACCAGGCACCAACCCTGGATTTTTAAAGGACTGGTTTTGTTTCCCCACACTTCTTTCCTCATGCTTTCTGCAGACAGTAGATGTTCCAGAGTAAAGAGAAAGGGGGTCCCTTGCTGAAGGTCACCCCAGACCAGTCAGAGCCCATGGTGTGGGAATGTCTTGGCGGAAGCATGATTAGCACGTGTCTCATGGGAAGAACACATGCTCAGAACAATCACAACCCCTCCCGCCCCAAGGTGGCTCCGGGAGCCTCCAGCCACCTCCCCAGCACACAGTGTGCACTCAGGAGGCATGAAGAACCCTCCACAGGACACACTGCCTGTTTGGTTTTCCCAGGCTGCTGGTTAGAGTCATGGCTGGAGAATGCAAAATAATTGAAAGCAATACTTAGGAAATTGCAGTTCCAAGGTCTTCATTGCCTCCCTAACAATTTGCAAAACCCATTTTATTGCTGTTTTAGATTCCTCCAGTTGGAACGCCACAGTGCACTGTAATTAAGCTAAGTGGCATGCCAGCTGTAAAGACGAGGGTTGTGAATGATTATATTTGGTTCATGTAATCACCCAGGATGGGTGGGGGAGGACGCTTAGAACAGCTGCCAATCTGTCTGACTTATACTCCCTGCAAGGGTGGAAGCAAAACTAGAATCTGAAATCACCCTTTTAAGGCTCAGGAGAGGTGTCCTGGCTGTTTGAGGTGGGCTGGGGGCTGTCCAGTGCGGGTGAGCCAGTTAAGTGGCTCCCAAACATGGCTATGCATCAGAACCCTCCGAGGGAGCGTTCTAGATCCAGGACAACCCAATCCCACTACCCTTCCCCCTCCACTGACCAATTTGATCTACACAAAGGTGAGAGCACACAGTCTTTTTCTGAGCCCAGCTAGTTCTGAGCCTAGAAAAACCTGCCCAGACCAAGGTGGCCATTTTCCTAATAATTTCAGGAAAATTATTTTTGCATTGAGAAACTTTTCCTTTAGTGCTGCTCTTTCAAACCCACCTGAGGACGGGAACTCATCCACTTGCTTTATGACACAGACACTCTGATCTCCATCCCCCAAAGCTTCTTCTCCCCATGTCCCTATTTTCTTACAGGGACTCGATTCTTTGGAAGCCACCTTTTTCCCTTCTCCTTATTCCCTACATTGGTTCAACTGCTATGTCCAGCTCGCCACTGGCTTACTGACCTGCCCTCTTTTCTTTCCCACAGTCAGCCATTCCGATAGGGGCTGCCAGGGCTTAAACCTCAGGCCACTGAATGAGCCTCCAAACCACTCTCCTACCTCAGGCTCTCTCCTTGCCAGTCATCCGTTCTACCATCTGCTACCAGATTCACCTTTCTCACCCTAAATAAAACCTCTCTCCGTTCAAAAACCTTCAGTGGTTTCCCACAGCCCACTAAGTCAAGAGGAACACTTCCCGGGATAACATTTTAGACCCTTCACAATATTAATTAATTCGGCAGCCGAGGCCGGTTTGGCTCAGTGGATAGAGCATCAGCCTGCGGACTGAAAGGTCCCAGGTTCGATTCCGGTCAAGGGCATGTACCTTGGTTGCGGGCATGTCCCCAGTGGGGGGTGTGCAGGAGGCAGCTGATGGATGTTTCTCTCTAATCGATGTTTCTAGCTCTCTATCCCTCTCCCTTCCTCTCTGTAAAAAATCAATAAAATATATTTAAGAAAAAAATTCGGCAAATGTTTACTGAATCTCTATTATGACCCAAGCAGTAGCTAAAAGCAGGGGGTATGGGGATATAAAAACATGGTACGGTCCAATGGAGGGACAGTCACACAAACAAGTTAACTGTCATGAGGAGTGCAATGGGGATGATATAAACAAAGGGTGCCTGGGTATCCAGTGTGTTCTCTTAAGCCATCCTTCCATCATCCTCTCCCAGTTCTCCCTTCTAATTCAGCCAAATTGGACCCAGGGGTGGGCAAACTTTTTGACTCGAGGGCCACAATGGGTTCTTAAACTGGACCAGAGGGCCGGAACAAAAGCATGGATGGAGTTTTTTTGTGAACCAATATAAATTCAAAGTAAAGGAGCGGAGGGGAGACCAAGAGAACCGGATAGAACAGCCGGATCCGGCCCGCGGGCCGTAGTTTGCCCACAGCTGGACTAGACCTTACTTCTTGACCACGTTCAGGGTTGTTTTTATTTTTCTTCCAGGTCTCTATAGCTCAGTCCCACACCTCATTTTCGCTTTTTAAAAGCGTGTTTGGGTTTTCCTGCCTTCTCAAATAAGTCATCCAAATGAAACTGTCTTGACCCTCCTGGCTGGGTGTGTGAGGTCAATTCCTTGTCATCTATTGGCAATCGTTTCTTTAGTGGCTGGTTATCTGTGCCCTTACTCCATGGGGGCAAGGACAGCCACAAGCACTTTGTCTCCCACAAGCATTCAGCAGACCGTAGCCCTGCAGAGCCCTGCAGGTGAACACAGGAGGTGGTGGGGCTAGGAAGGCAGCCCGCCATTTGGCCTTCTCATTGGATAACCAGAGCTGTTAAAAGTTTCTAGTTAGAACTGGCTACAGAATTTGGTGGGCCCACTGCAAAATGAGAAGGCACAACTCCTTGTTCAAAAATTATTCCGAATTTCAAGACGGTGACCAAGAGCATTAACCCAAGTGCAGGGCCCTTCTAAGTGTGGAGCCCTGTGCCACCGCATAGACTGCAGGCCCATGACGTTGACCCTGTCTCTAGGATCAAAGGTGCTGGCGCCCAATTGTCCCTTCGAAACACAAATAATTCTGACTTCACCTTATTAAGAGACGTTCTTTGTATCAGCTCAGGAACCTTGACTGGGTGGGGCGAGTGACTAGGGAGAAGCGTAGAGCCCCATTTTAGCACGTCTTACGTCTTTTGGGTGGGCCTGGTTATGATCTATGACAACCTGACAGTAACAATGGGAATACTAGCCTCAGGTCAGTCTGTTTTCGGCCTTCTAAATGGCATCAGGAAAGGGCTGGTGAATTAGGGAATGAGGGGGGGCGGGTTTCAAGGTGATGATGGAGCTTTTACTAGTCTCCCCATAGTAACCAGGGCTTCTGTCTTCTGCCATCTAGATGACCTTTACTTATTTACTATAAAGAACCTTACACCAGCAATCTTTGAAAACCAGGCCTCGGTGCGGATGAAGGTATTATATACTTGTGTATGTTTTACAGCTGGCCACAAATGGCTTGAGTCTAATTTCTCTATTTAATATCTTGGATAATTAAGGTCTTTTGCTGGAGGGATACTATAGGTTTCAGGTACCCTAGAATCCCCTGACATCCTTGAGGCCAGAAATTCATTCCATTGGGAATCCTTAAGGTAAAGCTGAGTCAACATTGTGAAGCAGGTGCTTGGCTTCATACCTCACCTTTCTTCCACCTCTGCTCCTCTAAAGCTCTCTCCAGGGATCTAACATAGGAAGTGCAAGTGAGGCGAAAATCTTGGATTACACTCCTGGAGAGGGTAAGGAATAAACTGGCAGGCAAAGTGAGATGTTAGGCCTGGAGTTGAGCCAGGCCCAATGCTGGGCGGAGTCACGGCAGCTACAGTGCACCCCACCACCAAAGGACCACCTCGGGCTCTGGGCTTCCAGCAAGGTAGGCAGGGCTCATGTAGACCATTCATCCAAAGAAATTCTTCAAAGGTCCTTGACACATTTTCAGTGGATTTGGGGCTTTTTTAAAATGAGGGAGAACTATCTTTCCTACCACCCCTTCCCATTCTGACTCTGAATCAGGCTCCTTGTCCTGGCATTGAGCATGGTGATTTACTTTATTAATGTACACACGAGGGGGAAATGCAGCATTTCTGTAGGTCGATGGAAGAAACATCTGCAGGCTGGGCACTCTCACCTCACCTCTGTCTTCACTGGCGAGATTGCGTTGGGCTGGTAAGGGCAGTAGCAGGAAGATGTTTGGGTACTGAGGTGGCTGGGATGGGAGGAAGTATGATCTGTACCTGGTGATTATGACTGCCCCAATTCTCTTACTCGGGGCTTTGAGTTCTCCATCATGTCTAGCCCTCTCTCTGCCTTTGCTCTTTGGAGTTGAAGACCAACTGGCACAGGCCTGTTGGTGGACTGAGGGCTTTGGATTCTTGACAGTTGTGAATCCTTCTCTGAAACACTCCCCCCTCACATTGCTCTATCTGGGGGAGTGTTCTGGATGATGGTGCCATGTGAGGGGCCCATAGGAATGACACCGGTAGGAGCAACTGGGGTATGTCCTGGGACAACATCAATAACTCCCAGAAGTCATGGTCCTACAGCACTGTCAGCTAACTGGGAGGGCACAAAAGGCAAGGCTGTTGGCCTCAGTGGTGCTAGTGAGAGGGAGGGACTTATAAGACTAGGATATCTAGATGAGAAAATAAAACTTTTGGTTGATCCCATGGGCATTGTAGACACTGTAAGAAGAGACAAATCATTTCCTGGGAGTAAAAAGTAAAAAGGGGGAGGGGTGGGGTAGGGTGGGGTGGGGAATGGCAGAGATCCAGTCTGATTCTGGGGGGGGAAAAAAGATTTTTTTAGATTTTCCTGTAAAATGGTAAAATGGCCTCTAGAATATTCAAGTCAATTAACGCATCATCACCATTCTTATCGAGTGTATCAGAAGATGCTCAGGTGATTCACATCCATGGTCACCAGAAATTCATTTTACCTACATTCATTTTGCATTCATCTTCCTACATCCCTATAGCCCCAAACATTTGCTATAGATTATTTAAGAGCGGCCAAGACGGCTGGCCAGAGGTAAGCGGTAGTGATTAAGAGCACAAGCTTAGGAGCTCATTATCGGTGTGTTCTTAGGCAAGTTACTTAACCTCTCTAAACTTTGGTTTCCTCATTTGTAAAAAAAAAAAAAAAAAAAAAAAAAAAAGAATAAAATGGTATTAACCACATAGAGTTTCTTTGAGGATTGAGATAATGCATGCAAGGCTTTTGGTACATCAAAAGCCAGTGTGCCCAGCAGCACAAACCCCTCTACTATGCACTGCTATGTTGTCGAGTTCCCTGAAGTTTTTTGTTTTTTTTTAAATATATTTTATTGACTTTTTACAGAGAGGAAGGGAGAGGGATAGAGAGCTAGAGACATCGATGACAGAGAAACATCAATCAGCTGCCTCCTGCACACCCCGCACTGGGGATGTGCCCGCAACCAAGGTACATGCCCTTGACCGGAATCGAACCCGGGACCCTTTAGTCCGCAGGCCGACGCTCTATCCACTGAGCCAAACCGGTTTTGGCGAGTTCCCTGAAGTTTTTATATGCCAACTAAAGTTCTGACAGAGGGTTCCTTGGTCCCTTTGGTCCTTTCACACGGTAGAATGAAAGCTTAAAGATCTTTGTTTCCAAATCTCAGTATCCACTGTCCGGTTGTTCAGTCCCTTCAGGACACTCCGTTACAGAGCCAGCTTTGGGGCAAGTGGCCTGGACCTAGGCCAGGTTGGCACAGCATGAAAGATGTGGGAATCAACCCTTCATAGTTGACATGGTTCTACTTCTGGGACCGGCATTAATGATGGTCTCAATTTTAGCCATAAGTGAAGACAAGGCAAAGTACACTTAAAGCAGTGGGGACAGCCCTAACCGATTTGGCTCAGTGGGTAGAGCGTTGGCCTGTGAACTCAAGGGTCCCAGGTTCGATTCCGGTCAAGGACATGTACCTTGGTTGTGGGTACATCCCGGGTAGGGGGTGTGCAGGAGGCAGCTGATGGATGTTTCTCTCTCATGGATGTTTCTAACTCTCTCCCCCTCTCCCTTCCTTTCTGTAAAAAATCAATAAAACATTTTTTTTTTTTTAAAAAGCAGTGGGAACAGATTAGTCGTAGCAAAAATATAAATTGCAAGGGGGTCACATTTTAACTAAGGTTAGTCTTAATTGTCTGCTTACGTGTATGGATTTATCAATCAATCTATCCATCCACCTACTTACCCAACATTTCATTCCAGAAATATATACATATGGTGCTTGCCAATGCACCAGGCACATTAAGGAAGGGAATGTGGGTGGGCCTACCTATTTCCTCTCATATCCTTTTTGGCCAGAGATCAGGCAGTGATTGCATGCTTCCCGATCCTGTATACACGGGTCCCTTGTAACACCCAAACGTCTTCTGCCAGGCCTCGGATCCAGTCGGGCTGAAGTGGCAACCACCAGTAGATCCCTCAGAGAAACATCACGGCGGTGAGCATTCTTCAAGAAGAGGAGGGAGGACATATCCAGCGGCCTCTTCTCATGAGAGCTCTGGCTGCGCAGGTAACACTCCTGGGGCAGGGGGAAGTTTTCTGGAAAGGCAAAGAAATTGATAAATTGTCATTATCAATTTAGGCTGCTGGACTCAGCACAAATTCTTGGAAAAGGCCACCTCCCGCTAGGGTCTCCTGGTCTAAATCTGATCCTGAATCAGAATCATCCCTTGCTCTTTTCTCCAAATAGTTTCTCTTCCCTGTTTTTTCATACTTAATGCCTCCATCTGGTACAGATTTAGCTGAATGGGCCTCAACTGAATGAGAACCGGGGAATGTTGAAGAGGGTACTTAGACATAGCATTCTATTTTTATCTTTCTTATCTTCCCAATAAGACTGGAAACTCCCTAAGGACACAGACTATGTCTCCACCATCAGACTGCGGTCACCCTAAGGACAGGGAATGTATCCCCCTTCTGGGGGAGACTGAATGCTCCCCAAAGATTAGGACTGGTTCTGTTGGTTACTCCATGTGCTCTTGGTATATCCCTGTACAGGCTGGCACTCACGTGACTGGTTACTTAACACCAGCTTTGAGTTGTAGGGAGCTGGGAACAAGGAGAGCTTCTCCCTCAGTTGAACCTTGGTGAACAACTCTGACATCAGATGCTGCTTCTTCATGTTATTCTTTAGCCAAGTCCAACGTGGGTTCAACGAGTAGCGCTGGGATTTTGTAGGCAGAGAAATTTTTGATATTTTCTCCTGGAAGAGGTGCTGGGGGATCTGCTGCTGTTTGCATTTAAAGGAGACCACTCTGTCCATCTCTGGGCTACTGCATTCTGGGCTGTTTGTCATGCTCAGCAGGGACTCAGGGGAGTCTGAAAACTGGGTGCAGGTTTCTGAGGTTTCTAATGAAGTTAAGAGCTGGAAGAGAAAACAATCCAAAATGAGACTGTGGAAAGCAAAGGGCTCCTTGCTATGCCATTCTTGATTTAAACAGATTAAGAACTGATTTCATCAGCAGGATGAAAGATTAGGTTAGAATAGTTTCCTAACCAGGAATTGGTTAAACACTAGAGCAGAATATGGTGGGGATGTCCACAGAGCTTCCTCAGGAGGTCTTTAAATATGACAGAGATTTTAAACACTAGAGATTAGTAATCAGAGAAATACCTATTTTACAGCTATTAGATTAGCAAAACTTAGAAAGCTGTTGGTGGGATGCAGAGGTACAGGGACTCTCATGCACTGCTGATGAGAATGCAGACAGTCATTCTGGTGAACCATCTAGAAATACTTGGTAAAATATGATTACAAATACCCTGTGACCATCAATTCTGTGCCTTAGGTATACATTCAAAATAAGTTATTAGATAGCTCCTTTTTAAAAAATATATATATATATATATATTCTATTGATTTTTTTACAGAGAGGAAGGGAGAGGGAAAGAGAGCTAGAAACATCGATGAGAGAGAAACATCAATCAGCTGCCTCCTGCACACCCCACACTGGGGATGTGCCCACAACCAAGGTACATGCCCTTGACTGGAATCGAACCTGGGACCCTTGAGTCCACAGGCCGATGCTCTATCCACTGAGCCAAACTGGCTAGGGCTAGATAGCTCCTTTTAAAAAACTATGTACACCAATGATCCCAGCAACATTATTCACAATAGCCAAACATAGCCAAATGTCCACCAAAAGATGAATGAATAAATAAAGTGTGGTATATGCATATAATGGAATACTATTCGGTCTTAAAAAAGAAGAAAATTCTGATACATAATACAACATGAATGAACTTTGAAAACATTATGCTAAGTGAAATAAACCAGACATGTAAGTACAAATATTGTATATTTCTACTTATATGAGGTACCTAGAGCAGTCATAGAGACAGAAAGTAAAACAGAAAGGAATAGAATAAGGCAGAAAAAATATTTGAAGTAATAACAGCTATAAACTTCTCAAATTTGGTGTAAGTCCTCAATTTACAAAACCAATAAGTTCAAGTTTCCTAAATAGGATAAATACAAATAAAATTACACCCAGACACATCATAATCAAACTGCTTAAATTCAGAGATATAAAGAGAGCATCCATTACAAAGTGACACATTGCATACAGGGGACAATGTTATGAATTTTTAAAAAAGAAAGAAAGAAAGAAAAAAGAAAGAAAGAGCCCTGGCCAGTTGGCTCAGTTGGTTGGGCATCAGCCCATCCACCGAGAGGTTGCTGGTTCAATTCCAGTCAGGGCACATGCCCAGTTGCAGGTTCGATCCCCCATGGCAACCATCAATGTTCCATTCTCACATTGATGTTTCTCTCCCTCTCTCTCTCACTCTCTCTCTCTCAAAATCAATTGCAAATCTTTAAAAAAGAAAGGAAGAAAGAAAGAAAACTAGAAGACAGTGGGACAACATTTTTAAAGTGTTGCAAGAAAAATACTGTTAACCCAGAATTCTAGGTCCAACAAAAATATCCTTCAAAGTGAAAGCTAAATAAAGGCTTTTTCAAGTAAACAAAACTAGAAAGTTCATCACCAGCAGATAGGGAAGCATTACAATAAATACTAAAGGGAGTTTTTCAGGCTAAAGAGAAATGGCATCAAACAAAAAAATAAATAAATAGCCCTAGAGGTTTGGCTCAAAGACCTCCTTTTCTTTTCTCCACTCCCCACGTCTGTGAAATCCTGAGGTGACGATGTTATGAATTTAGGCAGTGATAGCAGCAGAATCAACAGCAGGGCCTGAGGAATCTAAAGTTCTGAGAGAGGGGGAACTTCATCTCCAAGTGAAGGAGCTGTGGTCCCAAGAGGGTGAAGTGACATCCTAATGCTTATTCTCTCTGTGACTTCCTGCCACTTGGCCCTGGTTTTCAGACTTCTAGCCTTCAGTATTTGAGAGAATAAATGTGCGTGTTTGTTTTTTAAATATGCATTTTATTGATTTTTTACAGAGAGGAAGGGAGAGGGATAGAGAGTTAGAAACATCGGTGAGAGAGAAACATCGATCAGCTGCCTCCTGCACACCCCCTACTGGGGATGTGCCCACAACCAAGGTACATGCCCTTGACCGGAATCGGAACCTGGGACCTTTCAGTCTACAGGCCGATGCTCCATCCACTGAGCCAAACCGGTTAGGGCCATGGTCGGCCAACTGCGGCTCGCGAGCCACATGCGCCTCTTTGGCCCCTTGAGTGTGGCTCTTCCACAAAATACCACGGCCTGGGTGAGTCTATTTTGAAGAAGTGGCGTTAGAAGAAGTTTAAGTTTAAAAAATTTGGCTCTCAAAAGAAATTTCAATCGTTATACTGTTGATATTTGGCTCTGTTGACTAATGAGTTTGCCGACCACTGGGTTAGGGCAATAAATGTGTGTTTTAAGCCACCAAGTTTGTGGTAATTCGTTACAGTAGTCCTAGGAGGTACCCTGCCTAAAAAGAGGGGATGCCTAGGACAGCCTTTCTAAAAGCCCTAAAAGTATAGGCCGCTATTCCTAGCAGCTGGGCCATTCCACAACGTGGGCATCACAGTGGGGAAATCAAGGCGCAGGGCGGTTAAGAGGCTTCCTCAAAGGACCAATAGGAAGTCAGGGGCAGAGAAGGGACAAGAAAGCAAGAGTGCCATCACCGCCTCCCGAGCTCAGCCATCTGGGAGGTAGACCGCTCCACTTACCACGGGGCCGGGGAGCATGTTCACTACAGAGGCACACTTGGCTTCCTGGATTCTGGAGATGGGTTTACTGAGCTCCAGCCCGGGGCAGCTGAAAAGGCTCGAGTTCCTCAGGTCGGGTAGAGAGCAGTAATGTCTCGCAGAGGAAGGCTCAGGGGAAGCGGGGCCATCTTCCTTCTTGGGGGCCTCCTGGTTGAGGCTGATCTCTGTCTCATTTTTCTTTGCATCTCTGACATTCAAGAGCATGTCAGGCGTGAAGGACATTAATGTCAATGGCTGGAGGGATCGGAAAGGAGGAAACTAAACACACAGCTCATGGGAACCCAGCTCTGTCCACTTCCAGATTCATCTGCACCCAAGAGTTAGGTGCAAAGGAGATGAGGGGGAGAAGGAAAGCAATTGGTATCAAAGTCTCTCTAATCTGGGGCTCTTAACCTCGAGTTCAGGGACTCCTGGAGAGCTCATGGATGGTTTCATGGGGTCTTTGAACCACTTAAAACTATCTTTGTATACGTCATGGTAAGAGATTCCACAGCTTTTATCAGATACTCAGAGGGTCTATGGCCCCAATAAAGTTATGAAAAACAAACACGTGCTCTACTCCTGTCCCTTTGGGTGAGTTGTTGAAAAGAAGGAGATGGGTCCTGACCGGTTTGGCTCAGTGGATAGAGCATCGGCCTGTGGACTGAAGGGTCCCAGGTTCAATTCCAGTCAAGGGCATGTACCTTGGTTGCGGGCATGTCCCCAGTGGGGGGCGTGCAGGAGGCAGCTGATCAATGTTTCTAACTCTCTATCCCCCTCCCTTCCTCTCTGTAAAAAATCAATAAACTCTATTAAAAAAAAGAAAGAAAGAAAGAAAGAAAGAAAGAAAGAAAGGAAGAAAGGAAGAAAGGAAGAAAGGAAGAAAAGAAGGAGATGGACTGAATAGTCAATTGAATCTCTCCACTGAGCCTATAGAGAGAGAGCTAGGCAGAGATGGAGGAATCCAGAGATTCAGATCACAGGACAACTGTGGCCCACAGTGGGGGACTGCCCACACTCTGAGCAGAGAGCAGGCGGGAAGGACCCAGCTGTGGTCAGTCACCCCATGTAATGTTCTGAGGGTCCTGCCTCCCAGAACCTCTTCCCTGCTTCCTCCTTTCTAGGCGGTGCCCCTGGCTCCTGGAAGAGAGCGTTACAGCCCAAACTGGAGTTGGGAACAATGAGTACATGTAGTCCTGGAGCCCGCTCCCTGCGTGGGGATTGTGCCCACCCTCCCAGCTGCCAGCTCCTGCTGATGGAGGCAAGGACAGACCAGTGAGCGTCCTCTCTGCCTGGATGGAGGAATCCTCTGAAGGACGCTGGGCTCCTTGTGACTTCCAGGCTCCCCCTCCTGTGGCCCAGCCCTCCATACAGCCCCAGTCCTTCAGTGTGTCTGGGCTTTGAGCAGTGGCTTCCTCGGCACCCCCCGCCCCCCGCACCCCAGCCAGGGAAGGGTGCTCCCCTCCCATCCGGGTTTACTTGTTTGGAGACTTGGGTGGCGGCAGCCTTGTATTTTCGCTGTTGTGTCTGTTGCCAGCTTTTCGCCCCCTTGCCTCTCGCGTGCTCGCCTGCCGATTCTCCCTGCATCTCTACCTTCTTCTCTTTCATTTGCAAGGATTTTTTCTCCTGTTTCAGTCTCAGCTCCTGGATCAGTTGCCTGCCCATTGAGGAACAGGGAGTGTCAGTAGGTTAGGGATGGGCTTGGAATGAGGGCATTCTGCTGGAGAGGTGGACAAGACTGGGCAAAGAGCAGAGAACTCCCCGTTGCCTCCCCCAGCATGTCCAGTCTGCACACATGATTGAAGGTCACAGAACAGGAGGTGGAGGAGAGGCATCTCTTAAACCACATCATTCCCGGTCTTAGGAATAGTATCCAAGGAGAAATACGCAGGAAGGGGACTCCACCACACTCCACCACAACCCTATCTTGCTCCCCACCTCCCAGCGGGACAGATCCCATACATGACAGGTGCTGAAAAGAGGGTCTGGACAGGCCAAAGTCAGGGGATCCCACAATGGACCACTTCATATCCTGGGCCTCTGACCAATAATGTAGTAGAAATAACATAGTCCCATGAATCAGGAGACAAACTGTAGTCTCTTTTCTGTCATTACTCTATATGATGTCTTCTCTGCTCCGTCCTCCCCTTCCATAAAATGAGGTGGTGGGTGGGGACTGGACTGGATGGGATGAGCCCCTCCCAGCTCTCAGATTATATACCTGCAGGAATCCAGGAGGCAGCTCTGAGGGGCTGGGCATTCTGGAGAGGGGTGAGTGGAGGCGGGGGGGGGGGGGGGCCTGTCTCAGGGATGAGTTTCTAGAAACAGCCACATAGCTACTTAACAACACTGGTTCTTGTGACACTAAAGCAAATGTTTCCCTGTCAAGTTCAAGGTTAGAGGCTGAAGCTCACAAACCCTCCTCACCGACCTAGGCCAATCACCCAGCAGGTCAAGCACAATCCTCCCAACACCCCACCCACCCCGAAGGTGCTTTCCTACCGGGCATACAGCTCCCGGGCCCTGGAGGTGGCAGTATTCTGGAAGAGGGAGTTGTTGTCCTGGAAAAACTTCTCATACTTCTCCGAATTCAGACTGGGATAAATCAGGTGGAACCTTCCACAGTTTTCCTTCTCATACTTCTCAGTTTTCTCTCGACGCAAGGCCTGGAAACCCTTGAGTTCCTCGATCCTGTTGGCAAGCAGAACACAGGGGCTGCGTTGGGACACGGCTCGATGCTTGGAAGACCTGTGACCAAGCTGGATATCATCTAGGGCCAGGCAGAAGCCTTGCACACACCAGTGGTCAATCGGTATTTCCTAAATGTTTCAGAGAGGATTCTAGCCATCCTGTCATATGTGCTAAAAGCTGTTTAGAACAGTCTTCTCTGGCCCTGGCTGGTTTGGCTCAGTGGATAGAGCTAGGCTTGTAGCCTGAAGGGTCCCCGGTTCGATTCCGGGCAAGGGCACATGCCTGGGTTGTGGGCTCGATCCCCAGTAGGGGATGTGCAGGAGGCAGCTGATCAATGACTCTCTCTCATCATTTATGTTTCTATCTCTCCCTTCCTCTCTGAAATCAATACAAATTTTTTTTTTTTTTTTAAAGAACAGTCTTCTCTGACAGTTCGTCAGATTCTCTCCTGTTGCAGGTCAAACCCATTTCTCTCTTGGCTTAGTTCTGACCAGGCAGACCATGGCCACCTTCCCAATCACAGCCCCTCCTACCCTGTCACTCTCTGGAGAACGACAGCTTGTGTTTGCTAAATTTGAGGGCTTCCTGGATGAGCTTTTATGTGCTCTGATGATCTCACTCTTCCTCACAGCCCCCTGGGGAGGTGGAGGTCAGAGAGGGAGGAATGATAAGCCCTTTTTACAGCAGGAAAACCAAGAGCCACTGAGCTATCCAGGGCCAGGTTGTGACAAGGAGGAGAGCGCCATAGCGGCTCCTTAACGGACACTGCCTCCTCCTTAAGCAGTTTAGAGAAAGCCAGCTCAGTGGAGGGCGTCCTGGAGCCCCAGGCCACACACCCCTGGGGCTCTGGGCCCAGCCCTGCCGCTTACCAGCGAGGTGACCTAGTACAAGTCAGTTCCCCCTTCCAGGGTCTTTGTCTCCTTAGCTCCCAAACAGGACCATACTACACCCCACTGCCTACCACCCTCCTTACAGAGAAGACAGTACACATGAAAATGCCTTCCAAACACAGATGCTATTGCCTCGGTTCCACAAGTTTCATCTCTTTTTTTTAAAAAAAAGATATATTTTATTGATTTTTTTCACAGAGAGGAAGGGAGAGGGATAGAGAGTTAGAAACATCGATGAGAGAGAAACATCGATCAGCCACCTCCTGCACACCTCCTATTGGGAATGTGCCCGTAACCAAGGTACATGCCCTTGACCGGAATCGAACCTGGGACCCTTCAGTCCGCAGGCCAATGCTCTATCCACTGAGCCAAACCGGTTAGGGCCAGAAGTTTCATCGTGAAGGGCGGGGCTAGCCCCACCCATGAGAGCAGGGGCCACAGCGGGTCTGAAAACCAACACAGGCATCTCCTTGCCCCGGCTCAGAGTCTTCTGACATAGACTCACGATGCAGAAGGAGGCCTCTGTAAGGCACGTGCTTCCCAGCAGGGAGCAGGGACACGTTAGCTCCTGCCAACACAGTAACACAGGGTAGGACAGGCAAATCTTTCTTTTGGGTTAAAAAAAAAAAAAGGAATGGTTTTACTTTTCGTATTGGTAATCCCTAAATCTTCATATCATATTAATAAGCTTATCTCCATTATGTATCATTATACCTATAACTTAAATCTCCTAAAATAGAGACAAAGGAATAGTCACAGTGAAAATATTCAAACTGCCACATTCCACAAATATAAACTAATTTTCCAAGTAGGATAATCATGTGTGAGAGCTGACTCCCCTCCCCACCAACTCCAGGCAAAATTCTTAATAGTCTCAAACACACATGATAATGCCAAGCATTGTGGTAAGTAAGCCTTTTATACACATGATCTCATTTCATTCCCCCCAACAACTTTATGTATCATTCGCTCCATTTCACAGAAAGAACACTGAGGCGCAGAGAAGTGACATAAAGGCCACGTAACGAGCAGGCTATTGTATCATAACTTGGATCGGGACAGACCAATCATAAAAATGGGGTCCCTGGGGGGGGGGTGCTACTGTACTTGGCCTCCCGAGAACGACATTGCTGCAGGAACCGGCCCCGTTGCTTCTCCTCCTCCAAGACTTTCTTTTTGTCACAGCTCCCCAGGTTGATCAGGACCAAGGTGTCATACAGCAGGCTGTCCTTCACCTCCTTATCCAAGCAGGAGTCGGTGGAGAAGCTCGGAGAGTGGTTGACCTGTGAGGGCAAGACGGCAGCTGGAAGCTGGGCTGTCCAGAGCGAAAGCAGAGAGTGAGGCCAACAAACCTCCTCCAGGGAGCTAGCTAAGCCCACCTTGGGGCCCTGGCTACCAAGATGATGGAAGGGAGAAAGAAAGAAGGTCTGGGCTGAAGCCACAGTGAGGAACGGAGGAAGTGGAACCCCTCTAGTTTAACTAGCTTTTATTTTATTTCTTCATATATACATATATATATATTTTAAATTATTATTATTTCAGAGAGAGGAACGGAGAGGGAGAAAGAGATAGAAACATCAACGATAAGAGAGAATAATCATTGATCGGCTGCCTCCTGCATGCCCCCTACTGGGGATCGGGCCCACAACCTGGGCATGTGCCCTTGACCCGAATCAAATCCGGACCCTTCAGTCCCCAGGCTGACGCTCTATCCACTAAGCCAATCCAGCTAGGGCTAACTAGCTGTTATTTTAGTTCTTGTTTCTTGGGAGGTATCAGGGAGTACCCCGTCTTTGGTTTCCCCTCCATCTGGTGTGCGGTGTCCTCTCACGTGCCTGGAGCAGATGGAAGGAGGGGCGGTCCAAAGGACCAGGCGGGTAGGTAAGGAGTAGAAAGAAATGATGCATTTGAGATCCTGACCGGGCTTGCGGGGGAGACAGGTGGGAGAAGGGAGAAGACACATTCCTGTTCACAGAAAAGTCCATACTATTCAGAGGCACTCTGTGACATTGGAAGAGTTCTAGCAGTTTCTGCAGGCTTGCTCCTGGTAGCTAATTCTGCTCTTGAGGTAAGAGCTCCAAACAGCCATATTCTCCTTCCCACCCACACCTGGGAACAAGGACTGGGAGTGGAGGAAAGGCAAGGCCTCAGGAATCTGATCTATAATTCTGCGTTTCTCACCCCAAAGGCTGACTCTTGTCATTGGCAGCTGGCACTAGCACCTCTGACTTGCACCCTCACCCCACACCCCTCCACCCAGTGTGCATACTGAATAACTAACCGCTTGGGACGGCTGCCGAGCACAAGTACAATCTGGAAAAGAGACAGCCACCCAGAAGCTTCTCTTCCTCCTCCTCCCATCACCCCAGGGTCTAGGGGAGGCAGGAAAATCACTGAGTGGCTCCACACCCATTCCTGTGGCCACAGACACCAGGCCATTCTCTGTTAGTGCTTGGAACTGAGTGGTCCAGGCCGCTGAGAGCCAGGCCTGCAGCTCCCCTCTGATCTTCAACATCACCAACCCAGCTTTGATGAAGAGCACCTCCTTTCTGGGAAACGAAAGGACTCTGTTACAAAAGGTAGAGCTGTCACTCTGTGTCTGAGATCCGTTTCCAAGTCTGGGTGGACCTCAAAGAGGCACAAGGAATTCTCCAATTCCTGGCCGTCTAACCCCCTCTGGTGGCCACTTCTCAGCTAAGGGAGGAGCCCCAGGCAGCAAGCACCATGGGAGGAACTGGCGCAATTAAGTTGATTAAACAGATCTAGCTGAGCTGGAAAGGCAGAGAGATGAGCCTGAAGCTGGCTGATCCCCAAAACAGGGGCCAGTTTTCACCCCTCGCCCCAACCTTCCTACCTCCAGCAACCAGGGCTTGAGTTTGCGGTCCAACAAAATGTCAAAGCCCAGGATTTCAAAGCAGGCGCTGTTGAGTGTGTGGTTGGGGAAGCAGGTGTGGTAGTTGTGCTTGATGATGGGGTAGGCGGAGATGATCGTCTTGATGATGACGTCCTCGATATCTCTCCATATCTGCTCCACGTTGTAGCCATGGCTCTCCATGTACTTGTTGAAGGTGGAGAGCTTCCTGGAGGGGAACCACAGGCCATGAGGCTGGGCAGCCCACCTCTGGTCATCTAAGGCCATGGCATGCTGAGAACCAGAAACTTCTGAAGAAAATAAGGTGCCAGAGCCAATAGGGATGGACACCCAAGAGCTAGGGTGGCACCAGGACTTTGACAGCTCAAGTAGGGTCAGGTGGGAGCCACAGGGCCACACTCCTCAAGCCGCCACAGCCCTGGAGTGGGCACAGATATAATGACATGTAAGGCCTGCCTGGGCACTGTCACTGTGACCCAGAACCCACCCATGGGCTTGGACAGGGACTCCGTACCCTGGGTGGAAAGCTTTTAATGGATAAATTAAAAAATAAAAAAACCAATACCCTACCTCATGCTTTTGTTTTGGTGGTTATTTCTTCGGTGTTCCTGAGAAGTACTTAGGGAGCCTTTTAAGAACACAACTGCCACCCTGGTGGGTAGCTCAGTTGGTTAGAGCATCGTCCCAATATGCCAAGGTTGTGAATTCCAACCCCAGTCAGGGCACACACAAGAGTCAACCAGTGAATGTATGGATGGGTGGAAAAATGGGTCCATGTTTCTCTCTCTCAGATCAATAGATAGACTTACACACACACACACACACACACACACACACACACACACACACACTGCTGCCTGAGTTCTACCTCAATCATCTGAGGGGGTTCTGGGGACACGAAAGATACAGAAATTTTGTGTCAGGACTGCCCACTTGGAAAAGGCAGCCCCAGGGCATTTCCACAGATAAGAGTTACCAACTGCCCCAGGAAGTCCCACATCCCAGGAAACCCCTCACTCAGGCCAACCGAGTTGGCTGGTCACCCTATCACAGAGGTCAGAGGATGTGTACAGGTTTTTGAGGAAACATCTGAGGGGTTGCTCCAGTCAGCTCCCCACAGGGCAGGTCAGAGGGAGCTTCCATGACAAATCAGCACAGCCTCTTCAGGATGCTGCAGGCACATCACAAGGAATGTATATTGTCATTCTAACGCCCAGGGGTTAGCCAGTTCCATTTCACACACCAGCTATGTGCCAGGCTCCCTGAGAGATGAAGAGGACCTGGTCTCTGCCTCAGAGGCTTTCTGAAAAAGGGAGGTCACCCCCACCCAGCCCGACACATCCCCTGCAAGCAGACTCCGCCTAGTGAGTCCCCATTTGCTCTTTGGAACTCTGCCATGGAGGGCACCATGATTTCCCCTGCACCGAGCCTCTCTGATGCTCTGAAGCCAAACAGGTTGCCTGTTCATCAGTCCTTTGAATCTGGTGCAGGAGAAGGAGCATGTGCCTCGGAGTCTGCAGACCGACCTTCTTGTCCTGCTGTGGCATTCAAAACTGTGTGACCTTAGGCAACTGAACCTCTCAGAGACTTGGTTTCCTCATCTGTAAGATGAGATGGCACCTAACTCACAGTTCCGCATCTACAAAGGGTAGTTTATAATGACTCTGCCATGCTGTTGTAAAAATTTAGTGGGGGCGGGGTGGAGAAATGCAGCCTGGATGGTGTGGCTCAGTGATTGAGTGTCAACCTATGAACCAGGTCATTCATGGTTCGATTCCAGGTCAGGGCACATGCCCGGGTTGCGGGCTCAATCCCCAGTATGGAGCCTGCAGGAGGCAGCCAATCAATGATTCTTTCTCATCATTGATGTTTCTATCTCCCTTTCTCTCTCCCTCCCTCTCTGAAATAAAAAAAAAATGTATTTTTTAATGCACCCAAAGCACCCAGCTCAGGCCCAAACACACGGGAGACCTCCATAAACACTTCCTTTTTCTTTCTCCTTTGTCTGGTCATGTTCACATTCTTCAGTCCCCCTTTTTCTTAAAACTCAAATGAGACAGGATTAGACGATAGCAGGCATCTAAAAGCTGCTTAGGAAGATACTCAGGCCTTCCTCTCATGTTTCCCCTTCTGGAGAATCTTAAAGCCAGCTAGCCACAGGTCAGGCCACACCAGGCTTCGCGACACACCATTTGAGAATCTCAGCTGGAGCAACACACCAGGGAACCACAGCTTAGGAACCACTGGCACGGCCGTTCCCGCAGCAGACCAGAATCAATAAATATCTGTTGGCTTGGAAATGTCAGCAGGGCCAACTGTAACAAGAGTATGTTTTGGTGTGTGTGTGTGTACCCTGCTGGGGAAACAGTTCATGTTTATCTCTCCTCCTCCCACCCTCCTAGGGTTTACGATGTGGCCTTCTTTTAATGATTAACAGCCAGAGGGCAGAGACTAAGGAGTCTGTTCTGGGTTTAGAGGCCAGGAAATATTTTCTGAGAGCATGTGACCCAAGATGGAAGCACTGATGCCGGCTGACAGGGTTTGGGTCGAATCGCAGAGCGCCGCTCTGAGACTGGCCGGGAAAGCAGAGATGTGAGGCCACTTGCTTACCTCTTGCTGCCAGAGTGCGAATCTTGAATGAAATTGGAACTGTGCTTATTGATGGAGTAATTAGTCAGGTGCATGCAGATATCATCCTGGGGGAAGAGACGCAAGTCTATGGAGTCAGAGGAAGGGCAGGCCTCCCGCTTCCTCCTAAGGCCCCTGGGGCTTAAAGAAGAAAGGGGGCCCAGCCTGGTGTGGCTCAGCGGTTGAGCGTCAACCCAGGAACCAAGAGGTCACCAGTTCGACTCTGGGTCAGGGGACATGCCCGGGTTGCGGGTTCAATCCCCAATGGGGGGCGTGTAGGAGGCAGCCAATCAATGATTCTCTCTCATGATTGATGCTTCTATCTCTCTCTCCCTCTCCCTTCCTCTCTGAAATCAACAAAAATATATTTTTTAAAAAGGCGGGGGAGGAGACTTAGGTCTTACTTAAACTGGCAGCACAGAGGAAGAAAGAAGGGATATCCCACAGCCTGGAGTATGAGAAACTCCAATTCCTCCTGAGATTGGGTGGAGCCCTGCCTGAGGGACACTCCAGGGGTGTGGAACTGTGGCACTGGCTTTGCAGT
The DNA here is from genome assembly GCF_963455305.1 of Plecotus auritus. Taxonomy (NCBI): domain Eukaryota; kingdom Metazoa; phylum Chordata; class Mammalia; order Chiroptera; family Vespertilionidae; genus Plecotus; species Plecotus auritus. The sequence continues at coordinate 11,489,482 of NC_137774.1, forward strand.
CAAGCAGACCTGGCCTTGAGTCCCAGTCTGATCTCTTCCTAGTTCTGTGACCTTGGACAAGGCTTCACTCTCTCTGGGTTTTTATTTCCTCTCTGTAAAAGGGAGGTGATAATCCCTATTACTGAGGGCTCCTGGGAGGGCTCAAGGAAAGAATATATGCAACCCAGCAAGTGCTAAGTGTTCGGCCAAGGCAGCCAAATCCACAATGTTAGTGAATGTGTTAGTGGATTTAACTAGGATTTTTTTTTTTTTTTTTTTTTTTTTTTATCACACTATGGGAGGGAGGTAAGGCAGCATGTCCCCTGAGCTCACCAGGTTGTCCGTGCAAGGGTGGGAGTAAGAGGTCGTGGCGAAGCGGGCCAGTCCTTCCTTATACGTAAAAATCCTGAGAGGGTCACAGGATGTAATCAGCACATAAATCCGTAGGTCAAACTTGAACCCATCAATGATAAAGGGCTGGAGGAGAGAACAGAAGTTACACCAGCATCGGAGAGATTCAGACTTGAAAGTCATTAGCGCCCCGTCTAGTTTTCTTGGCGTCAGCTCCAACACTGCCTCTTGCTACAGAGTGCAGACTTGGCCAGGGCTGGGGACAGGGAAAAAGGGGTTTGGGCTCAGTGACTAGCCACATGATCTTGTACAAGTCACTAAACCACACGGTGCCTGTCTCTTATGCTATCAAATGTCATGAGTAACCACCTCCAAAGGAACTCTTGCCAACTAAACAAAATAGCATTAAAAAGTCCTGTGATGCCGAAACCGGTTTGGCTCAGTGGATAGAGCATCGGCCTGCGGACTGAAGGGTCCCGGGTTCAATTCCGGTCAAGGGCATGTACCTTGGTTGCGGGCACATCCTCAGTGGGAGGTGTGCAGGAGGCAGCTGATCGATGTTTCTCTCTCATCGATGTTTCTAGCTCTCTATCCCTCTCCCTTCCTCTCTGTGACATATCAATAAAATATATATTTTTTTAAAAAAAAAGTCCTGTGATGCCCTGGCCAGGTGGCTCAGTTGGTTGAACATCATCCCATACACCAAAAGGTTGCAGGTTCAATCCCTGGTTAGGGCACATACCTAGGTTGTGGGTTCAATCCCTAGTCGGGGCATGAGTAGGAGGCAACTGATCGCTGTTTCTCACCTCCCTCTCTCTCTCTCTCTCCCCCTCTCTCTCAATGTCTCTTCCTCTCTCTCTAAAAATCAATAGAAACATATCCTCGGGCGAGGATTAAAAAAATAAAAACATCCTGTGATGAAGAACATGCTGTCACTGTCCAGGGCTATGTTATTGCTGCAGTTCTGTAAGAGTTCTCCCTGCAGTGCTGACCTGCAATGCTGGCCGGTGCCTCCCCCTCCATGCACACTTCTGCAGGACTCCCTTCCTGCAGTGGCTATACCGCTGTGACCTCTGACCTCCAGTCATGGAGTAAAGCTGGTTACCACTATCTATCCAGGACTCCTCTCCTCTCCTCAATGAGCTGGGGCCTCCACAGACCAAAGGTGCTCTCCTAGCTGTCGTCTGTTAGAGGCAAAGGACCAGCCTGGTAGAGCCAGACCAACGGACAGGGTGCAAGGGTGAGGGACACTCTGGCCCCGGCACATGTCACATCCCCGGTCAGAAGGCTGGAGCTGACAAAGTCCAAGGCAGAAGGCAGGACTCAGCTTCACCCTCACCTCTGCCCTCCATTCCCCCATTTCTCCTTCGGTCCAGTGGAGCTACAGCCTGAGGTTGCTGTGGAGATAAATAAACAATCACAATGAAGAAGTACCTTTGAAATATAGAGCTGACAGATCATATCCTCCCCAGGTTTGATTTCTTTCACCGTCCGGGTGACGAATATACCTCTCCCTTGGCAGCCCGAATCCGGCTTACAAATGTATGTCTTATTTTTTCTTGACCTGCTGTAGTTCTGCAAGTCTCCCCAGCTACCAGACAGGGAGGGAATGAGATACACTTTTAGCTGGGGAGCAGTAAAAAGGAAGGCTAACTCTTTCTTAAACAAACAAACAAACAAACCAAACGATCTAATGTGACAAACACCTTGGGGCTAACAGACAGATGCCCAGAGGCCTGGTAATAGGAGAGCCAGTAAAGCACCCACAGTGGGGAGAAGATGGGCTCTGGAGGGAGTTCAGGCCTGGATTTAAACCCAGGCAAAACCACTTACCAGTGTAACCCTATGCAAGGACTTGGCCTCTGAAAACCTCAATTCCATCATCTACATAATGAGGAATGATGACACCCATCTTGTACATGACATAATGCAGGCAGGGTGCTGATATATACTGCACACCCCATAAAGTTAGCCGTGACCAAGGAGTTTGACTTTCTGGTTTGCAGATTGGAGATTTGGAGATCTGAATCCGGCTCAAGCCCCGTGACGTGGCCTTGGGTCAATCAGCCTCTTGCCCTGCTCTGGGCTCAGCTCTACCTCTGTAGTATCTCCACTCCAGCCAGAGTGTGAGAGTAAATACCATCTTTGAACATACTTTGAAGAAAGTATATTCAGCCTGGCCAGCGTGGCTTGGTGTTTGAGCATTGACCTATGAACCAGGAGGTCACAGTTCAATTCCCATTCGGGGCACATGCCCGGGTTTCGGGCTTGATCCCCAGAGTGGGGCATGCAGGAAGCAGCCGATCAATGAGTCTCTCTCATCACTGATGTTTCTATCTCCCTCTCTCCCTCTCCCTTCCTTTCTGAAATAAAAAAATATATATATAAAGTATAGCCCTAACCGGTTTGGCTCAGTGGATGGAGCGTCGGCCTGAGGACTAAGGAGTCCCAGATTTGATTCCAGTCAAGGGCATGTACCTCGGTTGCAGGCATATCCCCAGTAGGGGGTGTTCAGGAGGCAGCTGATCAATGTTTCTCTCTCATCGATGTTTCTAGCTCTCTATCCCTCTCCCTTCCTCTCTGTAAAAAATCAACAAAATATATTTTTTAAAAAGAAAGTATATTCAGAAGAGAGAAAGAAACTTAATGGACTATAAATCTCAGTCTTCCTATATTTCTTGTTTTGCACTTTAACTCAAAGGAGCCTTGTGACGAGTGGAGAAGTCACTTAACTCAATGGTCCTCGGTGGCTCTGAAATCCGGAGATGCCTGTTGACCTGATGGCAAACACATTTCCTTCTAAGTTGCTACTAAGCCCTGAAAGTCATTCCAGACAAGTGAGGAAAGTCTGGGAACCCTGACCGCACCTCTATCCCTTCTCTTCCTGAACAGGAGAGAGAGCTGGGAGATCCTGCGGGAAATGGAATTGGGGTGCGGAGTGGAGAAGGGAGCTCAGGCAGGCACTCACTCAGCAGGAAGACACCAGGTCCGAGGGAAAAAGTGGAAATCTTTAGGGAACAACTTTGACATGCGACTCATATTCCTGGCCAGCAAGTCCTTGCGGCAGATTTCACTCATCCCTGGGAAGTGATTGATTTTCTGCAAAGGAAGCCGGAATTCATGAACAATGGGGGACACGGGAGTACCCATGGGATACCCATGGGGGACAGTGAGGACCCCACTTATGCTGAGGACCAGCTCTGACCCAGATACCTGGTAACTTTTCATCTCCATCACCCGCTCCAGCGACACTGAGAAGTCAGTCCAGTAGAGAGTCCAGTCATCGTTTTCCCCTCCCTCTCGAAGGCCATACTGTTGGGCGGCCCTACGCACTGCCGTGGGGTGGAAGAAAGAAAGGCCTATTAGCCCGGGGGGTGAGGGAGCAGCATAAAGTGGGGAAGTGACATTCCCAGGTGCTCCCAGACTGAGCACCAAAGTGAGACATCTCGGCTCCCTGGGACTGAAGCCATCTTGCCCTGCCTAGAGACATCATCGCCAAGAAAGGAACACAAAGAGTTGAAAACTATTTAAAAAAATACAGCCTATGCCCCATAATCCCCATAGAAGGTTATTTGGGATGAATGTTTTAACCACCCTGGCTTCCCCTGACCAGGAAGTGGGCGTCTGGCTTTCCCCTAAACATGAAGCACTGTATGTTCAGGGAATATAAACCAAAATCCTTAACATCAGCCAGAGCCCAGCTTAATTAGTAAAGTCAATTAACAGAAAAAAAATTACACAGTGTATTTCAAATCCACACACACGCTCTCACATCCTTCTCCCCCTGTCCGTTAGCATTGATACCTGGGAGCTGATTCCCACCCCAACACAAATGCCTTCAAGGGCCTGGAAAGGAAGAAGTGCCTGCAGTGACCAGGAGAGTCAGGGCCGGCCCAGAGCAGCCAAATGTGAAATTAAAATAACGATAACACTCCGCTCCGTAGACCAAAGTAGGTCTACAGGTCATCTCCAGCTCAGGGACTGCCAGTTTGGAAGCTGTGCTCTAAAAAAGAGCCACTGATTGTAGCAACAGCTGCCTTCCCTACAATCGGATCCCCTCATAACACAGCATTGCGGTCAAACCCGTATTTTCTTGGAATGAGCTCCCCAACTTCCTCAAATAGTTCAATGAGCCGAGAGAAGCAAAGAACAGGATTGGGAGACACCCCTTTTCTTCCTCAAAAATACGTAAGAGTGACCCTTCCCAACCCTGTGGGGGAATCCAGTGGGTCCCCATCGTGGATTCCTTGAATGCAGATGCTCACCGCTCTCATATCGGCAGCTGGATAGATTGATCACCAATCATCTGGAAAAGAGAAAAAGAAAAGCAGCAAGACAGAGACAGACACACTTGCCAGAACAAGAGACTGCGCACAGGAACATCCCGTCCCAGGTGGGGCTGCAGGAAAACTAGCCCGCCACACACAATTTTAAAAAAATAAAAGGCAGCCTGAACGCAAACACAACAAAGATGAGGGCCAGGTGTGGGTTTAGATCACATGCACCATTGTTTCATTCTAGAAAACATCATCAAAGTGGCTTCTTTTTATATGAACCGAAAGCGGTGTGATTTTGGCAGTCTCATCAGATGGTGTCTCCTTTCCCCATGCATTAGCAGCCAAGGCCCCCTTTCTCCCAGGCCCCTCCTGCTCTTACCAACATGGATCCCCATTTCCCATCTTTCAATCCTAACCTCTTTTTCTTCCTCTTCTTCTTGACTTGCTGCTGGACATTCTGAAGCCCCTTTTGTGTCCCAATGTTCTCTCCCACCAAAGCCAGGGTGACGATTTCTTTCAGATCTGCCATGGAACTCTCCTCCCTCTCTTCTCTCTCTGTCCCTTTCTTGCCTTCCAAAGGCTGACGCTGGAGCATCTCCCTGGACTAGGAGGAGACTCTGGGGAAATACAGGCCCCCCCACCTGGAAAGAAGGCAGAGAAAGCGGCAATTACTTGGGTCCACCTGCAGGGGGACCCCCTCTCTTGCTCATGGGGGTGGTCCACCAGGGCTCTGGGCCCAAGCAACAGGTTGCAGTTTATAAAAGGCCACCACACCTCTACCGTCGGTGCCAGGCTCCAGGAGGGAGCTGATTCCACCTTTTGCCCCTGACTATGACCTGAGGGACTCACTCAGCCAATCCTGGCTTTGGTTTCTCCCTCCTGGGATGTTCAGGAGCAGGCTGAGGTGCTATGCAGGGCACCACCTGGTAAACAATCTTATTATTAAAGTGAGTGAGTGTCTGGAGACAGCCTCAGAACCAAGCCCTAAGCCTTCCCAGCTGAGGGAGTCAGTCCCAGCGGGTGCAGAGGAGGTGCTCTGCGGAGGCCTGTTCACGTGTGGGCTCTGCACGAAACCCCTTGCAGGCAACCTGCTGGCCTGAGAGCGAAAGCAACCGGTGCTCACAGAGTGCAGGACTGACTTGCAGCTGCTTGGACAAGAGTCAAGCCCGGGGCCCAAAGCAGAGCTTCAGAGACCCCAACTACAGAGAGGCTGTCGTGTCTCCCCCACCATCCCATTCCAAGTGAAAACAAGACCAATCGTAAAATACTCGCGAGGAAGTCCAGCAAAGTTCTCATCCCTCCACCCCCATGATGACTTCTTTGATGTTTGCTTGAATTTCAAATATCGAGTCTTTTTTTTTTTTTTTAATGGTTTTTAATACCCCTGCTTCACTAATCCTTAAGAAGGTGCTTAGTATGCCTCTGAGTGACCCAGAACTGCCCAGGCCTAACTAACTGATTTATATCCTGTTCACATCTTTTTTTTTTTTTTATTAATTTTTTACAGAGAGGAAGAGAGAGGAGAGGGACAGAGAGCTAGAAACATCAATGAGAGAGAAACATCGATCAGCTGCCTCCTGCACACCCCCTACTGGGGATGTGCCCGCAACCAAGGTACGTGCCCTTGACCGGAATCGAACCTGGGACCCTTCAGTCCGCAGGCCGACGCTCTATCCACTGAGCCAAACCGGTTTCGGCTATCCTGTTCACATCTAAGACTTCTATGATCACCAAGCCTATTTCTGGTGTTCTCCTGCCTCTCCTCACCTCCAAACCTGGCCAACCGCCTGCCACCCAGTCTTCCCCTTTAATGCCTGTAGTCCTCTTGCTACGACTACCTGTTCTTCCCTCGGCTACTCTCCGACTTCTTGTAAAGATAGTAATAATATCTTTATTCTAATTTATTATTACTATTCTTGAAATACTATAACATTAAAGAAAGTTTAGGAGAGGGTAGGGTGAGAAATCACCTTTACTCTTCTACCCTAACATGGCAACATTGGCCCTTTTGTATATTCTTTTTTCATTCTTAATTTTTTTCAATTTTTTTATTGATTTCAGAGAGAGGAAGAGATGGAGAGAGAGAGATAGAAACATCAATGATGAGAATCACTGATGGGCTGCCTCCTGCATGCCTCCTGGGGATGGAGCCCACAACCCGGGCATGTGCCCTGACTGGGAATCGAACCAGTGACCTCCTGGTTCAAAGGTCTAGGGCTCAACCATTGAGCCACACCAGCAGGGCTATTCTTAATTTTAAGCATAATTATTCTTACATAACTGTAACCATAACATGTAAAGAATTTTGTATCTGCTTTTTGACCACTTTATATCATATCAACATCCTTTCAGTTACGGCCAACTTTACACATTTCTAGTTTTTAATGGTTGTGTAATAATAACCCATTGAAGGAATGTGTCTGAATTTAACCAACCATTGCCCTATTATTAACAATGTAAGTTGCTTCCAACTTTATTATTCTATAACTAGCTCTAAAATGTATACTTTCATGTACAGAAATCCTTTTACTTCTTTGGGATTATTTTCTTACAATACATATCCAGAATCAGGAGTACTAGGTTAATGAATATGAAAATTCTGTAGCTTACGTATGTTATGTATTTATTTCTTTATATCACCATGTCGTTTCCCAGAGGGATTCCAACCCTTTGGACTACAACCAGCAAAATGCAATTACAGCAGGCTCACCAGTCACACAACCTCTTGGGAATCACCTCTCCTCTGTACCCAGACTTGCTAATTCGAGACAATTTTATGCCTTACAGCCATGTTATTACCATTACTACACCCTTCCTCCTCGCTCTGCCCCTTTCCCAAACCAAAATTGGGGGGAGGGGCTCTAAACCTATAAATAATCTATATATATAAAAGGCTAATATGCTAAGTGCCCAACCATCCAACCAGTCACTATGGCATGCACTGACAACCAGGGAGCAGACGCTCAACGCAGGAGCTGCCAAGCTGCAGTGACTTGGCAGTGGTGGTTCTCGGGTGATGCACCCCAAAACCAGAGAGGAGGGAGCCCAATTCCTCGTGAGGCCGCACGATTCCACTTTCGGCCGTGGGTTATGTTGTTGCTGGGGCACTGTCAGCCCTGAATCTGGTTTATTGCACACCTGCATTTGCGTTCCACACCCTGTACGACAGCAACTTTGCAGAGTGCCCTCTCCCACTCCGGGACCCCTCGGGGGTTGTTGGAGAGCCATTTTCGGCCAATCCCCGCAGGCCAGGCCAAGGGACCCCACCTGCTGAGGGACACCGCTCACTCGGCAATCGGGGAAGTTGGCTCCAGGGTGTGTCTGGCCCATCTCACCCCGCAGGCTACCTTCTAATTAATTTCCTTTCAATGTGCACTGCGTCGCTAGTTTAGTAATAAACCCGTATGTGGACTTTTCAAAACACGTCCCATACTCCATCTCCCTGAATGCTCACAGCCACCCCCAAAAGGGAGGCAGAATCATGAAGCTGGCCAAGGATGGGCTGTCACTTACACCCAGGTCCCTTTACGGTGACACCTGCGCAGGGGGAGAAAGGGCTGTGCTCAGTACAACCAAGTGATGAAACCTGGGCCCTGAGAGTCAGTTGTTCCCAGTGAACAGGCACATTCTTGGCAAAGTTCAAGAAGGCTAAAGTACACGAAATCTTGACCTTAGGCTGCTCCCTTCCCTCCAGGTAAACAGCCGGCTCCACTCCCTTGCCCTCCACAACGGCTCCGGTTTACCAAGCCCTGGAGGAGTGGCCCCGTTTACCTAAAGGTTAATGTTAACTTGAGGAGCGAAAACTGACCCTGAATTTGGCCTCCAGTTGTGGGTTGTCTTTGCTCTTTTTCATATCCTTGTCCAAGTAGCAAGAACAAATCATGACTGCTTATATTTGTCTGCCCCCAAGAGAACAACAACATCAACAAAGGTCAAATTGTTTACTCTTACAAGGGAGCGCCTCAGGCACATATAGCAAGAAACTTGGCTCATGTACTTTTTTTTTTTTTCAGAGAGGAAGAGAGAGATAGGAACATCAATGATGAGAATCATTGCTCGGCTGCCTCCTGCACACCCCCTACTGGGGATCGAGCCCGCAACCCAGGCACGTGCCCTTGACTGGAATCGAACCCGGGACCCTTCAGTCTTCAGGGCTACGTTCTATCCACTGAGCCAAACCAACTAGGGCTAGGCCCATGTACTTTTAAAGGAACTGGTTCGCTACGGCATTCTTGCCTACCTTCCCCTGAGCCACTTCGATGGCACTTGAGACAGGTGTTAAGGCAAACAACTGTCATTGTCATATGTGGCTATTTTTGCTGTCTTCGGTCCCCTGGCTTTCTCTCCCCCCAGTCTCGCCTTCCTGCTTCATCCCAGAGGCTAGATCCTGCCAGCTTCTCTCCACGGTCTCCCAAAAGAGAGTATCTTGCTCAAAGGTTGCTACTGGGGCTTGCATCATGAATCTAGCCTGCAGGAACATTTACTCAGCCCACAATAGTGTGTGATGGTTGTTATAGTTGTTAAATAGTAGTTACCAGTTCTAGAAAATATAGATTTTTTTTCATAAAACACCCCGATTCCCATTTCTTTCAGAAAATAGGTCCCCGTTGCTTCATGCCAGCAATTAACCAGAGCAGAGGAATGGCTTCCTTTTTAGACATTTTCCGTGTCTGCCCCAGTCCCTACCATTCCCTATTGTCTCTCTGATACAGGAGCCAATGATGGTTGCCCTTGTGCTATTGTTTTCCTTAGAGTAGCATTAAGAGAGAAAAAAAAAAAACATGTTAGTATGTCCAGGTCACTTTTCTCATTTAGGCTACATGCCTGGCCCCATAGACATCTGGATGTATCTGACCTCCAAGCAGCAAGGACTTAGAACAAAAGCTGCTTCCTCCAAGGCTGGACCAAAAACATTTTAACGCCCTCATTTTCAGAACAGGAATTAGATATAACCCTGGCTGAAGCTAGAACCTCTTAGTCTACTCAGATGTGGGCCTTACTAGTCTCTACCAGATTTTCCTTCCCAGTCTCAGCAACTACTTCCTCCCTGCTAACCTGGGCATTCCCACCTTCTCTCCTGCCTTCTGATGAAGTCATATCATAGATATTAGTTTCCATCTATTGCAGACGAGAAGACTAAGGCAAGGAGAGAGCAAGGTAAGAGGCAGAGCTGGGATTAGAAGTCAGGCTGTCTGACTCCACAGGCTGTTTTGCCTCCACACTCCACCCACTGCCTTTCCCTCTCTGCTGATCACCCGTATGTGGTACAATAATAAAGTGAAGCAACTGATCTCCTGGCTCCCACAAGGAGTCTTGGTGACTTTTGTCCCTTAAGAATCAGTTGGGCCCTGGCCGGTTTGGCTCAGTGGACAGAGCGTTGGCCTGCGGACTCAGGGGTCCCGGGTTCGATTCCGGTCAAGGGCATGTACCTTGGTTGCGGGCACATCCCTGGTGGGGGGTGTGCAGGAGGCAGCTGATTGATGTTTCTCTCTCATCGATGTTTCTAACTCTCTATCCCTCTCCCTTCCTCTCTAAAAAAAATCAATAAAATATATTTAAAAAAAAAAAAAAAGAATCAGTTGGGTCACGGACAACAGGGGGGTGGGGGCATCCGTGGAGAGGGGTCCGGGATGGGAATGGGGGGATGAAGACAAATATATGATACCTTAATCAATCAATCAATCAATCAATAAAAGAATCAGTTGGTCCCACAGCATTTTCCTTAAAGCCAACTGCTTCCAAATTCCCACAAGGGCCTGGGTCTCCCACATTTGCCATAACCAGGGAACAGTTCTATGGTTTCTACTAGGTAATTATTTTCACTATTTCTTTCCCTTCTTTTTACCAATATCAACCTTGTACCAGGGCTTTTATTAGGGGTATAACTAGAACATTTTCTAAGCTCTATGGAATTCCTGAATATTACAGCTGGGAGGGACTTTGGAGAGTGTCTAGGTCAACCTGTTTGATTTTTAGAGGAGGCTTTGACTTGCACAAAGCCAGAGAGCAAGTCAGTGGAACCAGGACTGAGGCACCGGCTTCCTGCCCCTCTACATACCTTTCCATTATGCCAGGTTACTGACCAGGCAGTGTGCGCCTTTACTTTGGGAGCTTAAAAGAAGACTATGTTGGCCTACCAATATAGCAAACACAGTAATACAATCTTCAGTTTTCTTAGTGACACAAGACACATTCAGTTCACCTTTCCAACTAGGATAGTGAAGACAATGAAAAACATCTGATATTTTCTTCCATTTTAGAATGGGGTTTGAGCTTGGGATCTTCCAAGCCAGAGGCTGCCAACCAAAGCCGTTAGACTGCATGAAAATGACCTTCCCTGGCCACCAGGGGGAGGAAATGAACTCTAGGATGGCTCCATGCAAACACTGCAGGTTATTTCTGGACTATACTTGTTGACTACTCTTCTTGCCCCTAGAGGTGGTGCAAAGGGGTAGATAAATGGTTAGTGCTTTCTTTTGCAAGGCTGAATTAATACAGTGTCCTGTAAATGGCAGGAAAGAATCATTTGATTAAGAACAATAGGGGAGCTCGGCTGGGGTGGCTTGGTGGTTGAGCATCGACCTATGTACCAGGAGGTCAGGGTTCGATTCCTGTCAGGAGGGCACATGCCCGGGTAGCGTTGTGGGCTCGGTTCCCAGTGGGGGGCATGCAGGAGGCAGCCAATGAGTGATTCTCATTGTTGATGTTTCTATCTCTCTTTCTCTCCCTCTCCCTTCCTCTATAAAAATATGTGGGGCCCTAACCGGTTTGGCTCACTGGATAGAGCATCGGCCTACGAACTCAAGGGTCCCAGGTTCGATTCCGGTCAAGGGCATGTACCTTGGTTGCGGGCACATACCCAGTAGGGAATGTGCAGGAGGCAGCTGATCGATGTTTCTCTCTCATCGATGTTTCTAACTCTCTATCCATCTCCCTTCCTCTCTATAAAAAATCAATAAAATATATTTTTAAAAAAATATGTGGGGTTTTTTTTAAAAAAAAAAAGAACAATAGGGGAACCTGTTTCAAGTTTTAGCCAAATCTTTTCATCCTGACCTTCAGAGCCCAGACTTTTCTTTCAGTCTGCAGAAATGTGTAGCACTGAAGAGCCCTCCTCCTGTGTCTGCCTGTAACTTCCTTCTCTTCCCCCAAATAATAGGCTTTCCTTTCTCCCCGCCCCTTTTGATCTTTTGGTCCTCATTCCTCTACTAGAAGCATCTCTCCATAGGCTTCCAGTGGCTAGCTCTTGGAAAAGGTTGACGTGGATTGGGGTGAGGGGAAGATGTAGAGGTAAGAGGTCAGTGTACAAACTTGCTCTCAGATTTGCCTCTTTGACAACGTATACCCTAAGAAGCCAAGTACACAGGTCCCCCATTATTCACGGTTTTGTTTTCCGGAGTCAACTGAGGTTTGAAAATACTACATTTCCCCAACCATCGACATCATCTGCTCCTGACACCCATCCATCACATTGTCATTGCTCAATGATCCTCTTTCTGAGGAATCATCAAAAGGCCAGTAGGAGTCTAATGCTACGTCACAATGCCTACATCACTCACCTCACTTCATCTTATCACATGGGCTTTGTACCATCCCACATCATCACAAGAAGGGTGAGTACAGTACAAGAAGATATTTTGAGAGACTACATTCACATAACTGTTATTATAGTATATTGTTATAATTATTCTATTTTATTATTACTTGTTTATCTCTTACTGTGCCGAATTTATAAATTAAACTTTATCCCAGGTATGTAGGTATAGGAAAAAACAGTACATAGAGGGTTTGGTACTATCTGTGGTTTCAGGCATCCATTGGGGGATCTTGGAGTATATCCCCCACAGATAAGGGGGGACTACTATAATTATTTCCTGCTCCCTCATTCCCTATCTTCTCTGTGATTACAAGATCACCAAGAAGATTAAAAACTTCCTATCTAGAAAAGTGCTTTGAGCATTGATGGAGGCAGGATCAAATAAGATACCTTTTATGGCCTTTTGGCTTTTCATTCTAACCACCCTTTGAATTTTTGCCAATAAGAAGTGCTGAGACTAATGTATAGCATAGGAAATATAATCAAGTAGAGGCCTGGTGCACGAATTCATGCACAGGTGGGGTCCAGCCAGCCCACTCCCATCAGGGCCAATTGGGGTGGGGCCAGCCAGGGGAAAGGGGTCCCAGGCAGTTGGCCAGCCGGCCCCACTCCCCGGTCGAACTCCTGGTCGAGGGGATAATTTACATATTAGGCTTTTATTATATAGGATAATATCATCACAACTTTGTGTGATGGCAGATAGGTATTAGACTTATCATGGTGATCACTTGTAAGGCATATAAATGTCGAATCACTATATTGTACACCTGAAACTAATATAATAGTGTATGTCAACTATAATTTTTAGATAAATGAATTAAAATGTTTTTTAAAGTGCTGAGAATAACCAGCCACATTCACTGGGAACAATAAGAATCTTGCTGACTCAAATGCCATCTTTTATTCTGCTAAAAATTAAGGAATTTCACAAGATTGGAGGACGCAATTTTCAGAGCAAGCTCATGCCCAGCCATTTTCTCCACAATACTCAGTGGATTACCAGCAAAGACAGATGGATCTGGATCCAACCTAGCTCTACCACTTACTGGAAGGGTGACTATGGATGAGAAACTGAGCCACTTATACCTCAGTTTCTTCATAAGTAAAATGAGGATAATATTCATCCTATGGGGTTGCTTTAAAGATAAGTATTTTTTAAGGCAGTGCATGGTTCAAAATAAGGGCTATATGGTAAAATAAAAATATGATGGTAGGACTGGTGTACATATCAAAAGTGCCTGCCACATACCAGTGCTTAGTAAATGTTAGCACATCCCCACATAGAAGTTACATTTCTCCTAGGATTCAAATCCCAAAAGAGATCTTCCCTCAAGAAGAACTTTCCTTTAGGAGCGTGAGAAATAACAAATGGAAGTGAGGGAAAAAAAAGGGGGAAGGAGGCAGGAGCATTTGCAGAGGGCTGTGCTGGCCATGAAAAACAGAGGTGTGTTTCTGGAAGGTGTCTCCAGAAAAAGGAAGACAGGTGATCGAGGGAGGATGTAAGGATAGGGAAAGAGGGGGCGGAGAGTGGGGCGCGATTCCCAGGAATCTCTGCTATCTAAGGGACAGCTCCCTGGGGGCGAGGGGTTTGGGAAATCGAGGGAGGGCAGGAAGTGAGGGTGCCCCCGGAGATATGTGAGGACAGAAGGGTGTGTGGAGCTAGGAAACGAAGGGTCGGTTTGTGGGCAAGGTCCTGGCATGGGGGTCTTGAGGATGAGAAAAGGGAATGAGGGTATTTTAGCGGTAAATTCGAGTATGGGGCGGGGGAGAGAGTGAGCGTTACTGAGACCAACTGAGAAGCGATAGGCTGAGGAGCCCACGGGGAGCAGGGGCCGTCGGGGTGAGAGGCTTTGGCCTTAGAACGCTAGCAGGGAGGGCAGAGGAATCGCCCTGGGGAAATGAGCCCCGTGGGGACATGGGGGGCGTGTAGACCCAGGTTTTCAGTGGGGGAGGCCCTAAGAGGCCGCGATCTAGGGCCAGAACCTGGCTTTGGGGAGCTCTTACCCACGATTCCTACGCCCCCGTCTCGCCCGGGCGGTGCGGGCCCTGGTCGCTCGCAAGCACGCTTGAGGACCCCCTCCTCGAAGGGTTGAGACACGCTCCCATTGGCTGCCAGACAACCCCTAACCCCAACCCGCGCTCTTCCTACTTTGGGGTCCGCCCGGCCCTCATATTTGCATATAGGGCTTTCTAGGCCTTCGATTGGCCCCTGAGGTGGGCTGCCATGACCCCCCTCCTCCCTCCTCATTCCAATTAACCGCCCCTGCGCTCTGAGCGGCCAGCGCCTGAGGTTGTCCCGGGAGACGCGGGGGACGCTGAGCCACGCTCCCTGAGCGCGGGGCTGCACTACTGCGCGCCCTCCCCCTCCCCGCGGGTCCACCTCGACCGCACCGTCGGGGCGCCATGCGCAGGCGCAGATCCGAACCGTCTGGCTCCCCAGCTCCAGCTGCGCTGATCGAGGGGCGCCTGGCACTTAGGCCCCCTGGGGAGCGGGAGCGCCGTACTGCGAGCATTGGATTGGGACCCAAGCCAAGATCTCAGGACCTCTCTTAGACTTAGCTTCTCAACTGTAAAATGGGCATCACAAACCTATATGAACGGCCGAGCTTTTTCTAATCCTGACAACTCCCGAGCTTATGGGCGATCGTGGCTCCTCCCCTGAGTTGGTCAATAAGAGAGGGCAGCCCAAGGTTGGGGGTCTTGGCTTCTCACAGGAACATGTTGACTGTCCTCAGACAGGTGGGGGATCAGAGTCCTGACTGGTTTCAAATAATAGGGGTTCCCTTCCTTTTCTTCCTGTGTCAACATAACATCCAAACCTGGAGAGAATCTGTTAGACAGACATGAGCAGGGCAAGGACGGTGGGCCAGGTACAGAAACTCACCAGGGCTGATGCCTAGCAAGAAGCAAAACTGGGAAAACAAGAACATCACCCCCAGGGTAACCTTTTCTTCCCTTAGCGTATCCCTGGTCATGTGGTTTGGACCCCTGATCTTTCATATCTCTGGTCAGGCAGTGTAGACCTCCTGACCTTTTCCTCCCTAAAGACAACATCTAGGCCTCAGTTGTATTTTAACTCCAGACCCAGAAAAGCAGAAAAATCAGACAAGTGACTCCGTGGCTGCCTCAGGACCAGCTACCTTGACTAATGACCCCCTTGCCCTGGCACCCACCAATCAGTGGAGACCATGACCCTGAAACACACCTGGAAAGCTGATGAATATTCTATTGAAACACTCCCCTGAAACCTCCCCTAAGATTTCTACCTGCAAGAGAGAGAGAAATACGCTCAGGACAAAGGACCGAGCACCAGTTCTCCCCAAGAGAAGCATGTTAGCGCTATTCCCTTTCCCCTCTTCCCCCTAAGGGTCCCCAGGAGACTTGCAACCAGGGGAGCAATGGGCAGCAGCAGCTCATCCCAGGCTAACCCCTGAACCTGTCTCCGAGGCCTGCTCTTCCCTGACTTCTCAGTGAGCCAAAGCAGCCCAGCCAGGGCTCTCCTGTTGCTGCTTCTATGGCCTTCCGTGTTTCACTGTCCTAAGTACATTTTTGCTGCCATCATGGACCCAATAATACCCTTTGGCTCAGTGCTGTGTAGCTCTTCCCTTTGGATATTCCCATCCCCCACCCCCTTTTCTTTAAATAAATTCAGATTTTCTTTAATTATGTTCTGAGGTGGCTATTTAGCCTGCCCGAGCACCACGGACTTGAACCTTTCAGAATCGTTATGAGTTTATTTGAGCCAAACTGATGACAATTACCGGGAGGCAAACTCTCAACAGATTGAGAAAATGCTCTGGAAAATGACAGTTTTACCATTTATTTTATACATCAGAATCAAAGGACAAGACTGTAAGAGGATTACATGAAATCCATTGCTGATAGATTAGGGAAGCAGGAGAAAGCAAAATGGGGAAATCTTGGGGATTAGATAACAAGTAAAATGAATAGACACATACTTCTTTTACTTAGGTGAGTATAGATAATTAACAGTTAACAATTAACACGAGCCCTAACTGGTTTGGCTCAGTGGATAGAGCATTGGCCTGCGGACTGAAGGGACCCAGGTTCGATTCCGGTCAAGAGAATGTACCTTGGTTTCAGGCACATCCCCAATAAGGAGTGTGCAGGAGGCAGCTGATTAATGTTTCTCTCTCATCGATGTTTCTAACTCTCTTTCCCTCTCCCTTCCTCTCTGTAAAAAGTCAATAAAGTATATTTAAAAAATAAATAAATAAAAATAAAAACAATTAACACGAGTAACAATGAGGGGTTTTGTGGTTTATGCTCTGGTGCAGTGTTTGTGCCCTGAGGGGTCACCTGACATACCCAAGGTATGTTATCCTAAATGCAAAAAGACAATAGGCTCAGTTAAGGTACAGACTGACCTTTGACAGAGAAGATACCAGCCTCGACATGACTACCCGCCATGACTCGCTTTTATTAGGAAGTTTTAATTCAGACCACCTGTAGTTACTTCATGTCTCTGAGTTTGTAAGGCCTCCCCTGGGCTTGTCAGGTTTAGTATGTGGCCCCCTTTTCGTCCACACCTGGCTAAACCCAGACTCCTACCTTCTAACGATTGGCAGCCAGTAGAGCTGTTTCTGCCTAGATTAATTCAGGATTGGTGCAAGATGAAACAAAAAATCAACTTTGAGTTCCTGAATCATAGTGATTTTAGAAACACCTGAAAGGACTCAGCTGAGGATTCTTTTTTTTTTTTTTAATATATTTTATTGATATTTTACAGAGAGGAAGAGAGAGGGATGGAGAGTTAGAAACATCGAGGAGAGAGACATCGATCAGCTGCCTCCTGCACGCCCCCTACTGGGTATGTGCCCGCAACCCAGGCACATGCCCTTGACCGGAATCGAACCTGGGACCCTTCAATCCGCAGGCCAACACTCTATCTACTGAGCCAAACCGGTTAGGCAGCTGAGGATTCTTGTTGCCTATGTCCATCCATCCCGCTTCATTCTTGAGAGCTTTCCAGATGCTTGACTTGATGCCACTGAAACGTAGCTGCTCCTGTGAAAGCGATTATTTAATCCCAAGAAGTGAGACTATGGGTCATTACTCTCTCTTGAGGGTAGAAATCTTTTCTGGCAGTTGAAGGGAAACACACACACAGAGGAGAAACGGGCCCTTCTCAGGAAACCTCTTCAAAAGGACTCATGGATCCCTAACCGGTTTGGCTCAGTGGATAGAGCTTTGGCCTGCGGACTGAAGGGTCCCAGGTTCGATTCCGGTCAAGGGCATGTACCTGGGTTGCGGGCACATACCCAGTAGGGGGCGTGCAGGAGGCAGCTGATCGATGTCTCTCTCCTCGATGTTTCTAACTCTCCATCCCTCTCTCTTCCTCTCTGTAAAAAATCAATAAAATATATTTTTTTAAAAAAAGGACTCATGGAAGAGGCAATAGCCACATCTGATGGAATTGGTCCAGCAAAGTTTCCTAGAGGGGGTAAGCTTTTACCACCTTCACTGGGAACATGTATCCCATGCGGGTGCCCAGGACGTCAGGCTATGATATGACATCAGAGAAATGGCAGGTGAAGGGACTAAAAAAATCCTTTCACCTGCCATGAACACATTTGAGCTACAGAAGATGCAGAAAGAAACGTTATCTGCACTTTCCTTATTTGAATAGCAGAGCTTTAATAGAGGAACCGCCATAATCCCCCACCTGCGGGGAGTCAGAGAGGCTCAACATGGACATTCAAAAAAAAAAAAAAAAAAAAAAAACACACAACAAACCTGTGTAGCCCTAACTGGTTTGGCTCAGTGGCGTCAGCCTGCGGACTGAAGGGTCCCGGGTTCAATTCTGGTCAAGGGCACATGCCCGGGTTGCAGGCTTGATCCCCAGTGTGGGGTGTGCAGGAGGCATCCAATCAATGATTCTCATCATTGATATTTCTAGCTCTCTCTCTCTCTCTCTCTCTCTCTCTCTCTCTCTCTCTCTCTTTCTCTCTCTCTCTCCCCCCCTTCCTCTCTGAAATCAATAAAAATATTTTTTAAAAAAAAGAATTGCCTATTATCATGGAAAGATTAACAAATGTGTTGCCCAAACAATGAAGCCCCATCCCAACCTGCATAGCCTACTTCCCCATGCCTATAAACAGCTGGCTTGTGTGGGGTTACAGAGCAGATTTTTGTGGGTGACCTGCTGCTCTCCCGCACTGCCGGCAGTATTGTAATAAACGCTCATATATGATTCAACACTTTCTCTGCTGAATTGGCTCAAGTAGTGACAGCCTGAACCTATTGGTTGTCGGTTTTATCTATACCTGCTGATCTGCCCAGGAAGGAGGCCAGAGGCAAAGGCATGGATTAGTCCCAGGCAGCCTGCTACATGGAGCTTAAATTCATCCTGGAGGGTGACATCAGTGGCCCATCTGCTGATCTTCCAGAAACTTCTACTATCCTCTTCTCTCTTTCCTCCAGGTGGCCCTGGGTTATCTTGCCCCTCCCCCTCTCCAAGGCCCTGGGAGCCCAGGTGACCATCATCAACCGGCCACCCAGCAGATGCTTCCCTAAGACCAACTGTCCCAGCTCTGTTCCCCTCCCCCATCCCGCCTTTTTCTTTCCCTGGTGTCCTACCATTCTGCTCTCCCAAGCTCCTGCTTTGGTCTCTGGTCCCTCTGGAGTGATATTGTGATGGAAATGAGGGAGAGGATGCTGGAGGGAACCGCCAAGATTTACGGTTTCCTGAGGGTTTCCATTAAAATCCCTGACAGCCAGTTCTTTATGAGAGTTCTGGCTGCCGGAGGAGCTAACTGGCCAGAGCCAGCACCGCTGTCCTTTCTTGGGTGATGACAGGAACAAACACCGAGCGAACAGTAGAGCTGCCCCCACCGTAGAGCAAAGCTGGCCTGAACCCCCATCGGGCATCCCCTCCAGGGCCAGAGAGACAGCCAGGAAAGCAGAGAGCTTTCGCGATGATTTGTGCCGGGCAAACTAGAAACATGACAACCGCAGAGCTTTTTTGAACCCGGA
This sequence comes from Plecotus auritus, assembly GCF_963455305.1. NCBI lineage: Eukaryota > Metazoa > Chordata > Mammalia > Chiroptera > Vespertilionidae > Plecotus > Plecotus auritus. The sequence goes on from NC_137774.1 coordinate 11,508,682, forward strand.
TGTGAAAAGTTGAAGCAATATGTTGGAGGGTCCTTCCAGTCATCAAAAAATATGGACTGTGTCCCCTCCTCTGAGCTCCAACGCAGAGGCAAAAGTGTGTGTGTGTGGGTGGGGGAAAGGTCTGAAACTCTTGTTTTCACTGTCTTTTTGTTCCTAGGAAACCCACCTGACTCAATAAATAAATCGTGAGACAACAAAATCCTCAGAAGGTTGTTTGCAGTTGACACACAGACCTCTTGTTTCTCAGTTTAGGACGCTTCGAGTCACTCATGAAAAAAAACCAGTCCTGCTTCTGCTCCCTTGAAGCAAGGCCCCCCTGGAAGCCTTTGCTTGCTGTGCCCATCACCTTCTGCTCCCTTGAAGCAAGGCCCCCCTGGAAGCCTTTGCTTGCTGTGCCCATCACAAGAAAGCCGGCGTGGCTCGGCAGTTGAGCATTGACCTATGAACCTCTTTCTCCAACGTGGGCATAGAACTACCTGGCCTTTGAAAAACAAAATTGCTGAGTCCGGGTGGAGACAGAGACAGCAAGTGTCAGGGGTAAAATTTCTCTCACCTTCTTTTTCAGTGCAGCTGAGAGTCCAAAGGCCGGAGTCATTACTGCTGGGCAGGGCTGGGCCGCACTGGCGCTCAGGGCAGAGGTGAAAGCAGCAGCTGCTGCTTGGGCACCTGCTCTTTGGCTGCCTCCTGCTTCTCCTTCCCAGAGTCCACACCCCAGTTACCCGGAGGCTGTAGATCTGCCCTAGCCAGGACAGCGACGACATATGGCTATTTAAATTACCATTTACAAATTATAGCCCTAACTGGTTTGGCTCAGTGGATAGAGCATCAGCCTGTGGACCAGAGGGTCCCAGGTTTGATTCTGGTCAAGGGCACATGCCCAGGGTTGAGGGCTCCATCCCCAGTGGGGGGCGTGCAGGAGGCAGCCAATCAAGGATTCTCTCACATTATTAATGTTTCTCTCTCTCTTTCTCTTCCTCTCTGAAATCAATAAATATATATTTTTTAATTAAATTATATAAATATCCAGTTCCCAGCTGCAACAGCACATTTCCACATGTGTGGGTGGTTACTGGATCAGCCAGCGCAGGTGTTGGACATGTCCATCCTCGCAGAGAAACCCACCTGACAGCCCTGCTAGAGATGGGCAGCACTCCCTCCATCTCACATTGCTCTCCCATCCTTTTTTCTGCTTGTCAAGCTTCTTATTCAAATTAATCAAATGTCACCTCCAACAATGACTCTCTTTGACCAAACCTCATTAGGCTCCTCTGAATAACTATTCTGACCCTTTTCTCGTCTCTGGCCTCACAACCATTTGATGCACAGAATGACGCTCCAACCTGCTGAGCCACCCGGCCAGGGTCCTGCTTGCCCCTAGGAAAAATTAATTCTGTGCTATCTTAGCACTGTGTAAGTTCTTCTCCTAAAGCCAATATTATGTGACATTAAACTCAGTTACACGTTTGTCTTTCCTTCTGGATTACTGAACTCTCATGAAACGTATAGGGAATGCAGTGATTAAGAGTGCAGTCACTTCAGTCTGAATACTGGGTTCAAAGCCCTGTGATGGCACTTACTAGCTATGTGAGCTTGGACAAGTACCTTTATGTTTCTAAGCCTCAATTTTCTCATCTGTCAAATGGGGATAATAAAAGTGCTTCCCTTATAAAGATTAAATTAGATAATCCATTGTGTCAGGCACCGAGTAACTGCCACCACCCCTAGTTTTTGTTTGCCTCCACTCCTAGCAGGTGAAGATAGGAGTAGAAAATTTTCTTTCTAGGTCTGAATATCAAGTCCCAGTCCATCATATCCAGTTATAAAAGGGTTGTACTTGCAGCCTCCCCTTGACATTTCTATTGGAAATAACTCAGACTAGTTAATCTTTTTTTATTCTATGCTGTCAAATAGTTTCCCAGAATATCAGTAAAACAACCTGTTGATAAGACAAAACTGAGTTTCTTCTTACCATAGTAAGGAAGAACACTACCTTGGCAGAGCTGTAGTAGTGACTCAGAGGCAGCAGGAAAAAGTCGTGGTACTGCTTGAGACTTTGATGTCAGAGAGGAAGGAAGAGGGAGAGAGGGAAAGAAACATCAATGATGAGAGAGAATCATTGCTTAGCTGCCTCCTGCATGCCCCACACTGGGGACTGAGCCCACAACCCGGGGCATGTGCCCTGCCTGGGAATCGAACCATGACCGCCTGGTTCATAGGTCATTGCTCAACCACTGAGCTACCGAGGCTGGGCTGTTACCTGCACTTTTATGTTCCAGGCAAGAGTGTCATAAAATAGTTGTCATGTTAATGTAGACAGTAAGCTTATGTGGGTGTAGGAAGTGTCAGTTCTCAATGGTTTTTAAAAAGCTAGTAAGCAAAATTAAAGGAAACATCCAGAATACTGACAGCACTTGTCCCTTGGGGACAGAGTTTTAAACGGAAGAGTATTATTTTAGTAACTCAGAAGGTGATTTGAACTTTTAACAGAAGCCTCACTCCCTGGTTTACTCACTCCTCACCATCCATTCACCTCAGTTGAATGTCACCAGTCTTGTGAGAAGGCAGAATCAGGAATGCTCAGTCTCCTGACTGAAACCTAAAGTGGCCTCAGGGGCATAACTTCGGATGCCACTCCTTGGAGGAGGGGCACTTCTGTTTTTAACCTTTCAGAGATAGCATGTGCAGTGTTGAAGAAATAACTATTCTGACCCTTATTAAAATGGTAAGAAAGACTTTATCTTAGACTATTGCAATAGGGACATCACAATAGGGAAGAGAGATTGTGCTCAACTCTACTAGTAAATACAATAAGGACAAGTGGATGAAAAATTATTGAAAGGAGCCCTGGCCAGGGAGCTCAGTTGGAGTAACCTCCCCATAGTCCCAATACACCAATGACTGTGTAAATAAGTGGAAAAACAAATGGATGTTTCTCTCTCTCCCTTTCTCCCTAAAATTAATCAATACTTTCTTTTAATTTAAAAAAAGAAAGAAAGAAGATTATGAAAAGGAGGAGACACCGAGGGTAAGAAGGATTCTTGCTAAAGGTAAGCCACAGGTTGCTCAGATATTAAAGGGAATTCTCTCTAAGGTGACTTAGCAGGATTCTCGCTGAGTTAATTCTTAGCAGTTGGGAAGAGTACTACCTCGACAGAGTTAACGCTACAGGATCATTTCTTTATAGAAAGGAAATGATGCCTGGCCGGAGTGGCTCGGTTGGTTGAGTGTCACTCTGAACACCAAAGGGCTGCCAGTTCCATTCCCAGTCAGGGTACATATCTGGGTTTTGATCTGATCTCCAGTCACGTACAGAAGGGAACCGATGGATGTTTCTCTCTCTGGTTCTCACTTCCTCTCTCTAAGCATGTCCGTGGATAAGGATTAAAAAAAAGGGGGGGTGGGGGGAATGATGAAACACAAACTCTGGGGCACCTGGCAGATTGTTGGGTCTCCTTTATGGGTAGGTGGGAAGCATGATTAAATGTCAAAGAGGGTCTCATCTATAAGACTCTTAGGGAAGTGCTATGTGGAGGCAGGAGAAAAAATAAAGATGATCTCTCAATGGCCATTCAAAGATATGGAGCTTTCTCATTCAAAACGGAAAGAAATAAAGTTTGAAATTTTTTTTTAAGGTAAGTAAATGGCTTGTTTTATAAGCTCCTTAGGATGAGATCCCTGAGTTTCCCCTGGAGCCCAGTCATCTGAACACTACAAGTCCCAGCAAGCATCGCGCGGGGGCGGGGCTTGTGACCAATGTGACTTGTGGGCGGGGTCAGGCGGGATCAGCGCTCCCTTGGGTTTTTGGCTCCGCCCCTCTCCCCTACCCTGTCCTGTTGCGTCGTCGCCGGCTGCTACCCCTGGTGAGTCCCTGGAGTGAAGGAGGGCAATTGGCGGCAGTTGGGCCCTCGGGTTCCCTAAAATCAGACTTGCAGTCCTGAGAAAGTACCGTGAGTGGTGAAGGTGCTACTGGTTTCGGTTTTCACCTCCTTCCATCTTTCTAGGGAGACAGTAAGTGGGAGTGGCGTCATGGGGCCCCTGGAGCGCTTTCCGCGGCCTCGAAGGGCTGAGGGACAGTTTTCTCCCGAGCAAGGCAGGGCGTCAGTGCTGGTGCCCGGGTGGGAGACTCCGTGGGCAGAAGGGGTCCCTCTGACGGGACTGAGAGTCCTGACGTCACGGCATCACACCCCTCCCGCGGGCGGAAGTCCTAGTGATTCCTTAATCCTAGTCCTGGGCGTCTTCGTCGTTTGCGTGGAGGCGGAGGCGGGGCCCTGCGCAGTCACCCTACTTTCTCTTTGGGCCTCATTTTCCCTATGACGAGGCTTGATCCCCGAAACTCCTTTCCTTCAGGTGAGGCCTCTGTAATTGGAGGAGGCGTTCCAGGCATCCGAGAAGAAGGAGCAGGAGTGGGGTGACCTGCTTCTTTACTGTCGATCTCCCGTAGCCCCTCCCACTGCCACCACCAGGCCACTTTAGCTTGGGGGCTGATTGTTTCCACTCACGTTGTAATTCAACCGAGCATGTTAACTTTTTCTTTTTTTATCACTTGGATTCTTGCTCCTGATGTAGGGCAACAAGTGGCGGAACTGATACTGATGCTACACAGTAAATCCTCACTTAGCGTTGTCCTAGGTTCTGCAACTTTAAGCCAAACGTATAGGCAAGCCAGTTTTACCAGAGGCTAATTGATATAAACAAGAGTTAAGTTCCTACAGCGTCTTATCAACATGAGGACTAAATGATGTTGAACAAAACAACGTTATTCGAGGACTGCTGTATATTATAACTTATCTCCACCATTGCAAAAACCGTTTAAAGCAGCAGGTCTTCGTAGATAGTGTAGAGCACATACTTAATACCCGGGTGACTTTTCAGAAGGCCTCTACCTGAAACTCTACCCTTTAGCAGATGTGACGGCTGTGGAGTGGAAAGGACCCCGAGAAAGGCAGTCAGTGAGAGTTCCGCAGCACTAACAAGTTGTATTATCTTTCAAGTCAGCTAGTACATCTAGGGCTCTTAAAAAAAATTTGACAGTGCTTATTGATATCATGCCATGCTTCCTTATTTTCCTAGATGAAAAGACAGTTAAAATATCCTCTTTTAATTCCTTTTTCTTTCACTTAGGATCATCATGATAGCTGCAGCTTTTCTTGGAAATCTTCTAGCCTGATCTGTGCATTTTATTGACGAGGAAACTGAGGCCTCAAAGGAGGTAGTGTGACTTGGCCAGGATCTCAGAGCTTGTTAGTGGCAGAACTAAGACAGGAACCCAGGTGCCCCGGCTCCTAGCCTAGTCCCATTTCCACTACACTCCAAACACTATCCCTGGTCACTTCAGGAGTTAGCATGGTCACCCCTTTAAAGAAAAAAGTGTAAAATCTCAGTAGAGTTAAATGGAGAGTTAGTACACAGCTCTGAGCTTTTCACAGTTTCTTATGGTTGCCTGCATCTTATGTCCAAGAACTATTTTTGTGTTCTTCCCTAGTGCTGCTGGCACTGGTGGTGTGGGATGTGGGATGAGGGCCTGCTGAGAGGAGCTGGGCAGCCAATCCAGTGAGTTGTTAATGAGTACCATGTAAAGCCTCCTGGGGGCATAAAATTTTTCTAAGGCACTCTGAAAGACTCTAGGTAAGGAACTAAAATGAACTTGGAAAATTTGAATTACAGTAAGTGGCTTAATAATTTGAGGACCAGTGACTGTGTCTTTGTTTTTGCTTACTGTCTCATGCCATCTACAAATCCAGTGTATCTATTGTCAGTGTTCTCTAAGGGTATTTCTGTGAAAGCATGTCTTCCTGGGGCCAGGAGTGGGACTCAAATTAGTTCATCCATTTTCTAGTTGCTAATCATTTAGAAAGTTAAGTAAGCAGAAGGATGAAGAAATTAAATTAGCCCTAGCTGGTTTGGCTCAGTGGTTAGAGCATCAGCCTGTGGACTGAGGGGTCCTGGGTTCGATTCCGGCCAGGGGCACATGCCTGGGTTGTGGGCTCAATCCCCAGTGTGGGTTATGCAGGAGGCAGCTGACTGATGATTCTCTGTCATCATTGATGTTTCTATCTCTCTCTCCCTCTCCCTTCCTCTCTGAAATTAATAAAAATATATTTAAAAAAAGAAATTAAATTAATGTGGGTTTGCTTTCCCCAGATATTTTATCACTGGGAGGGAGGAAAGGCTATTGGGATCGCTGACCTTAAAAATCAGTTGATATCTTCCTTCCAGAAAAAGTCGAATGAGATATCATCACTGGCCCAGCTTAGATTGGCAAGGTCATGCTCTGGGCTTGCCCATGGCCTTTTCCATCCTCAGCTTTGGTAAGAGGCAGACAAGGGAAACCACTGCTGTTTTCTGCTCTACCTGCCTCCTCAGCCCCTTGCACAGGCTTGGCAGAGGATAGTTTTTATTTTAAGAATGGCTGAGTTCCAAAAACCCAGAGTGCCCTTGGGTGCCTGCTGGGTCCTTCTGGGAAGGTGATGGGGTCACTGAAATAGGTAACTTTATGGAGTCTTACATTTTTTATAAGCAAGGAACCAAGACTGTTGACTTTTCCAGATAGATTATTAGATTTTCAGATGAAAGATAAAGTATCCATTGGCTATGCACTCAAGCTTTTTTTTTTTTAATATATTTTTCTTGATTTCAGAGAGGAAGGGAGAGGGAGAGAGAGAGAAACATCAATTATGAGAAAGAATCATTGATCAGCTGCCTCCTGCATGCCCCCTACTGTGGATTGTGCCCTGACCCGGAATTGAACTGTGACCTCCTGGTTCATAGGTCAACCCTCAACCACTGAGCCACAGCTGATGGGCTGCACTCAAGCTTTGACATGAGCTCTTCCATGTCGTTTTGAACATACATGCTGACCTTTCATCAGTGATCTTCTGTTCATGAGCTAATGTATAGATTGTTTTTCTAGTAAGGAAAGAGAGGCTGTACCCAGCCCCCATACCATTAGCTGGTCTTGTCTTTCACAGTAGCATCCATTTGCAGAGCATTTTGCGAGAGTTTGAATGTGTGGAAGGTGGGTAATGGAGTGTAAATTTTATGGGTCCTTCAGGAAATCAAATCTGGGCCTTCTGTTTTTTTGGCACCATGCCACTTGAACCAGCTCTACCAGCTGAACCAGCCATACCAAGAATTGATGAAGCACTTGGAGATTATCATCTCCTTACCCTATTTTAGAAAAGAGAAAGCTGGGAAACAGCAGCTCCTCCAAGAGAATCCAACAAAGTAAGAGCAGGACTTAAAAAATTAGTCTCACCACCATTCACCACCTTTCATTTCTTGATGAATTACATGCATATATCTCATTCATTCATTTATACAATGAATACTCAATTAGCAATCACTACAAGCTAAGGCATTATGTTGTGTATGCAGTGGTGATGGTGTTATGAAGAAAAAGAACAGCCCTAACCAGTTTGGCTCAGTGGCTAGAACGTTGGCCTGCGGACTGAAAGGTCCCAGGTTCGATTCTGGTCAAGGGCATGTACCTTGGTTGCAGGCACATCCCCAGTAGGAGGTGTGCAGGAGGCAGCTGATCAATGTTTCTCTCTCATCGATGTTTCTAACTCTATCCCTCTCCCTTCCTCTCTGTAAACAATCAATAAGATATATTTTTTTAAAAAAGAAAAAGAACAGGGAGTATGGTACTTGGGTTACTTGAGATCCTGAAGTCCCTCTTACCTGACTGTTCAGATCCATAGTCAAAAGACAGATTAAGTCATTTTACATGACAGGGGATATACTGGCCCCAGGATGACTGGAGACCACTAGGGAAGAGAAGGAAGGGTCTGAAGGCTGAGAAAACGTCCTGCCCTCCCTCATCTAAGAGCTCACGCAGGCAGCAGCTTATCACGAGGAACAAGTCCTGACCTAGACTGCAACATGATCTCTCGCTTCCTTAGAAAAACTGATCTGAGGTTTGAGATTGAGGATGTGGTTAAACTGTGTCACAAACCAGAAAGCCAATACTTTTTTTTTAAAATTAAACTCAATCCCAAGAATTGATAGTTCAGTGCCTCAAAGTCGCCTTGGCTTTTCTATGAAAAAACTGGCCTGGTTGCTTAGAGTTCAAAATAAAACCAGGAAAAGTAAAGTGGGGCAGGGCTAGAAGAACTACTGTGTTTTTTTATTATTGTACTTATTTATTTTAAATTGTGTATATGCGTGTGCTAGTATACAGTCTTCCAACATGTTCCAACAGCTGAGCTTGTAAGGTATCGTATAATGTTTGCACATGTACAGCTCTTCATCTGCTGTGTAGAAATGCAATATTGTTTTCATTTCCCGATAAAATTCTGGGTTGAGAATCATGGATTCACTACATGTTAGACCAGGGAGGCATTTAGAAGTCAGGACATGTCGCTTTTAAGGGTAGGAAATATCAAGTCTCGGCAGTTCAAAAGACAGTGTGTTTCTTTTATGTACCGCTTTTACCTCCCAAATTGTTTACCATCCTTGATCACATTTTATCTGTACTGTGACCTAGAAAGTTTATTATCTCCATTTTATAGATAGGGATCCAAACTCGCTTGCTGTCCTCCAAACATGGGCTGCATTTTTCTGTTTCTTTGCTCTTTTGCATGCTGTTTCATTCCTGGTATTTCCTCACCTCAAAGCCATTAGTCAGCCCTAGCTGGTTTGGCTCAGTGGATAGAGCATCAGCCTGTGGACTGAAAGGTCCCAGGTTCGATTCCAGCCAAGGGCACATGCCTGGGTTGCAGGCTTGATCCCCAGGAGGGGGCATGCAAGAGGCAGCCAATCAATGATTCTCTCTCATCATTGATGTTTCTATCTCTCTCTCCCTCTCCCTTCCTCTCTAAAATCAATAAAATATATATATTTTAAAAAGCCATTAGTCAAAATTCTAATCTTCCTTGAGGGCCTTATCTAGGATTCTACTCACTCCCTGAAACTTTCCTTCATTTTCCTAACCCAGTGGTCGGCAAACTGCGGCTCGTGAGCCGCGGTTTGCTGCTCTGTTGACTAATGTGTTTGCCGACCACTGTCCTAACCAGTCGCATGTCTTCTCCTTTTGAATTTAAGAGATTTTGCACTTATACCATCCATTTGGCTGTCACTTGTTTACTCATCTAACTTCCATATTGGGTTGGGGCCCATTGTGAGGGCAAACACTGTGTCAGAAGTGGGGGGAAAACCCCACAACAGTAGTAATTCACTAACATCTGTTAAACCCTTTTTTTATACAAACTCTATGCTAAGTACTTTATTCTGTCCTTCAACATGTCTACTTTGTGAGAAGTACCTACTCTATGGCAAGTACTGATTTAGGGACTGCACACTACATTATTTCAGTTCATGCTACGAAAAACCGAATGAAGTAGATGTGATTAGCCCCATTTTACAGATTAAGGAAACGGGCATAGAGCCCAGTGATTAAGTAAATTGCCCAAGGTCACGCATATAATTGGTGGCATTTGAACTCTACCATTCTGATCGCAGAACCCATGCTTGTCACCATCACATGTCAAATAGTCTCCTCTCATCCCTATCTTCCTCCCAGCACCCATCCCCAGTTCCTGGAAGAGTGCCTTAACATATGGAAGGGTCTGATGATTATAGGATAGTAAATGGAATTGAATGGAGAAGTTGAAATCTAGAGAAATTGGTATTCCGTAAGTCACAGAGCTTACTGAGATAAAAAATCCAGAATCTATATCTTACAATTCCCAGCTCCAGCCACTTTCCTCTGGGCTGCCTCACTTATTTAAGGCATTTAGAAGAAGGTGAACAAACTAGCTATGAGCACAGAACAAGGGAATGTGAGCATGGTGGTGCCTGTGGTGAAGAGGACAAAGATATCCTCAGGAAATTCTTATAGCAAAGGAAGTTACGAATGCAAAATGCTCAAAGTGAAACCAGAAGCAGGTTGTATGATTTCAGTACTAGGCAGGCTGCTTTTTGCTTTTCCTGGCTTGTCTCTAACAGAATGTTCCCTGGATGAGAGCCCAGAAATGGCCACCATTTCAGACAACTCCCTCTGAGCTGTATTCTATCCCATATCTCATAACAGGACCCCGCCATGGAGGAGACAGTAGGAGACCCGCCCACATCAGCTGTCTTGCTGGACCACTGTCACTTCTCTCAGGTCATCTTTAACAGTGTGGAGAAGTTCTATGTTCCTGGAGGGGATGTCACATGCTATTACACCCTCACCCAGCAATTCACTCCCCGTCGAAAGGATTGGATTGGAATCTTTAGAGTAAGTAGTTACTTCAGTACCAAGTGACTGGGACCTAGAGGTGAATCTTCATTACTGTGTGTTACAAGCATTTTGCATGTTATATCTGGCCAGTGTTAAAGTCCTGAACGAAGCTCTCCAGCACTTCCCCCTTCACACACCCACATGTGCCTTGGGACCCAAGCGAAAATAAGGTGGCAAATCATACAAACGCCGAGTTGTATTGTGCTTTCAAAGACCAAATGTAAATTTGTACAAATTATCCTATTTTGAAATGTTCATCTGTGACTTGATAGGGATGATTGTCCCCTTACATCATTTCTGTGACTTTAAGCTTTCTTTTCTTACTTAGTAGAATGTTTAATTTGTTTTAATACGAGTATTACAAATCTGGAAAGGATGTTGAGAAGTTGCCTGGTTTGGCATCCTACATCCAAGTTTGTTCCTGAATAAGTGTGTCTTTCTTCTTTGTAAACATTTCCCAGGGCAGAAGGCTTATGAGCTCCCTCAGTGGCCTCTTCTAACGTCTAACCATCCTGTCAGTTCAAGTACAGAAATGGTACTTCTTTATTAGAGTTAACTTGCTCTCTATCTCGGCTTCTCCCCTCATCTGTGTCTTTATCTGTCACACACACACACACATCATAATGACAAATCTTCCTATTTCCAGAGACGGGAAGTAAAGGTCACATTTAAGTAATTTACACTGTTGAGTTCCAATGTCTGTGACCTTTGTTTTGACACCATAGTATGTCATGTGCTTGTTTGCCAATGCTGTTCATCCTGAACTCGGACATCATTCTGACCACGCTGTGAAGGAGCTGGTGCTTATTTACATCCCCCACTAACTTACTTTTCCCTAATTGTTTGAAATTCCAAGCTAATTGCTGGAGCCAGGGCAGCTGGTGTTTCGAGGCAGGGACAGACAACCAGAGGGACACTGGCAGGTAGCATGCTAGCTCCGGAGACTGCAGGAGGCTGAAACATTAGACTAAAAGATGTCCTAACACAGGAAACGGACACACCAGAGTGTTTCCTATTTTGTAAAGAAGATTATAGTTGTTTTATCCTCCCCACAGGTAAGGTAGAACTTAGTACAATGGAGCTATACCTTCGTTGTCCAGTCCAGTAGTCTCTAGAGTCTAGCCACATGTGGCTATTGAGCATTTAAAATGTGGTTAGTGTGGCCCTCGCTGGTTTGGCTCAGTGGATAGAGTGTCGGCCTGCGGACTCAAGGGTCCCAGGTTCAATTCCAGTCAAGGGCACATGCCCAGGTTGCGGGCTTGATCCCCAGTAGGGGGCATGCAGGAGGCAGCCGAGCAGTGATTCTCTCTCATCATTGATGTTTCTATCTCTCTCTCCCTCTTCCTTCCTCTCTGAAATCAATAAAAAAGACAAAAGAAACAGCAAAAAAATAAATAAAATGTTGCTAGTGTGGCTGAGTAACTGGATAATAAATGTTATTTTAACTAACTTAAATAGCCTTGTGTGGCTAGTAGCTATCATATTGGACAGTGCAGATATCCTATATAATAAAAGGGTAATATGCAAATCAACCAAACAGCGGAACGACAGGTCACTATGACGTGCACTGAACACCAGGGGGCAGATGCTCAATGCAGGAACTGCCCCCTGGTGGTCAGTGCGCTCCCACACGGGGAGCACCACTCAGCTACAAGCCAGGCTGATGGCTGGCAAGTGCAGCGGTGGTGGCGGGACCCTCCAAGGCAGCGCTAAGGATCTCCAACTGTGGCTTAGGGAGCGGCCCTAAGCCATCAGTCAGACATCCCCCGAGGGCTCCTGGACTGCTAAAGGGCTCAGGCTGGGCTGAGGGGACTGCCCCCCAATTGTACAAATGTTGTGCACCAGGCCTCTGGTAGATAACAAAAAAGAGGAGGATTCAAAAAGTACTTTTTAGAGTTCGTAGTGTAATCTGTAACTTTTTTGTTATGTTTCTGTTCAGCTTAGACTGGTTGTGTTCCCCAAGCACTTAGCAACTTCCAGTGAAGACTTGCCCATAAACCAAATGAAAGTCAGGCTTTCTCAAAAGACATGTTTAAAGACATTTTAAAAAATGCATCTGCATTTGGAATGCTTCATGCATTTCAGAGGTATTGCTATGCCTCAATAAGGAAATAGTCAATCCAAAGAAAGGCCTCTAATGTTCATGTCCATAGAGCTTTGATTTCAACACCTACCCTGAAGCCTGAAAGTTTTAAGACTAACAAAGAATGCAAACTTTTTGAGAATACACAATGTGCTAGGCCTTTGATGAGGTGGTGTGTGTGCTTTCTAATTTAATCCTCACAGCACAGCAGCCCCTGAGATAAGTCATATTATCTCTTGTGCACAGATAATACTTTCCCAAGATCTCCCAATGAGTAAGGAGTAAAGAAAATTTGTTTGACATCCAAACCTCTGCTTCTTCTCCTTTCTTCCTTTCAACAACAAATGGTAAATTAGAGAATTAAAAGTCAACTCTAAACTTTGTCCTTTGTGTCTCACTTCTAAAGCTCTCTCAGTGTTCTTTCAGTGTGTTTTTTAAAATATGTTTTTATGGATTTCAGAGAGGAAGGGAGAGGAAGAGAGAGAGAGAAACATCAATAATGAGAAATAATCATTGATCAGCTGTCTCCTGCATACCCCACACTGGGGATTGAGCCTGCAGCCCAGGCATGTGCCCTGACTGGGAATCGAACCGTGACCTCCTGGTTCAAGGTTGACTCTCAACCACTGAGCTACACCAGCCAGGCTTTTCAGTGTGTTCTTAATCTTATCCCTCAAGTCCACATCACCAAGTGCTTCCTGGCACCAAGTAGGCATTCATGAAATGTTTTTGAATGTGCAGTATGCTACATCTTCTCAACATAGCAAAAGCTACCACCAGTGATCGAGCTTAAAGTGAGTGGGAGTCAGCTTTCCTTCCTTCAGTGTCTAGTCCTGAGCTCCATACTCTCCTTTACCTGAGCATGTAAATGCCTCCAAGGTTTCAGAGGGGAAATACCACGAGAGGCAGGCTGGGACCAGGACTACTCAGGTGGAGGAGCCAGGGACAGAAATCGCAGGTAGCTAAAAGTTGTTTTCTTGCTCCAAGGCGGCAGTAATTCTTGGGCTTTTCCTGATGATATTTTGGTCACAGTACATTAAGAAACTACAGGAAGTGAATGAAGACTCCATAAAATTCCTGCTTCCTGCTCCGCCGCATACTGCAGTGGCTGTGAGATGCTTACAGCGATGGGTGTGTATTAATGAGACACTAAAACATGCCTAGTATGTTCTGATGAGCTTTCAGTGTGGCCTTTTCAACCCTGCTCCGATTCCTTAATATGGAAAAATGGAATTTATTTTCAGTTCTTTTTCTTCCCACTGGGCTCAGGCAGGGTCAAAATATGGCAATAAATGTAATTTTGCTTCTCATTTGCTGAGTGTTCTCCCCTTGGAGACACAATGGCTCCCTTTCTATTCCCTGGTGTCCTCTTATCTCTGAGATATAATTTGAGCCATCTTGTACTCCTCTTCACATTTGGTGAGAATATTTTCCACGTAGCCAGCTGTCTGCTCTGCGGCATATTTTATAGTATCTTTCTATCTTATGACTTAACTGCATTCAATACCATAGAAGAGGCCTTTATGATATCAGATTGTTATTCTTTTTAGCACCAAAAAGCCTTCGTTAAGCATGCATGAAGAAAAACACGAAAGAAATGAAAATATGTAGACTGGACTCGGCTATGTGGTGCCTTGTAATCTAAGAAGCCTCCTCCTCCTCCATCCCCAACATGCACATTATTCAAAAAATCCATTTTTTTTAAATGCAGTAGTATAACCATGTTGGTGTAAGAGATAAGACTGAACTGGACACAGGAAAGGACAAACCAAGGGAGAGGGCAAATCAAAAGTGCTTTCTGATGAAGTTCCAAGAACCTTTGTAAGAAGATAGCAGGATCCAGGTTCACAATCCCGGAACTTCTTCCCATCACTCCTGGTTCTGTGTCTGACTTGGAGATACAATTTTTGGAACTCTTGTCCTGGATGTTGAGTGATCAGTTTTTGTTTCCTTCTAAGACAGGTATTTTGGACTCTGTGTGTGTGCGCCAATTTTTAGTTGTATCAGACATTTTACCATATATGGTTGTCATAGGTCAAAAAACAAGATTTGATCCATGGTGAGTAGATTTTGTCCACTCATTCTATTGTCTTTTCAACATAAATAAAAAGTAAGCACACTTTGAGAAGACATAGCCCAAATAAGGATTTTCCCCTGAGCCTCTTGTCATTGCAGGTGGGATGGAAGACAACCCGTGAATATTACACCTTCATGTGGGTTACTTTGCCCGTTGACCCAAACAACATATCAACCAAACAGCAAGAAGTCCAATTCAAAGGTGAGAAAAATAGTGGGTAAAAGGTGTTGAAAACAGTAGCCAAGACTAATTTATTTCATTGATCTTGGGCTTTCTGGAGCAAATAAAAGACTTCCCAATTTTTAGTTTTCTGAAAAGACCTTATTTTGGATTACAAATCATATTGTGTTTTCAGCTTATTACCTGCCCAAGGATGATGAGTATTACCAGTTCTGCTATGTGGATCAGGATGGCGTGGTCCGGGGAGCAAGTATCCCTTTCCAGTTCCGTCCAGAAAACGAGGAGGACATCCTGGTTGTTACCACTCAGGTCTGTAACTATCTCACCTCTATCCCTTCCCACCAGTAAGAGTAGTAATTCTAGGATAGGGAGGGATTTGAGTCAAAAAGCCTTTAATGACTGTCTAACGGATACTATTGAGAAGAATTTATACAATACTCACTCAGACCCACTTCAGAATGACTTAGGAACGTTAGCAAGAATCATAACAAGTGATTTCTCCTTTCTCTAAAACTAGTATAGCTCAGTTGGCATTCAGTTATTTCCTTAATTTTTCCCACCTCCACCTTATCACCACAGTAAATTGATAAGCTCCTTTGAGGAGAGATGCACTAACTGTTCTTCTTGGATCTCTCAGTTCTACACAGAGCCTGTCATGCACGAGTATTAGATTCACTTAACAGGACACCTACTGTCCATCTAGCACAATGGTAGGCACTAGGGACGCAATGTACAATCAGTTAAAACACTGTCGGTGGCCTCAAGAGCTAAGTCCATGGGAGAGACAAGCAATACTAAGTGTTTGTGAGAAGAGTCTACAGTCTTCTGTCATTCCTCCTTTTCACTTTACATGGCCTTAATTTTGTTTCTCTTTCTTCTTGGTAATGGCAGGCTCAGTACTGCAATTTATACAGACATACATCTATTACTGTCTTCCTTACATATTGAGGGGCTGCTCCCATTTGGGGCACAGAGATATCACTACAGTGAGTGGGAGTCATTCATACTTTCTCTATCCCAGGCTATGGGAGTTTTCTGCTACAAGGATTTGAATATCTATTGAGCTACAGAGGGTCAAATAGAAGTTTCTAGAATGCTCTTTCATAGGGTGAGGTGGAAGAAATTGAGCAACACAACAATGAGCTTCGCAAAGAAAACCAGGAGCTGAAGGACAGCTGTGTCAGCCTCCAGAAGCAGAACTCAGACATGCAGGCTGAGCTCCAAAAAAAGCAGGTATGGCTGTTGGCTAAAGGTGACTTTGGAGTATGGAATTGGATGGTGCCTCTTAGCCTGTCCAGTACCATTTTCTGTTTTGCTTGTGATCTCACTCCCTTATACTAATAACTTCGAACAGGCATAGTGTTAAAAGTTTTATGTGGATCATTTTATTTAAACTTCATGGCAAACTTTTGGAATCTGTACTATTATTATCCCAGTTTTATAGGTGAGTTACCTAAGGCTTAGGGGAGTTAAGTAATCTCTTATACAGCTAATCAGTGATGGAGCCAGGATTCAGACCCATGCAGTCTGACTACGTCTTTCCATTGCCTGTTTATAATCTATAATAATAAAAGTGTAATATGCAAATCAACCGAATGGCCGAACAGCGGAATGACCATCCATACAACCTTCCGGACGAAGCCGGGGCTGCGAGGGCTGAGGCAGGGCCAAGGCAGCAGCCGGGGTGGCTGTGAGAGCCGAGGCAGCTGGGGCTGCGAGGGCCTACTCTTGCACAAATTTTGTAAATCAGGCCTCTAGTTAGAAATAATTTGCTTTGATGAGCTAGAACATGACATCAAGAGAGGAGCAGTCAGCTCTAACCGGTTTGGCTCAGTGGAAAGAGCATCGGCCTGCGGACTGAAAGGTCCCAGGTTCGATTCTGGTCAAGGGCATGTACCTTGGTTGCGGGCACATCCCCAGTGGGAGGTGTGCAGGAGGCAGCTGATCAATGTTTAAAATCAATAAAATAATTTAAAAAAAAAGAGAGGAGCAGTAAGAGAGTAAGGTCTTTTTTTTTCTTTTTTCTTTTTTTTTAAAAATATATTTTATTGATTTCTTACAGAGAGGAAAGGGAGAGGAGTTAGAAACATTGATGAGAGAGAAACATTGATCAGCTGCCTCCCGCACACCTCCCACCGGGGATGTGCCTGCAACCCAGGTACATGCCCTTAACCAGAATCGAACCCGGGACCCTTCAGTCCGCAGGCCGACGCTCTATTCACTGAGCCAAACCAATCAGGGCGAGAGTAAGGTCTTGGGTTATCTAAACTCTTTGTAACTTCTTTTCAAATCTGCGGGTGGTGAATGAGAGTTGATAATGCTGGAAGCTGAAGTGGAAGTTTTCTCTAAAGACTGTAAACTAGCCCGGTCAGTGTGGCTCACTGGTTGACTATTGATCTATGAACCAGGAGGTCACAGCTCGATTCCCAGCCAGGGCACATACCCAGGTTGTGGGCTTGATCCCCAGAAGAGGGCGTGCAGGAGGCAGCTGATCAGTGATTCTCATCATTGATGTTTCTATCTCCTCCCTTCCTTTCTAAAATCAATAAAAATATTTTTTAAAAAATAAAATTAAAAAGATATATCTATTAAAGGTGACATAGGCATAACTCACAACTCGGCTGTCAAGAACCAGCATCTGGCCAGGAGTCTTACAGCCTATCTACCAGATTCTAGCCAAGGAATCAAAAAGTCTGGGTTCTTGGATTCGCTCTCCTACGTACTTGCTAATGGTTATTATGAAGATAGCAAAGCCAATATTCAGCACCTGCTCTGTGCCTGGCACTATAATTAAGCTCATCACTTCACTTAATTCTTTTTTTTTTTCACTTAATTCTTAAAACAGCCTCACAGCTCTGAGAGGTAAGTGACTTGCTCAATGTCATATTTTGTGCTTTGGAACGAGCTGGGATTTGCACTCAGATATTTTTTTATGTTTTTGGAGACAGGATCATACAGTGGTTAGGAACCTTGTCTTTGGAGTCACACAGGCTGGTTCTCCCATTTATTGTTTGATGAGCCAGAAGAAATTTCTTTTTTTTTTTTTTTAATATATTTTATTGATTTTTTACAGAGAGGAAGGAAGAGGGATAGACAGTCAGAAACATCGATGAGAGAGAAACATCGATCAGCTGCCTCTTGCCACCTCCTGCTGGGGATGTGCCCGCAACCAAGTTACATGCCCTTGACCGGAATCGAACCTGGGACCTTTCAGTCCGCAGGCTGATGCTCTATCCACTGAGCCAAACCGGTTTTGGCCAGAAGAAATTTCTTAACTTCTCTGATGAGCCTCAGTTTCCCTCCCTGTTTTTTCCCAGAGATACTAGTACCCATGTCCATAACAGCATTTTTGCAATGGCCAAAGAGTGAGAGCAGCCCAGGTACCCAGTGACAGATAGATGGCTAGACGAGACGTGTCGTGTACATACAATGTACATACAATGGAATATTGTTCAGCTTTAAAAGGAAAGGAAATTCTGATACATACTGCAACATGGATGAACCTTGAGGACATTATGCTGGGAAAAGCGGGTCAGACACAGAGAGATGGATACCATAACATTCCAGTTATACGAGGTACCTAGAGTAGTCGGCGTCATAGAGACAGGAAGTAGAATGGTGCTTGCCAGGAGGTGGGGGAGGGGGGAATGGGGGTTAGTCTTTAATGGGTTCAGAGCTTCAGTTCTGCAAGATGAAAAGAGTCCTGTGGGTGGATGGAGTGATGGTTGCACAACAATGTGAATGTTCTTAATGTCACTGAACTGTGTGCTCAGAATGGTTAAGATAGTAAATTTTATGCGAGGTATATTTTACTACAATTTTTTAAAATATATTTTTATTGATTTCAGAGAGGAAGGGAGAGGTAGAGAAACATCAATGATGAGAGAGAATTGTTGATCGGCTGCCTCCTGGGGATCAAGCCCACAATCTGGGCATGTGCCCTTGACCAGAATCGAACCTGGGACCCTTCAGTCCGCAGGCCAATGCTCTATCCACTGAGCCAAACCGGCTAGGCCTTAACTACAATTTGTTAAACAGAACAAAAAAATGACTTTTTAGAGGTCTATAAACTAAAACGTTTCCCATCTTAGAGCTAAAAACAAATAGTTGTTATTTACACACAAGAATTGATTCAGTTCAGAAGGCATTGGGAAAGAAAAACAAATGTTTAGGACGAATATGGTGGCCACTTGCCCCATGTGAAATGTGGCATATTATGATATGCTGTAAGCCTAAAATACTTTACGGATTTTGAAGACTTTGAAAAAAGTATAAAATTCTTTTTATTTACATTTTGAAACAATATTTTAGATATATTGGGTTAAATTTACTAGTGGTAAAATTAATTTCATGTTTCTTTTTACTTTTTTTAATATGGCTACTAACATTTTTTAATTACATATGTGGCTCTCTGAATTTATTGAACAGTGCATTTCTAGGAGAAAAGCAACATTATTTTATCCACTGCTGTGTCTGCAATGCCAGACAGTGTCTGGTGTGCAGTAGGCGCTTATTAAATATTTGTTTAATGAATTAATGGGCAAATGTATGCTCCAGTGGAAGAGAAATTAAGGCAAATACATTTTTAATATGGAAAGAACGTATTAAGAATATTTGAATATGAGAAACCCCTTTACTTGGATATTTTATTCACTGTTATGCCATGCTATGCCTGACATGTAATATGTGCTCAATAAATACTTGTTGGCTGCCTGAGATGTTAAAACTGTCTTAGAAATGGTTTGTGCCTTTGACATTTCAATCTATAGGAGGAGCTAGAAACCTTAAAGAGCATCAACAAGAAGTTGGAACAGAAAGTGGAGGAGCAGAAGGACAGCTGGGAGACAAAGCTGCTACAGTGAGTGTGATCCTTGCATGTGAGGAACTGCCGTCTGATAGGCACCGTTACGAGGGTCAGATTAGATTTCTAGAATTTGTTAGACTACAGTCTTCCTGTTAGAACATTGAGGGGTGTGGTTCTCCCCTTTGAGTCATGATCTCTTTGCCTTTAGAATTTTGTGTCAGAGAATTTTGTGTCAGAATGGTAAAGAGAAATGACCTAAATTCACGTATTAACGTGAAGTGTCGGATACCTGCACTTTGATGTCAGGAAACCAAAACAGGACTGAAGAAGAGACTAATGGATTTTAAAATAAATCTGGAGGCGTAGGGCCAAGGCAGCCTTAAGTCATTTAAAGCCTGGGGGAGCCAGCAGGCATCACCATATATTTCACATGGTCATCTCCACCTCCGCAGACTGAAAGAGCAAAACCAGAAGATGTCCTCAGAAAACGAGAAGATGGGAGTCAGAGTGGATCAGCTTCAGGTAAGTAACGGCAAACCTTTGCCCAGCGCTCAGCCACTGAGCCACACCGACCGGGAGGAACACACATTTCTTTATGTTTTGCACATTAAAAAGCATTGTTCCTGGTTAGCTTTCCTTCTTTATATCTTTGTTGTATTTACTATTTTTCCTTTAGGCGCAGCTGTCAACTCAAGAGAAAGAAATGGAGAAGCTTGTTCAGGAAGCACAAGATAAGATAGAGCAGTTGGAATGTCTGAAAAAGGAAAATGGCCAGCTCTTTCTCAGTTTAATGGAACAGGTAGAGTCATGAAAAAATATATAATTTTTTGTCATTTAGGAGAAAATATATTCATTGTTCTTTCTTTATCATATACCTGGATATCACTGGCTCTGGGGAAGGTCTCAGAGGAAGCCATCTGAAAGAGGTATCTCATGGCTGTTCTCAGAAACTAATAAGAGAAGGCTTGCTTCTTTGCATCCTGCTTGCTCATTAGCTGGGCAGGCCCTTCCCCAGTGACTGAGTGTGTGTGAGTGTGTGTGTGTGTGTGTGTGTGTGTGTGTGTGTGTGTGTGTTTCTAGCAGTGATACTGAAATCTGTTTTTGTGCAGAGGAAGCACCAGCAGAAGCTGGAGAAGACAATGGAGGAGCTGAAGCAGCAAGAAGCTATTGCAGTGAAGAAACAGCAGGAGTTAACGGCATGTCTATCTTTGGAGGACTACATGGGAGGGAGCCTACAAAAAGGAAGGGATAGGGTCTACACTCAGGTGATGGACAGGATAAATAAGCAAAGATGAGAATAGCGCTTACCTCTGGACATTTTGCATTCTACCCAGAAGGATAGAGAATTTGCTAGGTACAAAATGTTTAGGAGAGGTAGGTATTTTAATGTGTGATGAATGATAAAAGAATATTGGAAGGTAAACTTTATGACAAGTTGTAGTAAATAGAGCCTTGGGCTAGGAATTCCCTTTTTTCTGTTTTAAAATATATTTTTATTGATTTCAGGGAGGAAGGGAGAGGTAGAGAGTGATAGAAACATAAATTATGAGAGAGAATCATTGAATGGCTGCCTCCTGCACACCCCACACTGGGGATCAAGTCCGCCAACCTGGGCTTGTGCCCTGACTGGAAATTGAAAAGTGACCTCCTGGTTCATAGGTCAACGCTCAACCACTGAGCCATGCCAGCCGGACAGGAATTCCCTTCTTAAAGAGCTTTTGTGCAGGCAGACAAATGATTATAAAGTTGAGCTCTATGATTGGAAAATATTACAGCAGCCAAAAATTTTGTTGCAATTGATATAATATTGTCAGTGGTCATCATTATAAATTATTCTGAGCTATAGTATAAGAGTAATGCTAGCCTAATTGACTAATAATTTTCTATAATTATTATTGGAAAAGAGGCCTCATGGTGATGACAGGTGCCTAGGAACCCCATTTTATGAAATGATGTAAAAACATGAGAAATCCTGATGTCTGGAGCCTATCCAACTACTGGAATTGTAACTCATTATATATGCATCACTTATTCAGTCAGTCATTATCCAATCAGTTATTGAATACCTACTACTATATAAGATACTGTATATTTTAGCCTAATGAAGAGTAGAACAAAGTTTGTAAATCACCAGTTCATAGGTTAAGTTTAGCTAACAGAAATGTTTTATTTGGCCCAGATGATGTTTTTTAAAAAATTGAGTTAGTTACTAATACTTAAAAATGGGAATCTTTCCCATTAAAAATTGTATTCCAGCTTCCATTGAAAAATTAGAGGATCTGGACACATTGAGCCCACATCTGGAGCTGAGTAGCTGCTGCACCCTGTAGATGGGTCACATGTTCTCCATTTACTGTCTTCACTGTTTCATTGCATTCAACTCCTTCCTTCAATTATATTACATATTTGAGTTTGTGACCTCTAATGTAGCAAAGAAATTACTGTTTTAAATAATCCAGAGCCATCCAAAGATTTGAACCTTCTTGTGGCAGCTGTGGGTTTTCTCGGTTTTCATGGGATATTTTGCAAGATCCAGGGGCTCCCTGGCTAATACCAATTCTGTATTCCTAACGCATCCAAAAGGCCCCTACCTAGAGGACTCTGTCTCTTACGCTCCAGGGGCGTAGGAACAAGAAAACAGCTGTGGAAGAGCAGTTAGTACAAGAGGTGGACTTGCTAAGGGCAAAGGTAGAGGCCGGGAAAGCCTGTTTCTTAGAGAAGTACAAAGAGTCACTGACTCCACAAACAGATCAGGCAACGCAGGGCTGCTATACTGGGAGGTAACAGAGATAAGGGGCCCAGAAAGCAGGGGTGTGAATGTTTGTGGTTCTTCGACAAACCCAGAGGGTTGTACACCCTTGTTAAGGAGAGAAATTTATCTTTCTTCTAAAAAGAGGAGGGATGGAGTGTGTGGCCAGAAACCAGCCTGGGAATCCCTGGAAATACAGGCCCCAGCTCAGCCTTGGGCCTCAGGGAGGATTTTTGTAACCATTGAGCAGATTTCTGAGCAGATTCAGGGAGCCCTTCCTTATGTCTGCTCTTTAAAGAAGTGAAGCAGGACTGGAAGAGCCAGCAGGAGCCAATGGGGATGGGAAGCCAGGGGCCTGCAGTCAGCAGTGTCATTGGGTAGCCCCTCTAGCGTTACTACCTCAGGGTTGGCTAGAAGCGCACAGCCGTTAGAGCACCAGCATTCAAATAAAAAAATCTTAGGAAAAATCTCCACCATTAGTAGGATTAGCTAAGTGTTCCTGGGAGGTATGGGAATGTGGATACATGGAGGTAGGAGATGGAAAGCTCTGAAGCATGCCTAGGAATTTGCGATTCATGAAACTAGTCAGGTCAACATCAAGCCCAGCATCCCCGTGTGGGTTCCTGGGAGCCTTGAATAAATTCCTGCTCAGATTCTTTCTTCCTCACTGTAACTTGAGTCCAGATGCCTGTTTTCACACTGGGAGGGAGTCAGCCCAACCTAACCCTAAAAGCTTCAGGCTGCATTGACTGAGATGTTTATTCAAGACAAAGATGATTGTTTCCATCGCTGGGTTGGGGTGAAAAAAGGCTCCATTTATCCCTAACTCTGATAAGTCAGACTTAATGTTTTCCCCAACTGTTTCTCTCTTTTGGTCACTTACAAACCAGAAGAAACCGGCACCTGGATGCTCGCCCAGGCCTTCGGGCATTTTAAGTCACTTTTCTATTAGTTACATCTGCTCTATAGTACTTGTCCCTACTCCAGTTCCCTCCCCCACCTCGGTTCGAACACTGAAAAGCTAAAACCTCTGCGATCTTGTTTTACCCCACCGTGGGTCCAAATTATCATATGTGATCCTAATCCTAATTTTTTTTTTAATTATTGACAGGACCAGAACTTTGACCTGTCAAAAAGGCTGAGTGAGAACAAGATGATATGTAATGTTCTGCAGAGAGAGAAAGAGAGATTGGAAGGAGAAAATGATGTGAGTATGTAAATGAGGGTAGAAAACTCTCAAGATTTTAAGGGGAAGGAGCAGGGTGAACCAGAGGTACGGTGATAAAATGAAGTTAAATAGCCCTGTTGGTTGCTCAGTGGTTAGAGCATCGGCCTGGGGACCTGAGGGTTTTGGGTTTGATTCCCAGTCAATCCCAGGCTCGAGCAGGAGGCAACCAATAGATATGTCTTTCTCATGTTGATCTCTCTCTCTCTCTCTCTGTCTCTGTCTCTGTCTCTCTCTCTCTCTCTCTCTCTGTCTCTTTGTCTCTCTCTCTCTCTCTCTCTCTCTCTCTCTCTGTTTCTTCTACCCCTTCCACTCTCTAAAAAAATCAATGGGGAAAACATATATCCTTCGGTGAAGATTAAAAAATAAATATAAATAAATAAGTTAAATAAAAGAGCCCATTCTGGGACAGTGGGTGAGGCACACGCTCCTAAACAAAGTAACTTTAATCTGGTTTCCCGATCGACCACAAAGTCCCCTCTCTGTTCTGTAACAAACTTGTTTGGCATGGCAACAGTCAACCTGAAAGCTTTGATGACCTGGCTTACTATTTTTGGTTTTATCTTTAGCGCAATTATAAGTGTTGTCTTTGGAGGGTAATATCCTGTGTCACTTTTATGCTAGTGGGGAACCCCTTTCCTTCAGCACAACTTTTTCTTTTTTCCTCTGCTGCCAAACCAGGAGCAGAAGTGGTGGTCTGTACCAGTCCTGTACCCATGGTAGGCTCCTAATAACTGTGCATTCATTCATTCATTTATTCATCTGTTCATTCATTCATCAAGCCGATATTTTCTGCTGTGTTAAACACAAATTATTATTAATTGATTAATTGAGGATGCTGACACCAAGTAAAGTGGTTGCACTTGAAGCCATTCTCATGCCATGCCTTCTGGCTACTTCCTCTAGGTCTGCCGTACACCTCCAGGAGTTCCCTTCTCTAACCTCTCTGTAACCCTTCTGGGCTAGGCCCCTAAGCAGTCATTTCTACTTTTGATTTTACTATTTATTCCAGTGTGTTTCGGGATTGTAAAAGGCATTTGGAGTCTATTTCTAGCCCTGTCATTCTCAACCTCTTCATTTATTTATTTTTTCTATTTGTTTTTAAATATATTTCATTGATTTTTTTACAGAGAGGAAGGGAGAAGGATAGAGAGTTAGAAACATCAATGAGAGAGAAACATCAATCAGCTGCCTCCTGCACACCTCCCACTGGGGATGTGCCCGCAACCAAGGTACGTGCCCCTGACCAGAATCAAACCCGGGACCCTTCAGTCCGCAGGCCGACGCTCCATCCACTGAGCCAAACCGGTCAGGGCTCAACCTCTTCATTTAGACAAATACACTTTGACTTTGAAATCCCTATTTTCCTGGAATAATCCAGTGGGGCCAGGCAGGGGTAGGGAGGGCGTGTGCACACAATTTAGCACAAGAAGGAAAAGGTCTGGTATTTGGAAGCTTTATTAAGAGCTATAGTAAAGTCCTCTTAAGATGTTATGGAGCAGTACACTAATTTTCTTTTTAAAGAACTTCCAGTGCTCTCTGTCCCCCGTGTAACTTATTCTCGTTCTTTCTCTCTCATCTCCTCCCTCCCTCTTACCTTCCTCCCTCTCACTCTCTCTGTTGGGATATCCATTGGATGGGATAAAACATAAAGGAGGGAAAATTATATCAGATTAATATTTACATTGTGTAAGAAAATTGTTCTAGGAAGAAGACTAAGAAGAAGCATTTTGCTCTCAATAATGTACAATTTCAGTCTTAACATAGCTCCTGCCTGCCTCATATATTCATACAGCTTTTGTACCTCCTTCAGTTTGTATGTGTTTAGAGATTTTAAATTCTTTTTTATGTTAATCTAAACAAAATTTGGTATGCATTTAAATTCAGATCTTAAGAACTCAGATCTTCAGAGCCCGGAGGCTGCTTCTTCCCCTTCTCAAGAATCGTAGTTTATCATTTCCACAGCTCTTCAGTACCACATTGTTTATTAAGAACGACCTGTAATGGTTGAGGCCATTCTTTGTTGTTGTCTTTCAACATGTTGCTCTAAATCTTCTATCCTTAGCTTTTGAAGAGGGATAACATCAGATTGATGAGTTACATGGGTCTGGATTTTGACTCTCTGCCGTTTCAAGCGCCTACTTCAGATCAAGGAGGTGCAGGACAAAACCCAGGACTTGTCTTTGGAAACCCATATTCTGGTAAGACAGCTTTGCCATTGGAGCTGAAAGACCCCTGCCGCTATCCCTTTCCCCCACTCAACTTTTGTGTGTCTGAGATGCTAATGAAGACCAGTCTCATTGTTAAGTCTTGCTGGGCAGAAGCTGAGGACCCAGTAGAAAGATTGCCAGGCGAGAAGTGTTAATTGAGAAATAAATCTGAATCTAGAAGACGCAAATCAGATCATTCGCCTAGAAGCAGCGGACACAAATTGAGTCCCGTGGCTATATTCCAGATATATAAATCAGGGAACTGTCTCTGTGTAGAAGATATACACATACAAAGCTGAGGAGGCTAATTAAGATTTGGAAATGAAAGCACAAGAGGCGGGCAGTGCCACCCAGAAATGAGCATTACATCAGCCACCCAATGGCCTGACCAAGGGCAGCAGGAGTGTGCTCCTCAGTGACCCCTGGGGGTGTGGATGACAGGAAATGGGGGTGACAACCACTCTTGTGTCTCATGGGCCAGGGGTCAGGTGTCCTTACCAAACAGGGAACGTCCCTCTTTTGTCTTCAAAAGTGACCTGAGACCTCATTTTCTGGAAGTTTAAAGCAGTCATGTTCTCTCAAGAGTCACAATCAGATCTTTGCAACAGGCAGGGGTACACGTTTATTTTTCCTTTTAAATATTTGTAAGTACTTTATTTGTAAAACAACTACATGGATTCAGTCTTAAAATCTATTCTCAGGCTGTTTCCTTGTTAAATTGTTACTGTTTTTATTAAAATCTCATTTGCCACCCACTGAAAATAGATGTGTTTTTTTTTTTTCTGATTATGTAACATACATGGCTGTTGAAAAGGCCACTTCATTATTTTTTCATTTTTCCCCCCTTATTGACCTCCATCAGAAGTAAGTGGTTTATAAAAGAGATAGACAGTCAGAGGCAGTGGGGAGAAAGGGAAATATGGGGTTACAAAAAACAGCTGATAGAACACATGTACTGGGGTAGAGATCTGGGGGTGATATTTTCTCATTGAATGAAATCTTTTTTATGACCCTCAGGCATCCAAGAAAGTTCTGCCCCCAGCCTGGTAAGTATTTTGAATCATAAGATTGACCACATCCAATCCTTGAGGAAATTTCCCTCTCTGCTCCAGTTATGGGAGAACCCTAGGGGAACGGGGTCATGTTGATAACTCCTGAAGTCAGCCGCAGCCTGTTGAGGTGGGAGAAGGAGGCGCAGTTTATCCATCAACCTCCTGCTCGAGATCTCCATTGTGAGCTGGGTTTGGTACAAGATTAGGAAGGAGGCGTGAGCTAGGCAGCTAGCCAGACAAGGTATGTCCGGGGCCCCTTCCAGGCCCGAAGCTATTTGACTGCTTCAGCGACGTTAGGGCCTTTCAATCCTGGGGTTAGAGAAAGCCCCAGGGAGCCTCTCCACATGTGAACTTGAGCACCTACCATGTGCCAAGCATTATGCTAGATGCTGAGGAGAGAGTAGAAAAGAAGATAGACATTGTCTCCGCCACATACAGCCTGCATTTTTACCGACCTCTTCGTTCTTCCTCCCAGCGCTCCATCAAGAAGTGTCCCACCTGCAAATCAAACCTTGCTGACGACGTTTTTGATCACATCTCGCAGCAGCAGCCCACTCAGACCCTGTCTTTGAATTGTCCGATTTGTGACAAGAGCTTCTCACCAAACGAAGAGCAAATCTTTGAAGACCATGTGTTCTGCCACAGTCTCTAAGTGACCCAGCCTCCTGGATCTGTACTGCACATAGATTTTATAGGGTAGAACCTATAGCTTCTACTGTGGCTATGACACAGGAGCCTGCCTAACCTGAAATTATTAAGGATTTACTCCGTCCTGCTGCCCTAAAGGTAGAATCATGTCGATCATCTAAAGGACAGTGTTAAGGGCTGTTACTTCCATCTGTGTGGGTTGTGACCTTTTAAATCCCAGAGTGCTAGCTGTGTCAGCCTCTCACCTACGATGCCCATTTTTCCAAGGATTTCCAGTACCCGGGCCCTGGAATAAAAGCACCCTGGCTATTCAGAACGGGTTTGACTCAAACACAAAGTGGTTCATTTTCCAAATTGTCCCACAGCCATTCAAGGTCAAGCCTTGAGTATATTTGTACTCAGTCTTCAGTCCTACCCTTGGGGCTGGAGATTGATCGAAGCTGAGCATTTCTTCCTGCTCTTCTTCAGGCCTCTTTCTCCAGCTGATTGCATTAGGCTGGCCAGAAATGGCACGGCAGAGAACTCGGGCATCCGGTTGGGATACCAATGATTTCTCAGCTCCTAATAGAAGAACCTTATTCCAGAACCATGGACATGAAATATTATTTCAGTCACAGAAAACCTTCTTTCTCTCTGGATACCTCTGATTGGCACTTTCTACTCTTTGATCTTTCCTATGCACATAGCATTTATTGTTGTAAATCCTTAACAATTAGTGGGAGTTGTTAGAAACTGTATGGGTTTGCAACTTTGTAAGCTGGTGACTTTCATTATGGATGAGTCAGAATAATGAGAACTAATGTTAACCTCTTTAATACTAAAAATAAACTAGTCCTCTTTCTCAGGAACTTTGTTAATTTAAAATAAACCTTGAGTTTGTGGTCTTTTATTTTTAAGCTTATGGGAAAAGCGTAATCAAAAGAATTGTGGGAATTACGGACCTCACCAATCATAGATGTCTCTATCTCTCCCGCTCCCTTCCTAGAATCAGATGAGACATTAAGGCTAATCCTAGAACTCTGGCTGGTGTGGCTCAGTTGGTTGAGCATTGTCCCTGCTCTGAAAGGTTGTCAGTTCAGTTCCTGGTCAGGGCACATGCCTAGGTTTGGGCTCGATCCCCAGTAGGGGGTATGCAGGAGGCAGCCAATCCATGTTATGCTCTGACATCAACGTTTCTCTCTCCCTCTTCCCCTCTCTAAAAAATCAATCAGAAATACATTTTTAAAAGACTAACTCTAGAATAGACGTGTAAGGGGGAAATGATGCAGTTTTTCTAGCAGACACCCTTCCTCATAGTTCCAATGAAGAACTGAGTTTCATTTATTTTGTACTCGTCAGCTCTTAATTAAACACGTGAATGGAGAGGAGCAGTCGTGCACAGAATCCAAATCACTGAGTACCATCTTCTGGTGAATTACCCACCACATTGCCCCTGCCGCCATCCTGAGGGTTACTGTGATCGTCAGCAGCAGCAGGAGCCCTTCCAAAGGCTTCCTTAAAAAGCCAGTTGAGGTGTTAATGCTCCTTTTTGCTGGATGTAAAACAAAACCTCTTAACCTCTGTTCATTGTCCCCAGCTGCTCTTACCAAAGCTTTGAAGGGGAATTATACTCCAGGCAGCTACTAGTGGTAAAGGAAACAATCTCCCATAATCCACTCCTCACCCCAGCCTTTCCCCTCTACACTATCTGGCACCCACACATTTTATAGCTGTAAAGTACCTGCCCCAAAAAAATACGACGTTATGGGAGCAAAATAGTATTTACATCTAGATTAGATTTTACAATCTTTGTACTTAACGTAGAAGACAATTTCTTCTATAGCAACAAGTTTTCCTTCCTAATTTATTTTCTCTTGGTCTAATATTAAAATATTTTTATATTACTTTAACACACTTACTTGATGGGCAGTGGGAAAAAGTCACCCTGGCACATGTGCGTGTGAGTGGTGAAGGAAAGCTAACCTAAAATCAGAAAAGGGAGAGCTGGCAAGATATTTGGTAAACGTAGGCCCTTAACTCCTGTAGCTTCAGCCCTTGTCCCTGTTCTTGCTAAAAATTGGGATGAAATGAAACTGCCTTAATGTTTAAATATTCTCCTGAGTCGAGTGATTTTCTACATTGGCAAGGATTACACTGAGCTAAGCATACTCTAACCTGGTCTCCTAGCAACAAATATTAATGAGATGATAGGCTAGGGCTAAGTGATACAGTCCATTACCTAGGAAAAAAGCAAAATGGACTTAACATAGAGATCAAACCCAAAGAGATACTCACCTAATTCCTCTGAGTTACCTAATAATAGACCACACACTCAGAGAGAAGTCACACTGGCCCCAGTGCTCCACTTTTATATATATATATATGGCTAATATGCTAAGTGTCCCTCCACCCATCTGACCAGTTGCTATGATGAACACTGACCACCAGGGTGCAGAGGCTCAACACAGGAGCTGCCAAGCTGCAGTGACTTGGCAGCGGTGGTTCTCAGGTGACACACCCCGAAACCAGAGAGGAGGGAGCCTGATTCCTCGTAGGGCCACACGATTCCACCTTCGGCCATGGGTTATGTTGTTGCTGGGGCACTGTTGGCCCCGAATCTGGTTTACTACACACTTGTGTTTGCATTCCACACCCTGTGTGACAGCAACTTTACAGAGTGCCCTCTCGTACTCGGGACCCCTCAGAGGACATCGGAGAGCAGGTTTCGGCCTGATCCCCGCAGGCCAGGCTGAGGGACCCCACCTGCTGGAGGGACCCCTGCTCACTCCGAAGACACCGTTGACCCTAGGTGCGACCGGCTGGGGAGGGACCTCAGGAGGTTGGCTCCAGGGCGTGTCTGGCCCTGTCTTGCCCAGTCCCGCTCTGCCAGCCACCTTCTAATTAATTTCCTTTCAATGTGCATGAATCCATGCACCGGGTCACTAGTATAAATATGAAAATAATGTCTTTACATGCATATAGTGCTTTATAGTTTAGAATGTGTTTCATATTTTATAGATGAATAAGTTGAAACAAATGACTTGCTAAAAGCGGAAACAACCTAAGTGTTCATCAGTTGATGAATGGGTAAATAAAAATGGTATATCCATACCATGGGATATTATTTGGCAATAAAAAGGAATGAAGTATGAATATATGTCACAATATGGATGAGCCTTGAAAACATGCTAAGTGAAAGAAGTCATCCATGAAAACATACATACTGTATGATTCCATATTTATGAAATGCCCAGAATAGGCAAATATTCTATAGAAACAAAATAGATAAGTGTCTTCCTAGGGCTGGAGGTTGGGGGAAGTGGAGAATGACTACTAATGGGTATGGAGTTTCTTTGGGAGAGAAAATGTTCTAGCTCTAGCCAGTTTGGCTCAGTGGATAGAGTGTTGGCCTGCGGACTGAAGGGTCCCAGGTTCAATTCTGGTCAAGGGCATATGCCGGGGTTGTGGGCTCGATCTCCAGTAGGGGACGGGCAGGAGGCAGCCCATCAATGATTCTCTCTCATCATTGATGTTTCTACCTCTCTCTCCCCCTCCCTTCCTCTCTGAAATCAATAAAAATATTTTTTTAAAAGAAAATGTTCTAAAATGTATTGTGGAGATGGTTGCACAACTCTCTGAATGTACTAAAAACCAGTGAATTTACACTTCAAATGGGAGAATTGTATGCTATGTGAATTATATCTCAAGTTGTTATATTATTTAAAAGGTTTTTAAAAAACTTGCTAAGGTCATACATTGGCTCATGGTAGGATGTCTTAAATAACATACTGCACAGAGCAAACTCAACAGTTGAACTTGGTTAGAGTACACTCATCTCAGTTGAACTCACTGCCACAACAGTGTTGGGGTCTCCCCTGCCTTGGGCTGGAGACAGCAGCTTCAGTTGTGATTAACAGGGTCAGGGCAATTAGTGGCCAGCAGCGTTAGTGGTCTCTAGGAATATCTATTCTGTGAAGATGAATGTATCCAATAAACTTGGGGGAAAGAGCCACCAGCCCACAAATCCCAGGTAATCATATTAAGGGATCCAGCCTGCTCTGTCTAATGTTATTACTTTCTCACTGTGGAAAGAAAGAATATGACACTCCAGGGAATTAAGTCTATTGTTTATTCAGTCAATCAACATTTATTGAGCACCCATAGTGTGCAGAACTAGTATAGGGTCAGGATTACAAAAATAGAAGATAAGTTCTTCCTTTGAAGGATCTACAAGATTAATGAAGACGTTCTCTCTCCCCTAAGGGGAACTGCTGGAGTAGAGAGTCTCAGTTTTCAGGGGGTCTGCTAATATGGAGAAAAGAGATAGCCACCCACAAAGCAATTTAAGGACACAAAGATAAGGGAAGTCTTCTTGCAAACTGAGGACATAGAGCTATGAGACCTAATGGTTAATTAAATTCTAATCAAAGCCCAAGTTAATGATGTCTTATAAGAGTGTGCTTTGGAAGAGGTTGAGAAATAGAAATGACAGATAAGCCCGGCCGGTGTGGCTCAGTGGTTGAACATCGACCTATGAACCAGGAGGTCACAGTTTAATTCCCAGTCAGGACACAGGCCCGGGTTGTAGGCTTGATCCCCAGTGTGGAACATGCAGGAGGCATCTGATCAATGACTCGGTCCCATCATTGATGTTTCTATCTCTCTCTCCCTCCCTTCCTCTCTGAAATCAATAAAAATCTATTTTTAAATTAAAAAAGCACTTTAAATTACATACTAAATATTGTGCTTAGCATTCTTAGAATTCCACAATTATAGAAATGGAGACTAGGCTAGTGGTTGCTAGGGGTTAAGTCAAGGCGAGGAGAGGGAGAAGAGAGGTGGGTGTGGCATAAAAGGCTACCCAAGGGGTCCTTCTGATATAACTATATCTCCGCTATGCTGGTGGATACACAAACCTGCACACGATAAACTCCATGGTACACACGGGTGAGAACCAGTGAACCGGGAAATCTGGTGGATTGTAATAAAGTTTTACAAGGTATTGGGGGAAATGCAATAAAGGGTACGTGGAATCTCTGTACTACTTACAACTGCATATGAATCTACAATTATCTCAAAATTTAAAATTTAATTAAGAAAGAATAGGAGCTTCGAAAGAGCATGTCCAGATGAGGGAATTACCCCCATCCACGCGATGAGAGCACGGTGTTCCCACTGGGGCACAATGGGAGAGGAGGCGGGAAAGTCAGTCTGGGAGGAGCCTTGTATCCTGTTCGGAGGAATGATCTGGACTTGGCCCTACTGTAGGTAATAACGAGCTTTTGAGGTTTCTTAACAGGGGAGTGGAGAAATCGGATTTGTATTCCAGGATGGTCCCTGTGGTTCCAGGTTGTAGAAGCACTGTGGAGAGTGAATTGGGTGCCTCCTGCTGAATTCGGTTATTCCCGCCTAATCTTCAAGCAGCACAATCTAGTCCCTACTTACAAAGTCCTCTGTGCTTTTGGAATTAAATGGTCAATTCCCTGGCATCCGCCAGTGGGCCCTGAACACGTCTGACCAAATATCCGGCTTGCCACGCTGTGCTTCCTGACAGTTGCTTCCTGTTGTCAGCCTGTGGGAGCCCTGGGGACACACCTTCATGTGAACAGCATCTCAGAATAGATGGGGAAGGGAAAACCAATGCAAACATGTGACCAAATATACTGCAAAAGGAGCAGGAAATTGTTTTCAATCTTTGTGCGTTTGCTCCCTGCCATTGGATGGGAAAGGCATTTTCCAATTGCACTTCTTTTTCTTTGGATGTGTGCCTGTCTTGTTCCTCTGATCAGCTCCCAGGAACAGGGACAGACTCTGTTCTCTGTTCCTTGACCTCATTGCAAATCTCTGACTCCAGGAGTCATCATGCATTATATTATTTAAACCCAACATGCATTCAGCGTTTACTATAAACACTATTGCCATCCCCTTTTATAGAGGAGCGGGCCAAGGCTTAGTGAGGATGAGGACTTGAGGAAGGTTTGCAGCCACAGGAGGCCAGGCTGCACCTGGGTTTAGGTTTCTAACACTACTGTTGGGGAAACAGCAACCCCTGCTGTGGGGAATGGGGCGGGGTGGGCCCCCCCCCCCCCAAATAGAGAGGGGGGCGAGTCTAACTTCCTCTCTCCCAGCCATTCTGTGCTCTCTGCAACCAAGTTCATAGTCCAGGAAATTCTCTGAAGATGACAAAGACTCTGAAATTTTCCCTGAAGTTAAGAACTGTTTGGGGGGAAGGGGAGCTCCCCCACTATTTGCCATCCCTTCAGCTGATGCTCAGTAACTCTTTATATTTTTTATTTTTTTTTTTTATTGATTTCAGAGAGGAAGGGAGAGGGTAGAGAGAAATATCAATGATGAGAGAGAATCATCGATTAGCTGCCTCCTGCATGCCCCTCACCAGGGATAAAGCCCACAACCTGGGTATGTGCCCTGACAGGGAATCGAACCGTGACCTCCTGGTTCATAGGTCGATGCTCAACCACTGAGCAACACTGGTCAGGCTCAGTAACTATTTGCTAGTAGCCAGGCTTTCCAGTTTACCATCAAGTCAGGATAAATCCTCCTAAAGAAGCCTAGTGACATTCAGGCCCAGATCCTGGCCAATCCTCCATGGGGGAGAAGCGGGGCGCAGCCCTGCCACCTCACCTCTCCCTTCCTTTCTTTCTTCCTTCCAAGAGTGTTTGCAGCTCAACTCCCTCTCAGCCAAAGAGAAGCAACTGGTAATGTTAAGCAGGAGAGAGGTTTAGGTAAGGGGCTTAAACAGAAATTGACTCCGGTCCAGGAAATAGTTAGTTATACAGTAAATGGGCAGCTTGGCAAGGCAGGTGCTCCGTCTCCTGCTGGTAAACCGCAGGTAATGCCAAACAGCATCTGTTTATCAACTGTCATGGATTCAGGAAGCCAAACAGACCCACCTGCCCATCACCCATCACCAGGGCATCTCCTCCAGGCGGGGCCTTCCGAAATGACCACCCCTGAGATGAAAATGCTCCTGGGAGGAAACTGAGGAGGCGCTTTTACTATTTGCTCAGGCTTCACACCCTTCATTGTTAGGAAATTCTTCCTGTAGCCAACTCCAGTCTCTGGAAACCTAAATACAGGCTGAACAATAGGGCTGTTTTTGTTGTTCCCTATCTGCTCTTTAATATCTCCTTTTAAAATAAGAGGCCTTGCCCTAGCTGGTTTGGCTCAGTGGATAGAGCGTCGGCCTGCAGACTGAAGGGTCCCAAGTTCAATTCCAGTCAAGGGTACACATGCCTGGGTTGTGGGCTCTGTCCCCAGTAGGGGGTGTGCAGGAGGCAGCAGATCAATGATTCTCTCTCATCACTGATATTTCTATCTCTCCCTCTCCCTTCCTCTCTGAAATCAATAAAAATATACACTGAGTGGCCATATTATTATGATCTCTAAACACATAATAATCTGGCCCTAACCGGTTTGGCTCAGTGGATAGAGCATTGGCCTGCGGACTGAAGGGTCCCAGGTTCGATTCCGGTCAAGGGCATGTACCTTGGTTGTGGGCACATCCCCAGTAGGGGGTGTGCAGGAGGCAGCTGATCTATGTTTCTGTCTCATCGATGTTTCTAACTCTCTATCCCTCTCCCTTCCTCTCTGTAAAAAATCAATGAAATATATTTTTTTAAATGCATAGTAATCTGGCCACTCAGTGTATATCCTATATAATAAAAGGCTAATATGCAAATTGTCCCCTCGACCAGGAGTTCTACCAGCAGGCAGGCCGGCCAACCACCCGCCCATGTCCCCTCCCCCTGGCCAGGCTGGCGGGACCCCACCCATGCACGAATTCATGCACCGGGCCTCTAATATATATATACATACATACATACATACATACATATACACACACACACACACACACATACTGAGTGGCCAGGTTATTATGCATTCAGAGATCATAATAATCTGGCCACTCAGTGTATATTTTTTTAAAAAAGAATAGGGAGAGGAGAAGTCTTGGACATAATGGAGTACTCCAAGTGACATGGAGGTCAAGGTAACATTAAATAAATTGCCATGAACTGGCTTAAAAAAAAAAAAGAGGCCTTCAATGCTTGTGTGATAAGCACGGTGTTAAACACTTTATATTTGGTCACTTTAATCCCCACAACAAACCATTCAGCATTCATATGGAAACAATAAATGGTTAGCAGTATCATTACCCATTTTACAGATGAGAACAGTTGGGATTTGGATGCAGACAATCCAAATTCAGAGCCCATGTGCTTAATTATTAATGCGCTCTGTCTCCCTACAGTCTTCCTTTCTCCAAATGGGATCGTTCTACCTCCATAAACCTGTCCTTATTCTTTCCCTTTGCGTCAGGAAAACTAGAACTGGCCCCAAAGGCCCTGCGTGGATGTATATGGAGGACCAGAGCCACAGAGGGTTTCCTTTCCACGGCTCAGTTCAATCTCTGACCACGTCCACCCCAGCCATTCTCCCTGTAAAGCCCTGTCCTTTTTCATGTCCTTCAACAAAGTGGTTCCTCATTTGGAGGCCTGTGCTAGCCATTCAGGGAGCTCCAGCCGACCAGTAGGCCTGGTCACAAGGGAGAAGGGAACCTTATTTGCAAAGCTAATTAAAAACCACTTCAACAGAAGGCCATTTAAGGAAACGATATTTGGGGAGGTATTGTTGTGCTCTCAGTTGTTGTTGGTTGTTTGGTTGGTTTTTTCTCTCTCTCAGTTGTTCTGATAGGAACTCAGCACTGAATTCCTATGGGGGAAACAACAAAAGAGGAGAAAGGGAAAAACCCAGAACACAGTGAATGTCCTCTGTGGTTGGGTTCTCCTTCCTGTCCCCTCCCCCTCACACGCCTCACATCTCACTGTCTCTGCCTCTCACTCCCTGTGCCACAGGCCTGTCCCTTGCCCCAGCAGTCTAGTAGCCCATCATGACAAAGAGCCTAGATTCTGGAACCAGACAGCCTGGAAGCAAGTCAGGCAAATCACTTGGCCTCTCTCGGCCTTGGCTTGCCCGTTTGTAAGTGGCGGTGATAATTACAGTCCCCACGTCAGCTAGGTGAGTTACAACTGTGTCTGACACATCGATTGTAAGCACTCAGTAAGTGTTCCACTATGCCACTTAATTAAGAGCCCTGTGAAATTGGGCAGGATACTTGGAAAGAAGGTATGAGGTCGTGAATAAGAACACTAAGTTTGAAGTCAGCCAACCTTGCCCTCGAATCCTGACTTTAAACAACTTGCTTAACCTCTCTGACCTCAATAAGAAGTCTAGTCCAGCCAGCATGGCTCAGTGGTTGAGCTTCTACCTATGAACCAGAAGGTCACGGTTCGATTCCCCGTCAGGGCACATGTCCAGGTTGGGGGTTCAGTCCCAGTGGGGAGCTTGCAGGAGGCAACCGATCAATGATTCTCTCTTATCATTGATGTTTCTATCTCTCTCTCCCTCTCCCTCTCTCTCTGAAATCAATAAATATGTATTTTTTTAAAAAAAATAAGAGGTCTATCTGTAAAATGAACCTAATATCATCTACCTCCCATTAGGGTTATTGAGAGGATTAAATGAGACAATATATGGAAGGGGCTCAGCACAGGGTCTGGCTGAAAGCAAATACTCAATAGTGGCCCTTGCCCTGGCCGGCTTGGCTCAGTGGATGGAGCAGTGGCCTGGGGATTGAGGGGTCCCAGGTTCGATTCCGGCCAAGGGCACATGCCTGGGTTGCAGGCTCAATCTCCGGTGGGGGTCGTGCAGGAAGCAGCCCATCAGTGATTCCCTGTCATCATTGATGTTTCTCTCTCTCTCTCATTCTCCCTTCCTCTCTGAAATCAATAAAGAAATATATTTTTTAAAAAAATAGTGGCCTTTGCTACTATTACAATTAACTCCCTGGACTTCAGTCCCTTCATGTTTAAACTGGAGACAATGACAACCAGGAATTCTGTAAGGCCTGAAGCACGTGCCATCTAATTTCCCTTCCCCTCTCTCGTGCCCTTTTCAGATGCTCCACCTACTGCCTGTGCAACTGCTGACTCACCTGTCAAGGCCCACTCAAAACGCTGCCTCTTCCCGGGTCCCCACCCAGAGCCCCTGACTGGTTCTGACTTGAATTTGGAGTCACTCAGTTCTGTTCTCTCTCCTGTCCATTCCACCCCATGAGCCAGAAGTCCCAGGGGGCAGAGCCTCTTCCTATCAGCATCTCTCCAGTGTAAGAACTTAAGTAAATGCAAGACTACTCCTCTCCCAGTTACCTAGAGAGGAAGAGAGATGGGGGTTGAGAGCAATCTTTGTTACTGACCATTATCTTCATGGGCTTAGCTCTGGAGCCCTCAGCAGGAAGAGGGGAAACCTGACCTCAGCAGCCTCTGACTCAGTGGGCGGCACCCTGAGCCCTCTGGCGGACAGTCTGGGGTTCACGTAACACTCCATTCCTTACTCCCTCCCAAGGCCTTTCCCAGGGCATAAGGGCCCTTTAGGACTGCCCACATCATATCAAAAACAGTAAGATGCATTCCCATCCCACGTGAAATGAAATTACGCGTAAACTGTGTACAAGTGGAGTTGCAGTTGATTGGCTGACCTTTTGGTTTATCGCCAT
Source organism: Plecotus auritus (assembly GCF_963455305.1). Taxonomy (NCBI): domain Eukaryota; kingdom Metazoa; phylum Chordata; class Mammalia; order Chiroptera; family Vespertilionidae; genus Plecotus; species Plecotus auritus. The sequence goes on from NC_137774.1 coordinate 11,546,487, forward strand.
TTATTTAAATATTTGTAAATTTCCATTTTGCAATTTCCTATTTTCATTTTGAAGCTAGTAGTTTCAACCATACTTCCTAGACCCTGAGCCTATGTCTAAGGGGTGGGCCAGCAGTGCCTCTAGTAGGTTAGATTCCCAGGTCCTAGAGCCCATCTGGACCATGCCCTAGCTATATCTATCTCTACCTGCCTATCTCTATCTCTATCTCTATCTCTATCTCTATCTCTATCTCTATCTCTATCTCTATCTCTATCTCTATCAATTTATCTATATGTCATATATATTATCTATCTATCTATCTATCTATCTATCTATCTATCTATCTATCTATCTATCTATCATCTATCTAATCAGGCTGCCTAGGGGAGAAAAGCAACTGGGCAGAGGCTAGAGAAGAAGCGGGCGTGATGCGAGACTGCCCTCTAGAGGTTGCTCCAAGAAGGTGCAGGTGAGGAGCCCCCTCTTCTATCATCAGGCTGAGATCAACCCCACCACTCATTGACATTTACTGAGCGTCTGCTTATACCAGGCACCATGTCCGTGCTCTGGGAACAGAGGATAATAGGAAGAGAATAAAGCTCATGCCTGTCTCTGGGGAGTCACCATTTTGTCATGGCCACTGCAAACACATCAACACATGATCACAATTCCGTGCAATGACTACGGTACTAGATGTGTGTACTAAGTTCTGTGGGAGCACCGCGGGAATGGGAATGAGTCTGGGACCGTAAGAGAAGGCATCACAGGGGAAGTGATATTTAACTTGGGCCTTGAAGGATGAGTAAGAGTTTGGTAGGCAGCGCTGGAGAGGAAAGGCATTCCAGGCCCAGGGAACCGCATGAGCAAAGGCAATGCACTGTAGGAGTGCAGGCTTGCTGGGGGGCCAGTGAGAGTTGTGGTGCAGCTGGAGCGTGCATAGTCTGGAACAGGACAACACCCACCTAAGGAGGCAGGTGGGGCCAGATGGAGAGGGAACTAGCATTGGAAAAACAAGAACGTGACCTCTGGCCAGGCTCCTGTGCCAAACAAGAGGGAGGAACCTCTCTCCGTCCCCACTGCTGGAGCTAGGTTAAGATCTGGCATTGACCTCCTTATTTCTCCTCCCTCCCACCTCCTGCTGGCCCTGCCCCGGTGCTACCTAAGGATGCCCCTAAATCATGAGTGAATCTGTTCTTACTTCCCCCTGCTTAAACCGCTTCATCAACACGCACAAGACAAAAGTAAACTCCCCGCCTCACATACAAAGGGGTGAGTTTTGGGTTCTTTCAAGTAGCAAGGACCTGAGCCACAGTGAAGTGATTGATATAATGGGGGATTATTAAGAGGCCAACGGGGAAGGCCATGTCGTGCCGGGAAGGTGACTGGTCCACAAGGCCACAGTGCAGCTGTGGGGAGGCAGTGCTTTGCTGGCAAGCCTTACACATTCCCAGGAAAGTGCATGAGCGTGATATGTCTGAAAGCTGAACAGCTGATGTATGTGTTAAGGGAAATAAAGTTCTGGTCTGAGAGTGCAAAAAAAAAAAAATCTCACAATACCTACGTATGGCTCAGAAGCAGAATAAAATAGTGATTAAGAGAACTGATTTTAGCCCTAACCGGTTTGGCTCAGTGGATAGAGCGTTGGCCTGCGGACTGTAAGGTCCCAGGTTTGATTCCGGTCAAGGGCATGTACCTTGGTTGCGGGCACATTCCCAGTAGGAGGTGTGCAGGAGGCAGCTGATTGATGTTTCTCTCTCATAGATGTTTCTAACTCTCTTTCTCTCTCCCTTCCTCTCTGTAAAAAATCAATAAAATATATATATTTTTTAAAAAGAGTACTGGTTCTAGGATCAGATGGTCCTGGCTCCGTCACTTACTGCCTATGAGATTCTGGGCAAAATTAATTGACTGCTCTCCGCCCCAGGTTCCTTTCTAAAACAATGGCATAGGTGAGATGAGGGCATGCGACAGGGGGTAGGGGAGGCTGGGGGAAGGTCAAGGGGGGGAAAAGAAAAGGAGATATATTTACTACTACATGTAATACTTTAAACAATAAAAAAATATTAAAATTAAAAATAAATAAAATAAAATAAAACAACGGCATAGAACCTATCTCAGACATAACTGCAGATTAAACGCCTTACACATGCCAAGTGTGTGGAACAGGGTGTCCACATAATAACCACTCCTCAATAAATGTCCTTTATTATGATTCATGCAGACACTGGGACAGAGAGTTCTAATTACCCCCTGAAGTACCGCATACTACCCACGCTCCCTTTCTTCCTGAAAGTCAGGGAAACCCCGCCCTTAAGCTTTAGTAGGATAAGTGGTAGTCCAGCCAGAGACCAGATTTTATGACCCTCCTTGCAGCGAGGTGTGGCCACGTGACTAAGTTCTGGCCAACAGGAGGTGAGCAATAGTGAGGTGCACAACTTCTGGATTGCATCTTTCGAAAAGAAAAAGTAGCTTGTTCTCGTCACATCCCCCCTTCCTGCTGATTGAGACGTGGCCTACACACAGAGATGGAAGCCACACATTGAGGATGGCAGAGACACCCAAAAGCCCTGGGCTGCTCTCCTCCTACTGCTTCATGAGAAAGAAATGACCTTAATAGCAAAGTATTAAAAACAACTAAGCGAGGAAGTGAGGGAAGGAAGCCAACACAGGAAGTGTTAATGAGCAGATGACTGCTGTAAGCAGCTGGGGTTCCATCCTGTATAGAACCCCCCTCAGAGTTGCCCTAACCAGGAGTGAGAAAGCTGGGTACTCATCCACCAAATCCTACCCATCATCGGTTGAGCTGTTAACTCCCAACATTGCCCGCTCCTGGCCTGCCCCAAGGAGGCCAAGCATGCTTCAGCAGCACAGTATGCCTCCGGTGGGAAGTTGCAGGTGCTTGACATACAGACCACCTGTGTGTAAGGCAGGCATATAAGGGAACAGAGCGTGTGGAAGGGATGGCAGGGGGCGGGGGCACTGACGTTGTCTGCCACAGGACTAATAAGAACTGAGTCCTTTCTTTAGGCAAGAGGTGAAGTTTCTCAAAAAGTGGCTGGGATGCACTGTACTGAGAGCCTCTAAGAGCGGCAAGTGGGCAGGATTGAGGGGACAGACAAAGCTGGGTGAGAGGGAGAGTCCATATTAAACACCTCCTTTCTAAGGCCTAGGACGGGAATCCCCTCCCTTGTATGACACAGCGGAACATGTAAAATAAAATTACTGTCCCTTTTTTTCACACTCCACAGCTCTTTTGAGCTCCTTCATTCATGTTGCCTAGTGTGTGTTTCATGAAGGGAAGACAGGCCCCTATTTCACCGGGGTTTTTTGCTGAGACAGCCAGTTCACCCTCCGCCTAGATTTCCAGGTGGAGTAGCTGCTAGTCACTACCCTCCCCCCCACCCCCCGTGTCAGCTCTGCCTGAAGACTCTCTCCTGTGGCCACCCAGCAAGTGCAGCAGTTCCAAGCATAAATCCACACAACATCCAGAGAGAGAAAACGAATTAGTTATCCCTGTTGTGTCTCTTTCTTGGAAACCCCCTGGCAGGGTTCCCTTCATGTATCATTGACCAAACTTGGGTTCTGTGTAGAGGGACCAACCATCTCAGTTGGCCTGGGACTGGGGGTGTGTTCTGGGATGTGGGCCTTTAATGCCAAAACAAAGACACCCTCCAGAGCTCCCCATAAGCTCAGATTGAAGCTGATCTCCAAGTTGAGACCATATCCTTGCTTCTCTTTTCCCTGCTTCCCCTCATTTCCTGAGGACAGCCTGTCCATCAATCACTTGCACAAGCATCCCTGTCTCAGGCTGTGCTCCAGTGAGCCCAGTGGAGGGCACCTGACCACTACTGAACCAGTCAGTGGCAAGGAAACTGAAATCACCGTGGTTCATTCAGGTTCTGCCCCCGGGTTGGGCTCCAGTTCCTGGCTGCTGACACACTAACACTGTGGAGAAGGAACGCCGGGCTCAAAACAGATGATGATTAAGAAGGAAGAAGAGGAAAACAGGATTATTGGTAAGGCCATCAAATCCACAGAGGTGCTCTAGCAAGTAATGCTCTTGGGGGAGGGGAAAATAATCAGTTGGGAATTTAAAGAAGAAGAAGAAGAAGAAGAAGAAGAAGAAGAAGAAGAAGAAGAAGAAGAAGAAGAAGAAGAAGAAGAAGAAGAAGAAGAAGAAGAAATCCTGTTACATCTAGGCTACCCATTGTATAAGGTGCAAAGTTTGAATTTTATGAAAGTTAAGCCACAGCTTAACATATTTAGTTAAAGAAAAACAAATGCTTCTCAGACCCTTACTATGTGCCAAGCAGTGTTCTACATACTTGATAAATATTAATTCATTTAATCTGCTATAGTCTTGTCTAAGGAAATGGAAACACAGAGAAGTTAATCAACTGAGAGAGCAGCTGTTGTCCATCAATGGCCCAGGTAACCAAAGTTGTAAAACCAAGGGCAACCTCACTGAGATGTTCACAGTCCAGATCAAGAATTAGCCTTGAACCCTGCAGAATTGTGCCGTCAATTCTCTGATTCTCAATACCCCCTCCACACCCAAGAAGGAAGTTTAGAGCAGTGATTAGAAAACTGAAAGCTCTTAGCTATTGGAATGAGGATATTGATTCATCCATTCAACAGGTATTGATGGAACTCCTTCTCTGGGCCAGATACTGTTCTAAACACAGTGAAAAAAAGGGCAAAGATCTCTGCTCCCTGCCTTAAGGAGCTTAAATGTAGGAGGGAGAAGGATGATAAATAGTAAACAAACAAATTTGCATTTGTTTGTTATAGTCAAAATAGAAAAGTGGTTAGAAGATGCTATGTACTATGGAGGAAATCATAGAGCCCAGTAAGAAGTTTGGGGAGCGTAGGGAAGACTTAGTTGCAATTTTAAATAGGGAGGTCAGAGAGGATTTCATTGGAAAGGCCAGATTTGAGCAAATATATGAAAGAAACTAAGGAGTGAATTTAAAGGGGAAGAGCAAGAATATGGAAAGGTGAGCAGAGAGTTGTAGAACAGGTCAGACGAGCAACCGAGGACCAAGGGGGGTGGAGTTTAAGGGACTTGGCTTTTCTCTGAGAGCAATGGGAAGCCATGGCAGAATTTTGAGCAGAGGAGTGATTTGGTGTTCTTATACAGCAGCTCCTCACTTAACGTCCTGAACAGGTTTTGTAACTGAATGACATATAACCAAATCGATTTTACCATAGGCTAATTGATATAAGCAAGAGTTAAGTTCCTATGCAACTCATCTACATTATAAGGAAAGGACATTATTCGGGACAAGTATTACATCATACTTGCTGTATCTTGAAAGGATCTCTCTGGCTTCTGGGTAGATGAGATTAGATGGTAAGGAAACAAGTAAAAGCAAGGCAAGCAAGTGTTAGGTCTGGGCAGTAATCCAGCTGAGAAAATAAAGGGGACTCACTCGAGCTAGAGCTGTGGCACAGGAGGTGTGGAGAAGTGATCAGATCCTAGACAGAATTTTTAAAAATATATATATTTTATTGGTTAGTTGTTGTTGTTTTTTTACAGAGAGGAATGGAGAGGACAGAGAGCCAGAAACATCGATCAGCCGCCTCCTGCACACCTCCTACTGGGGAGGTGCCCACTACCAAGGCACATGCCCTTGGCGGGAATCGAACCTGGGGCCCTTCAGTCCACAGGCCAACACTCCATGCACTGAGCCAAACCAGTTAGGGCCCTAGACAGAATTTGAAGTCAGATCCAGAATGGTTTCCTGGGGTGGGGGTGGAGGTGGGGGGTGGAGAAAGAGAGAGAGAGAGAGAGAGAGAGAGAGAGAAGAGAGGGACCCAGGTCTCTCCAAATCTTCCATTGAGCGCCCTCTGTCGGACAAATGTGAAATTGCCTCCCATTTAAAAAGAACTTCCTGGTAGTGTGGAATGAAAGGTTGCGGAATTAACCTTCCAAGGCAGATTAGAGGAGAAAGGCTCCCATCAGACCCCTCACTCCCATTAGCCACCATCCATACCCTGAGGTTAAGGCTCTTCATTAGAAAGAAATTGGTATAGCCCCTTACCAGGCCTGGAAAATTATCGAACACAAGATTCCTAGTTTGGGCTCTTTAGCAGAGACCTCTCAAATGAAATGCTCAGGCTGCCCAGGATTTATGGGAATTGTAGTACCAGACAAAAATATATAATGTTGGCAGAGGCCTGAAACTTTCTTAATCCAATGTTACAGAAAGACTCAGTCCCAAACCCGCTAAAAAAAAAAAAAGAATACCAGCAGTAATAGGAAGCAGATGGCTCAACCTACACAGCTCCCTATAGGAGACCCTACCCATTGGTCTTCTTTGGAACAGTCCTGAAGGATGCTGGTTGTATAAGGGAAGCCCTCCAGGCAGATAGATCATAAGGACCAATGAGATCATTCCACTGGCCAGAAAGTGAGTTACATAATGTGCCTATGAGATATGCTGATTCTAGTATAGACTTGTCCAAGAGTGCTTAGAGTAGCTATTGTGGTTATCTTTTTTTCCTTTCCCAGTATCGTATATGAGTACTGATTACTAGTAGGTACTGCTAATCAGAACTAAAACTGAGATTTTTTCGTTCTTTTTTTAAAAATAGATTTTATTGATTTTTTTATGGAGAGGAAGGAAGAGGGAAAGAGAGTTAGATACATCAATGAGAGAAACAAAGGTACATGCCCTTGGCCAGAATCGAACCTGGGACCCCTCAGTCCCCAGGCCGACACTCTATCCACTAAGCCAAACCGATTAGGGCTAAAACTGAGATTTTAATAAGAACTAAAACTGGGATTTTGTTATGGCCAGTAATGTATAAGGAAATGTACCTAATAATTGAGCATGGATGTTTAGAAATATTTTGGGGTTGGAGAAATTCAAGAAAATTAAGTGAACATGCTTAGTAAGTAAAACACTGGGAGATACAAAATTGATTTAAATATATATATATATTATACCATTTGACACTTTTTCAATCATAAGAGAGAGAGAGGGAGGAATTGAGCTGGAACTTAGAAGAACTTTGTGCAAAGATAATGACTGAGATCCATAGACTAAATGTCTAAGCTATGGGCAAAATGAAATTCAATGAACCTAGGTACTCAGAAAGGTCTTGCTGAACCAAGTGTCCATGAATCTGTCCTGACCTTGCACCACAGAAGACCTTGCTGCATGGAAGGAAGATCCAAGTGAGCACGTGGTGGGGCAGGTGGCAGTTATATCTACTGTTTGATCCATAAATGACAGGATGATGTGGAGCCACCCCAAGGTAAGACTGAGCTTGAACTAGAAGACTAGACATCTTTAGATTATAATCCTTGGGGAATAGCTGCTTCACAATGTGGCCTCTGGATACTAACTGAACATGGATGATTTAACTTTGGGAAGATGAGTTATGGTTGTCCTTGAGGTGGTTGGGTCATGCTTGGTGGGGGTCATCTTAGGCCATGTTAGGAGAAAGGTATGTGTGTCTGTAAGTATCTATGTGCACACGTGTGTGATATACACATGTGGTGGACAAAGTGGCCTAGAATATAGTGGAGATCTCTTGGGATATCTGCCTGGATATGAGTCTTCATTTTCCCTTTTCTAGATATTGCCCCTCAATTCTTGGACTCCAACAGTCACATTTGAAAGGTTGTTTGGGTTTTTTTTTGTCTAAATGCATGGTTGTTGTTCTTTTTTTACTATATTGATTTCAGAGAGGAAGGAAGAGGGAGAGAGAGATAGAAGCATCAATGATGAGAGAAAATCATTGATCGGCTGCCTCTTGCACACCCCCACACTGGGGACTGAGCCCGAAACCCAGGCATGTGCCCTGACCAGGAATCCAACCATGACCTCCTGGTTCATAGATCAATGCTCAACCACTGAACCACTGGGGCTAGACAGGTTTTAATGTTTTAATTTCTTATCTAATTGTATCGTGAGAATGTGGTCTGTGTGATATTGATTCTTTGATATTTATTGAACCTTGTCTTGTGGCTTAGTGAGTGGTCAATTTTTTAAAATATATTTTATTTATTTATTTATTTTTTTACAGAGAGGAAGGGAGAGGGAATAGAGAGTTAGAAACATCGATGAGGGAGAAACATCGATCAGCTGCCTCCTGCACAACCCCTACTGGGGATGTGCCCGCAGCCAAGGTACATGCCCTTGACCGGAATCGAACCTGGGACCCTTCAATCCGCAGGCCGACGCTCTATCCACTGAGCCACACCGGTGAGGGCCAATTTTTTAAGTGTCCATCTGTGCTTAAAAAGTGTGTGCACTCTGCCCTAGCCGGTTTTGCTCAGTGGTTAGAGCGTCGGCCTGCGGACTGAGGGGTCCCAGGTTCGATTTCGGTCAAGGGCATGTACCTTGGTTGCAGGCACATACCCAGTGGGGAGTGTGCAGGAGGCAGCTGATCGATGTTTCTCTCTCATCGATGTTTCTAACTATCCTTCTCCCTTCCTCTCTGTAAAAAATCAATAAAATATATTTAAAAAAAAAAAAGTGTGTGCACTCTAAGTGCTGAGGGGAAAGTTCTATATAAGTTCAATAAATAGAGGTAGTTCATTGTATTGGTCAAATCTTTTATATCCTAATTAAATATTGGTCTGTTAGATCTGTCAATTACCAACAGAGTTGTGTTAAATCTCCCACCATGAGGGTGAATTTCTGAATTTCTCCTTATAATTTTGTCAACTTTCACTTTATATGCATGTTATTAGATGCATACAGTGTAGAATTATATTCTCTTCATGAATTGAACCCTTTATTAATGTATATATGAGTCTCTTTTCTGTATAGTGCTTTTTGCTTAAAGGATATCTTGCCTGATGTTAGTATAGTTATAAGGCCCATTATTCTGGCCTACTTAAGGGCATTCCTTCAGAAATCCTCCTTTTTTTCCTCCTTTCTCATCAGTTTTTTCCATTTCTGTTGGTTTATTCCAATCTGATAAAACCATGCTGCTATTTTTTTATCATAAAGAAAAATTCACTTGACCCCACTTCCTCCTCCAGCTACAGCTTCATTTCTTTGTTCCCCTTTACAGCAAAATTCTTCAAAAGAATGATATTTTGTCCTCTCCTTCCATTCTCTTATTTTTCTTATTCTTAGTTTTTTATTCACTATTTTACATTATGATTTTAAATAACCTGTTTTATAGAAACAGACTCATAGATACAGAGAACAGACTGACAGCTGTCAGAAGGGAGAGAGCTTGGGGGGCTGAGTGAAAAAGATGAAGAGATTAAACAAAACCAAAAAACTCAAAAACATAGACAACAGTATGGTGTTTACCAGAGGGAAAGGCGGGTTGGAGCAGGTAGAAGCAGGGAAACGGGAGATAAATGGTGAAATGGTGATGAAAGGGGAACTTAACCTTGGATGGTGAACACATAAAGATGTATTACAGAATCATATACTTGAAACATTTATAATTTTATTTTTTTTTAAATATATTTTATTGATTTTTTACAGAGAGGAAGGGAGAAGGATAGAGAGCCAGAAACATCGATGAGAGAGAAACATCGATCAGCTGCCTCCTGCACACCCTCCACCAGGGATGTGCCCGCAACCAAGGTACATGCCCTTGACCAGAATCAAACCCGGGACCCTTCAGTCCGCAGGCCGACACTCTATCCACTGAGCCAAACCGGTTTCGGCACATTTATAATTTTATTAACCAATGCCACCACAATAAATTCAATAAAAATTAAAAATAATAAATAAATAACCTGTTATTTCAGAAGAAATACATAAGCACAGTAGAAAATTAAAAACTGTAGCCGAAACCGGTTTGGCTCAGTGGGATAGAGCGTCGGCCTGCGAACTAAAAGGTCCCAGGTTCGATTCCGGTCAAGGGCATGTACCTTGGTTGCGGGCACATCCCCGGTGGGGAGTGTGCAGGAGGCAGCTGATCAATGTTTCTCTCTCATCGATGTTTCTAACTCTCTATCCCTCTCCCTTCCTCTCTGTAAAAAAATCAATAAAATATATTTACAAAAAAAAAAAGAAAGAAAAGAAAATTAAAAACTGTAGATAAGCAAAAATAATAACATAAAAACATCATATTCTTGCCATGATGAGAGTTAAAGTGTTAATAACAGTAAAATTATAGTAATAACTTGATCTTTTATATATGTGTATATTTTTAATGTATGGTTTTTAAATATATTTTTATTGATTTTAGAGAGAAAGGGAGGAGAGAAAGATAGAAACATCAATGATGAGAGAGAATCATTGATTGGCTGCCTTCATGACCTACACTGGGGATTGAGCCTGCAACCAGGCATGTGCCCTGACTGGGAATCAAACCTTGACCTCCTGGTTTATAGGTCCATGTTCAACCACTGAGCCACACCAGTCGAGCAGAACCTGTTTCAATTTTGTTTGTTCATTTATGTTGTTCTTTAGAATTCACATATAATTGAAATCATATGGTATTTGTATTTCTCTGCCTGACTTATTTCACTGAGCATAATACCCTCTAGGTCCTTCCATGATGTCACAAATGGTAAAATTTTATCCTTTTTTATGGCCAGCTAATGTTCCATTGTATATATGTACCACCGTTTTTTTTATCCGCTTGTCTATTTATGGGCACTTGAGTTAGTGGTACATATATACAATGGAGCATTAGCTGGCCATAAATAGCACTGCAATGAACATAGGGTGTGTATATTCTTTCGAATTAGTGTTTTGGGTTTCTTTGGATAAATCTCCAGAAGTGGAATCACTGGGTCATAAGGCAGGTCCATTTTTAATCTTTTGAGGAAACTTCATACTGTTTCCCATAGTGGCTGCACCAATCTGCATTCCCACCAACAGTATACTAGGGTTCCCTTTTCTCCACATCCTGGCCAACATTTGTCATTTGTGAATTTATTAATGATAGCCATTCTGACAGGTGTAAGGTGATATCTCATTGTGGTTTTAATTAGCATTTCTCTGACAATTATTGATGTTGAGCATCTTTTCATGTGTCTAATGGCCTTCTGTATGCCCCTTTTGGAGAAGTGTCTACTCATAGTCTCCATTTTTTAATTTTGGATTGTTTGTATTTTTTTGGTGTTGAGTAGTATGAGTTCTTTATAAATTTTGGATATTAACCCCATATCAGATGTATCATTGGCAAATATATTCTCCCATTTAGTAGGTTGTCTCTTAGTTTTTCTGATGGTTTCTTTTGCTGTACAAAAAGTTTTTAGTTTGATGTAATCCCATTTGTTTATTTTTTCTTTTGTTTGCCTTTGAGAATTAAATTTTATAAGAGGTGAAAGCACTTCACATAATGCTTGCCAGATGGTAAAGTCTCAATAAGTGGTAGTTTGTAACACTGAAAATAAGAGAAATTTGGTAATCTGTTCAGAGGTACATATCCACTTAGGCCTGGAAAAGCCACGATAGGAATTCAAGTCTGTGGGATTTCAAAACTCAACACTGTTTCCATTATATTATGCTGGCAGGTTATCTTAAGTCTCCTTAATCTTAAAATGTTTTTCTAAGAGTCCAGACTCTCCAGATTAGTGTAATTTTTGATATTTTTCTATTATAAATTTAATGCATATTCATAAATCAAGCTTATTACACCTCCCAGAATTAACTATTAATATAGTCTTATTTTCTTCCAATCTTTTTTCCATCGTTTTTTTCACAATGCTATACATACAGTTTTGCATTTTTCATGTCTTTCATCATGAAAATTTTCTCAATATAAAGTACTCTTCAGAAACATCTTAAATATCTGCTTATAACATCAAGTGAAAGATAGCATAATTTATTGAACCATTTACTTGTTTCCAATTTCGATAAACTCTGCAATGCACATCCTTTAAATAGCATTTTGCACTTCTGATTATTTCTTCAAAATAAATTCCCAGAAGTTATATTCTTGGGTCAAAAAGGATAGTAAGAGTTTAAAAAGGCTCTCAATTCCTCAAGAATTTCTGGATCAAGGAGAATGCACCATTCAAAGCCTTCCAATGAAGGTTGCCAAATTTCTTTCAAGAAAGGTTTTCTGTTTCATACTCTCAGCAGCAGTATAGGAGATTGCCTGGCTCACATTAATAAAAGGAACTATGCTCTTTTGATAATTGCGAAATGTTGCGTTTAAACTTCTATTTCTTTAATTAGTGAAGTTGAACCTTTTTTCCTTTATAATTCTTTAGTGAATTGCTTATTCCTATCCTTTGCTTGTTTTCTATCAGGGTACTGTTTATCCTTAGAATGTTTTTACAATACAAAATAATACTTTAAAATAAAAAACATCTGGTTGCTAGTGCACGACTGCTGAACACCAGCAGAAGCCCACCTGTGAACTTTCAAGGCCAGCGGGCAGCCTTTATTCCCCACGGCGGAAGTAAGGTTTCCACAAATCACCAACGCGGGAATTGCTGCAAAGGCGTTGGCTCCCCCAGCCCCGGGAAGAGCGTCTCGCGGGATCTCAGCTGTCCTTGGGCCTACGACCCGACTACAAATCCCAATATGCAACGCGCCTCAAGGCCCAAGCGCTCGAATGAAGTCTCGGGTCCAAGGTCATGTGTCTGTCTGCGTAAGGCGTCCGGTCATCTCTCTCACGCCTCTTTCGGCCGCTTCCATCTTAGTCGCCATTTTGTTTGGGAGGTTATGGAACCTCTGAGTCCCGCCGACTCTATGGTCGAGCATTTCAGAGATCAACCAATCGGAAGCCAGATCTCGGGAGAAAACCCCGCCTTTACCCGCAGGGAGGCGGGAAATGCCACGAAGCTCCTGTGAAGAGAGAGGAAGGAGCTGCGGCAAACCAATAAGGAAAGAGGAATTGAGGACGTTAACCAATGGGGACGCGGGGGGATTGCGGCCAATGAGAGTGGGGGGACCCCGAGACACGTGGGTGGGGGAGCTGAGCTCTGAAACCTAGAGCTAAAGCTGGGAGGTGAGTCAGTCACCTTGAGCCGGGCGAGCGCCGTGGTCTGAGCAAGGGCAGCAGGGCTGTAGGAGTGCAGGTGACTTGGGGCCTGGAGCCAGCGATTGGCAGAGGTGTGGGCTGGGCTGTGTGGAGGGGCATTTGCCCCCAGGGCCGGGAGAGACGGTGGACATCTATAGCCTTAACAATTAATGTCAATTACCAACGGAAATGAGCGATTAACTGTCCCGACTTAGGCGGGCGGAGCAGCATGGCTGTGTAAAATGAACGAGGACCCTGAACGGCACCCGCCCAGTGTCCGCCTCCAGTCTTCCCGGGAGACCGTCCTCTTTCGCAACATTTCCCTCCTGGGGCCCGGGCTTCCTTCCGCTACTTCCGATCGGCATGACCTTCCTTTGCAGACCCGCCACGCCGAAAGTGGTGGACCCGGGAGCTCGCTCTGTCCCTCTGACCTCTAATGCTGGGCACGGTGCTAGGAAGAGCGTGGTCCAGGGATGACGGGCGGGAGTGAAGGGGACGACCGAAGGTCGCCACTCTAAGGAAATAACCAGACTGTCAATGGAATTTTCTGTTTTCCTCTGCAGACTGGAAAAATGCAGACCACCGGGGCACTACTCATTCCTCCGGCTCTGGTAAGCTGCGGCTCCCGGGCGCTCTGTAGTGCCAGGTGTGGGAGCCATCAGTGTGTAATGAATGAACTGAGATGACGTTGGCTCTTTGGGGAGGTTGTAGGATGTGATGCAGTTAACCCCTGTTTTTTTGCATCTGTAAACCAAACTGTCTTGGCTTGGGAATGTGGTCAGAGAGTCTGGATCTGACCTTTACCCCCAGCCTGGCCCACGGATACAGTGATTTTCTACCTTGGCTGCTCATTAAAATCAACTGGGGAGCCTTAAAATACTTAAAAAGTACTGATCCCCAGGCTTCACAGACTCTGGGAAGAAGGATGGAACCCATGCATCTGTGTTTTTTAGAACTCCCCTGGTGATTCCAATGTCCAGCCAAGTTTGAGAACCACTGCGCTAAAAAATATGTCAAGAAAACCATGTTATAAAGGGCTCTGCTTAGGTGGCTGTTTCAGGAGCCTCTGCAGGCTTACTGGTCCACTCCATTCAGGGTATGTAACAGTGAGTACCGTTTTAGCAAAATAAGATTTCCCCCTTCTGATTCCTTTGGTGATCTAGGTACAGACCCCTCCTGTACCTGGTTTGACACTGGTGTGGGTTTTTGTTCATTCTGAGATATTGCTTAGGGCTGTACCCAAAGAAGTGAACTTTGGTACCCGGTTTGAAACGGGAAGGTTGCCACTGCTGACAACACCAGGGTCTCAGGATAGTTGTCTGGTGTAGGCCTAGTGGTAGAAACAGGAATACTTTAATTGACCTTGAAATACATTGGACTTTTTCTGTTTCTAACATTTGTAGTCCTTCCTGATAGAAGCTCAGCACCTGGGTTTGTGGGGGTTTTTCCTTGCCTGATTTGGGGGGACATGTCTTTCTCATTTTACAGATCCGCTGCTGTACCAGGGGTCTAATCAGGCCTGTGTCTGCCTCCTTCCTGAGTAGGCCAGAGATCCCATCTGAACAGGTAAAGGAGTATGGGCCCTCTTACGAATTTCTCCAGACAGATGTCCTTCAAGTTAGTTGAGTTGCCTTTAGGCCAAAGTGGGAGGAGAGTTAGAAAATCTGTGGTGCTTTAAATAGTGCTAAGTACCCCAAGGTGAGCATTGTAGGTGAGAAACTTGCAAAAGTGAGGCTTCCCTAACCCATGACATTTCCCTAGCCCTCTCTGAGAACAGACCCTAAGAGTAATTCCCAGCATGCTCTAGTCTGAGCATTTTGTACTTGCCAGGCAGTTTGCCAACAGTTTCAGAGCTCAGGTGGGTGGGGTGAAGGGGGTGGAGTCAGCCACCTGTCCTTGTGCCTCACTATCTCCTTTATCTCCTCTCTCTCTTTCTCTCTCTCTCTCCCTCTCTCTCCCTCTCTCCTTCTCTCCTTCTAGCCTTCCTACAGCAGCTCCCCACTCCAGGTGGCCAGACGGGAGTTCCAAACCAGTGTTGTCTCCCGGGACATTGACACAGCGGCCAAGTTTATTGGTGCTGGGGCTGCCACAGTGGGTGTGGCTGGTTCAGGGGCCGGAATTGGAACAGTGTTTGGCAGTTTGATCATTGGCTATGCCAGGTGAGTTTGGAGGCGGTCTAGACTATCTCTCATCGTAAATTCCACCCTATTTGGGGGAAGCCTCGGCAAGAAGAGATCCCTGAGGCTTCTGGTTTATTCTGTGCACCTCCTGTTTTCTCCAGGAGGAGAGGAGAAACCTCTCTGAACTCTCTGAATCAGAATTTAAACATGCTTCCAACCTGGCTCACTTAAACTTACCATGGCAGTGCTCTGCTTATCTGGCCAAATCCCGAGGATATATGCAGGCGAGGCCCTCTCCCAGTTTCAGCAATCCCCGTTCACCTAACCTACCTGAGTCCTCCACCACCACCCACGCCCTCACCCCTTCCTTTCCATCGGTCTTTGTCCCTGGCAGGAACCCGTCTCTCAAGCAGCAGCTCTTCTCCTATGCCATTCTGGGCTTTGCCCTGTCTGAGGCCATGGGGCTCTTCTGTTTGATGGTCGCCTTCCTCATCCTCTTCGCCATGTGAGGCTCCGTGGGGTCACCTACCCATCCCTGCTGCTTCGATTCCAGGCCCGGTGCTGGAATGTGCCCATTAAACACAAGATTTCTCTAAACCCATATGCCTGTGCCTCTGTCCTTTGCCCTTGGGGAGGGTCTTGGTGGAAAGGTGGGACAAGGGAAGTGGGTTGGGTCAGCTGTTGGTGACTAGGAACTCCTTAGGGCTGAAGAAATATCATTGCCACGACTGTAAGAACACAGAGGTCCTCATTGTCTCCCAGGGAGAGCATGAGCTTGTCTAAGTAATAACTGGTGCTTTTTCCCTTCAAATTTAGTATAATAATATGTAACATTTTTGAGGGGTTCATTTGCACCAAGCTCTGTACCGAGTGTTTTATGTTTTTATCTCAACAACCCTATGAATTATAAGTACAGTGATTAGTTTCACAAATGGGGGAACTGAGGCTTAGGGAAGCAAAATAACTTGTCTACCATCACAGAGCTGGTAAGTGGCAGAATTAGGGATTCCCCCTCAGGCCAGCCTAAACCTTCAACTATGCTGTCCCATCTCTTTTACTCTTGGCCACCCAACTGAGGGAAACGTAGTCCCAAAGAAGTTAGAGATGGAGGTAGGCCTCCACCCACCTACATTCAGCCCCACTTGTAAATTTCATCATCAGTTCGCCTTTTTGAGTGCCTAGGTGTTCTTTTTTTTTTTTTTTTTTAAATATATTTTATTGATATTTCACAGAGAAGAAGGGAGAGGGATAGAGAGTTAGAAACATCGATGAGAGAGAAACATCGATCAGCTGCCTCCTGCACACCTCCCACTGAGGATGTGCCCGCAACCAAGGTACATGCCCTTGACCGGAATCGAACCCGGGACCTTTCAGTCCGCAGGCCGACGCTCTATCCACTGAGCCAAACCGGTTTTGGCAAGGTGTTCTTGAATAGAGCAGATGAGGCACACAGTCTCTGTTCTTGGAGAATTTACAATCTTAGCTTTGCTAGGGGTAAACAGGGTGTTGTGGGGGGAGGGGAGGAGGAGCAAACTAACAAATTGCTTGAGAGGTTCGCGAAGCATCCTCTCCAAGTCTGCTCAGCAGGCTCTCCACTTGGCCAAAGTGGGACTGCTAATCCAGGTAAGAGAAAGAGAAGCTGATCTACCCACACCTGCTGCTTCTCTAAGCTCTAGCAGGAGCAAAACATGGGCAGCATGAACGCAGGAGCTGGTAGACATGGTTATCTCAAATTGGGTGGTTTCAAAATGAGTAATAACTTATAAGTGGGACCCATTTTGTGAAAACCTTATACCTCAACCTGTTGCAAAATATCTGTGAAATAGTGAAACCAAGAATATTCCTAATTAGTGTTAACACCAAACATGTGAATCAATAAAATTGATTCATAATTTATATGCAATTTAAAGACAGTCATGCAAGTATTTAGGTGCTAAGCATCCTAGGAGTCTTGGGGAAGACAAAGAAATCTAAGGTCCTTGCTCTGAAGGAATATGGTATCAGCAGAGTGGATATAATAGTGAACAATGCCATACGTTACAGAATATGTGGGTACAGAAGCCATGTACTATCAGCTGACATTTGAGCACTTGTATGTTGGTTCATTGCTAAGCACTTTCCATGAATAACTTCCAGCTTCCCTGTGAAGTCATCTTATAGGTAAGGAAAGAGGGAGGCCCAGACAGCTGAGGCACACAGCTGTTGGTAAAGCTGGGATTCAAACTCCAGACCCTGTGTTCTTAGCACAGCTGACTTCATCGAAGGTTTGTACAAGTTTAGCGACATGCTCAAGATCATACAGCAGACCAAGGATTCTAATCCAAGTCCATCTAACAGTCATTCAACAGTCATGATCTTCTAGCACAAGACTTCTCAACCTTGGCCCATTTGGGGCCAGATAATTCATTGTGGGGTTGTCCTGTGCAATGTATGACTGCTAGCAGCATCCTTGGCCTCTTATCCACGGGATAACAGTAACAACCTCCTCTTCCCCGGTCATGACAACCAATTGCCAAGTAGATATTGACAAATGTCTCTTGACAAATCACTTCTGGTTGAGAACTACTGGTCTACCATAACCTGCTGCCTGTCCCCAGCCTCTTCACCTTATGTAACTCAAGGCAGAGCCCAGGAATCCCAGGGCCAAAGAGAAGGAATGGGACTGAGGTTAAACTGGCGGCTGAGGTATCACCAAGGGAGCCGTGGATTAACTGTTAA
Organism: Plecotus auritus; assembly: GCF_963455305.1. Classification (NCBI taxonomy): domain Eukaryota; kingdom Metazoa; phylum Chordata; class Mammalia; order Chiroptera; family Vespertilionidae; genus Plecotus; species Plecotus auritus. Next base: position 11,564,210 of record NC_137774.1, read on the forward strand.
TACTGTTACGCAAACGGAATTCAGTAACCCTTTGGGATGTCAGGCTGGCATCCTTGCCAGGTCACTACCCTCTGCTAGTAATCAAGGAGCAGCCCCCAGGGAGGTGGTTGCCTTTTTCTTCCTGCAAAGCTCCAGGAAACATGTTTACCACGAGGGTAGTAATTTCCCTCCAAGTGGGCTCCAAACAGCCTTGGAATTGCTTGGAAATCCAAGTCAGCAAGATTGGAAATGTGGTTAGCAGCCCACGGAGCCCTACAGGGTCAGGGGAGAATGCTCCCCCTCCCTCAACCAGGCTAGTCAGTCAGTTACCATTGTGGTTTTTATCTAGGGTCTGTCGTCCATGGATGGAATCATTTTGCTTAGTGGGAATTATTTGTGAGTGGATACGGATGTGTGTTGTTCTTGGAAGAGAATCCATTGTTTTCATTATATTCTCAGGGGTAATGACCAAAAAACAGTCATCTCTGCATTAGGAGTTCGGCATGCTAGCAAAGAGTATGGACTTAGGAGTCAAAGGAGTGCGCCAATCCCAGCCCTGCCACTTCCTAACTGGGCAGTTAATTATCTCCCTTGAGCCTTGATTGCCTCATCTGTATAATGGGAATGAGAACAATTCATGGTGGTTGTGACAACTAAATGAGATAATATAGGTAAATATATGCAAATGATGCATGGAATATATATGTGTACAATATTAATGAGATATATATCAAGATGTATTGAGCCCTGCCGAAACCGGTTTGGCTCAGTGCATAGAGCGTCGGCCTGCGGACTGAAAGGTCCCGGGTTCGATTCCGGTCAAGGGCATGTACCTTGGTTGCGGGCACATCCTCAGTGGGAGGTGTGCAGGAGGCAGCTGATCGATGTTTCTCTCTCATCGATGTTTCTAGCTCTCTATCCCTCTCCCTTCCTCTCTGTGAAATATCAATAAAATATATTTAAAAAAAAACAAAAAACAAAAGATGTATTGAGCCCTAACCGGTTTGGCTCTGTGGATAGAGTGTCGGCCTGCAGACTCAAGGGTCCCAGGTTCGATTCCAGTCAAGGGCATGTACCTTGGTTGCGGGCACATACCCAGTAGGGGGTGTGCAGGAGGCAGCTGATTGATGTTTCCCTCTCATCGATGTTTCTAACTCTCTATCCCTCTCCCTTCCTCTCTGTAAAAAATCAATAAAATATATATGTTTTTAAAAAGATGTATTGAAATATGTGATAATATAATATAGGTATTATTGAAATTTTAAATATAGCTATTACTACTTATAGTCAGAAGTCTCAAAACACCCAGTCCAAGTTCTAATTTTTCCTTTTAGTACAGAATTTATGGCCTGGATGGGAATTCTTCATCTTTCCCTGGCATTGAGCCCAGGACAGAAGGCTGGGCCCTGGAGGGGAAGGACTTCTCCAGAGAGCATGGGGAGACAGGATTTTGGGAAAGGGGAGAAGAAGGATCTTAACAATGTATCTTTAGAGAGGGTTGATAAAAGGCTGTGATCTGGACTCTAGGATACTTGCTGGCCTCTGTCCTTGGGGAAGGACACTTGCCAAGTTGCCATGAGCAAGGCACTACCAACTTTGTTGCATAAAAAGCTCAATGCAGCCCTAGCCGGTTTGGCTCAGTGGATAGAGCGTCACCTGCAGACCAAAGAGTCCCACGATCAATTCTGGTCAAGGGTAGGTACCTCCGTTGCAGGCTCCTCCCCGGTCCAGGCCCTGGTTGGGGCTCGTGCAGGAGGCAACCAATCGATGTGTTTCTCTCACATTGATGTTTCTCTCTGTCTTTCCCTCTCTCTCCCACTCTCCCTAAAATTCAATGGAAAAATATCCTCAGGTGAGGATTAACAAAATAATTCAATAAAATAAAATAAATAAAAAGTTCAATGCAAAGCAGTCCACTCCTGGGGAGGGAAGCAAGAGGCTTGGATCCAAGTTACTGTAGGAAGACCACTGGGTTGTGTCATGCATCCCCAGAGGACATGAGAGTGGCTCCAGAAGGCATACTCTTGCCCTCTGGCCAAGCTGCCAGTGAAAAGCAGCCAGGTGCTGCCTTGGAAAAAAATCAGTGAGCACTGGGTAAAGTAACCAATGCCAACTTAAAAAATCCTTTGAGCCTCTCCCTGGGCCTTCCTCTTCCCCAGCTTACAGGCCTCCTGGAGTTCCCTTTAAGCAGCTGCCATCTTCTGCAGCCCTTACGGCCTTGGTTTGCAGATTTTTTGTGCCAAGCTCAGGTCAGCCCTTTGGAAAGAAAATAGGCAGATCTGAGCAGGAAGAGGTGAAAACCTAAAGATCCACGGCCAGGGGAAGAGGAGCTAACTACCATGTCCTCATTTCCAATCTGTTCACCATTTCTGCAGTCCTCACTGAAGGTCCGGTCCTAGCGATACAAGATCAGTGCTCCATGCCCTGAGGACATCATCTGCAGTAGCTAGACAGATGAGTAACCAAACCACTAAAATAAAAAGTATGTGCCATAAAAAAGGTATGAATTACTCCAGAGGATGGGGTAATTAAAAATGACTAATAATAATATGCCTGGAGGTGTTAGGCTTGGCCGAAAAAGTAATATTCCAGCCAGCTTTGAAGGTGAGTACTGTAAAAGTAATGAGAGTTAATTATTGAACATTTACTCTGGCCAGGTATTGTACACATTCATTATCACATTATTACTTGTTTATAGCTCCTATTATTTTCCCAATATTACTGATGAGGAAAAGAGGCTCGACAAGTTTAATGACTACAATTCCCCCCGGGAGAGGGAAAGGCTATTCCAGGGAGAGAAAATCGGAGCAAAGGGGGAAAGAAGGTACATGGCAGGAGAGGTGCCAATTAGCTGGACAGTGCTTGCCACTTGACAGAACATTTCTGGAAATGTCACAGTTAATCCTCAAAAAAACCCTGAGAGGTCGGAAATATCACCATTCAGTGGATGCAGAAGTTGGCTAAAATTGGATATTTGCCAAATGGTACAAATCAAAAGCTTGATCCTTCCTTCCAGATCTAAGGTAAGTGTTCTCTGTTCATTGCCCCATCGCTAACGGACCTTGTGCTTAAAAACAATGGTCCAGCAGTAAGGAGGGGACAAACGGAGGAACCCTCTCACCCCGGAGTCCATAGCTGGGCCTCGGCAGTCCATAGCCATGGGGGAGTTCATGGAGTAGTGTTTTTCATTGTGTGAGGTTACCCAGTGAATTGACTTTTGGACCATCTTACTAAATCAATACCCAAGCAAAATTCAGAAATCCATTAAAAATAAATAAAATACATAGTTTGAATAGTCAGTAGATGCACAGTATAACATTTAAAAGGTATAAAGAGATAGACAGGTATCTCTATCTCTTTGGCACACCTTGTCAGCAACAAAATCATCCCGAGGCAACCGCTGCTGTGTTTCTTGTGTACTCTTTCCGAGATATTCTAGCATCTTTATTACAGAAGGTAAAACACTGTGTCAATGAATCATGACATTTGTATAAAATATCGTATTGATTCATTTTGCTTCTGTTATGTGCCTAAGCTGTGCCAGGTTCTGTGCTGGATTCACAAATACTAGTATATGGTCTGGAGCCCCAAGAGTGTGTGGTGTGTGTATGTGTGTGTGTGTGTTGGGGGATAGAGAGTGGGAGCAACAGTTACCAAAGGACAATCGGTATAAGGTAAAGTGCAGTAAGTAAAATGCAGGCAGAGTTCATAGCTGTGACAGTATGACTCAGTGGTTAGAACTTTTTCTCTGGAGTCAGGCAGATTTGGCGGCCAGCCCTAATTCTGCAGCTTGCTCTCAGTGTGACCCCTGTAAGTGACTGGACCTTTGTAAGCCTGTTTTTCCATCTGTCAAAACAGACTAATAATAGTACTTACTTCATAGGATCTTTCAAAGGAATAAGACAAAGTATACAAGGAGCTTGACATATATTAAATCTCAATAAATATCAGCTTAAAAAACCCCACAAATTTTCAGCTATCAATAAATGTTGGTCATTTTCATTCAAGATCACAGTCCCTTGCTGGAAATCACAAAGCTGTGAAAAGTGGGCCTTTTTGTGTGTGTGTAATTTTTATCTATTGATTTGAGAGAGAGAGAATCATCAATTTGTTCTTCCATTTATGTATTCATTCACTGGTTCTTTTTAAAAAATATTTTTATTGATTTTTTTTTTTGAGAGAGAGAGAGGGGGAGGGCGAGAGAGAAACACTGATAGGCGAGGAGAAACCAAGATGGCAGCATAGGTGAACACCTAAACTGCTGCCTCACACAACAATTTCAAAACTACAGCTAAAAGACAGAATGGACATCATCCAGAACCACAGGAAAGCTGGCTGAGTGGAAATTCTACAACTAGAAGGAAAGAGAGGGGCACACGGAGACTCAGAGGAGCTGCAAAAGGCTGAGGTACAGAGACACGCGCACGGAGAGGACGGGTGGCTGAGTGCCTGGCTAGCTTTCTCTAGCGGGAGAGAGACGGAAGCTGCCAACTGCACTGAACCCCAGTTCCGACTGCACTGAACCCCAGTTCCAGGCGAGACCCTGGGGTCCCAGACTCATACGGGGTGCGTCTGGACTGTTGGGAAAAGAGAAGAGCAATGGAAACTCAGGGGAGCTGTGAAAGGCAGAGGTCTGGAGGTGCACGCGCAAGTGCGCACAGAGAGGACTGACTGCTGAGTGTGTCGCTGGCTTTCTCTAGCGGGAGGAAGACAGAAACTCCCAATTGCGCTGAACTCCAGTTCCGGGTGAGAATCTGGGAATCCAGATTCATTGGGGGAGAAACTGGACTGTCTGGCAGTGGGCGAAACTCGAGGGCGGCTTTCTCTCAGAGGTGCTTGCAGCGATTACTGAGGGACACTGAGACCCAGGGGCCTCATTGGGCAGGGCTGACAGGAAGCCAAGGCTGTCTGCTCAGCCCTGAGACTCCGCCCCATCCAAGCTGAGCACAGAGGCTTTTGCAATTTTGCAAGTCTTGTCTCATAAGGCTGTCTCCAACACCGAACTTCTCCCAGCGTAGACACAGCTGATCCTCACAGCCAGTTGGCCTGGAGGTCACTTCCTCCCAGTGATACCAACAACAATCAAGACTTAACTACAAGGCTGTACACACAGTCCACAAAGGGGTGCACCAAGAATGTCCACCTCAGGTAACGGGGGAGGCTGAGCCACTGTGCCCTATAGGACACCTACCACACAAAGCTACTCTACTAACTCAGGGAAGCAGTGAAAATGTGGAGACAAAGAAACAGATCACAAACGAAAGAAATGGAGGAAAGCAAACGACTGGATTTAGAGTTCAAAACCACGGTTATAAGGTTTTTCAATAATTTCCTAGAAAAGGCCGATAAATTTAGCGAAACCCTCGAGGATATGAAAAAGGACCAACTAGAAATTAAACATACACTGACTGAAATAAAAAATATTATACAGAGACCTAACAGCAGACTAGAGAAACGCAAGAATCAAGTCAAAGATTTGAAATACAAAGAAGCAAAAAACACTCAACCAGAAAAGCAAAAAGAATCCAAAAATTTGCCAAAACCGGTTTGGCTCAGTGGATAGAGCGTCGGCCTGCGGACTAAAGGGTCCCGGGTTCGATTCCGGTCAAGGGCATGTACCTTGGTTGCGGGCACATCCCCAGTGAGAGGTGCGCAGGAGGCAGCTGATCGATGTTTCTCTCTCATCGATGTTTCTAGCTCTCTATCCCTCTCCCTTCCTCTCTGTAAAAATATCAATAAAATATATTTAAAAAAAAAAAAGAATCCAAAAATTTGAAGATAGTGTAAGGAGCCTCTGGGACAACTTCAAGCATACCAACATCAGAATTATGGGGGTGCCAGAAGAAGAGAGAGAGCAAGATACTGAAAACCTATTTGAAGAAATAATCACAGAAAACTTCCCCCACCTGGTGAAAGAAATAGACTTACAAATCCAAGAAGCGCACAGAACCCCAAACAAAAGGAATCCAAAGAGGACCACACCAAGACACATCATAATTAAAATGCCAAGAGCAAAAGACAAAGAGAGAATATTAAAAGCAGCAAGAGAAAAACAGTTATCTACAAGGGAGCACCCATGCGATTGTCAGCTGATTTCTCAACAGAAACTATGCAGGCCAGACGGGAGTGGCAAGAAATATACAAAGTGATGAACAGCAAGAACCTACAACCAAGATTACTCTACCAGCAAAGCTATCATTCAGAATTGAAGGTCAGATAAAGAGCTTCACAGATAAGAAAAAGCTAAAGGAGTTCATCACCACCAAACCAGTATTATATGAAATGCTGAAAGGTACTCTTTAAGAAGAGGAAGAAGAAAAAGGTAAAGATAAAAATTATGAACAACAAATACATATCTATCAACAAGTGAATCTAAAAATCAAGTGAATAAAAAATCTGATGAACAGAATAAACTGGTGAATATAATAGAATCAGGGGCATAGAAAGGGAGTGGACTGACAATTCTCAGGGGGAAAGGGGTGTGGGGGATGCAGGAAGAGACTAGACAAAGGTCGTACACCTGTGGATGAGGACAGTGGGGCGGGGAGGTAAGGGCAGAGGGTGGAGTGGGAACCGGGTGGAGGGGAGCTATGGGGGGAAAAAAGAGGAACAATTGTAATAATCTGAACAATAAAGATTTATTAAATTAAAAAAAAAAAAACACTGATAGGCTGCCTCATGCACGCTCCCTTCAGGGGATGGAGCCCGAAACCCAGGCATGTACCCTAACCAGGAATTAAACCAGCAACCAACTGAGCCACACCAGCTAGGCCCATTAGTTGATTCTTGTATGTGCCCTTATCAGGGATTGAACCAGCAACCTTGGCACATCCAAACGATATTCTAACCAGCTGAGCTACCCAGCAAGAACCAAAATTGCACTTAAAAAAAACACACACACAAATTTGGCCGGAGCCGTTTTGGCTCAGTGGATAGAGCGTTGGCCTGCAGACTACATGATCCCAGGTTTCAATCCAGTCAAGGGCACATGCCTGGGTTGCGGTCTTGATTCCCAGTAGGGGGCGTGCAGGAGGCAGCTGACGATCAATTATTCTCTTTCATCACTGATGTTTCTCCCTCTCCCTTCCTCTCTGAGATCAATAAAAATACATTTAAAAAATAAAAATACAAATTTGGAGGCAACATATAATCCAAAGTGAGGCTATTCCGTGGACTTAAATATGAATATGCATGAGGGCACCCAAATTAGTATGATTATTCATACACTTTACAGTAGAAGTATCAATGTTTGGTTATTTGGTACTGCCCCAGGCCCTGCTGCTAAGTATTACTCTAAATTCTGAAACACATCTGGCCTCAAGGCTTTCGGGATAAGTTATGAGCTTGTATTCTTGCTAGGGAGAAAAGGGAAAGCTTTTTTTAGAAAGCTGTTTTTCTTAGTCCATAGTATTATTTTTCACCTTACATATCTCAGGAAAGTCCTGAGGGATCCTTCCATGATTTAAACTCACTGCCCCTTGCTTGATTCCTGTATATTCAAGGGCTTGTGTGAAGAAAAAACACCGAGCTTGGAGTCAGGAGGCCTGAATTTTCCCTTCACCAAGCTTCTCTAGGTCTGTTTCCTGATCCCTATGGCAACGCCTAGCAACAGTGCCTGGCATTTAATAGTCTCTTCATAAATATATATTGAATAAACACTAAAACGAGATAGTTTTTTACTCGCAGGTTCTGATTTCTTCCTTCCTCTTGGTCCTGTTGCAGGCAGGGGCAATGGCAGCAGTGAGGGTGCAGAGAGGAAGGATAAGTCACAGAGCCTTTCGGACAGCAAGGGACCCAAACGAGTTATCCCAATCTATTCAGCGTCTCCCTGCAGGAGGCTGGACCCCCACGGACACGTCTGAGGGTCGCTCTCCTTAAGAAGGGATATGGCCCTCTCTTCCTCCCCTTTCAACATTTGAGAGAAATGTTAGAATTGGGCTGTCAACAGCACCGAGGCGCCCGGGGACTCGCCTCGGAACCTCGTTCCTCAAAGCGCGGCGCCCATACAGCCCAGAACCCCGGACCTCCCTCCAGCCCCTCCCGCGCCCGCCCTGGAGGACCGTGGGTGGACGCTCTTGCAGAGCGCCTCTCGCTGGTAGAGGCGGGTGGGCGGAGCCAGCGCCACCGGGCTGTGGCTGCCGAGGGTGGGGACACTCTGGCCCGGCTCTCGGTGGTGCGGGCGCGGGTGGGAGCAGCGGCCGCTCTGGTCGGCGGACGTGCTGCCGAGCAGTCCCGGAAGCGAAGCAGCGATGGCGGAGAGTCCGACTGAAGAGGCGGCGACGGCGACGGCGGGCGCCGGGGCGGCAGGCCCTGGGGCGAGCGGCGTCGCTGGTGTTGTTGGCGTTAGCGGCAGCGGCGGCGGGTTCGGGCCGCCTTTCCTGCCGGATGTGTGGGCGGCGGCGGCGGCAGCGGGCGGGGCCGGGGGACCCGGGAGCGGCCTGGCTCCGCTGCCCGGGCTCCCGCCCTCGGCCGCTGCCCACGGGGCCGCGCTGCTTAGCCACTGGGACCCCACACTCAGCTCCGATTGGGACAGCGAGCGAACCGCGCCGCAGTGTCTACTCCGGATCAAGCGGTGAGCCGGGGTTTTCCTCCCCCAGCCCCGAGCTCCAGGCTCGACCTTCCCTGCCCCCATCCCTCCCGCTACAGCTCCCCACCGCCTGCGCGCCTCCCTCGGCAGCCCGGCTGGAAGGCCCACTTCTGGCCAGTCCGGGGCGTCGGGACCCGAGCCCCCTGTTCCCCGCCCCACACGCACCAAACCCCTCTTCCTTCGAGTGCCCAGGTCCGACCCCGCCCCTCGGCAACCTCCGGCGAGCCCTCCGTCTCCATGCCGGAACCCTCCCCCATACCGCCTGCCCGAAACCCGACCCCTTCGCGCTTCAGTAACACCCCCTCCCGCCCACCGCCCCGCCCCTCTCCCCCTTCCCCACCGCATCCTTGCTAGATACTCCTTGGAGTTCCCACCCTTCGGGGTCCCTTGGTCGTCTCTTCCCGAGCCCCGTTTGTGAAACACACATACACACACACACTATCGATTGCTTTCTTGGCCTCAGACCCGAGACCAGCCTTTGTTTTTATTCCGTTTCCTGAACCCCCCTCCATAGAGTCCCTTCCCAAGTCTAGATCACTTCCCTCACATACCCACAGTTTTCCCTTGAACCACTTCCACTCTCACACCTGTTCCAGGAACTCGGGCTTCCTCCCCCCAATCTCACTCTGGCATGTAATATCCCGGTCAAGATATTTCTTTCCTGTATTTTTTCCTATGGGTTATCTGGTTTACTTTTCTGAAGTAGCTGTACCCAATTCAAATATAGGAACAAGGTCCTAAGTCCCTTCTGTGCTTGCTTCTTGGGTGACTGATCTTGATCATATCATTTGGTAGGTAATATTTTGCAAACATGCTTAGCGTAGTACCTATTGCATAGGAAAAGGGCAATGCTTTTCAGCTACTATTAATCCTGAAACTTGGTTCCTGATGACCAGACTTTCTCTCCCCATGCTCCCATTATAGTCCATCTAGGTGTTCTCATCCCCCACTTTCCAAGTCCCTTCACGTATATTTATCTCTACTTACCTTTCAAGACTTTAATGGAAATTAACGAGTACATTGTGTATAATAAAACAGTGCTTGACACAGGATACAGTTTTCCAATCCTGACATACCTTGAATTCTGCCAATACTTATTTTCTCTGCTCTACTTGCACCTTTTTATGTCCCTATGTACCCTGGTAAGTCCCTAGCCTTTTTCCACCTAGAATGTTCCCCATTAAACCCTTGCTTACAACTGATCCGTTCTAGTTTGTGAGATATGATCTAGAAATCCTCTAAATTCTATAGTAGTCACTACTTGTCATCTTCCAGATGTGAGATTCTCAGCAATTTCGGAGGGTCCCCTCCCCAGCCTGAAGCAGTTTCAGCCCTATTAGTCTCCTGGGCAAAAAGATCATTGCTCCCTGCTAGTTCACTTGCCAACAAAGGTCCACATTGGTTTATGGAATTCATTTTTTAGTGAGGTTGATGGTGCTTCCCAGTTAACTAAAATAAGTTTTCATTTAGGATTCAGCTGTAGTACCTGAGAATCTCGGGGGTGGGAGTGAATGAATTGCCATGTGGGAGGAAGTGAGAGTAAATGGGATGTGGCTTTTCCAGGGTGACATCTGATGCCATTGGGATCTCTGATTTTTCACCCCCCCCCCTCTCCTTATCCTCCGCCTGAGGAAACAATGCCCCTTTGATAATAATTTGCTCTCTGTCTGCCTGACAAGTACTCAGCTGAGATTTCTCAGCCAACAAGACAGTGAAAACATTTGTGGTACCAAGCACCACTTTCTCGAACCCTGGCCTCACTGAGGTGATAACTGTCCTGTTCAAGGGATTCCCCTTTTTTCTCCTCTCCCTCACTCCCTCCCCACCTCCTCTTGGTGTTATACAGGGATATCATGTCCATTTATAAGGAGCCTCCTCCGGGAATGTTCGTTGTACCTGACACTGTTGACATGACTAAGGTATGTACTTGCTGGGAGTCGGGATGTATTGGGAAATTGGGCCCATAAAGGTGAAGAGTCTAAAAGATTATCCAGCTCACATCTTGATTGCATACAGAAGGAATCAAGCCCCCAAGAGAGTCAATGGCTTGCCCAAGATTACACAGTGAGGTGGAACAAAGCCTTGAACAGGTATCTTGTTAGGGTGCCAATAGGTCCTGCTTGGCTTGGGAAATCCCAGTTTACACCTCTTGTTCCAGCCTAACTATTAATAGGGCCCTCTTATTCTCAGAAGTGCTCCAGTTTGGATAATAAATTATGTGGTCACCCTGCCATTGTACTACCCAACTCTTCTCCCATCCCACCACTCTTGACCTTTAAGTTTGCTGCTATAAATCAGGTGCAGAGAAGGTTGGGGATAGGGCAAGCTCAAGAGAACAGTGTTTGCAGTTAAAAGGCATTGTTAGGCTCCCATCCCTACTGGTTGCTTTTGAGTATCCCTTCCACCCAAATACCTTTCTTCTCTTGTCCTTCACACACAAAACACAGAGAAAGCTTAGTATGTAATGTCACATTTCTCTGGCATAGATACACAGGCTTCTCTGTCATTGAGTGTTCTACCATCAGAAGTGAATTTGCACTTAAACTGATGTTGGGAAGAAATCAGATTTCCTAAATCTTGTGTTTAATGAAAACTCATAGTTTCAAATTCCTTAACAGAAATTCAGATTTTGTATTGTGGGTATCTGTTATGAATAGGTTTCTCTTTCAATTAAAAAAATTTTTGTGGTTGGAAATGTTTTTCCTGGAACATCTTGTCCTCAGTCAAGTATCAGTATTAATATGCTAGTCCCTAGGTTCCCAGAATTGATGGCATGTTGATACCAGTTGAGCTTGCTATTCCAATGACTGAGGGCTAAAAGAAAACCTAGGGTGCCACCAGAGCAAGGTAGGGACTTACACTGAAGCATTGGATTGTAGGTCCTTCTTCTTGCTGTTCAAATTCTGAGTAGACTCACATGCCTAGGAACCTTTGTAGAAGAAATATAACTGAGTTCAGATTAGGGGAATCTTGTTCAATAATCATGGCTGGAGGAAGAGAATTTAGTGTTCTGTTTTAAGTGCTACTGCATTTTTCTTTTTTAATTAAAAAAAAAAAAAGTAACCTACAGTGTTGGGGCAAGTTCTGGGGATGGTCTAATGGCTCTGAGTAGACCATGAAGTTTTCACATTTTTCTTAGCACCTTTGACACAGCTGGATGCTGCCTGAGCCACATCCTCTGCAGTAGGTTTGGTCCTCTGTAGAGGAAGTAGACACCCTAGGCCTCCATCACAACCCTCAGCTCTGTACTGTTACTGGCACTGGTGCTGTGGCTTCCCATCCCTTTCCTCTTTTCCATTCATCTTACCTCCCCTTTGTGCCACATAAATGGAGGGTGGAGTTGCATCATACGCATGTTAAACTTGGACAAATCCAAACATACATATTCAGAAAAAAATACATATTTCTTAAAATATGTCAGGATAATACTTTACAGATGCATATTATATTTTGCACATCGGTGTTCTATCCATTTGCTATACATAACACTGGTCAGAAAGTTCCAGCAAAATATAGGCTTTAAGCGAGTTTTAAGGATACTCAAGGATGATTTTGACTAGATTGGCTTTTCACCTTAGGCTCTATCTACCTTTAGAATGTAACCCCTGAGTAAGATGCCACTCCACTGGCCAAACATGTTTATTAATATGAGTGAGTACAGGCTGTTCATTCTGCATGGAGAGGATATGGACTGTGGATACCAGATGAAGGTCCTGCTTCCAGCACGGGTAGCAAGTGGAAGCCAGGAGGGGTTGGGATGGGACATCACCTCACAATTTTGAGATGGGGTTTTATTTTGCAGATTCATGCATTGATCACAGGCCCATTTGACACTCCTTATGAAGGGGGTTTCTTCCTGTTCGTGTTTCGGTGTCCGCCCGACTATCCCATCCACCCTCCTCGGGTCAAACTGATGACAACGGGCAATAACACAGTGAGGTTTAACCCCAACTTCTACCGCAATGGGAAAGTCTGCTTGAGTATTCTAGGGTAAGAGGAGACTTCTAAGTGGCCAAGTTGGTTGCTAGCAAATAATTACTCTAGGCCAGCCTTTATCAACCAGAGTTTCTCGTCTGAACTACAGAACACAGAAAATAATTGGAGTGACTATTGCCTCAATTCTCCTCAGGACGGTCCGTAACTAGTATCGTTCCAGATGCAAAAGAGAGAAGTTAATTCATTACATACGGTGGATGCCTTAGTGAAGTGGTTCTCCCTGAGCAGCACCAGCATCTGGGAACGTGTAGCCTTGCAGATTCTGGGGCCCCACCCTAGACTTACTATATCAGAAACTCTAGGACTGGGGCCCAGCAGTCTGTCTTCCAAGTCCTCCAGGTGATTCTGCTGCACACTCCTGTTTGAGAACCACTCCCGTAGGGCATCAGGGCTTAATTCTCTCCCAAACAGGTTGAGAAAGGCTGCAGATCTGTGCCATTCAAGATTGTGGGTGTCTTATTTCTGAGTCTCATTGAGTGGCTTTGGAGGCGGTGATGGTGGTGATAATAATTATGATATTTTAACAACTGAATGAAAAATGCCTGAGGTTGGAAATCACATCACATACAAAACACAGAAGTTTTAAGTACATTTCATTTCTGGGTGCAACTGAGATTTTGCTTCATGTAGTTCTCATCCATTTCTTTTAATTGCATTAAGGGGTTGAAAATTCAGAATGGAAATGTCTTCTAGTATATTCTGAATTGGTCTTTTTAGTGTGGTCTGAATTTCCCCGGGGCAGAGAGCAAGTGCAGGTTGCAGTTGAGAAAGTTACCCGTGCTGGTGATACTGTTTCCTTTCTTCCTGTCCAATAATTTCCAGGGTTGTGTGTGGACAAGGTAGCTGACACAAACTGGAGACATGATATATATATTTTTTAATCTCTCAGACCTAGGGGTATATCCTATGATTGTGACAGTAAGGAAGTCCGGTAAAGGAGGTTGTCCTTAAAGAAAGCCCTTTATCTCACTAGGGTATATAACTGTCTGCAGGTAGGATAGTGGTCTGTGTAACCCACGGTGGTAAAGAAATTTAGTTATTGCTTCTGTATAAAGTTCATGAAAGTATTTTGTATTAAATTCTCCTTCATTAGGCCAATACAAAACTATTTTGAGCAAACACCGGCTCACAGTAGAAATAGGGGAAGCAAGATGGTAGTGGGTCAGAGTGGCAGAAGTATGTTGGGTGGAAAAGAAGAAGCTACCCTGAAATTGAATATTTGCCACAAAGAATTGAAGTAGAACTTTCCCGTGAGTTCTTGGGTGATTATATTCACTTTTATCAGCCTCATTTCTTCCCTCCCTACCTAGAAAAAAATGCTGGGCTGACTTACAAAAGAAATTTAATGAAAGTACCATGTTGACTTGAATCCCTGAATATGTGACACCTTAGCACAAAGTTTACAGTTTTGGGGGGAGCAAAGCTGAGAAGAACAGATTGAGAGGTACTGGAGAGCGAGCTCTGATGTAGTTACTGTTTCGAATCGCTTACTTGGGCTTTCCTCAAGACCAATGGGGAAAGAGAATTGACCGGCTAACTTGAAGAAGCAGTTGTGGCTCAGGTGCCCTCTTAGTAGTTAATAAAAATAAATATCATTAATGTCCAGCCCACCCTCTTCCTCTGACTATTTGGTCAGATTTATGAAAGAGAGGAGTGGTTTGGTGTTTCTCTCCTATTCAGGTTGTTTTTCATGTATTTTCAGACCCTCCACAAAGTAGAAGTGCCCCTTATTCTACCTTCATGTCCTTTGGCAGAGTTCTGTAATCCTCAGAGGATCTGACACTCCTTGGGGGCTTGATAAAGAACTGGATCCCTGATCATCAATCCCACCATGTGGCCTCTAACCAGATGGCTTTGTCCCCTCTGTCCCTCTGTGCTCAGCTTTTCTCTCCTAACTCCATCATACCCATAAGTAAATAAGTAAGCTCTTTGAGGTCCACAGAAGTTAACATTTTTACTCCCTTTGGAGCTTTTTCTCACCTTATTTCTTTCATTCTGATTAACAGAACCTTCCCTAGCTACTATTTCTTTCCTAACCCAAAGAAAATCCCTTCAAAGTTATCTTGCTTGCTTTACCCTCTTTTCTTTTGTCCCACTTGATAAGAGGATTAGGCAGTTGACTGATTTCTTGTGAATGAGGGTGAGACAGCGGTTGGGAAAATCCAGAGTATTAATAGTGAAAGAGAAAGGTTGTGCTGCTAGGCCCCAGGGTACTTGTGTACTGGTCTTTCCCCCTCTCTCTGTGCCTCATCCCTCTTCCATTTCCTCTGATGTATTTTGCAGTACATGGACTGGCCCTGCCTGGAGCCCAGCCCAGAGCATCTCTTCTGTACTTATCTCCATCCAGTCCCTGATGACTGAGAACCCCTATCACAATGAGCCTGGCTTTGAGCAGGTAAGACCAGGTGGGTCCAGCTCTGGGGTGTGGAATGTTGGGTTTTAAGAGATCTGAGAGGGTCTGTTCAAGGGTTTTGGGATTGTTGTTTTTAACCTGGCTTAGCCTATGTATTAAACTTGTCACTTTAGGAGAGAAAAAGGAGCTGGCATGCCTGCTCCTCATTAGTGAATTTTTTCCCTTGTGAGTTACAGTAACATTCAAGGTATTTCCATTTGACTTGGATTAATCCACTATGTGGAAGTCAGTGGAATCATTTGGAAATTAATTCTGAGCCTGCTTTGGGGGCTGTCTTACCCGCTGTGTTCTTCTGCATGCCTCCATTCTCCAGTGTCCCCTTGAGGTGTTCTGTAATGACTGCTGCCAAGCCAGGCATTCTTTGGAAGTTATGAAATAAGAGTTGACCCTTGAACAATCCACAGTTGAAAATTTATATACAGCCCTAGCTGGTTTGGCTCAGTGGATAGAGTGTCGACCTGCAGACTGAAGAGTCCTGGGTTTGATTCCGGTCAAGGGTTATGGGAGCGTGCAGGAGACAGCCGATTAATGATCTTCTCTCATCATTGATATTTCTATCTCTCTCTCCCTCTCCCTTCCTCTCTGAAATCAATAAAAATATTTTTTTTAGAAAAAGGAAGAAAATTCGCATATAACTTTGACTATGATGGGCCCTTTGCATCCATCTATTCAACCAACTGTGGATTGAAAACAGTATTTTTTATTCATGGTTGGGAAGGTGAAGATACTGTTTTTGATCAGCTGTTGGTTGAATACACGGATGTGAAACCTGCATATAAGAAGGGCTAACTGTATTTACTGGGGAAAAATTCACATATAATCAGTAATGGTAGGACCATACACATGTGTAAAGGAGTTAACCAGGAAGCATCCTGATACCATACAGACTTTCTAGACTGAGACGCCTAACGTCATTTATGCATAATTGGTTATTTCTCACTAATCCTTCCCTGAGAGGCCTTTCATTTCAGGCTTTGGAAAATTTGATGGATCTAGTTTGATGCTTATAGATCATATGACTCGTAACAGAGGATGGGTATTGGTATGCATTGGGAGGAGGTAAACAGTCTCAAAAATGAAGGCCTAGTTGCTCTTTAATGGGTTTGCCATACAGTGAAAAGATATTCCCTTGTTCAGTTGCTTGGGTCACAAGCCCCATACTAATTCTGAAGTCTCTTCCCATTGGCTTTTCTCTTTGTACTTGGATTCTATGGTGTCTGTCACATTACAGGAGAGACATCCAGGAGACAGCAAAAATTATAATGAGTGTATTCGGCATGAGACCATCAGAGTGGCGGTCTGTGACATGATGGAAGGAAAGTGTCCCTGCCCTGAACCCTTACGGTATGTGTATCAAGAACCCACTTGGAACTTGTATTCCTTTTGGAGATTTAGCTGGTTCATACCTTTGAGAACTTTTGAGGCAAAATCCAATGTTGGGCACCAGAGGGAGACAGAGAAGAAGCAAGTGGTTTAAAAACATGTGGTTCATGAGGGTTCCCCAAGAGGAAGTTCAGAGAGAGAGATTCTCTGTTCTTGGAGAGTATCAGGCCTGATGGAAAGATATAGTCCATGTCCTCAGGGAGCCCCCAGTTTCGAGAATCTGGCCATATTAAAGACATAACTGTTCTACAGCCAAATGAGGTATAGAGCACTTCATAATAAACCTATTTCTTAATGTTCAACTTTATTTCTAAGTGTTAAAACAAGAAGAATAAAGTCAAGAGCAACGAAACAAACTTCCTTGGAGAATGTTGAGTAAGGATTGGAATTAAGGATGGCCTGTAGAAAACAAATGAGATTGAGCAAGACATGAGTTGAAGTTGGGATTGGAATGATTGGTATTAACAGTTACTCATTTTATAATCCTTAAGATTTAGAGAAATTAACCATGAGCCTAGGAACTCTAGCTGTTTAATTTGGCCTTAAGCTTAGATAGTGAAGGGGTGACCCCTTGCCCCCTTGTTCCTAACGTAAGCTTCTCTGCTTGTTTTCCAGAGGAGTGATGGAGAAGTCCTTCCTGGAGTATTACGACTTCTATGAGGTGGCCTGCAAAGATCGCCTGCACCTTCAAGGCCAGACTATGCAGGTAATGCGGTCCCTGCTGTTGACTCCAGAGGCCTTCCAGCAGACTATGTAAAATCCCCCTCCAGAGTGACATCCACACCTCTCATAGAACTCGGAGCCAAAAGGAACCTAGTTTAGTTGAGTAGCTGAGGCTCAGAGAGGAGACTGACTTGCCTAAAGCCGTATGGAGTTGGTTCTAAATTCCTAGCATAAACTAGGTACTCATGAGCAGAATCTGAATCATTCCAGCCTAGAACTCCTCCTCTTGGTCAGTAGTCTTTTCAAATCAAGAACACTCAGCTCTCTCAGAATCTTAAGGATAGTAAGGGTAGAGTCATCTATTGGAATTCCATCCCTAGCCCAGAGGGGTGCTAAGAGAAAGAAGGCTTAGAGAAGCATTGTGTATATAGTGTTATATGTTGAGATTCCTATTACAAGATGGTAACCAATTATTCATTCTGTGCATATACTGGGGAAATGTGCTTCTGCTTCCAATAAGAGTACAGAACTTGCCCTAGCTGATTTGGCTCAGTGGATAGAGCGTCGGCCTGCGGACTGAAGGGTCCTGGGTTTGATTCTGGTCAAGGGCACATGCTTGGGTTTCGGGCTCGACCCCCAGTAAGGGGCGTGCAGAAGGCAGTCGATTAATGATTCTCTCTCATCATTGATGTTTCTCTCTCTCTCTTCCTCTCAAAGTCAATAAAAATACATATTTTTTTTAAAAAGAGTACAGAACTTAAGGCTTGTTTAAAGAAGAGATTCTTGCCCTGACCAGTTTGGCTCAGTGGATAGAGCATCGGCCTGAGGACTCAAGGGTCCCAGGTTCAATTCCGGTCAAGGGCATGTACCTTGGTTGTGGGCACATCCCCAGTAGGGGGCGTGCAGGAGGTAGCTGATCGATGTTTCTCTCTCATCGATGTTTCTAACTCTCTATCCCTCTCCCCTCCTCTCTGTAAAAAAATCAGTAAAAAAAAAAAAAGAGAGAGATTCTTAGTCTGGCCAGTGTGGCTCATGGTTGAGGTTCAACCTATGAACCAGGAGATTACGGTTCGATCCCCGTCAGGGCACATGCCCAAGTTGCAGGTTCTATCCCCCGTTGTGTGCTATGCAGGAGGCAGTCCATCAATGATTCTCCTCATCATTGATGTTTCTATCTCTCTTCCTCTCCCTTACTCTCTGAAATCAATAATAATTTTTTTTAAAAAGAGGTTCTTACTAAACCAAATTGCAAATAGGCTTCAAAATAAACAGCCTGGTTGGTAGAGTGTGAGAACCCTTAGTATTGAAGGACTAGTTCTTGAGTCTTTTGGATCACTTACTGGTGATGTTACTTAGAAATACGGCGAGTGGGGCCCTGACCAGTTTGGCTCAGTGGATAGAGCGTCGGCCTGCGGACTGAGGGGTCCCGGGTTCGATTCCGGTCAGGGGCGTGTACCTTGGTTGCGGGCACATCCCCGGTGGGGGGTGTGCAGGAGGCAGCTGATCGGTGTTTCTCTCTCGTCGATGTTTCTAACTCTCTATCATCCCTCTCCCTTCCTCTCTGTAAAAAATCAATAAAATATATTTAAAAAAATAAATAAATAAAGAAATACGGCGAGTGGGTAAATGACTAAGACCTCTTAAGGTTCTCTCCAGCTCTTCTTGGGTTCTTCTCCTGCCCCACTCCCTCCCACTTCCCACCCAGCACCAGCAGCAGAAGTAAATGTCTTGTTCTCTCAGGTGCTGCTTAGAAATGTTAGTTTCCCTATCCTTCCTTCAAAGACTTCACACCCACCTGACACATTTAAACTCAAAGGGTAAGGCCAGCTCAAGAGTATATCGAGCCCTGATTCCTAGTCAGAGCACATGCCCAGGATTCCAGATTGATTCCCAATAGGGGGCGTGCAGGAGGCAGCTGATCAATGTTTCTTTCTCATTGATGTTTTCTCTCTCCCTCTCCCTTCCTGTCTCTCTAAAATCAATAAAAAGTATTTATTTTAAAAAGTATATTGAAGATGATGGATGCTGTGGTTTGTTCCCCATCAGGAATTCTCATTGCTGGTACCCAGCAGCATTTCCAATATTCAGTGTATTAAGGAAAAATAACATGATGAGGGAAGGAAAGGGAACGCAACATCTGGGAAGGACAGTGGGTAGAAATGGACCCAAATATGAAAAAAGGAAGATTTGGCCTCGCCGGCGTGGCTCAGTGGATAGAGCGTCAGCCTGCGGACTGAATGGTCCCAGGTTCGATTCCAGTCTAGGGCACATGCCCAGGTTGCAGGCTTGATCCCCCGGTAGGGGACATGCAGGAGGCAGCCAATCAATGATTCTCTCTCATCATTGATGTTTCTATCTCTCCCTCTCTCTTCCCCTCTGAAATCAATAAAAGTATATTTTTTTTAAAAAAGGAAGATTTGGAAAATGGATAGCTCCAGAGTAAGTGTGAATTTCAGCCTTTGGGGGAATATAACCTTCCTAAGTGTAAAATGTGCGCTATAGTCACAGTGACTGACTTCCGTCACCTTGTCCCTGATCATGGGGGTAATATGTGGGCAGAAGTGTGGAAGGAGTTTATGTGGGTGAAGGAGACAGATTGTGAGAAGTAAAAATCATACGCCTTTTTGTGACTGCCAAGGAAAGTAGTCTCCATTTATTTGAGCCTTGGCCATGCTACTTGGCTGCCATATTCCTTATGTAGCATTTTTAATTCTTTGTTTTGTTTTGTTTTAATTCCTTTTTTTATATCCTTCATCCCAACTATTTATTTTTGGACTTTAAGGACAGTTAAGCCCTTTCTGTATAATGTTTGGAGATCTTTGATCTAGAATGACAAGGACTAGGATCAAGGCTAGTTGGCCCTGGCATGATGCCCAGAAACCTGGATAGGAGTATGGTGATTGGTCCCTGGGAAAGAGTACAGGTGCTTATTTGGAAGTCAGAACTCCTAAGTTCTAGACCTCTCTGTGACCTTAGAAAACAAATTACCCTTTTTGAGTACAGTAAGTCTTCATTTAATGTTGTTAAGTTCTTGGAACGGCAGCAAAACAACATATAACAAAACCAAGTTTACCATCTATACTAATAAAAGGATAATGTGCTAATTAGACTGGGTCGACCAGCCATCTTCCGGACGTCTGACTTCCTTCCAGACAAAGCCATGGTGGTGGGGGCCGAGGCAGAGGCAGTTAGGGGCGATCAGGCCAGCAGGGGAGGGCAGTTGGGGGCGATCAGGCAGGTAGGGGAGCGCAGTTGGGGGTGAGATCAGGCCGGCAGGGGAGAGCAGTTAGGGGCGAGATCAGGCCAGCAGGGGAAGAGGGCAGTTAGGGGTGATTAGGCAGGCAGGTAGGCAGGTGAGCGGTTAGGAGCCAGCAGTCCCAGATTGCAAGAGGGATGTCCAACTGCCAGTTTAGGGATCGGGCCTAAACCAGCAGTCGGACATCCCCCATGGGGTCCCCAATTGGAGAGGTGCAGGCTGGGCTGAGGGAACCCCCCCCCCCCCCGCCCCGTGCACAAATTTCATGCACCGGGTCACTAGCAATTGATATAAAGAAGAGTTACATTCCTAGGCATCAGTGTTGAACCTATTCTATAGGCAATGAAGGATAATTTCCCCCTTGTATAGTTTTTGAGGTTAATTGGAAACACGGATACACTTCATTACAATCCTGGTCTTGTATTTCTCTTCCCCATTTATCTTGCCTTTAGTGTTGCCTCTGTATATTGGCTTGTTTCTGAGGAATGCAAACACATTTGAATGTTGGCCAAAGCCAGACCTGTCTGGGGCAGTACATGGGCCATAATATTCCTGAACAAAGATTATGTTGTCTGCTGTTCAGAACTGTCTGTGCTGTGCCCTCCTCTCTTCCTATGATTCAGAAGTTGAGCGTGCGTTTCACATGGGCCTAAAGCTGCTCTCGCTAGGGTGAGCCACCCAGACTTGCGTCTTCCATCCCCCTTGTCTCCTTTCCCCTACAGGACCCTTTTGGAGAGAAGCGGGGCCACTTTGACTACCAGTCCCTCTTGATGCGCCTGGGACTGATTCGTCAGAAAGTGCTGGAGAGGCTCCATAATGAAAACGCCGAAATGGACTCTGACAGCAGCTCGTCTGGGACAGAGACAGACCTGCATGGGAGCTTGAGGGTTTAGATCCTGCTCCCTTCTCCCTTCCCCCCACTCGAGAGTCCCAGCAAGTTCCTTTCCCCACCCCAGGGATGGAGAGGCACTGTGTATCTCCCTCCAATGTGACGTCATCCTGCAAGATGGCAAGAACCAAGCAAGCTTGGATCTCCCAGGGTGTGGGAGTGGGGAGGCTGTTCCTGATCTGACTTCCCTGGCTCTCAAGCATCTGGGGCTATGTTCATCCCATATCAGGGGCCAAGGGACCTATGCAGGAGCACCTAGGGCGAGGGCCTCTGGCAAAAACAAAACAACCGACACACCTCTCCAAAGGGCCAGCTCCTTAGGGATAGTTGGGAGACAGAAATTGCAATTCCAAGAGGGAGTGTGCCCAAATGATTATGGGATATTTGGAAGGGAGCTTGGGGTGGGGGGCTGTCTGTGACACTTAAGCAGTCTGGGTGGTTGGTTGTCTGTCTGTCTTCAGTCTTGAAGCAGGGCTTCCCAATGCCCTTTTCCTCCTTGCCTCTTTTCCCCCATTATTTCCCGTGGGCCAGCATAATTTTGTTTTTCCTAATTTATAGTCACTGTTCTAGACAGACCAAAGAGAAGGAACAGTGGTGGAATCTAGGCTGCTGATCAGTGAGTTTTACTTAGCACCTGAGCACCTTTCTCTCCTCCCATCCCCTCCCCCATTTCTAGATTTAAGACAGAAGGTAAATGTGATGGGACTGAACCAAAGTCTTGGTAAAGCCTGCACAGGTACCATAGGAAGCTGAAAGTACTATTTATTCCCAAAAATCATTGATTCAAAAAGTTCCCAATTCAGGCAGCTGCTGGATGTATGATAGAGCCACTATATAGAATAGTCTCACAGATTTTCATCAATACTAGTCACAATGAGGGTATTGCTTCTTGGTGGGGTGAGGGGGGAGGCTGTTGCAAATCCTGTTGTATTTTGTTTGGCTATCCTTGTGTGCCCCCCCCCCCAACCCCCAGCCTATAGTCCCCCTTCCTCACGTCAAGGCCCAGGGACTAGTGGGGAGCAAGGGTAGCCAATGGCAGAGGAGATTGGGTGTGGAACTCTGGAAACTCCTACCCTTCTCTCCCTTTGTCCCTGCCTCCCAGCTGCTGTTTGTCACTGGCTCTGATGGGTGTTTGCCTGGCTGTGTGCTTATCTGTATTTAGCTGCAGTGATCCTTTAGCTGGTTGGCTCAGAAAAATGTGCTTTAGGTGCCCTGATACTGGGCATCAAGGGAGTCCATATTTCCCATTTTTGAGGGGTTATCCCCGTGCTTTCCAGATTCTTATTGTTATGGCTCCCAGTGGGTTATTGGTGACCCACCTGACACAGGGCCCCAATCAGTATCCAGCCACATGTGAGAGAGAGGATAACTTGTATCTGCTCTTCCAGCTGCTATGGAGGCCTCTGCCTTGTGAATCATGGGACTTCCCTGGGGGAGTTGGGAAGGGGGTTGGGCACAAAGGAGAATGTCCTACTTGGGAGGGCAGGAAGCAAAGGAACTGGACAGGAAGTGGGTCTGGAGAACAGAAGTTTATCTTGGATATCTAACGGGTGGTCTTTCTGCAAGGAGACTCAAAAAGGCACCCTGCTTCCAATTTCCCTCTTCCATTCCCAGAGCTAGTACAGGGCTTAGAAGAATGCCCTTGGTCTGTCGGTCCAGTGTTGTCTGTCATCCATTTAAGTGTTCCCACTTTCAAGTGACAATCTTCTCCTTGGCCCTGTCATGGGCAGAGCATGTCTGGCATACTGGCCTGACTTTTACTCCCTAATCTTGAGTTGAGGAAATATATGCACAGGAGTCAAAGAGATGTCTTTATATCTGACTGTACATAAATGAAGTTTTTTTTTTTTTTTTTCTTTTTGGTGCAATAAAGTTTGTTTGGCAGAAGGAGGAAGCGCCTATGGGTGTGGGAGGGCTTGTGTCAAGGAAGATTGGGATATGGACAACCACACATCTCACCTAGGTCAGAAAGTAAGTGTTCAGTGAATTGTCTGGAAGCTAAAAATGAGTTACATGATGTGGATGGGAGCAGGACTACTGGCAAAACTTTTCCATCAACCAGAAATAGGGTCTTTTTTCAAGGCTGTAGCTCTGGCAATAAAGGAGAGGAATGCCATTGGAGTCTCAGTTGCTTCCAAAGATATACCCGTTCAGAAACTGTTAAGTGAGCATGTCCTACAGGCACAGACAGAGGTAAAGATGGACTTAGGCTATGTCTCCTACTAAGGGAAGGGGGTCTTAGTATGGATAATCCATTGGGTTGTTCTCTGTACTAAGCCAGCCCTTAGCAGTTTAGCATTCAGACTGAAAACAACTGAACTAGCCTTCCTGCTTATCGCCACCCCAGCTTTTCTGGTGCAGAGGCTTTTCCTGTTCACTGACCATTCATGGAGGAAGGGTGTCCTGCCAGCCTGTGTCCTGCAGTGAGGGCTCAAGTTAGTGGGCCTGGGCTCTAGTTTTAGCTTTGCGTCTTAAACTGGTGGTCCCTGGCAAATTAGATTTCTTACCTGCAAAGTTAAGGATACCTATTTTTTTTGGAAGGTGGTAGTGAGGATTAAGAGGTGTATATAGAAATGGTCACAGGGTAGGGATTCAGTAAATTACTTCCTTTCCCACAACTAAGGCTATAAGGACCTAGTGATCAGTCCAGGAGGAAAAGCTAGTAGGGAATTTGAGAAACATTACATTCACTATTAGTCAGTTCCCCTTAAATCCCATTGTTTTCTTCCCTATAACCACCATTTAACATTAACCTCTATTTCCTTCACACTTATAGCTGAGTCTCATAACCTGGAACCTCTATAAGAGGATGCTGGAAGAGTGAATATAATTTACTAGTACGTTAGGATCTCATTTGAGATTAAAAAACAAAAAAAACAAAAACATTTTATAAGGAAGTTTGAATTAACAGAGGCTGTAATTTATGTCTCAGGGCTACAGAGAGACTAGACTGTCTAAGCCAGGAGACGGCCTTCATTCTAGGCCCAGCTCTACCATGGACTTGTCAATGACCTCTGCAAGTCATTTTACATGCTCGCTGTTCTGTTACTCAGGTTATCCTTACTGGATAAATGAGGTTTTCTCCAATAAAGATGCAATGTGAAGGCACTTTAAAAAATAAAATAATGAGTGAAGAATATTGGGGGAAGAAAAAAAACTTGGAACATATTTTTCTGTGTGTGTGGTTTTTTTTTGTTTTTTGGTTTTTTTTTTTAAACAAAGTTGTCCAGGTTTTATTTACCCACAGGTCCTCCCTCTTCTCCCTTCCTGCTGCTGAGCCCCCTTCCACACTCCCAGAGTCAGGGGAGGGCTTCTCTGGCCTCCTCAGCTGTAATCTCCTGGGAGTAGAGGTCAGTGAAGAGAGCAGGCAGCCAGTAGTGGGCCTCCCCTGGGGCCTGCAGGTCCAGCCAGGCCAGCCCTTCCTTCAGCAGGTGTTCCTGGAGGGAAAAGGAAGAATCATTTGAGAAAGGGGAGTTCCCACAAACAAAAGTAGAGAATCCCGTCTTATTCTGGCTTCAATGGGGTTTTCAAATTAAGTCTACACGAGTGCCTTCACACATTTACACAACCAAACTGGAATGATCTGTTTGGCCTCGACCTTTGAGGTGTGAAAAATGCCACCAAGTCACTTAACCTGTGCTGCTGGGGGGGAGGGGGGTACAAACTACAGAAGTACTTGTATACGGCCTTGAGCTAATCACAGACTCCATTCCCTGAAGCAAAATGGAGATCACTATCTTTCAGTTAATTTACCGGTAATGTGGGTAAACCTTTTTGGAGAACTTAATGCAAGTTCATTATTAGTATTTATAATGGGCTCAATTCCTACAGCTGGAAATAGGCTCGAGATGAGTTTGTTCTGCCCAATATTAAACAGATGTGTATGTTTATCTTTACAGATGTCTATGTTAACATTACAGATGAAGTTGTGTCTACAGGTTAATAGTCTGGATAAGAAAGAAGGTATTAAAAGCCTACATTTCCATGCTACTTACTCCCTCTTAACCACATCAATCTTTCATTAGTACCATGAAATTACATATAAAACTGTAACTATATGCAACAGTATATAATTATAGATATATATGCAATAGTATATAACTTAGATATATAATTACCATAAGTGTTAATAATTTCTTTCACTCTGAACTGTTACTTCCAGTATAAACTATATTAACCATCTGACCAAGTTCTACCGGTCAGGAGAGAGAGCAGGTGCTGGTGATCCTCCAGCAGCAGTGGCAGCCCGGTTTTACACGTGTCGAGGTCAGAAGCCTGCCTTTATGTGTTCTACCTCTCAGTGCCATCTTCAGTGAAATGCCGGGGTTACTTTCAGTGTGGCAGCAGTAGCCTTCAAGGCAAGAGGTCAGCAGATCAAGGCTGCAACTCCTGTCTGTGTGGTTCCTGACCACCCACTTCCTCCCATCTGGGGCCCAACTTTTCTGGGCCATTCCAAAAGTCACATACCAGCACTTGCCGAGCTCGCTCTGTCTCCCATTTAAGACTGGCTTTGATATCACTGACAGTCACGTAGCCATTTTTCTGAAGGAAGGAGGAATGGGATTTTTTAGAACCCAGCCTTTGCCCAGGGACAATTGACTTATCCAGACAGAAGGAGGAACTGTTTGTGGGCACAGAAAGCCTAAGAGCATAGAAAAACAATGTTTAAAAAACAATGTTTAGAGGTCCCAGCAGAGAGAGGAGAGGAAGGGAGGGGTGACAGGTAGGTTGAGTGATTCAGTCTTAAAAAGTAGAGTCCCTGGCACTAAAATATTAATTTTTACTATCTCAGAGAACTCTAGTGTGACAAGGGAAGATTCAGAATGATTAAGTGATAGGAAAAAATGGTAATAATCTAAAATATTTAAATATTCAGCCCCTGCCCGTCTCACCCTACCTATTCTCCAATCAAGAAAAGCCCCTCATTAGTTTTGTTCTACATTACAGAATTAAGACTGAACATGTCTTCCTTAAATACATGATAAGGTTTTGGGGGAGGATGGCCTATGCTTAAAGCATGATGAGGAACAGGGGATGGCAAACAAGATTTAAAAATTTGTTTTCAAGAATCCATTACATAGTTTTAAGAAGACATCCAAGAATCTGTCTCCCCAAGGAAATAACGGTTAGTTCTCTGCATGTCTGTCTACTGCACTAGACTGTAAGCTCCTTGAGAGCAGGAACTATGTAGCACCCATTTTTATATGGCCCACAGCCTAGCCCAGTGCTTTGCACTGTAGCTACTCAATAAATGTCTGCTAAATAAGCACAGGTCTGAGTAGTACATCCATTAGACAGTTTCAGCAAAAAGACTTGAGTGATTGAGATCAAAGGTGCTCCAGAATCCCCTCCCTACCACACACACACACACACACGCACGCACGCACATCAGTACCTCTGCCAGCTGCAGCACCACAGTGTGATCCATGTTGAGCTCAGCTGGAACAGATTGAATGAGGTAAGTGCCGCTGACAGGGATGATGCCGAAGCCAGTACCAAGTGCCTTTAGTTTCTTGATGGCCCTGATCAGGTCGTCTCTAAGGTGAGGAAGAGCTGCTGAAAGACCGTTGGCAAAGCAAACCCAGCAACAATGCAATTTCACCTCTGCCCTGGGCAGAATACCTTGACAGAAGACTCCAAAGGCTGTACAACATTTAACTACTTCAGTAAAAAGAGGGTTCAAGGGCACCAAACTGCTTTAACATTCTGGGAAGATGGTCAGGCTCCCTACTCAACAAACCAACTCAAATTAGAGAAAAAGAAAACCTGCGCAACCATGTGTAGACCAAATATTCAGCCCACATACAACCTTTTTTACCTTTTCTCAAATTGGAGTCACACACAGAGGCTGGGTGAACCAGAACAATTTATACACCATCTTCTAACCCAATCCCCTTCCCAAGCCTCTCTCGGTGCTTGCCACTCTACCTGATCTCAATCTCAAGAGTACACAAAGACCCAAGAATGTTTAAAAATATACGTATGTATGAATGGGAAAAAAAACTTAGAATATATCCAAATGTTTAACAGTTGTATCTCTCAGTTGAGAAATGAGTGGTTTTTGTGTGTGTTTTATCTCTGTATTTTGAGTTTTCTGATCATAATGAGGAATAAAATGATTCCTAAACTATTCTAGACATAGAACAGTAAGGAGGAAAGATATCCATCTGCTTTTTAAAGACCTTTCTATACTCCAAGAGGTTGGAAGTTAAGACCTACTGGCTGACATCCTGGGCGAATTTGCCCCTTCCTTTTAACACCTGTTGATGTAGTTCCTCCAGAGTTATCAGACCTATTGGAGAGGGGAGACAGAAAGCAGAGGGTTACCTTTATGGTTAATAAAACAAAGGCAGCAGCATCTTTGAAAAACTATAAATGTTCCCTTCACATCAATGCTGTCTATTTATAACCAATGATTTATAACCAGTTTTTTAGGTTTTCTCACAGACCATTTAATGTGCTTATTAAGATGACACTGATGACCATAATTAAGGTCACATTTTGTTTTGTTTTTAAATATGTTTTTATTGACTTTTTTTTTTTAGGAAGGGAGAGGGAGAAAGAGAAATATCAATCAGCTGCCTCCCGAACACCCGCTACTGGAGATAGAGCCTGCAACCAGGGCATGTGCCCTGACTGGGAATCGAACCAGTGACCTCTGATCAGGAGGGACGATGCTCAGCCAACTGAGCGATGCGGGCCAGGGCTAAGGTCACATTTTAGAGAACACAGACACTTAGTTGGCATTATCATACCCTATTTCTTACCTCCCTACTATTTTCTGCGATGACTAGGGGCTACCAGGGGTGGGCAAACTTTTTGACTCGAGGGCCACAATGGGTTCTTAAACTGGACTGGAGGGCCGGAACAAAAGCATGGATGGAGTGTTTGTGTCAACTAATATAAATTCAAAGTAAAGGAGCGGAGGGGAAAGCAAGAGAACACCCCCCCACCCCCCACCCCCGCTCTTTCCGCTCCTCGGGCCAGATAGAACAGCCGAACGGGCCGGATCCGGCCCCCGGGCCGTAGTTTGCCCACGGCTGGAGACCTTCCTCGGCAAAGATCTTTGAAGAATAGAGACAATCATTCAGGTAATTCCATTTGCCTACCAAGGATTCAACAGCATGAAGCAGTTAAGATGCTTCTCAAGACCTTATTGGCCTGCAAATGGCAGGATGGGAAAGGTTATTTTTCAAGGTTTATTCTCTCTCAGAGAAATCCAAAGCCTAGTCCACAGAACCTAACCACCCTCACCTCCATTCCGGTGCTTCAGGGCCAGGCACACTTCAATAATCTGGACGCCCAGTTCATAATAGAAGTCTCCCACACCTAACATCTCAGACCAAAATCCTTTTCCAGCTAAAAGACAGAAAAACAAAAACCAGGTATTCATTAGTTACATTTTTTCTTTGAAAGCTACCCTATGGGAAGTCTTCCCTGCCTAGCCTTAAGTCCTTCTGCTCCAATATTACGTAGGATCCTCAACACAATCTGACTCCTGAAACAGGCTCAGTTGTAAAGGGTAGGCAATCTAAAAGGCATTTCTATTTGGCTGCTGATTCTGGCTCAAGGTACTATAAAAATGAGTTTTCCTTTCCCAAAGTATGTAGTGAAACATAATGGGACATATGATCTAAACAAGGCTCAGAGAAATACACAGACCTAGCATTCAAAAAATCTATTGAAGACAATATTTTGAGTGAAAAATGCAGGTTAGAGTTGTACTTAGAGCATTAATCCCATATATGTGAAAGAAATTTATAAATATGAAGGTGTCTAGAAAGATATACCTTAACAGTACTTTATCTCTGAAATTATAGGACTGAGAAGACTTCTACTTTCTCCTTTTCTTTTTTCTCCTTTGTTGATTGCATGATCACACATTATTTTCATTAAAACTAAATATTTTGTAATAAAGGGAAAAAATAGCCATAAAAAATTCCACTGTAGATCATTCAAGAGAAGAACACTGGCTCCTCAACCTGCATTCCAGCCTCTCCATCTTCCCCATCAAACTGGAAGACAATGCTTTATCTCCCTGCAGTCCTTTCTAGAAGATGCCCCTGTACCAGCAGTGTTAACAACTAGGTAGCTTCTGTCCCTTGGGAATCCTAGGAGAACATATTGACTCCTACAGACAACTCCTTACAGGCCAGAGGATCCACCCCAATGGTGGCACACATATCCTGGAACTGAACCCGAAACTCAGGATTCTTCCGGATTTCTTGCTTGTGTTTGCTGGCAAATTCTTCCAGGTTGGTCTTGAACATGTCCAATTGCTTCGACATCTGTAAGATGGACAAGGGGGAGAGTAAGGTTAGCCCCCCTAGGTGAAAATCAGATGTCAAAAATAGGTCCTGGCCCAGTGGCAGTGCAAAGGCTTAAGTAAGGTATGTCCTCAGGCCTGCCATTATGCTGTTTTCTGTTCCCTTTCTTTTGATCCCTGCCTTTCCTTCGCAGTCCCGTTGTCCGCAGAAGAGATGCGGTAATGTTTCCTTATTTCTAAAATATACATTTTTTTCCTGTTCTAAAGTCAAGATGCATCTAACAATCAATGTGCATATCTAATGTGGTACTTCTTTTCCCCAGGAAAACTGTCATTAAATTGAAGATGAATCTAATGATTCATTTTGTCTTCAAAAGGAGGGACTGCAGCATGCATGCAACGGGAAATCTTCAGCCCCTGAAAGAAAGGCTGGATAGGAGAAAAAGGAAACGTGGCATGAATTAGGTGTTGCAGTTACAGTGGTTGTCTAATCTGAGTCATGGACCTCCTTGGGGATCAATTCCAGATAAAGAATCCCTGACTGAGGGCTGCGGCTCTTCCAGATTACATTCCAAAGTTAAATACAAATATTTTGGGGATTTTCTGACTTCGTTTGTATTACTCCTTCTCACAAAGCCTATCTTCCACCCCACCAAGAGTTACGTCTGGCCCAATATCTCTTCTCTTGCTGCACATGAGAAACTTACAAACTGTTTAGTCATCATTTCCAGTTGTTTCCTGCATGCCGTCTCCCCATGAGTGAGAGTTTTTGAAAAGCACAACCTGTGCCTACTATCTTTCCTCAGTTCAGGGGCCAATTTCCCTGCTTCACTGCCTTCTTCTCTTCTTCACCAGTTACAATAACTGAGTAAATTCAGGGCAAGCACAGAAAAGGGAAGTACTAGTAGTTAGAAAAGGAACTGTGCAGGAGCCACACCCATCACTCATACACACTTCTGGTATGTACCTAGACATGATGATCGTGGTGATGGGTGCCATAGGGTAGGCAATATTTTCACGTTATTCTTAGGAATTTAAGTTTTTTAATATATCTTTATTGATTTCGGAGAGGAAGGATTGAGCCCAAAACCTGGGCATATGCCTGGACCGGGAATCAAACCGTGACCTCCTAGTTCATAGGTTGAAGCTCAACCCCAGATCCACCAAAGCCGGTCTTATTCTTAGGAATTTAAAGTAAAAACTCCAAAAGACCTAAATCAAACAGCACTACTACTTACTACCCAAGTAACCTTGGATAAATTAGTTAATACCACAGGGTCCTCGATTTCACACTAGGAAGAACAGTGTTCCTCCCTGGCAGGATTTTCAGGAGGAATGAACAAGACAGTCTATGTAAAGAAAGTGGACACATGCCTGGGAGGCTATGAGCATGTAATCATTCAAAGATGTTAACTATCATTATTATTAGCAAGTCACCTAAAAGATTGAGGAGCTCAGAAATCAGGACTTGCCAAATATCCTATTTTTAACTCAACCCAAACAATCTAGTTTATACCAGATGTGTCCTGCCCAGGCTTATGAGGTCTCCCTTCCTGCCTGGAGCCTTCCAAAGGACTCACCTGGGCCAGCTGGTCCTCAGCCAAGACAGTCCCTCGCTCCTTGTACTTGGCCTGTCAGACAAAGAGACCAGCATGAGTTGAGAGAGTGGGCGCTGAGGGCACCCACTCATACTGCCTCCGCTGAAAAGAAGGTCTCTCTTAACTGGTTTTTCTTAGGGAGAGGGATGAGGAAGTAGAACGGACGAATGCCTGTAGTAAAATTTGGGGAAGTGGGGAAAGGGTTGGTAGATTTGGGGATGCTGACATTCCAATCTACCGGAAGCCAGAGAAACTCCGTTCCCGGGTACCCAAGAAGCCCGCGTCGGATTGATGGGAGGCAGTTTGAGGATACAGAGCTCTCCGCTCCAGAGACTCCAGCTTCCCGCGGATCAGAGATGGCTGCGGGTCCGCCTTGTTCCCCTCACCTCGGCAAGCTTCTTCTTGGCGATGGCGCCGGCTCCCACCCCGCGGCGGTGCATCCCGCCGTGGGCCCGCGGGCCACCCCGCTGCCGGGACCCCGGGTGTGCACTTCCCGGGATCCGCCACCCGCTCCCCAACGCGGAAGCGCGGTCCTTACGTCATCTCCGCGCGCCGGAAGCTGCGCGCCGACTTCCTTCCGCGGGGCGCAGACTTCCCAGCGCCTGGAGTTGGCCCTGCACTGCCTTGGTGGCCAGGTCCGCGAAGCTGGCGGCGGCGACGGGGAAGGCACGGTGTCCGGATACCGGCCCAGGCCGTCTTAGTGCGGCCCTGCGTTCCTCACCCACGTGGACGTCTCGGACTCTCTCATCTTCCCGTGACTGCCCCTCCATCCCCACCCCAGGCACCATGCTCATTGGCCGCCTACTTGGTTCTTGAACAACGAGGGTTCCGTATAGAGCATAAACCAGAATCCATTCTAGACCAGTGGTGGGCAAACTCATTACTCAACAGAGCCAAATATCAACAGTACAACGATGGAAATTTCTTTTGAGAGCCAAATTTTTTAAACTTAAACTTCTTCTAACGCCACTTCTTCAAAATAGACTCGCCCAGGCCGTGGTATTTTTTTTTAATATATTTTATTGATATTTTACAGAGAGGAAGAGAGAGGGATAGAGAGTTAGAAACATCGATGAGAGAGAAACATCGATCAGCTGCTTCCTGCACACCCCTCACTGGGGATGTGCCCGCAACCAAGGTACATGCCCTTGACTGGAATCGAACCCGGGACCCTTCAGTCCTCAGGCCGATGCTCTATCCACTGAGCCAAACCGGTTTCGGCCAGGCCGTGGTATTTTGTGGAAGAGCCACACTCAAGGGGCCAAAGAGCTGCATGTGGTTCGCGAGCCGCAGTGTGCCGACCACGGTTCTAGACTAATGGGCCTTAACCATGAGAGTCACACGCATTCTGTCCGGCGAAGGCCTGGCAGTTAAGTTGGACTCTGGAATTAGATTGCTGGCTGCATAGCTTACTTCCATTACATACGGTCCAGTTAACGTCAAGCAGATTCTGCCTCTTGTGCTGCAGTTCCCACAGTTGTGGTAAATGATACCTACTCGTGAGGATTAATTCAGAAAGTATATTAGCAAAGCATTTAACACAATGCCTGGCACATCAGTTAAGTATCAGCTATGATTGTTAGTCAGCAATCAAAGTTAGTCAGTAAAGAGGGGTATTAGTCACCTGTGTGTTTAGGGAACCCCGTAGGTGATTCTGCCCCCGCCCCCCCCCCCCCCCCAGTGATTATTGAGTCTAACAAAGGAGTTAATATGGAGGATTCTTAAGTCAGTGAGTAAAAAGATGAAATTTTTGTCTTAGAAAAGGTAGTGGCAACCTATACTTAAGTCTGTTTCTGCCAAATAATCTAGAAATGATGGGGGCCAGAACTAAGATAGTGGCAATAAAGATACAATGGGACAAATTCAGGAGATAGGAAGAAGGTGAAATGATAAAACTGACAAGATGGGGCCAGGATAGGTGGGGAAAGTCAGCAGGATGCTCGATTTTCTGGCTTGAGCACCAAGGATGGTGCCATTGGGGGTGAGGGGAGACCACAACATGAAGTTGGGGCAATAATTAATAGTCGTTTTGAACATGTAGAAATTGAGGTCTTCGGCCATCACAGGAGAGATGGCCAATTGTTATTTCTGTATGAAACTCTACAGAAAAAGTTGGGCTGGGAATCAGGTCCAGGTGAAACCAAAGTGAATGATGTTATTAGAGGGGTTTCTAGTAAAAGGATAAGAGGATGGTGCAGAGATGGCTAGCAAGCTGTTTAGTTGCCGTTTGCAGCCTTAAGAGCTGATGGAGTTGTGAGTCCTGTGAGCCTGGGTCCCTGAGGGTTTCGTGGAGCAGAGTTGTTACGCCAGCCCTGGACTGCCTGCCTTTGGCTGTTTACAAGAAAAAAATAGCCAAAACTGGTTTGGCTCAGTGGATAGAGCATCAGCCTGCGGACTGAAGGGTCCCAGGTTCGCTTCCAGTCAAGGGCACGTACCTTGGTTGCAGGCACATCTCCAGTGAGGGGTGTGCAGGAGGCAGCTGATCGATGTCTCTCTCTCATCGATGTTTCTAACTCTATCTCTCTCTTCCTCTCTATAAAAAAAAAAAAAAAATCAATAAAATATATTAAAAATAATAATAATAATTTCCTATCTTGCTAAAGCCACTGTTATTTTGTGTTTTTCTGTTATTTGAAGCAGAATACAGTCTTATCAGATGCACGGACCAAGGCTAAAACAATCACTCAGCCTTTTAAATGTTTTTCAGATTCATTCTCCTACACATCCTCAGACACTTAAGCTCAGATAGCATACGCCCCTTTATTTTTTTATTTTTTAAATACATTTTATTGATTTTTTTACAGAGAGGAAGGGAAAGAGACAGCTAGAAACATCGATGAGAGAGAAACATCGATCAGCTGCCTCCTACACACCCGCTACTGGGGATGTGCCCGCAACCAAGGTACATGCCTTTGACCGGAATCGAACCTGGGACCTTTCAGTCCGCAGGCAGACGCTCTATCCACTGAGCCAAACCAGTTAGGGCAGCATATGCCCCTTTAGACACAATCTTCCTCAAATATGTATTTGTCCCCTTCAACAGATACTAGCTTTTTCAGACCCCACCCCCCACACACACTGACTTCCAATATACGTCCCCACCCTTCTGTGAAAAACACACTAGTCCCATACTGATACACTGACCTCATATCCTCATTTCCCTACTACACCATTCCCTAACACAAAAACTTGGTCCTTTAGGTACTCATTGACACCATCACACCTGCTTCATTTATCACTTTTCTTTTTTTAATCCTCACCCAAATATTTTTCCATTGATTTTTTTTTTTTTTTTTTTTTTTAGGGAGTGGAGGAGAGGGAGGAGGGAGAGAGAGAGAGAGAGGAAACAAGGATGTGAAAGAAAAACATCAATGGGTTGCCTCCGGCATGTGCTGGGGATGAAGCCTGCAACCAAGACTCTAACCATTGAGAAATATCGGCCCTGACCAGTTTGGCTCAGTGGATAGAGCATCAGCCTGCGGACTCAGGGGTCCCAGGTTCGATTCCGGTCAAGGGCATGTACCTTGGTTGCGGGCACATCCCCAGTGGGGGGTGTGCAAGAGGCAGCTGGTTGATGTTTCTCTCTCATTGATGTTTCTGCCTCTCCCTCTCCTTTCCTCTCTGTAAAAAATCAATAAAATATATTTTTTTTTAAAAAAGAGAGAGAGAGAAATATCGGCCAGGCCCATTTATCACTTTTTGACTCACACTGTATGACAGTTTAAGGTGCACACACTGACCCCTAACTCACACCCTTGACCTTAGATTTAACTATTCATATCCTCAAATGCACATACACATATTCACTCCTTTAGATACACACATTGACCCTTGACAAACCTCATTGCCATCC
Organism: Plecotus auritus; assembly: GCF_963455305.1. NCBI lineage: Eukaryota > Metazoa > Chordata > Mammalia > Chiroptera > Vespertilionidae > Plecotus > Plecotus auritus. The sequence goes on from NC_137774.1 coordinate 11,599,093, forward strand.
TCAAGCAGAAATGCTTATTCCCTTATTCGTACACATTTGTTCTCCTTTATACTTTCAGAGAAAGGATGCTGACCAGTAATATGCTAGTAAGTGTTTAACAACCTCTCCAGGTGGGAAGGGAGGCTCTGATATGACAGCATTTGCCAATTGCCATGGTATAAATCCTCTAACCATGGCCAATTTCAAGCTATCAGTGGTTTTACAGCCTCTTCAAAATTCCTGACAATTTAACAATGGCTCTCAGAAGCACATGGCTACAGTACACCATGAATACTGATTGTGACAGATGCCCTCACTTGCTTTAAGTGACTCTCTGGCCTTGTGGCAAGGTGGCTAATAGCATAGGCTTTTAATTCTCTGCCTCATGGAGGCAGTGTAGTGCATGGTTAGCAGCTATTATGGTATTATCTTAAAGGGTTGTGATGAGGCTTTAAATGATATCATCATGACTTTTTAAAATGATGTTTATAAATTTGAACAACAACAAAAAAATAACAAAAAACTTCAGCCCTGACCGAGTAGCTCAAGCAGGGGTCCTCAAACTTTTTAAACAGGGGGCCAGTTCCCTGTCCCTCAGACCGTTGGAGGGCCGGACTATAGTTTAAAAAAAAAACAACTATGAACAGCCAAAACCTGTTTGGCTCAGTGGATAGAGCGTCGGCCTGCGGACTCAAGGGTCCCGGGTTCGATTCCGGTCAAGGGCACGAACCTTGGTTGGGGGCACATCCCCAGTGGGAGGTGTGCAGGAGGCAGCTGATCGATGTTTCTAACTCTCTATCCCTCTCCCTTCCTCTCTGTAAAATATCAATAAAATATATTTAAAAAAAAAAAAGAATCAACCAATAAATGCATAAATAAGTGGAGCAACAAAATGATTTTTCTTTTTTTTTAATATATTTTATTGATTTTTTACAGAGAGGAAGGGAGGGGGATAGAGAGTTAGAAACATCAATCAGCTGCCTCCTGCACACCCCCTACTGGGGATGTGGCCCGCAACCAAGGTACATGCCCTTGACCGGAATCGAACCCAGGCCAACGCTCTATCCAGTGAGCCAAACCGGTTAGGGCTCTGCTCAACAAAATGATTTTTCTCTCTCTCCCTCCCTCTTTTCCTCTCCCTCTAAAATAAGTAAATAAATATATTTTTTAAAATAATAAAAAAAACTTAAAAATTTGAAAAAATGTTTATAGGAGACTGAGCACAATGCCTGCCCCATACCAAGAACATTGCATAAAATATTTTAAAATAACCCTTTCTGATTTACTGATTTTCAAGAGACACCCAAGAATTCAGAAATATAGATCCAAAGTTCTCCCCAAGACAATCAGTACTATCATGGAGAATCACTAAAATACATCCTCTGAACAAAGGCATGCTCTAAATTGTGTGGTACACATTCTTGAGACCTCAGGAGTTTATAGAGGAAAGGAAACCAAATACGGGAGAGATGGCAAACTGGCAGTGCTCAGGCAAATTCAGCTCTCAAGAGTGTTGTTTGGCCCTAACCAGTTTGGCTCAGTGGATAGACCAGCCGTGGGCAAACTACAGCCCGCGGGCCGAATCCGGCCCGTTCGGCTGTTCTATCCGGCCCGCGGAGCCAAAAGAGCAGTGTTCTCTTGCTCTCCCCTCCGCTCCTTCACCAGCAGCAGTGTTAACATGGCAACGTCAGGAGAAACACGGCCGCAGCTCCTTCTTCTTCTTCTTTTTTTTTTTTTTTTAAAGATCGAGGTCTCTCCATTCTCAAGGTCTCTCCATTCCTCCAGCAGACACTCTTTTTTTTTTTTTAATATATTTTATTGATATTTTACAGAGAGGAAGGGAGAGGGATAGAGAGTTAGAAACATCGATGAGAGAGAAACATCGATCAGCTGCCTCCTGCACACCTCCCACTGGGGATGTGCCTGCAACCAAGGTACATGCCCTTGACTGGAATCGAACCCGGGACCTTTCAGTCCGCAGGCCGACGCTCTATCCACTGAGCCAAACCGGTTTCGGCTGCAGCTCCTTCTTCTGAGTGGGCAGATTTATATCCGCCCATTCAGTAGAAGGAACAACCTCTCAATCTTCCAGAGGCTCCTTGTAATGCCCGCGGACGCGTCCCCCCACATCACCCTGGGAATGCGTAGACACGTTATCTGGTGATGTAGGGAGACACGCCCCTGGAGAGCACAGTATCAGAGCATTAGCTAAAAAGGAGACCAACAACACTGTTCCCACTGAAGTTGATGTTTTAAAGACCAAAAACCTTTCAACCCAGTCTACATTGCCATCTACATCTACGTCCCGGGCATAATTTGGAAGTTGCACTAAAGAAAATATTTAATTTACTGTTTACACATTTTGTTCTTTTCTATTTGTTTTAGTTTTAAATTATTTTATTATATTTAAGTTTAATTTGAAAGGCTTTTGTACCTTTCCTTTGTTAGGCAATTTTATTTTGCCTTTGCCATCTTCAGTATAAGGTATGTTATTGTGCTATGATTCCTCCATTTTTTGAAGTTTCAAATTATAATAATTAGTGCTTACATTCTTCTTGTTAAAATGTTTGAAATGAATAAAACTATTGAAATAAAAAAAAAGGCCGTACCCTTTCATGTAATGATGTTTACTTTGAATTTATATTAGTTCACACAAACACTCCATCCATGCTTTTGTTCCGGCCCTCCGGTCCAGTTTAAGAACCCATTGTGGCCCTCGAGTCAAAAAGTTTGCCCACCCCTGGGATAGAGCATTGGCCTGCAGACTGAAGGGTCCCAGGTTCGATTCTGGTCAAGGGCATGTACCTTGGTTGCGGGCACAACCCCAGTATGGGGTGTGCAAGAGGCAGCTGAATCGATGTTTCTCTCTCATCGATGTTTCTAACTCTCTATCCCTCTCCTTTCCTCTCTGTAAAAAAATCAATAAAATATATTAAAAAAAAAAAAAAAGAGTGTTGTTTGGCACCAGAAAGATTTTAGGCGAACATGTCTCTTCCGTTTTCACAGTCCCCATCCTTCCTGTTGTCTTACACCCTCCTCACTTCGCTCATTTATGTTACTGGCCCAGACCTTTAGCCATCCAGCTTGCCACTCCCTGATTTAAACTAACACCCTTTTAAACTAAGGCTTAGGTGTGTGGGTAATAATAACAAGTTAACTTTTATTGACCACTTACTTTGTGCCAGGCATGATCTTAATACTTACTTTACCCTATTGGGTGGATACTTTTTCGACTTTTTTACAGACAGGAAACTGAGTTTAAGAGAGAAACTAACTTGCTAACTCACAGAGCTAGTAAGTGCTTTGAATCTAGGTGTGTTAGACTCTAGTAGTCTACTAAACTATGACTAGATCAAGGAGGACATTCCAGGAAAAGGTGACCCAAGCTAGGGAGAGAAGGTATATCATGTCTGTGGATGCAGGGCATTGGAGAAGGCAGCAAGCTGAGGTGGGGAAGGCTCTGAACATGGGAGATAAAGGTATTGACTTTTGGGTATATTGAGTTTGCCTACTTTGCTCCCCCGCCCCCGCCGCCCCCCCCCCCCCCCCAGTATAAACCTGGAATCCTGCAAGAGCCTCTTTACTGGTCTTCCTCTTCCCCTTTCATCCCTATTCAGCTCAATATACTAGTAATTCTTACTTTCAGCAGTGCGATCATTTGGGAGTGCAAATAGATCCTCTGTGACTCGACCCTGTTTAAAATCCCTCTCGGACCTATCCTTGCACTGAGGATAAAATCCAAAAGCTCTAACATGGTCTTTCAGGCCCTGCCTCCGCCCACCTGTCGAGACCTGCTTGTCCTCTTCTTCCCATTGCCCATGTTGCCGTAATAATAACTCTGGTTAATATGAAGGCTCCACTCATACTTGGTCTGGCCATTTTCATCCTTCAAATCTTATTCAGCTTAAATGTCATTTTCTCCAAGAGGCCCTCCTGACTCCACCTAGGTAAGGTTTCTCTGTCCTCTCTCATAACAACCTCATCTTTGCAGAACTTAGCACGCTACGTGATTGCTGTGTTTGTGTGTTTACAGATTAAGGTCTGTCTGCATCACTAGACTGTAAACCCCTCACAGGGACATGGATTGTATTGGTTTCCCTCATTGCTGTATACGCTTGTTGAGCACAACCCTGCTTATGTTAAGTTTCCAATAAGTGTTTATAGAATAAATGATGAATTAACAGGTGGGTCAGAGCCATATCTTCTTTTTCTTGGGTGGTACACGGCACACAGATGTGCTCAGTAGACATTTGAATATATTTTGACAAAGATTTATTTCCGCTTAAACTTTATTGGTTTGGCTTGTCTAGGGTACCCAGGAGCTGAGTCAGTGAAGGGCAGAGTCCAGTCCTGAGCTGGGTTTAGTCAGAGTCACTGAATCCTGTGGAGAGTAGAGAGAGGAGGGGACGTGGTGGGGAGGAGGGTGGTTATCAGCTTGGAATCAGCAAAGTAAATTTATCCTGGCACCCAGCCATAGTTCAACTGCTCCTACCTCCAAAGTACCTTTTTAATTATAAATAATCAAAATGATTCAAAAAGCACAGAGCCTGTTACCCACCTTCCTATGGAGATTTTCTCATACCCTCTTCTCTATTGCTGTGGTCACATTCCTCCCACCCTCTTATCCCCCTACAGGGAGTCCTCCCAAATTGGTGCCCTCAGTCCTTCCCTAGCTCCCCAGCATGAAGTCTAAATCAGCGGTCGCCAACCGGTGGTCAGTGGTCCACAAGGTCCGAAAGGTTGGCAACCGCTGGTCTAAATGTCTTTTGGGCCCTAACCAGTTTGACTCAGTGGATAGAGCGTCGGCCTGCGGACTGAAGGGTCCCAGGTTCGATTCCGGTCAAGGGCATGTACCTGGGTTGCAGGCACATCCCCAGTGGGAGGTGTGCAGGAGGCAGCTGATTGATGTTTCTCTCTCATCGATTTTTTTAAAATATATATTTTATTGATTTTTACAGAGAGGAAGGGAGAGGGATAGAGAGTTAGAAACATCGATGAGAGAGAAACATTGATCAGCTGCCTCCTGCACACCCCTCACTGGGTATGTGCCCGCAACCCAGGTACATGCCCTTGACCGGAATCAAACCTGGGACCCTTCAGTCCACAGGCCGACGCTCTATCCACTGAGCCAAGCCGGTTAGGGCTCTCATCGATGTTTCTAACTATCCTCTCCCTTCCTCTCTGTAAGAAATCAATAAAATATATTAAATAAATAAATAAATAAATAAATGTCTTTTGGTTTCTGTGCCTGGGTGTCTGCACTTGAAATGAGTGTTCTGTCTCACCCTTAGTGGATGGGTCTCTCCATGGTGTTCAGCTGTCCCTTTCTTCTAGGGCATAATAGGTTGAAGGCCTCCCTAATAGTGATATGGATCCAAGGATCACTGAGACCAGCAGCAGCCTCGGGGAAGGGCATCATGCCTCCAACTATAGGGGCTCCATCACTGGGAAGGTGCCACAGCACAAAGGTACAGAGGTGGAGCTGAGAATAGGATGGGCAGGTCAGCTGGGGTGGGCAGGGGAGGGGAGAGAGCATCTCACTGGAGGAGGTTGAGAAAGAAGGGCAAGCAGTAATAATAGCTGCCACCATTACTGAACTCTTACTATCTACAGAGGTTGCTCTCAGCTTTTTCCTTACGTTATCTTTTTTTTTTTTTTAATATATTTTATTGATATTTTGCAGAGAGGAAGGGAGAGGGATAGAGAGCTAGAAACATCGATGAGAGAGAAACATCGATCAGCTGCCTCCCGCACACCTCCCACTGGGGATGTGCCCGCAACCAAGGTACATGCCCTTGACCGGAATCGAACCCGGGACCCTTCAGTCCACAGGCCGACGCTCTATCCACTGAGCCAAACCGGTTTCGGCTCCTTACGTTATCTTATTTAAAACTCACAGCAGCCCCATGAAGTGGTTTAAATAGTGCCGATTTTCATGAAAACAACGAAGTTCAGAGAGCCTGAGATTTGGCCAGCATATGTTGGGTTGAAGATTTGAACCTGTGTCAGACCCCAATCCTCAAGCTTATAACCACCGCACAAGACTCCGAACGCCTCCCTTCCGCCACCTGAGCCTGCAGAGCTCCGTCTGATCCACCATCCAGGCCAGCAGCTCTTGAATCAGTGAGTCCTTTAGCAAATCCTCTTCACTGGGCTTCGCGGGTGGGGAGCTGCAAAGGAGAAAGCCTCAGGCAGGCGGCTGTAGCCCGGGCCCCACCCAGAGAGAGTAAATACGGGACCGGGACTCCGAGGGAGGGGGTGGGGGAGGGAGGGAGTCAACACAGCTGCCTCTGGGTTACCTCAGCTTTTAAAACGCCAACCCTGTCTGCCTGCCAGTGTTCAATACAGGCAAAGCCAAACAGAATTCTGGAGGGGCACATCCCACCCTCCACCTCTGCAAGTATCCCAGAATGCAGTCCGAACCCCCAAGAGATTATCTGGGGGACATTGGCTCTTCATAATGATCTGTGTCGTAGATTCCTCAGCTTCCTCAGAGGCGGGTAACTGACTTTAGGGGGCTGGCCGTGGGACAGGACGGTCCCAGTTCTACAAATGGCCTTCCTGGTGTGTGGCAGGGAGAAGTGGGGAAGCCGGTTCCTGAGGTCTCTTTCGCTGCCCTTCTACGACACACTAAATCATCAATCTCAGAAACTCTGGCCCCCAAACCCCTCCCAGGCACCCCGCCCCCATTCCGCCCAGGCTTCTCCCTTAAGCTCAGGCTGACCTCCGAGAGTTCAGCGAAGACCCCTCTTTGAACTCCGAGTGGAAGGGGCTGCTTATCTGGGGCCTGGCCCCGCTCTGGAGTCCGGGAGAGGGAACAATGAGGTGGGGGTGGGTCAGGAGGCCCCACCCTCCTTCCCCTGTGGGCTGACTCACCCCTGCTGCTCCCTGGCCTCCTTCTTCCTGTTAGATTGATGGGCCAGCTCTAGGGCCTGGGCCTCCCTTTGAGTGATGTTGCGTTTCCAGCTGGTAAGATAAGGATTAAGGAGTGGGTGGCAGAACAGAGGGTACCTCTTTCTTCCCTCAACCTCCTCACCGCTTGTCTTCAGCTGCTGGTGAACAGCTTTCCAGAATCGACCATGCCGATCAAACAGTGAGGGAAGGGAGAGATTTGGCAGAGAGAAGGAAGTAGGACGAGGGCAGTTTTATTCTATTTCCAAAGTCTGAAGTGGCCACCACCAGAAAGTCACTGGCAGCAGCTCAGCTTCCCCTGCCTTCATCCGCAGCCTCCTGGGAATCCTCGGTGAGCCCCACACATCTTCACCGACCCTTCGCCTTGGGAGAAAAGGATTGGGAAGGTGCCCTAGTCCTGCCCCCACACTGGCCCGCTGCCCACAGCAGGGCCGCCACGGAGTCCAGCTCCCTATCGTCGCCTAAGTGAAAGGCGCCACCTGGAGTTGTGCATCGCAGGGCCCTGTGGGGCCATGATGGCGCCTGGTCTGAATGCAGGAAGGGAGCGGGAGGCTGGGGACAGGAGGGGCTTGTGCGATGACTCACTCCTTCTTCTTCCCCTTCTGTGCCAGCAGCCAGTCCACAAAGTCTTGTTGGCGGATCTTGTCCATGGCGATACTGTAGTCACTGATGAAAGTCCCCTCGGCATACCTGCGGCCTCGAGGTGTAGAGCCTCTGACCTTCAAGTGGACTCTGAGGTGCAGGGAGGGGGGAGAGACAGAAACCAGGGTGCCATGAAGGGGCAGGGTTGAGGGGGTTCACCATCCTGGCATACGGGATTGTCGCTGACAGGAGGCCGACATGTAGAAATGAACCAGCCCATTTCCTGGGAGTCTGTTTCTGTGGAGACACCCTCTTGGCTCTATGTTGAGCCCCTTGGACTTTATTTTCCGCTGAAAGGCCCACTTCCTGCATCCTTAGTGTGTGTGGCTCTGGCTTTGGGCGAAGAGGGATCAGAGGGCCCCCGGATCCCAAAGGACTGGCTCCCGGTGCCTTCCTTTACTCCTCTGGCCCTGGCCACACCTGGTTTAGGTCTTTGGTTCCCAGTCACTACTGATAATATGAGCCCCTATGCTTGAGGCAGGGCCTCTAATAGCCCTTTAATACATACACTCATCAATCCTCACAACACCCCTAGGAGGCAGACACTAGCCATACCCCCTCTTTGTGAATGAGGAAACCAGGGCGCAGAGAGATTAGCTTAGCGCACAGCATAGGTGGCAGGCCCAGGGTTCACCCCCAGGCAGTCTGGGCCCAGGTCTGTGTTCTTAACTTCCGCATGACGTCGTCTCTCCTTGTACATGTCTCTGACAGCCGTGCCTCAGCTTTACATCACTGAACTTACATGAGCCTCTAGCTGTCCTTGCATCCAAGAACGCCCAACACTTTACTCGGAAAGGTCTCTCTTGGTCCCCAAAACACAGAGCCCCCTGCTGTGCTCCTTCCTAGCACTCTGCTTTTCCTCACAGAACTCATGAGAGTTTGCAGCTCGCCTCGGTGATTCTTTGTCTGTTTTCCCCTTGGCCCTGTATGCGCCATGAGGGCAGGAGGGCTTTGTGGACCACTCTTCACATATATCTCCTGCACCTGTACACAAGGCGAGGGGGGGGGGGTTCCTTTATCAAGTTAGATGATCCAAGGCTCTCCTGAATGAATGGTTGAGGGAGGTGTTGCCATCTGCTTCAGATGCTTAGCCACTGAGAAGGCCTTCCAGAGACCTAACCAATAGCTCATGAGAAATACTCTCTGCTTCTGTCCTCTCTCTGCTCGCAGACTGCTGGCAGATTTTCCCCTGGAGCTTCTTTCCTCTTGGCCCAGGATTCCTTCCTTTCTCACGCCTCCAAGACCAGAGCCCTGTCCTCCCCACCCCCCTCCTCAGCAGCGGGGCCCCTCCCTCCTCTCCCCACCTGGAAGGACTCTCTTCCTTATCTCCTAGCACCACTGCCAGGAGCAGGGACACCAGCAGCAGAGAGATCTTCATGGCCACCATCTTCCAAGGGTTATTCCTGAGCTAAGAGAGAGCAGGAGCAGGATGAGGGGGAAGCACTGTGTGAGGGAGCAGTCAGCATGCCTCAGAGCTGTGGGGGTTCTGAAAGCTGGGGGGCACTGAATCCTCTAAGAGGCTGGAGCAGGATCTTAGGGAGGATGGGGAGTCCTGGGCAATACAGCTAGTTAGTAACTAGAAGGATCAAGGAATCTGGCCAAGAGGTGAGCCTTCTTTTTGTTTTGTGCTTAAGTGGAGTCTGAGGGGCGGAGGGGAGGAGGAGGGTAAGGAGTGGGGGGTGCTCCAGGCAGGAGGAAGCAGTGGGATCTGTGTGCCTGGACAGCCCCCCTTCCCGGCTCAGTGGCTAGACATCATAGGCATGTGGTTTGGCAGGATTCTCCCCTCAGAGCCCTCCAGAGTTCATACCAGCCAGCCTCCCAGCTCTCAAACTGGCTTGTCACCTAAATCATCACAGCCCTCTTGCCCGAAGTGAAAACCACACGTGGAACCATCCCCTTCTGCCTTCTCAGACTTCACTCTCTCCATCCAGGGAAGTTCTTTCTGAGATCTGACCCCTCTACCCAGGGCTGGCCCCTGCTTCGTCCGGGGTGTGGTGGTGGTGGGGAGGGGGGTTCTTCAGTACAGGAAGAACAGTAAGTAACCTTCTTCCCAGGCCCTAAAAACCAAAGCTAGGCTAGACATGTGCGGGCAGCAAGACCTCGTCTTCCTGCCTTCGTCACCTGGGGCTTAAAGGAGCCATCAGAGCCGCTGTGTTATTTCTTATGGACAGGAAAAGAAAGGGGGTGCCAGGGTGCTGAGCTCCTCGGGGTCCCAGGTCCGCCTCCCTCCAGTGTCCCTGTCCCAGCTGCCCTCTTACCAGTTGTCCTTTCCAGAAGGGCAGGGTGCGTCTCTTCTGGCCCTGCGGAGTCTGCCTCCGTGACTTCTGCCTGCCGTGCCTCCTTTATATCCAGGCACCGAAGACCCTCTGATTTGCCTAAAAGCATCTTATCTCAAGAAGTGAAGCCCACAGCTCCTGCCACATTAAGTCCATTTTACACGTAATAAAGTTTCCCTTTCCACCTGAACTGTGCTAATTGGTGATTAACATTTGGGTATATCCAGCCGCTGTGTGGAGCCTGCCCACGGGTAGGGTGCCTTAAGTGCCCCCTTTTTACTTCCCCCTCCCTTTTGGGCCCAGGGCCCAGTATTCTCCTATTCTCCTACCCCCCCCCCCATTTCCTTTGCTGGTGTCCTCCGTTAGAAAGGATGCCCTCAGGGAGGGCAGACTTGGGGAGGGTGGCAGTAGCTGGGGAAGGAAGACACTCTCAGAGGCAATAGGCTACTTCTGGGTGGGAAAGGGTGGGGTGCAGCCATTTGAACCCCAGCTCTGGCTAGTGGCCTACAGCATTGGCAATGTGGCAGTGTCCCCATTGTGACATGTAGGAGGGTGTCCCAGCTGGCTGGGGAAAGACTGGGAAATCAGGGCAGTGGACGGAGGGAATGGGAAGGATGGAAGTTCCCTGGGGGTAGCTGGGGGAGCTGAGAACTTGCACTCAAGCTGGCTTTCTTCTTAGGGGCAGGGGAGAGGAGAGGAAGGAGGCACATTTACACCGTGGGAACTTAGAGGGAGATGGAGCAGCCTCAACTCTATTATCTATAAAGAGTGATAACTCTCCTGTTTAAGAGCAGTCTGTGGTCCTGTCTCTGCCATCAGACTGGGGACCCCGAGGCCATGCTGAGCGGATCCTTCAGACGGAGGGGGCTCTCTGAGCTCTGAGCGCAGGGGTGTGAACCAGGGGCTGCACCTTCTCCATCCTCCAGAGCAGGCGTCCTCCAACTGCGGCCCGCGGGCCACATGCGGCCCGCCGAGGACATTTATCCGGCCCGCCGGGTGCCACTGCCTGTCCTGCTTAGCAGCCGACTCGTCCCGGGCCCGCAGTGCGCATAGGAATTTGTTCATAGTTTTTTTTTTTTAAACTATAGTCCGGCCCTCCCACGGTCTGAGTGACAGTTTACTGGCCCCCTGTTTAAAAAGTTTGAGGACCCCTGCTCCAGAGGCATGCTGAGGCTGAGGGCTGGGTCTGCCCCTCAGACGGAAGACTCACTGGGGTGCTCCCTTTGCCTCTCCTCTCCAAGTGCTTGGCGCATGGCTCTGTCCAAGGGGCTCTCAGCCTAGCAAGCCCAGAACCAGACTGCATTTTGGGCGGGGCCCCAGGGCCTTCTTTCCTGGCCTCCCCTCTCCCCTTGCCGGGGGTGCTGTAAGCCGCAGCCACTGAGCCCACGCTCTGCCTATAGCTCCAGGGCCTAGGAAAGGCCACTTTCTTTCCAGGTGAACGCCCCTGCCCGGGGCAGCTTCAGCATGAGGTTAAGTGCTTGTGTGGGATGAGAGGGAACTGGGCCAGAAGGGCCACTCACCTCTGCTTCCTAGAAACCTTGCCCGCCCACCACCCGTTTCTCACCACCTAGAAAAACTTCTCTCTGTGCAAGCTCTCCAAACTCCATCTCCCAGCTACCAATGGGCAGAGATTAGCCATCCAGTCAGACTCACCCTCCAAAGGTTATGTGGGGGCTGCTTGTGATCCTGCTTCCTGTTGAACAACACACTTAATGGGTTTGTGTCAAGACCCCAGAGGCAAAGGATATCCAAGAAGGGTGGGCATCACTTCCTAGTTTGATGCCAAACCAGAGTCAGGAAGGTTCTATGATGGGTCCTGGCAGCCCTGAGCCCCGCCTCGTTTTCTGTGGATTTTTTTTGCGGGGGTGGGCTGCTCAGGCCAGCTGTGCTTTTTTTTTTTTTAAATCCTCACCCAAGGATATGCTTTTTATTGATTTTAGAGAGAGAAGAAAGGAGAGCCGAAACCGGTTTGGCTCAGTGGATAGAGCGTCGGCCTGCGGACTGAAGGGTCCCGGGTTCGGTTCCAGTCAAGGGCATGTACCTTGGTTGCGGGCACGTCCCCAGTGGGAGGTGTGCAGGAGGCAGCTGATCGATGTTTCTCTCATCATCGATGTTTCTGGCTCTCTATCCCTCTCCCTTCCTCTCTGTAAAATATCAATAAAAATATATTAAAAAAAAAAAAAAAAGAGAAGAAAGGAGAAGGGAGAGAGAGAAGCATCCATGTGAGAGAGAAGCATCGATTGGTTGCCTCCCATATGGGTCCCAACTCGGGGATTGAACCCACAGCCCTTCGGTGCAGGGAATGACGCTCCAACCGACAGAGCCACACTGACCGGGGCCCAGTTGTGCTTTAAGTCCCCACCTACCCCCTCTTGGAGGAGACCTTTCTGCAGCGCCCCCTCCCTGTTTCCTTGGATCTCTGGCTCTCATGCCATGCAGTGCAGTGGTCAGACTAGGGAGAATGTGGCCTGGGCCCTTGTGGGGAGAGGGATGTGGGGAGGACCTGTGGAGGAGATCAGAGAAAATGCCAAACTCCCAGGGGAGCTCACCCCACCCCCAGGGCATATTGGGAGGCCAGGGAATGGCAAATAACAGCCTTGAGAAGTTTCTGGGGATGAAAAGGGCCTTCTGGACTTGATCAAATTCGTCCAATAAACCCCACTGGCAACTTGGCCAGCCCAGTCATGCCCCGGTGAGAGACATGCGCTGGTGCAACGGTGTGCAGAATTCAGTGCAGTGTGGGCGGGTGGGGAGGGGACCCTCAGGAGGTGGCAGAGCCCCAGTCTATTTCCAGGATGTGAGGGGTCAGAGAGGACACGGGGATGGGGAGGCAGGAGGATCCCTCCAACCAGCCCCAAGCCCAGATACTAAAGCTGATGGCCCAGACAGTGAGAGCGAGTTGGGAGGTGGGGGTGGGACTGTCCAAGGAGTTCCCGGAGTCAGGAATGTGTACAGGAAGGGGTGATGGCAGGACTGTTGCAAGAGAACCAGGGTCCTGGTTCTCATACCCTCTGGCTTCTTAGCTGAAGCCCCAGGAATGAGAACTGGAACAGCAGGAGAGCCTTTGGGGTTTACTGACTCTTCCAGCTCCAGGTAGTGAGTCACTGCCCCCACCCCCACCCCCTCCCCGGCCTGCTGGACCACCGCAGACATTCCAGGCCCCCCCCCCCCCCCCCCCGCTGCAGCCAGGCGGGGCTGACTCACACACTGGCCACAGCCTCCTGCGTGGACTCTGCTTTTGAAGTCCAGTTGGTCTTCAGGCTCAATGACTGACTCAGAAGGCAGACACCCTCCTCTGATCTCTCTTGAAACAGGTGGCAGAGTTGTTCTCCTTCAGAGGAGACAAGAGGTGACAGGAATCCTCGCAAACTTTGTCAAGTCATCTGGTCTATCCTGATTCTTAGAAGGGACGACCGGTAGCCTTCCTCCCCAGCCGCATCACAAACCGTCATGGTCCCAAACATTTTTGCCCACACCAGCCTCGGTGCTGCTCGGGTAAAGATACTTCCCAGAAGGATCTTCAAGAAAGAATAGACCACCTACGGCCTCTCAGAACACACCAGCCACAGCTTCTCTTGACCATCTGCTACAAGGGATCCGTTTGGAAGTCCCCTCTCAGCTCTGACTCCAACCCCTCTTGCTGTTCTCAAAGGCTATTTTGTTTGCTTTCGTTTGTCAAGAAAAGAGCCCAGCTGTTAGTAGTTGCAGCCTAATCCATGGGAGGGGTGGCCAGAAGGTTCTTACTTGACTTGCTGCGAGGGAAAGAATTGGTGATGCATTTAGGATAAAAGACCAAAGGGCTGGGACTCCCAGAGCGAGCAGCATTCCTGAGCCCTCTCAGTCGAGGGGGGGCGGGGAGGGGGGCAGCACATCTCACAGAAAGGGAGAGGGTGGTGAAAGGGAGGGCTTACCCTTCCTTTTCCTTGCATGGAAGGGATGGAGCAGTTTCCAGGGTCCCCAATGACTACCCCTCTTCTGGCCGAACACACACACACACACACACACACACACACACACACACACACACACACTCTCTCTCCTGGAATGGGTGTGGGGAGGTCCTTCTGCAGCTTCAGAAAACATACCCCCCCCCTCCGTCCTCATTAATTAGGTTAGGGCGTAGCCTGATTGGTTGGAAAGAGATGAGTAGGAAGGTTCAAGCCTAAACGCCACCCTCCCCCCACTCCTGAGTTACGTTCAACTTTGGTCAAAGCCCTTTCTCCCTCTGAGCCTTAGTTTGCCTAACTCTGACTTGGGCATAAGAAAACGAAACCTTCCCTGCCCACCTCATAGGTAAGTGTGACGTTAGTGTCTTGTTAACTTGTAGGCATCCTGCAAGTGTTGGCTGTTGGTTTTCTCTGGAATGATCTCCTCCGCCTGCTCTAAGGGGAGGATTAAATAAGAGGGAATAATAAAGCCAGGCTGGTCAGCCCAGCACCTGGCCCATAGAAGGCTGTGAAATTCCATAGCAGGAGCAGGGGCTTTGGACTCAGAGCCACCTATGCTTGCTAGTAGGGTGATTAGAGCAACTACTCCTTCTGTGCTTTCGTTTGCCGTTCTGTAAAATGGGTTCTACCTCAAAAAATTGACTTGGGGAACATGCTTTGTATTACATTATATCTTGATACATGAGCTACCTTTTGCTGCATAACAAATGACTCCAAATGTTACGAGTTAAAAACAAGGAACGTTTATTATCTCAGTTTCTGAGCCTCAGGAATCTGGGAGTGGCTTAGCTGGGTGGTTCTGGCTCAGGGTCTCTCAGGAAATTGCAGTCAGCTATCAGCGGAGCTGCAATCTCAGAAGACTTGTCCGGGCTCACTCCCGTGACTGCTCACCAGGGGGTTTCTCACAGCAAGAGCCTTTTAAAACCTAAATCCAGAAGTGACATACTGGTACTTCAGCTCTATGTCGTTGGTCACACAGACCAACTCTGGTACAGTGTGGCAGGGACTGCACAGGAGGCAGAGATCCTTGGGAGCCACCTTAGAGGTTGGCAACCCTGTATGCAGGGTGGCAAAAGGAGGTGTATGTGAAACATGGAGTTAATAAAGTTGTTGTGATTACTATCACCTGCATGTCTTTTTCCATACGACCTGCTTTGCCCACCCCTGTATAATCAATCAGCCCTAAAAAGTGTTACCATCATTGTCATCATTATAGAAGATGCTAGATTCATTACACATTTCTTCTCATTGTCATAACCTCCTGCCATTTAAAAATCTTTTTATCTTGGTGTCTTTCTCTCTGCAAGAGTAGGAACTGAGATGATTTTAGATACTGAAGACAGATAAAGCCAGAAATTTCTCTGATATTCCACAAATACCAGCGGAGTACAGATGTCAGTATGTTGCATTCTGAGAGGCTAACTGATGGTGAGGCAGCAAATATATTATGGAGTATACTACACTAAAAACAGTTTTAGAATTGTTGTTTATCCAATGGGGGGAAACGACACAGAAGAAAAAAAAGAAAATAAAAAAAATTGTTATCCGAAATTAAAATTTAAACATCATGTACTTTTTTTTAAAATATATTTTATTGATATTTTACAGAGAGGAAGGGAGAGGGATAGAGAGCTAGAAACATCGATGAGAGAGAAACATCGATCAGCTGCCTCCTACACACCTCCTACTGGGGATGTGCCCACAACCAAGGTACGTGCCCTTGACCGGAATCGAACCTGGGACCTTTCAGTCCACAGGCCGACGCTCTATCCACTGAGCCAAACCGGTTTCGGCATAAACATTATGTACTTTTAAAAAAATATATATTTTATTGATTTTTTACAGAGAGGAAGGGAGAGGGATAGAGAGTTAGAAACATTGATAAGAGAGAAACATCGATAAGAGAGGAACATCGACCAGCTGCCTCCTGCACACCCACTACTGGGGATGTGCCCGCAACCAAGGTACATGCCCTTGACCGGAATCGAACCTGGGACCTTTCAGTCCACAGGCCTGCGCTCTATCCACTGAGCCAGACTGGTTAGGGCCATCATGTACTCTTATTTGCCAAATCTAGCAACCCTACATGGAAAATTTGTTATTTGTTTATTTTGAACATTTATATATTTTTATTTGGAAATGTTTATATCTGTACAGTGAAACTAAAATTTAAAAGACTCTGGATGTCATTCGTTTGGATAGCATTAGTTTATTATAAAAGAGACATGGATACTTTCAACAATAAATATTTATAAAAAAATAAATTAAAAAAAGAGACGTGGAAATTATTTACATGATGAAAAATTTTAGAACTTCAGTGGGATGGGCAGCTTCCTGTGATGCCATTTCAATAGTGATTTATTTCAGTCTACATGCTTTCCAAGAATGTCAGCAGCATCTCTAAATAAGAAATAATCCTTGTCGTCTAGGACTACTTTGGTGCCTCCATATTCTGGAAGAAGAACTTCATCTCCAACTTTCACGCTAACTGGTTGAATCTCTCCACCCTTTGCTTTGAAGCAGATCCAACGGCTACTACTGTTGCTTGCAATACGTTTCCTTGAGATTTTTCTGGAAGCACAATGCCTCCTTTGGTTCGTTTCCGCAGCACCGCTGTCAACTATTATTCAGCCAAACGGGGAAGAAGCTTTCTAAACATATGGCTTTGGCTGCCACAGTTCGTACTCTTCACGGAAAGCTTTTTATTTTTTAAAATTTTATTGATTGATTGGTTTTAGAAAGAGAGGGGAAGGAAGAGAGAGAGAGAAACATCGATTTGTTGTTCAGTTCCACTCACGCATTCATTCATTGATTCTTTTTTTTTTTAAATATATTTTATTGATTGTTTTTTTTTTTTTTGATTGATTGTTTACAGAGAGGAAGGGAGAGGGATAGAGAGCGAGAAACATCGATCAGCTGCCTCCCGCACACCTTCCACTGGGGATGTGCCTGCAACCAAGGCACGTGCCCTTGACTGGAATCGAACCCGGGACCCTTCAGTCCACAGGCTGACGCTCTATCCACTGAGCCAAACCGGTCTCGGCTGATTCTTTTTTTTTTTTTTTTTTTTTAATTGATTTTTTAGAGAGGAAGGGAGAGGGATAGAGAGCTAGAAACATCGATGAGAGAGAAACATCGATCAGCTGCCTCCTGCACACCCCCTACTGGGGATGTGCCCGCAACCAAGGTACATGCCCTTGACCGGAATCGAACCTGGGACCCTTCAGTCTGCAGGCCGACGCTCTATCCACTGAGCAAAACCGGCTAGGGCAATTCATTGATTCTTGTATGTGCCCTGATGGCGGATCAAACCTAAAACCTTGCTCCAACCAACTGAGCCACACCAGTCAGGGTTAAAATCCCAATGCCTCGGGGTTCTTTTCCCCCTCCCTACATGGGAGTCCATTCTGTGGGACTCTTCCCTCTCCCCACGTGGGAGTCTGTACTTGTTCTTCAATAAATCTCCATCTTTGCTATAAAAAAAAAAAAAAAATCCCAATGCCTCAGTGCCATTCCCAGAGTCATTAGCCTGGAGATTTTTAAACTTTTCCTTTTGAAATAATTTAGCCCCACCCGGGAAAGCTGGTTAGAGTGTTGTCCTGGTATGCTAACATTGTGGGTCCCATCCCTGGTCAAAGCACATACAAGAATCAACCAATGAATGTATAAATAAATGGAACAACAAATCGATCTCTCTTTTCTATCTCTCTCTCTAAAAATCAATTTAAAAATTTTACTTATAGGAAAGTTGCAAAAATAATAGAGAGAACTCCAATATACCCACAGATTCAACAAATGTTCACATTTTGCCACTACGTTGTATCATTCTATTTTCTATCTTCTCAAAATTTGCATACATCTTGTTTCTTCTTTTTTTAAAAAATTTATTTTTATTGATTTCAGAGAAGAAGGGTGAAGGAGAGAGAGATAGAAACATCAATGATGAGAGACAACCATTGACTGGCTGCCTCCTGTATGCCCCCTACTAGGGATCGAACCCACAATCCGGGCATGTGCCTATGACCGGAATCGAACCTGGGACCCTTCAGTCTGCAGGCACATGCTCTATCCATTGAGCCAAACCAGCTAGGGCATGTTTCTTCTTTAAAAAAAATTTTTTTTTTAATTGATTTTAGAGAGGAAGGGAGAGGGAGAGCAAGAGATAGAAACTTCAATGATGAGAGAGAATCATTAATCGGCTGTCTCCTGCACACCCCACACTGGGGATCGAGCCCACAACCCAGGCATGTGCCTTGACTGGGAATGGAACTGTGACCTCTTGGTTCATAGGTCAATGCTCAACCACTGAGCCATGTCGGCTGGGCAGGCACATTTCCTTTTTTTTTTTTTTTTTTTTTTTTTACAGAGAGGAAGGGAGAGGGATAGAGTTAGAAACATCAATGAGAGAGAATCATCGATCAGCTGCCTCCTGCACACTCCCCACTGGGGATGTGCCCACAACCAAGGCACATGCCCTTGACTGGAATGGAACCCGGGACCCTTTAGTCCGCAGGCCGACGCTCTATCCACTGAGCCAAACCGGTTAGGGCCACATTTCCTTTTTAAAATTTTTATTTATTGGTTTTAGAGAGAGAGGAAGGGGAAGAGAGAGAAACATCGATTTGTCTTTCCACTTACTTATGCATTCATTGATGGATCCCTGTATGTGCCCTGACTGGGATCGACCCTGAAACCTTGGCATATTGGGACTATGCTCTAACCAACTCAGCTACCAGGCCAAGGGTCTATATCATTTAATATTTTCATGTACTAGTATATTTCCTCAGAACAAAGATGTTCATTTATATAACCACAATATGTACTATTATAAAAGTCAAGAAATGTAACACTGCCTTGCCTGGATAACTCAGATGATTATAGCATTGTCCTGATATGCCAAGGTTGTGGGTTCCATCCCGGGTCAGGGCACATACAAGGGTCAACCAATGAATGCAGTGAACGCATAAATAAGTGGAACGACAAATCTAAGTTTCTCTCTCTTCCTTCCTCTCTCTCTCTGGCTCTCTATCCCTCTCCCTTCCTTTCTGTAAAAAATCAATAAAATATATATTTTTTAAAAGGAGTACAGACCAGTTATGTTATAGAATGTTTCTCAATTTGGGTTTGTCTGATGTTTCTTCCACATTGGATTCAGGGTATGCATCCAGCCGGAATACTAGAAAAATGAAGGTGTGTCCTCCACAGGGCATCCCACCTGGAGGAGCAAGATGTCTACCTGCCCATGATTGATGATAATTTTGATCCCCCAGTCAAAGTTTTGTTGAACTTTCCCACTGTATAGTTACTGTTTTTCTTCCTATAACTAAAAGGTCATGTGCAGGGAGACACTTTTAGACAATGCAAATACATTCTTCCTCCTCAGACTTCCCCACCCTCAGATTTATTGAGCAACCATTGATGATTCTTGCTTGAACCCATCTTTACTATGATGATGGAAAATGGTCATTTTCCAGTTCACCGTTCCCTCCACAGCATTGGGATTTTTCTGGAAACAGCATTCTTGAGATATAACCGACAAGTAATTAACTGCACACATTTAACTTAAAGTGTACAATTTTGATGTCTTGACCTAAGCTCTCCCATGAAACCATCACTACAACTAAGGTATGAACGTAGCTACCATCCTCAAAAGTTTCCTAGAGCCCTGGCTGGTTTGGCTCAGTGGATAGAGCGTCAGCCTGCAGACTCAGGGGTCCCGGGTTCGATTCCGGCCAGGGGTGTGTGCCTTGGAGGCAGCTGATCAATGTTTCTCTCTCATTGATGTTTCAAACTCTCTAACCCTCTCCCTTCCGCTTTGTAAGAAAATCAATAAAATATTAAAAAAAAAAAAAGTTTCCTAGAGCTCCTATCTCCTACCTCTTACTCCCCTTCCAACCACTGATCTGATCTGCTTTCTGTCACTGTAGCTTAGTTTGCATTTTCTAGAATTTCATATAAATGAAATCATACAGTATGTACTCTTTTTTTTTTTTTTGGTGGGGGGAGGGTCTGGCTTTTTTCATTCAGTATACTTATTTTGATATCCAGTTTTATTTGTAGCATGATCAACAGTGCATTCACTTTTATTGCTGAGTAGTATTCTTCCATCATCTGGATACATTACAGTTTGTTTATCCATTCACCTGTTGATAGATTTAGATAGTTTCCAGTTTGGGGGCATTACAAATTAAGCCGCAATGAACATTTGTGGACACATCTTTATATATGGACATAAGCTTTTCTTTTTCTTGGGTAATACTTAGGATTGGAATATGTTTAACTTTTTAAGAAACTGCCAAATTGTTTTTCTGAAGTGGTGGTAATATTTTACATCCCCACCGGCTGTATAAAAGTTCTACTTCCTCCACAGTCTTGCCCAAACTGGGTATGGTCAGTCTTTTTCAATTTTAACCATTCTAATAGGTACATAGTGGTATCTCATTGTGATTTTAATTTGCATTTATCTGATAACTGATGATATCAAATATTGTTTCATGGGCTTATTTGCCATCTGTATAGCCTCTTTTTTTAAATATCTGTTTAAATATTTTGCTCTTTGTGTGTGTGTGTGTGTGTGTGTGTGTGTGTGTGGTATTTGTTTTCTTGTTATTGAGTTTTGAGATTTTGAATACAAGTCCTTCATCAGATACATGATTTACAAATATTTTCTCCCGGTCTGTGACTTGATGTTTTATTCCCTAACAATATCTTTTGAGGAAAAGAAGTTTTTAAAGTTTTGATGACGTTTTCCCTGACTGGTGTGGCTTGGTTGGTTGGAGCGTCATCCTCTACACGAAACGGTCTTGGATTGGATTCCTGGTCAGGGCACATACCCAGGTTTCAGGTTCGGATTTGAGTTCCATCCCTAGTTGGCAACAGATTGATATTTCTCTCTCACATAGATGTTTCTCTCTCTCCGTCTCCAAAAATTTAATAAAAACATATCCTTGGGTGAGGATGAGACATTTTTTTATGAAGTTCAATGTATGAATTCAGCTTTTTATGAAGTATTTTTTGGGGGATGTCATATCTAAGATATCTTTGCCTAATCCAAGGTCACAAAGGTTTTATCCTAGAAGTCTTATAAGCTTTGGTTTTATAGTTAGTTATATGACCTAAATGGTTACATTTAGGTATATGATTGAGTTAATTTTTGTAGATAGAATGGAGTATGGAAGGAAAAATTTTTTTTGCATACGAATATCTAATTGTTTTAGCACCATTTGTTAAAAAGATTATCCTTTTTCCATCGAGTTGTCTTTACACCTTTGTATAAATTACGATACATATGTGTGGGTTGGATTCGATTTTTAAATGCTCCATTTTAAAAAATATATGTTTTATTGCATTTTTACAGAGAGGGAGAGGGATAGAGTTAGAAACATCGATGAGAGAGAAACATCGATCAGTTGCCTCCTGCACACCTCCTACTGGGGACGTGCCTGCAACCAAGGTACATGCCCTTGACCGGAATCGAACCTGGGACCTTTCAGTCCGACGCTCTAACCACCAAGCCAAACTGGTTAGGGCTAAATGCTCCATTTTTAAATGTAGGAAGAGCACGGGTTTGGGATCTAGGCACCTTTGGGTTGGAATCCTGGTCTTGTCACCTATCTAGGCACAGGTGACCTATAAAGTAGAAATAATGATACTACCCACCTCAGCGTGTTTTCTACAATTTACAATGGTTTTTCTCTGTATCTTCTGCTCTCCTTCCATGCAGCACACTAGAACTGGGAAAGCTGGTCTTTTTTTTTTTTATTATTTAATATATTTTTATTGATTTCAGAGAGGAAGGGAACAGAAGAGAGAGATAGAAACATCAATGATGAGAGGGAATCATTGATCGGCTGCCTCCTGCACGCCCCCCACTGGGGATCGAGCCCGCAACCCTGGGCATGTGCCCTTGACCAGAATTGAACCTGGGACCCTTGAGTCTGCAGGCCGACGCTCTATCCACTGAGCCAAACCGGCCAGGCTGGGAAAGCTGGTCTTGAGTAATGTTTTTTTCTTTTTAGATTAAAAAAATTTTTTTTCACCCTGGCTGGGTAGCTCAGTTGTTAGAGTGTTGTTTGGATAAGCCAAGGTTGTGGGTTCAACCCCGGTCAGGGAACATACAAGAATCAATCAATGAATGCATAAATAATTGGAACAGCAAATCGATGTTTCTCGCTTTCTCTCTCTCTTTTTCTTAAATCAATAAATAAATATTTTTTTCGCCCAGCTGGGTGTAGCTCAGTGGTTGAGCGTCAACCCAGGAACCAAGAGGTCACCAGTTTGATTCCTGGTCAGGGCATATGCCCAGGTTGCGGGCTCGATCCCCAGAGGGGGGCGTGCAGGAGGCAGCCAATCAATGATTCTCATCATTGATGTTTCTATCTCTCTCTCCCTCTCCCTTCCTCTCTGAAATCAATAAAAATATATTGAAAAAAATATTTTTTTCAATTACAGTTTACATTAAATATCATGTTTTATTAGTTTCAGGTGTATAGCATACTGGTTAGACAATTATATACTTTACAAAGTGTTTGCCCTGATATTTCCAGTACCCAACTGTCACCATACATAGTTATTACAATATTATTTTTAAAAAAATTAATGTATTGATTTTAGACAGAGAGAGGGAGAATGAGAGAAAGAAACATTGATTTGTTGTTCCACTTATTTATGCATTCATTGCTTGATTCTTTTTTCTTTTTTTTTTTTAATATATTTTATTGATATTTCACAGAGAGGAAGGGAGAGGGATAGAGAGCTAGAAACATCGATCAGCTGCCTCCTGCACACCTCCCACTGGGGATGTGCCCGCAACCAAGGTACATGCCCTTGACCGGAATCGTACCCGGGACCTTTCAGTCCACAGGCCGACGCTCTATCCACTGAGCCAAACCGGTTTCGGCAATTGCTTGATTCTTGTATGTGCTCCTGACCAGGGATGGAACCCACAACCTTGGTGTATCCAGATGATGCTCTAACCAACTGGGCTACCTGACCAGGGCACAATATTATTGTCTATATTTCCTATATTGTACATTACATCCCTGTAAATATGGAATGCTTCTCGAATTAGTATGTCATCCTTGTGCAGAGGTCATGCTAATCTTCTCTGTATCATTCCAATTTTAGTATATGTGCTGCCAAAATGAGCATAATGTTTTTCAAACTCTTAGACTCCCAGAGCTCTAAGAAGGAAGGCAGGAAGGCCAAGGGTTCCATGGTATCCATGAGCTATTTTCTTCTCTTTTTTAAAAAAATATATTTTTATTTATTTCAGAGAGGAAGGGAGAGGGAGAGAGAGATAGAAACATCAATGATGAGCGAGAATCATTGATCTGCTGCTCCCTGCACCCTCGCCCTACTGGGGATTGAGCCCACAACCGGGGCATATGCCTTTGGCCAGAATTGAACCCGGGACTCTTCAGTCCACAGGCCGATGCTCTATCCACTGAGCCAAACCAGCTAGGGCAGCCATGAGCTATTTTCAACCAGTTAGAACATCTAACACAAATCAGACCTTTTTCTCTAGGCAAGGCTGCTTGGGCAAATTCCGATCCCGAGTCCCTTTGCTTTTGGTGGGTGGGACTAGTATAACTTCTTGCCACTTGTTCAGAGCAGGAGCTCTGCTTAGCTACTCAATAGGAGAACAATTTGTTATTACTTGACAACGGAATTTTTTGTTAGACAACATTTTTCAAAACATTGGCCTCATGGAGAAATAATAAAGGAAATCTTCGGTGATAAAAATAAATAAATAATGGAAACCACTCACAGGGCAGGATCCAGAAAGCAACATGGGTCCTGCCCTGTGTTTTCCAGTGTGTGGAAGACATGATTCCACAGCTAGCTAGAGACTCCCAGACTGATGAAGAAGAAATGGGCTTCATTCTTAGAGGGTACCCGTGAGTGCAAAAGAAAACGAAAATGACTCAAACATGGGAGTTCAAAGGAGGAATGTGTCTGCCAGATCCCGGACAACCTGGGAAGGTGTGAACCTAAGCACTTGCTTTCTGCTGTTTGCCATGCTGGTCCCCAGTTTCAGCACATCCCATCCCAGTGTGTTAGGAACACATGTATAATTAATCAGTCCTTTAGCCAAAGTCAAGCCACATCCGTGATTGATCAGGGTGTGTTGCAGTTAACCCTCAACCCTGGTTACTAATGGAAGAATTTCTGGCTGCATCAAATCTTGGGACAGCGGATGATCCAGAGCTATTCCCCATTAGCTCGTGAAGGTATCCTGTGATGATTCATTTGTTATAAAAATATAATAGACAATCTAGAAATCTTGGCAAATATAGATAAGGAGAGGGAAAAATAGAGAAAATAGAGAGGAAGGAGAAAGAAACAGAAATGTACCTTTAGTCTCAAAACAAAGAGTTAATGTTAACAGTTTTTCCCAGACTTTTAATTCAACTAATTTTATTATAAAATACTCATACTTAACAAAGATAATTAAGTTGTACATGTAAAGTTTCAAGAATAATACAACAAATACTTGTGTATCCACCACTCAGATTCAGAACTAGAATATCCACCCCCAATACCTTCGAAGTGCCCTGTGCTACTTCCCAGAATTAGCCACATTCTGAAATTTTATTTATCATTTTCTTTATTTTTTTAAAGATTAAAAAGCCCTGGCTGGTGTGGCTTGGTTGTTTGGAGTGTCGTCCCATACACCAAAAGGTGGCTGATTCAATTCCCAGGCAAGGCACATAGCCAGGTTGCAGGTTCGATTAGGGCATGTGAGGGACGCAGCTGATCAATGTTTTTCACATTGATGTTTCTCTCTCTCCCTTCCTCTCTCTCTAAAAATCAGTAAAAACGTATTACTGGGTGAGGACTGAAAAATTTTTAAAAAATGTATTGATTTTAGAGAAAGAGAAGCATCAATGTGTTGTTCCACTTATTTATGCATTCATTGGTTGATTCTTATATGTGCCCTGATTAGAGATCGAACCCTCAAGCTTGGTATTTGGGACAATGCTTTAACCAACTGAGCTACCTGGCCAGGGCTATAGGTTTTGTATTATAAACAGTGCTGCTTTGAATATGCTTGTACATCTTTCT
The DNA here is from genome assembly GCF_963455305.1 of Plecotus auritus. Classification (NCBI taxonomy): domain Eukaryota; kingdom Metazoa; phylum Chordata; class Mammalia; order Chiroptera; family Vespertilionidae; genus Plecotus; species Plecotus auritus. The sequence continues at coordinate 11,623,916 of NC_137774.1, forward strand.
GGGTATTCATGTATAGGAGTTTCTGTAAGGTCATTTCTAATCTTTTATGCACATGTAGTTCTTTTTAAAAGATAGTTCCAATCATATGAACTATATGTGCACAAACACTCAATTTTGTGATGTGTCTTTTTTGTAAATTTCCTCCAAGTTCTTTTGTCTTTTTTTAAAAAAACAAAAAACAAAAAAACTCTCAAGTTTTTCTAAACCCTTTTGAATACAATTTTCATAGCTACATCATATTTTACCAAGCGCCTATGTTAAAAGTTACTGGAAGAGTCCTCTGTTTTTAAGCATTTACATGGTTGTATTTCTTGACAGTGATAATTAACATGTGTTTATTTTGAGATATTGAAAGGTTGTTTTTTTTTTACTTTTTTAAATCATGGTAAAATATGCCTAACATAAAATTTACAATGTTAACAGTTTTTAAGTGTAAAATTTAGCGGCAGTAAGTATATTTACACTGTTGTGACACTATCCATCTGAAGAACTTTCTCATCCTGCCAAGTTGAAACACTAACTCCCCACCCCATCTCCTCCTGCCAACCCCTTGTAACCTCTATTCTACTCTCTGTCCTGACGAATTTGACTATTCTAGTATCTCATGTAAGTGGAATTATATATTTGTCCTTTTGTGCCTGGCTTATTTTACTTGCATAATGTTTTCAAAATCCATCTACATCCTAGCAAGTATCAGAATTTCGTTCCTTTTTAAGGCTGAATAAAATGTCTTATAGCCTGGCTGGGTAGCTCAGTTGGTGGAAGCATCATAAATGGCAAAATTTCATTCTCTCTTGCTAGTAATATTCCATTGTATACGTACCACCTTTTCCTTATGCATTCATCTATTGATGGACACTTAGATTGCTTTACTATCTTGGCTGTTGTAAATCATGCTGCAGTTAATATGGGGCTGCATATATCTTTTCAAATTAGTGTTTTTGTTTTCTTCAGATGGATACAAGTGAAGTTGCTGGTCACATGATAGCTCTATTCATAACTTTTAAAAAAATATATTTCTTTATTGATTTCAGAGAGAAAGGGAGAGAGGGAGAGAGAGAGAGAAACATCAATGATGAGAACCATTGATCAGCTGCCTCCAGCAGGTCCCCCACTGGGGATGGAGCCCGCAGCCCAGGCATGTGCCCTTGGCAGGAATCGAACCTGGGACCCCTCAGTCCGCAGGCCAACACTCTAGCCACTGAGCCAAACCAGCTAGGGCTATTCATAACTTTTGAGGAACCTCTACACTGTTTTCCATAGTGGCAGCACCAATTTGCAATCCCACAATCGGTGCACAAGGGTCCCCTCTTCTCCACAGCCTCACCAGCACTTGTTTGTTGGTTGCTATTCTTGATGTAGACAAGTCAACCTTTTGAATTATCGAATTTACCTGTATTCTATCTGATGACTGTGGAGTATTGTATTTATAAAAGTGTATATAAAAAGAAAGGAAAGGAAAAAAAAAAAGGAAGCAAGGAAAGAAAAAGCACTCAATAGGCTAAACACATCATTTTATCTGATCACAATGACCATGTCTTCTCAGATAGTACCAAGACAATTATTTAATATAAATAATTATTTACATTAAATAATTATTTATATTAAATAGTGATTTGACCTTGAGGATTTGATACATAAAATGCTGAGAACAAAATTAGTTATAAGCAACATATGATACAGAAAAATAACACACGGAAGTAAAATTGTCTGTAAATATTCAGCCAATAAACACAGGGTGGAGGAGCTCTGGGGTCTGAATCAACCTGGGGCTCTCAAAAAATGCAAAATGAGAACATTTTGGTGTATAAAATAATCCAAGCATCTCTGAGTCCTTCCACTTCGCCAGAAATAAGTTTGAATGATAACAAGTTGTGGTAGAGGGAGAGGTAGAAGGAAAAGGAAAGGAGTGAAGAAAAAGATAGAAAGCTTGGATAGGTATATTGATTAAAAACAGGGAAGAAATGGGTTGAGGGGCAGAGGAGCCCAAGGATAATAAAAGGGGGAAGAGAAGTGACAAAGAAAAAAGAAAAATTGAAAAGAGGGTAAAGGTAAAGGGGGGGAGGAAAGGAATTGACAGTGTCGGGAGTAGGAAGAAAAATGGAGGAACAAAAGGAGAGGGGAGGGAGAGAAAGGGGAGGGGCAGGAGGAGGGGCAGGGAGGAAGAGGAAGATAGGGAGATCATGAACCTCATTTCAATGCAGTTCAGAAATAACTCTAATATTTGTTTCCTACACAGTTTATAAACACATTTTAAAAATGAAAACCATAAGAACGTATTCACTAATTTATCATATGACTGCTGACCAAATACTTTCAGGTTACAGCATGAAAGTTGTGCTAATAATTCTTAAAAATGTAAGGGTCTTTATGGGAGAGGTGGGTGGACCAAAACTCTTTCTTAATTATCAACCCATGAAAATTAGAAATCACTTTTAGAACTGTATTTTGTTTAGTCAAACAACCAGTTTTTTTAAAAAAATAACACTATTAGTCTAGGTCCCTTTTCTTTATAAAAGTGGTTTGTTTTACAAAGAGATTAAACTGTTTCTAATGAATAGTTTGGTGATAAAATCTTAGTAAAATATTGTATGTATTTATTTTTTAAACTTAAAAAACCATAGCAGCATCTCCTTTTAGGCACTTTGAAATATTTGAGACAGCTCCTGAAAAAAAAAAAAAAAAATCCTAACTAGAAACAGGAGTAAAACCAATTAAACTTATAGTCAGGAGTAAAACTTTAAACATGCAAAAAAATAATAATTTGCTTTCCAGCTAAAAAAATTGTCTTAAAAAGCATAGATATAATGTAGTAAAAATCAAGTTACCTCCATGAAGTTTGTAATTGATTCATTTTGAATTAAATTCATTTAAATACTTTGAAGATATGTAGATTTCAAGAACAACATTATATTTTTTTCACTGAAACACTGTTTAGGTATGGATTCTCTTTTGTTGCTTTTTGCAATTTGTTTTATTTTGAAAAATAACATTTATTTCCTTTTCTTTTCTTGAATTGTACAATTCCTCCCCCAAATGAACCAGTGATCTATTTTGCATTTTGTGCAAAATTGGGATTAAGCAAAATTGTTCATTATCTTTTTATTGTATTTTTATGGATCTTTTTGAGCCAAACTGAGGATATGTGCTGGGGAGCAAGATATCAAATGTTCCCAGTTGTTCATTATCTTTTAACCAAATAATTTTGGAGTGAAAAAATGCAAAAGGCAATAAAAGAGTAATGTGAGGAATGTTATTGACCATTTATTTTACATGTGTCAATAGAGGCTAGTGTGATGCAGTTTAATTTACTAACAAAATGAATTTGAAAATATCCATTTTTTCAAAGTTAATAAAATAAACTACTTCCTTACTTATTTAAAAGTTCCTAAATTGCTAATCTAAGCCAAAACAAAACAAAACAAAAAAATTGAGTTTTGTCACCTACTCTGTGTGACCCATAGAAAAACAAATGATTGTTTTTAAAATTCTTTTTTCTTTGAGTCTTTTTTTTATTTCTGGAATAAACTCATTTCTTTTTAAGATTTTAAACACTGAACACTTGAATGATACTTTGAAGGAGGACATTTTCCTTTTCTGCTTACAATTTTCTTACATTTTATGAGTTATCTTAAGTACATAATTATCCTTATTTATTTGACAGGAGAAAATGCTGCATGTACTTTTAACTGGGACTATTTTACAGTTTTTCCAAGTTTATAGTCATTTAAAAGAACTACACTAAAACTTCAAGTTGCAGGAAGAAACAAAATAACCCCAGGCAGTAACAATGAAAAAAAACCCCAAGCAAACAACAACAAAATAAATGAAAACCAAGCAAACAAAAACCAAATTCCTCCCCAAACTCTGAAGTCAAAGCAATCATGTCAGGAAATGTGATTTTTTTTCTTTTTCTATACTTTATAGAAACCATAATTTCATTTCAAAATCGATGGATTCATTAGAAAATAAACAGAAAAAAATTCTCCTTTAATGTATTTCCCTAGAACAGCTTTCCACTTCTTTGTCCTTTCTTTTGTAAAACAGGTTAAACTTTAAAAATAGAAAGTCATTGATAAATGTTAGATTTGAAATGCAATAAATATTCTTTGGGATTTATCCAAAGGAGCTAACCTAAGAGGAAAAAGTTATATGCTCCTCAAAATCTATTTGGCACTAGTTACAAAAGTAAAACTTTTTGATGTAACTTTATATAGCTAAAAATAACAATTAATGGTTAACTTCCATCTACTGTGCTAAATGCTACATGTTCACTGGAAATAATAATGACGAAAATTTTGAGGCAGCATGAGAAAAAATGCTTATGGTACAATAGCAAGTGAAAAATTAAAATATAAAAATAAGATGACAAAATACAAAACTATTACAAATGAACAAATGCTGGAAACAATTTAGAAACAAAATTAATTTTGTATGACAATGGTATAATTGTTTTTTTCTCTTTATATTTCCAATGTTTAAAGAGTTGTTTAATTCTCTTAATTTTTTTCTCTCTCTGCATGAATATTTATGTTCACACTGGAGGAAAATGGATCAGAATCCCATCTTTAAAATGGAGTCAAGTTTCAGTGTTTCTGAATTCAGAGGAAAATTGAATTCTGTAAGTGGACCAAACATTTCTCTGGGAAAAATGAAAGAGAACAAATATAATAATAATAATTTAAAAATTGATAAGAATGCTATTAAATTGTATAAATTATTATTCAAGAAAATAATTTATCCTGCAGCTAACTCTCACAAACTAAATTTAACTCTGAACTGCATATTAATCTTGTCCAAAGAAGCTGTGTAGAAAAAAAGAAAAAGAAAATAAACACAATGTTTATTACTTGTCTTTAATATTAAAATCAAGCCAAAGAAAAGGAGGATGATAAATTATGGAGTCCTACGTCTGCCCATTTTTATCCCTAACCTGGGAATGTGAGTTTGACAAGAAATAACCCTTCTCTCAGGTTAATTTTAGTGCTGGGCTCACTCAGAGGGGGAGATGAAGCGCCAATCAACATCACTCAGTATCCCCAACCTCAGCCTAAAATAGCCAGGTCACTGAGGCAAAACTGATTTGGGGGCTAAAAAGGTCTGCCTCCAGCCCCAGCTGTCTCCTCTCTGTTCTTGCTGACTCTGACTACACACAGAAGATCTTGGTGAAGGGGGTGGGGTAGGAGGATTAGAATTCAGTGAAACAGCTGATTTAAAAAAAAAAAAAAAAGAATCAGTTTCAATTTAGCAATGGTTGGTAAAATGTTAAGAACTCATATTTTCTCCTCTACTGTCATGTTAAAAGTTATTTTCAGCTACCATTTAGACTTGTAATATATTTTTTTCAAATGGAAAAAAAAAAACACCCACCTAAAAGTGAACGGAATTATCACTTTAAAAAATTTTGTTTTCCTTTTAAGTTAGGATGGGAAAGGGTGGACTGCATTTTACAGGCGTTTTGAGGTCTGGAGGGAGATTTTTGTGGGGTGTCACTTGCTTTGGTTTTAGGTATAAAGAAGTTGAGTAGTGGCTATGTCCCCCAGGGAGAAAACCTGAGAGGTGCGTCTGTTAATGCCTTAAGATTTAAATTAAATGAAGGAAAATAGCACATTCTGGGAAGTGGAATGCCCTGTCTACTACCCTCTTTCTTGTTCCCCATTATAACACAAAAGTTGGAAGGGGCTCCTGTTTAGGGAAAGGCCAAGGAACACAACAGCCTTTCTGAGACTATCTTTCAGCCCTTTCAAAAGTGCACCCACCACACCAAGGCAAGTCCCCAGGCGACAGACCCACAAATTCTGGCCGAGATAATTTGTTTTCTCCTGGATTCTTTATCCTTTGGATTCTCTTTGCTCTGCAGTTTGTATTAGTTCGTTTTTCATTAAAAAATGTTTATTGCATACCTACTATGTGGCAGGCACCGATTCCAGCTCTTTTTTAAAATTATGTTTATGGTCAAGAGTTAAATAGTCAGAAACAGGGGGAAGGGTGGGAGGAGGGGTGGGGGGTGGGATACACATGTCGCCCAACTCCTTGGATAGAAGTCTTTTTCCACTCGGCGACTACTAGCTTGTAGTATTTTAATTTCTGTTGCCCCATGGAAAGGAAAAAAAAAAATCGCAAAGACAAATACGCGACAAACACGTGGCTAGCTAGAACAAAACGCGAATTTGGACGGTGGGTTTTGAAGGTGGAGACAGAGAAACCGAGTTGGAAGCCCTCCCCGCCCCCACGCCAAGCCCCATTTATTTTCAGGGCGCGAGGAAAACCCGGGGGTGGGGGGGCAAGGTGCGGCGTGTCTTTAACTCCCGACTCCCGAAAGGTATAAAACCGCCTGGCAGAAGAGCTGTGCGCACAAGTCGGAGTCAGCTCACTGACTCTGCAAACAAAAAATAATAAGAAAAAACCCCAAGGCATTCATATCGGTGCAGCCAACACGTGTTGCGGAGTCGGCCTGGGCCGCAGGCGACTGAGACAATGGGGTCGGGGACCGGGAAAGGGAGAATGACCCCCTTCCTCACCTGCCCTCACAGCACGCGTGCCCCCGACAGAATGATTTGTCCCTCCCGCAAAAACCGAGCTTCCGCTCCGTTCAACGGGCTTCAGGCACTACTGGGGGTTCACTCCCCGCTTTCCTGGTCCAGGGGGCTCCACAGGGCCCCCGAGCCGCGCTCTCCGCCACCCCCTGGCGCCGTCCCAGCCCCCGCCGCTGGAAACTCGTCGGCCGGGCTGGCCGCCTGCCCGGGATCCCGGTGGCGCGTGGACCGCGCGTCCCGCTCGCCACCACACATCCGAGACTCCGAAAGGCGCGGCGCATTGCCCCCTCCCCCAACGCCGAAACGGGGTGCGACCGCCCACGTGTCGCCCCTTGCCCAGTCGGGTCCGTCCCTCGGATTCGGGGCCGGAGGATCCGGAACGAGTTGGTCAAAGGCGAGGAAAGGGACCAGGGCGGATCCGCTTCCCCTCCCAAGAAACGGGCGGGGGACGGGCCGCCGCCCCCTCCTCTAAGCTCCCGCCCCTAGCTTCCCCATCGCCGAGCGGAAATTACCCCCTCCCCCCGCGGGTCTGACCTGGGGACGGGGGCGGGGCTTTGAGCTCGGCCCCTCTCCCGCCTTCCCGCCCGGATCCCAATCCTGCACCCCAAACAAAGTTCCGAGACCCCAACTCTGAGCGGGGAAAGCCGCTGTCGCTGTTCTGGGTGGAGCCGGCGGAGGGGACTCCACCTGTCGGTCCCCGCGTCAGGGCGGGAGAAGGGGGACGATTCGGATCTGCACCCGGTCACTCCCTCCCTGAGACCTCCCCCTTCGGTTCGCCCGGGTCTGCTCAGGCTACCACTCCCCGTCCTCCTCTTCACCCCTCCCTCTTTCGTGGGGTCATCTTGGGCCGGAGCCGCGCGTTCTCCCAGGACCCCAAGACCTTCGCGTTCAACAGCCGAACCCCGGGAGTGAGCCACCCTTTCTCCCGTGGGAATCCTGAAACCTGATTTCCTAAGGATCCCTCGTTCCCAACCGCGATCCCCCGTTCCCAGTCTCCTGGTCCCGCGCTCGCAGGCCCCCTCGGTCCTGGATCGCCGGAGGCGAGGGCGTCTCCTAGGACTGGGGCAGGCAAGGCCGAGGACCCCCTCCCACTTAAAAATCCTGGGAAAGGAGCCTTTCTTTTCTAAATCGCCAGCTCGCGCGACCCCCTCCTGAAGACCCCAGAGTCCTCGGCTTCTCTTTGTCTCCGCCGTCCCCCGCCTGTCAGTCGGTAGCAGCTAACCTAGGTAGGGTGGGCAGACTCCCCCCTCCGCCCCCCCACGAATAAAAAATAAACGCACATTTTACATATAAAGAGGTGGGAGATGCTGGGCCCACCACCCTCCCCCAGCCAGGGCCCGGGTAGGGGGATGGGTGGGGGCGGGGCGCCTCCCTAGGGGCCAGATTCTTGCCAAGGAGGAGGGGGCTCGTGGAGCTTCGGGAACGCTACCCCACCCGCCCCCTTGACTCGGGGGTGAGTGGAGGGCCCCCTCCCTCCGCCCCGATCTTCCCGGGCGGGAGATTGGTGGGCTGGATTGGGCTGGAGGGTGGAAGGGCCCAGAGGCGTCAGGGGTCTTCCCCTGCGGGTGGGTGGGGGCTTTCACCACGTGGCTTCGCCTCTTTTTTTTTTTTTTTTTTTCCCTCCTCGCTCCATTTTTTTTTTTTTTTTCCTAGTCGATTTTATTTAGAGGCGGCGCCAGGGCGGCCGCGGAGAAACGTGACACACCAGCCCGCTCGGAGGGGATTCGGACAGAAGGGAAGGAGTAGCGCCGCGTCGTCCGCCTCCCAGCGCGCCGCGGGCACTTCTCCCGAGCCTCTCCGAACTCCCCGCGACCTCTGCGCGTCCTCTGGCCGCCCTCCGCGCCCCGGGCTCCGGACAACTTTCGGGGTGGGTGCAAAGAAAGTTTGCGGCTGCCGCCGCCGGCCGCCCGCCCGCCTCTCGGCCTAGGAGGCTCGCCGCCCGCGCCCGCCCGCCCGCCCGCCCGCTCGGCCTTGCTGGGGACCGCGTCCCGCCCGGAGCCTGCCACCATGAACAAGCTGTACATCGGCAACCTCAACGAGAGCGTGACTCCCGCCGACTTGGAGAAAGTGTTTGCGGAGCACAAGATCTCCTACAGCGGCCAGTTCTTGGTCAAATCCGGCTATGCCTTCGTGGACTGCCCCGACGAGCACTGGGCGATGAAGGCCATCGAAACTTTCTCCGGTAAGAGTGCGCCCATCTCCCCGAGAAACCGCGACAAGATCCCGGAACAACGGAGACCCGCGCCTCTTTTTTCCTTGCCCGCCAACTCCGCTCTCCCCACGGCCTGCGCCCTTGGCCTCAGGACCCACCCTCCACCTTCGACGCCCCTCCGTCTCCACCCCCCCCCCCGTCTCCACCCTCGTGTGGAAATACTCGGGGTTTCCTCACCCCTTCCAGCCCCGGGAGGGTTTGGTAAGGTGGTCCCCACATCCCCCGCCGACGGGGCGGGAGCCTCCCGTGGCAGTAGTGGGGGGGCGCCACTGAGGCCACCCAGTCTGGGCGTTATTTCTCCGTCGGCCCCTCCCTATCCGCGCCTGGCGCGCTCCCCCCACCCCCGGCGCTCCAGCTCCCCTTCCTCCGCCCTAGGCCTTTCCTGGCGGGGAAGGGGGCCCCTGCTCCCGTTTTCGATCTCCCCGGTGTCTTTGGGGACTGGAGCCTTCGAGCAGGATCCGAGAACCGGGATCCTGCCTCCCGCCCAGGGCCTTGGGGCTTGAGCCATTTTGATTTGAACGTGGGGCGTGAGCGGTGGCGCGGCGGCGGCGGGTCGCCATGCTGCTTCCCGAGACGCGAGGCTGGGCCGGGAGACGCGCGCCGCCGCCGCCAGGGACCCTCCCTGCGGGCCCCGCTGCGCTCCCCCAGGGCCTCTCCCCCCGACCGGCTCGACAGGTGACCGTTCCGCCGCCAGAAGCCCTCCTCCTGGACTCGACGGAGAAATAAAGTTTCATTCTGCACCCCCCCCCCCTTTCCCCAAAACACACTTGGGGAGAAACGGGCGTCCTTTCTCGGCCCCTTCTTCCCACGTCTGGAAGCCTTGTAGGCAGCCCGCCCACACCGACGCCCTCGCTCTCCCAAACCCGAGCTCCCAGAGCGTCCCACGACTCAACCAGCCTGGGTGAGAAAACAGAACAAAACAAAAATTAAGAAAGCAATAATGAAATTTACAGACGCCACCATTCTCAGAGCGACCTTTCGCATCCGGCTGCAGAACCCACTGCCTGGATTCCTAGGAAGGTCTCAAATCCCAATAACTCCTGAGTTCCCCTGGTGCCTCCCCCCCCCCCCTTCAAGCTCTCATATATATTTTTTTATTTTTTTTAAATCTTTAGGGAAAGTAGAACTGCAAGGAAAACGCCTAGAGATTGAACACTCGGTCCCCAAAAAACAAAGGTAGGAAAGCGCTCTTCTCTGGGGAGGGGGGCGGCCTAAGGGCTCTGAGAAGCTGTGTTCAGGGGGTCCATGGTGTCTCCAGTGGAAGAAACCCATTACTGGCCTTTCCACCCCCAACTCCGGATGTTGGGGGCAGGGAGAGAAGATTGACTAAGATCTTGTAATGGGTGGTTTACAGCTTGTAAAAAAAATAAGCTGGGGCTAGGGTGGGCCAGGAGATGTTTCTTGGAGAAGTAAAAGGGGAAAAATCGATAGGGGAGAAACCTTGAGTTTGTTCAAGGTGTGTGAGGCCATTTTTTGTGGGGAAGCTAAAACCCTTGAAGAGTTTATAGACTCATGGGCATTTCTGCAGCTTCCTAGCAGGCCTCAACACCCCCCCCCTTCCCTCACCTTAATTCTTAAGTGGTTTTGGGGGGGCACGTCCCCTTCGATTCCCTAGGGGGAGTGGAAGGAGTTGCGGCCCTCCCCTCCAATAATTTTCTTTAGCCTTGTGCTATATTTATATTTCTGCAACAGGCAAGGGCATTAGATTTTTCCACAGACCTCCTATCCTAGTCCCTCACATCACACGTCCTCCCATCTCAAGTGGATTTTGCAAAGAATATACTTTTGGCTGAACAATCCTTTCCGAGCGCGGACCCCCCCCCCCAACCCCCCCTTCAGCCCATTGTTACAAGGGGACCATCTGGGGTGAGAGCTTTGTGTTCAGGCTGTGAGCTGGGGCTCTTTGGAGGGTCTAGAACTCCCTGGATGAATGGATTGTGTGTGTGTGTGTGTGTGTGTGTGTGTGTGTGTGTGTGTGTGTGTGTGTGTCCCTGTGTCCCTGTCCCAATACCATTCTGTCCTCACTTCAGCAAAGTGGGTTAGTTCTGTGTGTTACCCCCAAATCTAATTCATGGTGGATTTCACATTTTTCATTGAACTCTGGCTGGGAAGTGTAAGGGCAGAGGCTTTCTGCTTTGTGAAATCTGACTTGAAACATGTTGACAGTGCACTTCTGTCACGCTGGAGCCTCCAGTAAACCTTTCATTCTTTCACTGCTCCTCTCCCCGCATTTCAACTGGAAACTTGCTGCATTTCAGAATAGTCCCTGGCCTTTTCTGGGTGGGAAGGTAGAGGTGGGTGGCTATGCTTTTTTGGAGGAGGTTAAGAGGAGCTAGAAAGTTTTAACACCTGGAACAAGCTGTTCAGTGATTTAGCTTGAGATATTTAAATAACTTGGAACCATTGTATCAATGGAGGATCAATATGACTTGTAACTATGTTTACAGAGTTTGTGATTTAACCTCCAGTGCTTGAAATACTCTGTTGTTGGAAAGGCAACTAGAGTTAGGATAAAGAGGTCATCAAATGGGGAGGATGGAAGAAAAAAGTCTTAATCATTTTGAAACATTTCTTGGAGATGGGGAATAATAGAAAAACCATACACTGACACCAGTAGATTTAGTGAGGAGATTGTGGACATTTGAATCGAAAGCTGAATGTTTGAAACACGTTGATGAAAAATTTCCAGAATAACTGGAATGCCAAATGGGAATTTTTTTCTTCTGCTCTTCAGCATGGCTTAAATTTTAAAGGGAATGAACTGAAAAGCAAGAGAAATAGCAAAATGTGATGAAATGGAACCCAAAACATTTATATTTTAATTTTCATGGTGCTCTGTATTTATGGATCTTTTTCCCTAAGCCATCTGCTTGCTTTCAAGCCATTTTTAGGCTCCTTGTTCCCTCCAAAATGCATTGCTGAGGGCTCTTTTGAGTTGGGAAGGGGTGGGGTTTGTGAGAAGAGTGGGTACAAAATCTGCCTTTCCACACCCATATTAAATTTGATCTTTTGTGTGTTCTCTTCCTGAAATAATTTGTGAGCACAAACATTGAGTCAGTTGTGTATTATTTTATTTTTTGGGTGGTGGTGAAAAGGCACTTCATTTTTGTAGAATGAATCCATTTTGGAAGTTTTAGGGTTTGAAAAAGGAAAGTTTGTTTTCATGAAGTCAGAATGCTCTATCATTTTGTGTTCTTTGGGGAAGGGAAGCATGTTGTGGTAATGTGTTTTAGTCTGAAAAGTATTTTTTCAGTTGGATTGTTAACTGGCTTTTTCACTCATGGATATATATAAAAGGAGCTACTTAATTAACTGACTAATATTTTAAGCAAAATGAACAACTGTGCATATACATGTGTATATATACTCTAGTGTTTTTGCTGTTTAAAATAGAAGAGAATTCTTGATGTGCTAAGTTCCAAATGAATTATGACTTTAAACATTTCTAAGGTTTTCATAAAAACCTAGCAAACTATAAATGGTCCTGGTTTTTGTTGTTTTTTTTTAGAGGGGGAAGTCAAACAAGATGATATAGCAGTTAACCTCTGAACAACCCTGATTTTGAAGTATTAATATATTTTATTCTAATTTTATCTGATAAGTATAATTTGTATCTTTTTAAGAACCCCAGAGACTGAACATTATACATTTAAACTGAAAACATGAAGTTGAGATTTTTAAATGGGTGACCAATTTCTCTGAGATACAGTAGATTTATTGAAGATTGTGGACATTTGAACTGAAAAGCTGAATGCTTGAAACACCCTCTTAGTGTTGGAATTTTGGCCAACAGTTTTGGCTTTTTGTTGAGAATTTGTATATATTCACTCTCAAATATTAGGACAAAGGAGTAAAACCAAAAGCATTTTAAAAACAGCTGTGGGAGAGGGTTTGTATATGTGTTTTATTTTGAGACCTAAGAGTAGTTAAGGTAAAGGGGTACATCTTAGTGAGTCTTGTTTATTTTGAGAAATGGCTTCCTTTTTAAGGGAATTAAACTTTGTTTCATTTGCCACTGTGTGAGCCTCTTCCTAGGGGAATGTGGCCCAAAGATAGCTTACCTACTGTCAACTGGTGTCATCAAAATAAAAGGTGTTGCTGTTAAAAAAAATGAGAGATGTACTGCATTTTTCTCAGTGTTGTGTTTTAGTTTAAGACTTGGTTTCCTTAGGCAGGTTAATGGTGGTTCTTTAAGTTGTCTTAAAATGAGGTGGGCTTAACACTTTGCCTTAAATTTCCAACTATTTTTAAAAAAACATACAGGGGTTGGTCTAAGCCTTGTAAGTGAGAACTCTTAGAAGAGAAGGTGTTCAAATTTAATTCTGATTTTACAGTTTCATCTTATAAAGTCAGCAGCTTTAAAAATCTTGCAAAAGGATGTCTTATAAATGGCAAAAATATTATTTTTAATCTTAAGTGATTTGTGAAACTTCTGAAGAAATAATTGGGTCACTAAATGTTTTCAAAGCAGGCAAAAATTTTTGCCTTCAGAAATGGGTATGCCTTTAGAGAAAATTGTCTTTAGGGGCTGAAAATGAATTATAAAGAGGGTTAAGAAACAGTGTATTTTTAAAAAGCCAAAAAGGGGTAAAAAGTACTAGAGTGGGAGGATTTTCAGGCACTTTTGCTGTAGTGATTGTAGTTGTCAATGTATCTTTCAACAAATATGTATTCAAGAAGGATGTTTAAAGTAGAAACAGTTTATGACACTTTCAGTAAAGAGGTTTTCTTATGAATGTTAACTTTTTGGGGGCTTTAAGTAAGTTTTAAAATGGTTGATTTAAAATTTTTTTCTGCATTATTTGGAGGAAAGGTGGAAAACAATTTACCCTCCCCATTTTTATTTTCACCTAGAAAGTAAACTTAACAAATTCATAAAAATTAAGTTTTCTTCACGGCTAGAGAAATCCTTAACTTGTTATTTAAGTTCTCAGTATTTCAAGATGACTTTCCTAAGGACTGTGGTATTTGACTATCCTTTGAAAGAGTTATACGTCTCCAGAACCCTTTATTTTCTAATTCAAAGGAGAAAGATGAAATTTTATTCCAGTGGTTTCCCAGATGGGAGAACCTTTGAGTAAAGGAGAGGAAGAATTGTAATTCACATCACTAATTTATTCAAAGTATAGTTAGCTCTTCCAAATGTAAAGTTTTAATGGCACAGCTTTTGGTGGAAAAAGAGCAAAACATTCTCATAATTATGTTTTAGAGATGAAATACATGCCATTAGCCATTGGAAGAATTTTGATTCAAAGGTCTGAGCCTCTAATCTTTTAAAATTACCTTAATAGATGTCATTTGAATCTATTTTATGTGTTTGGGTACTTTTAAGGCTTATTTTTGAATTCATTTATTCTAGACTTGAATGTGTAATAGCTAGTTGACAAAGACAGGCTAGGGAGTATACAATTTTGAAACGTTAAAAAAAATTCCAGATCTGTTTAGTTGAGTGAAAAGGAAGACCAGCGAGTGTTATTTGTTGAAGTTTAGGGATTTGTGTTGAAGACATATTATGTATTGGTTATACCTCCGTTAATTTTTGTGTGTGGGGCCAGTAATCGTGGTGATGTTGTCATTAGAATTAATGTATGAACCAAAGGCATTTGAAAAACATGGTATTTTTCAAGCTTTTAGAATTTACATTTAGTCTTGTTCTCCCTCCATCCTCTTAAAGGATCCTTAAAATGTGGCTAATGTCTTCCAGAAAGTGCAGCTCAGATTTGGGGATGGGAGTGTTAGGGAGAGGAAAGGGGAGGGAAAAAAAAGCAGCAGGGGAGACTGAAGGAATCAGAGGAGCTAGTCCTGGGTTGGAAATTCCAGACGGGGAAAAAGAGAGAGGGGAGGGGGGTAGGTTGAGGAGGATTTCCCGCTTCCCTTTTAAAAGAGAAGCGGCTGGAGAAGGGGTCGCGGGCACCAGGTTTAGAAGACCAGCGCGCGGTAGATTCAGCCCAGGGCAAGGCTATTTTTGCTTTCGGACTTTGCCTGCCTTCCCTTCCCCTTTTCAAAAAGCAGAGAAAGTCGCGGCGCCTCTTCCTGGAGAGCCCGCGCCACCCGGGCCGCCCTAACGCTTCTCCGCCCGCCTAGCCCCAGTCCCAGCCCCAGCCCCAGCCTCGCAATCTCTGCCGGCTCTGGCTGGGGCCGCCTTCCTCCTTTGAATAAGTCCCTGCCTGGAACATCCGCAGGCCTGGGTCTCCGAGGACGGCTTCCTTTCCCAGGGTCCCCGAGACCCCAGCCTGCCAGCAGCCCCCACATCCCCAACCTCGCCCACGTGGTGGAGTGTTCCCTGGCCTCAGGGCTAGACCTTTCCAGGGCCCTGCTGTCTCAGGAACTTTCCATTCTAAGGCAAAAAAGCAAGAGGCCGGTGGGTGAATATGAAATGAAGAGGGAGGGAATGGATTAAGGGAAAAGAAGAGGATGAGAGAGGTGGAGAGAAAATGGAGGTACCTTCGCCATGGGGCATAGAACATTGAAGAGTTAACTGTCAAATCTGTAATCTTTAGCCCCTGGACTGTCTCCATGTAACTGAGGCTGACTGAAATAATAACAAAAGAAGTAAGAGTAACCTGAGGTTCTATGGGGGATTTTGTTCCTGTTGTAAAAGACAGGCAACGGGTCCTCCAGTTGGCCACATGCTAGGCTTCGGAAGATCTTTCTCAGGGTCTCAGCCAGCGATTGGCTCCATGTTAATATGAAATTTGCACGCCATTTCCACCTGTGCTGAGCGCATTTCCTCTCCCTGCTCACACCTTTTAAAATGCTTGTCAAACAAAGTAAGAAAAGATCTCGCCTCAAAAAGCATGGACTCAAGAAAGGATGCTTATTTGGTTATTGATAAAAGTTTGATTTGGTTAGAAAATGATCATACAGGAGAGTGCCGGTGATAAGGAGATAATGCCAACAGGGTCAGTCCCCAGTAGGCTGACTCCATTCTACTAGAACTTGCATGTTCCCTCAGATTTTGTTCAAAGGAGACTACTTTTCAAGCCCTAGCCGGTTTGGCTCAATGGATAGAGTGCCAGCCTGTGGACTGAAGGGTCCCAAGTTCGATTCCGGTCAAGGGCACAGGCCTGGGTTGCAGGCTCCATCCGCAGTAGGGGGGCATGCAGGAGGCAGCCGATCAATGATTCTCATCATTGATGTTTCTCTCTCCCTCTCCCTTCCTCTCTGAAATCAAGGAAAAAATTTTTATAAAAGAAAAAATCCTCACCCAAGGATATTTCCCCCCATTAATTTTTAGAAAGGGGTGTGGGGGGAGAGGAGATGACACATAGCTTGGTTGCCTCCCCCACATGCCTCCAACTGAGCAGGGAATGAACCTGCAATCGGGGTGTAGTGCCCTTGACTGGGAATCTGAACCCAAGATCCTTTGGTTCATGGGCCACACTCTCACCACTGAGCCAAACCGGCCAGGGCAGAGACTACTTCTTAGTGTGTGGAAGGGGTGGGTCATCCTAGCATTGAAAAAGCAGTGCCAACCAGCTGTTGGTAAGACCTGCTTCTTACCTTTGCAGCACAGTACGTTGGCAATGAATAGTGAATACTGAAGGAACAGGCTTAAACAAGCGTCACCCTAAACAAAGACTGCTGAAATAAAATGTGTGTGGATTATGGATAAATCACAGAGTTGGAGAAAACCTGATTGCAAAACACTGAAATGTAACTGTACGCACAGCGAACAACATCAGAAATGCAGTCTGACCGCAGAGTCCAGCCTTCCGGGATTTGATTTCTGGTCGTGTGACAGAGCGTAGAGCATGGCTAACCATCAGGAGACTGCTTTTGAATGAAACAGAGAGCCAAGAGCTGGATGATGAGAAGATTCTTGACTGGGTTTCCAGACCCCGCAGGACAAGTCTGATTATTAGATAAGTGGCATTTTGGTGGCTAAAGGCATACAAGAGACCTGTCAGAATGGGTGGGAATTTTGCTCATAGTTCAGGGGAGAATTGTGGAGAAAATTGCTTTTAGAGAGGAGGCAGGGCAATTGAGGATCTCTCTTCATTTTCTGTTTTCCTCTCTACTCTGTTCCGTGGATTCTTGTCAATCCTCTGAACATTTCCTTAGGAAAAGAGGACTAAGGAAAACTTCCATTTTTATTCATCTTGAGTTAGTTTCCGTCAAAAAAAAAAATGTAGTCCTTTATCCAGATGTTTTGACCACTTGAAAGGTGAAATTTGGTTGGGTAATTTAGTTTAGTTGATTGGGAATAGACAGAATCTTTAAGAAGAGAAATCAGAAAATTCAGAAATTAAAAAAAAACTGTTATGTGTTAAGGTTGTTTGTGGGGTCTGCTGAGTTCTTTGGCAACAGGAGCAGGGAAGACTCATTCAGAATTCTTGAGGACTCATTCAGAATTCTGGAGGCTCAAGATGGGAGGAAGCTGTATGAGGTCAGAGTCTCATAAACTACCCCAGGTCCCTCACTCAGTCCTCTACAGGGCAGTGCAGGAAAGGTCTCTCCCAGGAGAGTTAAGTGTTTAAAAACAAGAGCTTTGGAGTCAGGCAATGATTGGGAAACTGGGAAAGTTACTTAACCTCCTTTAGTCTCAATTTCTGTGCTGTAAACGGCACTATTACACATGAGCTATTATTATTTGTTTTAGATAGGGACCTCTCTGCCTGTTTTTGGACTGTGTGTTGCAGCTTGGGGAAAATATCTAAGGCTGCTTACGTATAACTTAGGTGGGTTTGGCATGTATTTTGTATGGGGGGCAACGAGGGATAGACATAGTGCAGGGGATTTGTGTGTAGGTTG
The DNA here is from genome assembly GCF_963455305.1 of Plecotus auritus. Lineage (NCBI taxonomy): Eukaryota > Metazoa > Chordata > Mammalia > Chiroptera > Vespertilionidae > Plecotus > Plecotus auritus. The sequence goes on from NC_137774.1 coordinate 11,641,418, forward strand.
TTTTGATAACTAACTGTATGCTATGTCTCTTACCCATTCTCTCAAACAAAGGGCTGGGAGAGATGGGGTAAGCATTGTGGGAATGCTACTGATTGTTCCTTAGGGAAATGGGCTATATATTCTATTTATTGTTGATGCCTTGATCCCAGGCCAGGTTCCTAGCTGAAATGTCACAGTTTGGGGCTACTGTCTAAGGTGCATGTATGGTAGGCGACATTGGTGAGAGACGAACCACCCTAATTCTGCAAGTTATGTAGGTGTTGTAAGAATTCAGGATGAAGAGGGTCTGAGGGAAGAAGAAATGAGAGCAGTTTCCCCACTTGGTGGGAGATGTTGCCTTAATGTTCTGCTCTTGGTAAACTAACAAAATAGGCATTCGGGAGTTGGGGATCCCTGGATGCCCAGGAAGTGAATGCATGCATCATTCCCTATTCCCTGGTGGGGTGCTGGGGGTAAAGCCACAGTATCCTCACATTCTCCCGTTGGCCCCCTGGACTAGAAACAGTCCCCAAAGATGTGCTCAGAAGTCACCTTCATGTCCACTTCTTCTCTTCAGCCCTCGCTGCTCAAAGGGTGCACACACACATGCACGTTCCCACAACCCCTTCCGACATCTCCGTCCAGGGAAGGAGGATTGGACCTTCTGTTAGTGGGGTGGGGAGGGGATGGGCTCTAATCGGATGTGGGTTTTGGCCATTTAAAAGGCTTGTGACTTTAATCAGTTACTATAAAGGGTTTTACAATTAGTTCATGCGGAATGATTCGTGTTTTTCTGGGTTGACATTTGGAATTGCTTGGGGCTCAGCTTTCCGTTAGGTACTCTGAGGAGGAGAAAATGAGGGGAGACAGGAACTAAAGTGGGCGCTGTTGGGTGGAGTAGACTTGTTGAGGATGTCTATTCAGAGTTACAAATATTTATTCTACTTCCTCCTCCAGGTCTGTAAGTTGCTTGGGAGGAGAGGTCCAACTGTAATAGAGAGCAGTTGCTTTGGCGGGATTTGGAGACAGAACCCTAAATTAGAGGGTGAAGATGATGCTTCACAGACATACATGGCTTCTTGGTGGCTGCATCTCGTTAGCGTGTTCCGAGCAAGGACTAGATATAATAGGATGTTGGCTGTGGAGGCAGCAGGGTTCAGAATATTTCCTTTACTCCTGTTGAAGTGTCCACTCCAGCAACTTTTATTTCATTTCAAAGAAGGGAAAACCTAGCTGAGGAAGTTATTTTATCTAGAGGGTTTTCCTCCCGTGTTTATTACTGTTTAGTTCAAAGCTGCTGCTGCTGCTGGCTTTTTAGAGAAGAGAAGGAGAGAAGAAGAGGAAAGAATAGGGTAGAATGATACCTGTCCAGAAGAGGCTGGGGGTGGGCAGGAAGTGGAATAAAATGATCTTCACAAACCTCATGTATCTTTCACTTTGCTACTCTTGCTCCTCACTGACTATCTTGAATGAATAGTTTCCTTTGCCCTCTTCAAAACATCCCATCACCAGCAACTTTAGCCTGTGTGTGTGTGTGTGGGGGGGGGCGTCTGTGCTGGTCAGTCATTAGCCATTGGGATTTAAAAAAATAATGTCTACAACTAAATTCCATGTCAGGAAATATTTAGTAAGATGGTATGGACTTCTATGATAGTTTGCATATTGCTGCAAAGATTGGTACCTTTAATTGTGTACTCTTTCATGCATGTATGCATGCATTCATCCACTTATTTTTATATTCAGGGTCTACTATTGCATGACATGCCCTCTGCCAGATACTACAAATACAACGAGTAACAAGGGAAAGACCTTGGTCTTAGGGTGGAGATAAAAAAGAAATACAATTTATCAAATAATTTTTCTCCAGAGGCTTTCAGATTTTTCACTTTATCCTGGGTATTTTAAAAATAACTTCTTTTATATATACATATTTTATTGATTTTTTTTACAGAGAGGAAGAGAGAGAGAGTTAGAAACATCAATGAGAGACATCGATCAGCTGCCTCCTGCACGCCCTCTACTGGGGATGTGCCCGCAACCCAGGTACATGCCCTTGACCGGAATCGAACCTGGGACCCTTCAGTCCGCAGGCCGACGCTCTATCCACTGAGCCAAACCGGTTAGGGCTTAAAAATAACTTTCAATGTGGTAAAAAGTATATATAAAATTTACTGTCCTAATAATTTTAAATGTACAGTTCAGTGGTCTTAAAAACATTCACATTGTTGTGCAACCATCACCTCCTTTCATCTCCAGAACTCTTCATCTTGCAAGACTGCAACTCTGTACCCATTAAAGAATACCTCCCATCTGCCTCTCCCGGGCTATATTTAAACTATTGCCAGTTCTGCTGTTTCCTACATAGTGATCACCTTTTCATCCTCCATGAAATGGGAATCTTTGCCTAATCCCTCTTCTGTATTAAATATTAATTACTTTCTGGGTTTTTATTTAGCATTATTGAGTCTTTTTCAGGGTGGAGAAGGGACTCAGGTTGAGAGGGGAAGCTGCACCAAAGAGGTAAAAGCCAAAATCCCTGCCCTCCAGCAAGTACTTTCACTTTAGATCCAGGAAAAGCTGTGGGACAGCAGAGGCCAGGAGACTGTAGTAAAATGAGAGAGGCACACAACCTCGGGAACTAAAGTAGAGAGGTAAGGGAAGCTTTGAGCTAAGCTGTGTTTTGGAGGATAGGCAGAAAAAATAGAGGCTTGGATTAAGGAGAGAGCATTGTCGAGAGGGCTGGCATGCCAGTGGGGAGAGGGGCTCAGGTCAGTGGGGCAGATGTTTCTGTTTATTTCCTTTCTTGAGCATTTTCTTTGCTCCTGAGCACTGTGCCAGGTGATGTGGTCAAAAGATATGAGCATCTTCTACAAGCACAGGGAGCGTTCATTGAGTGTCTGCTCAGAGCTGGTCAGTTAGTTCAGGGACTCCTCATAAGGTATTCATCTTCATGCTGTAGAGGAGGAACTAACGGAAACTCTGCGGGGTGAAAGTAATACCTGAGTAAGTAGTAGTGTTAGGTTTAAACCCAGGCCTTCCTGCCTCCAAGGCTGAGCTCTCTCTTACAAGGTGGGAACAGCTCTAATGCCCTGAGAAGTTGATTCTTATCTTGAGCTTTTTTCATCGGGAGCATAAGGTTAGCAAATAAAAACACGCCCAACATTGACTTCTCCATGCTCCGAATCTTCTTACTCCCCAGCCGTTTCATACCTGCTTTGCATTGTATTTCTCTCCCACTGTTGGGATTTTCAGGCAATCTTGAGTGATTGAAGAAATCTAGGTAATTCTTCCTTTGTCTGGGTAGCTAAGATGGGCATTGGGAATATTTTGCTTTTTGGAAAGAAATCACTCATGGAGAAGGACTTGAGTGGGGTTAGACTTCGGGTATCAGTCTCAGCCCTTCTCTCCTCACATGTGCAGACCGTGGGAATCTAGGATCAGTATCTTTTCCTGGATCTCCTTTCCTCATCTCAGTTCTCCAGAAACGCCATAAAATAAGCTGCCTAAGTGTTATGAGTTGTAGGAGCCTCCATCCTTTAGCACTTCTGTTAGGAACCTGGGCTCATCCCCCCTCCCCAACCCCCCCTTGCTTTTGTTTGGGTTCAACCTTGGAGAAAATAGGAGGTTGGTGGGGTGGGGGGAGGTCAGGGAGGGACATTCCTTTGTTACATTCCTGCAGAATCCTAATTCATAGTTCATGCATGTTTTTATTTATTTGAATAGTTCATACATGTTTTTGAGGAGCAAGACCCATTTACCTTTTTTCTTGACAAGCAGGAGCAGGCTTCACGGTACAATGACACTTGTTGACTGGTGTCACCTTGGACCAGTTCCTTAACCCCTCTGAGCCTGTTACTTTATCTGCAGAAAGGAAGTAAGAATATTCTTGATCTTCTGTAGTTGTTTAGAGCAGCGATGTTCAACCTTTTAAAAAATTTTATCTCATGGCACACAAACTAATGACTAAAATTCTGCGGCACACCAAAAATTGGTATTTTTTGCCCATCTGACAAAAAAGTAGGTATAATTTTTATTCATTCACACGGGATGGCTTTTGTTTCGTTGGCTGTTGTCTTTTTTTTTTTTTTTAATTTGACAGTTGAAGGGAAAAGAGATCAGAGCCCCTGAGTAGTCAGATACTGCATATTTTAAAAATTCTTGGGGCGCACCAGTTGAAAAATCGCTGGGTTAGAGGCTCAGATCAACCTCTTGTCGTTGTTCTAGGTTCATAGGGAAAATGTGGTGTAAAGAAGTTCTTTGTAAACTCTGAAGTTCTTTGCAAATGTGAGGTAGTAATAAGATTATCACTAATGGATGACACCCCAAAAGGGCAGACAAAAGAACGTGATTCTCACCCTCAGACAAACGCCCTTCTCTTCTGGGGGGTGATGGAGCTGTAGAGGCTCCCAGGACGCTCTGGGAGGAGGCCCTTTTATCTGCAGGCCCGGAGGGGCGGATGGCCCCTCAGTTCTTGCCCCCAGCCCAGCCCACCGCACTCCCAGGCCCCCCGTTCCTGCCTTCTCAGTGGGAGGCCTCCTCCCGCAGCCCCGCCGAGGTCTCTAAGGAATGCCGCCTCCCGGGCCATTTTCTCCCCTCCAAGCTTCTGCGGCCCCACTTCCAGCCCCCTACCCCCAACCGGTTCCCACTTAAATGCTTGCAGGCCTGTTTGCAGCGGGAAGCCCCCTCCCCCACAGGACCACCTCAGTCACAGCCCTGACCACAGGGAGGTCGGGTCTGGATTTACTAAAGGACCCCGGAGGGGGAGCCTGCCCCTTGCTGGCTGCCTGGCTCGCTGATGGGGTCGGGTTTCGGCTGGTGGCTCTGGAGAGAGAGACAAAGGGCAAAGTCCTGGTCCCCACCCCCACCCGGCAGCCCCCAGCGCCTGTCCCCTCCCCCTCCAGGCCCTGTGCGGGTAGCCGAGGGCCCCCTGGGCTGGGTGGGACCGGCTCCGGGAGAGTCGGGGTACCAGGGGGATTCTGGTGGCAGAACATTCTAGACTGGTGGGGGGTCCCGGGGGCATCCTCTGTCCCCCTCCCTGCTGAGCCGGGCCCACCCAGCGGCTGGGGTGGGAGGGTGAGCGCTCAGCTTTCCCGGGGTAGGTGAGAGAGGGGCTGGGGGAAGGGGCCGCCCACGTGGGGCACAGGCCGACGCCAGCCCGGCCGCTCAGCTGCTCAGACCTTCTCAATTGCCCGTTCATGAGGGCTCCCCTCCTCCCCCCCAGCTGCCGCAGCCCTCCCCCACCCTCAGCTGCTGCCGCCCTTCCCAGGCACCTCTCTTTCTCCTCAGTTGCCCTGCCTGCGCCCACTTTCCACCGGGGAAGCTGTGCTCCGCGCTTTGGGTCCCCGTGGCTGGTTAGGGACCTTGCCCCCTGCTCCTGGCCAAGGATGGCTGAGACCAAGCTGGAAGGCACCATTGGTGGTCCCAGAGGGATCCCCGCACCGGGAGAGAAAGACCTCTACAGAGAGGACATGATGCTGCTGCCCCAGGCCAGGCCAGGACTGGGATGGGATGGGCAGCCCTGTCGGGAGCGTTGTTCCCATGAGGAACTACCTCACTAGGGAGAAGCCAACGCCAGCTTCCTGAAGTTTCTGACCACCAACAGGTCTTTGGCAGCCGAAGTGGAGATGATGAATCTCTTGAGGTGGCTGGCCTCGTGTTGGAGGGACAGCTCCTTTCCATTAATAGAATACGTGATTATTTTTACGCGAATACTGGGATACAGCCTCATCCTTTCCCAGGGAACATTAGATTCCAAGAATAACTAAATCTCAGTCTTTCTCTGCACAACTGTGAATTGCAGGGAACGATTTCTCTTGCTTCTGAGAGCTTCACCTCAAAATCCTTGTCTTGAGCTGGGCTCTCCAAGCTGGCCGTTCCTCCCTAGGAGACACTGAACCTTTCTCCATTTTGTGGGCATTTCCACGGAGGGCCAGCTCCATCCTTAGCGAGGTCTCTGGGCCTCAAGAGTGCCAGAATTCTTGAGCTTTCTGGAGAGATGCTGACATCTTCACGAAGCAGGGGTGAGAGCTAAACCAACATGTCCTGTGAGGCTGGCACAGGAAATGGTCTTTCTAGCCCCCTTTCACCTTTCCTTCAGTCAGAGCTGATGAACCCCCCTCACCCCCAGGGAAGACCCCAGAAACTTCCCGCTGCCAGCTTGAGAAGGATGGTGAGCAGTGGCAACTGCTGGTAACCCAACGGTTAATCCCTTCCCCACACCATTGCTTGCCTCAACCAGGAAGGCTGCACTGCTCATATTTGGTCATCTCTCTTTTTGTCCCCACGTGTTAGGTTTATTCTGATGGTTTCTTCTCCACGCCTCCCCACCCCCACATTCTCTTTCCTCCCACTTCCCATTGTAGAGCTCACAAGGCCGGCTCCCGCTCAGGTGAAGAGTAAGATTCTAGGCAGAGAGAGAACAGGGGAGGGAGGAGGGAGTGACATTTGGCCCAGGCAGATTTGGAATTTGTCTGGAAAGAGCTCCACTGACTCAGAGCTTCTGTTTTGGCTTCCTCTGGCGCTGCCCAGATGGGCAAGAAAAAAAATATGGGTTCTCTTTGTCAAACTGTGTATTTCCGAGATGAGAGAATCGAGCAGAGTATTCATTCTTGAGGTCTGCTTGCTCGCTAACACCAGGGAGCACCTTCTCACTCCGTGTCACACCGTTGTTTCCTTGCCGGTGCCAAACCTAGAGGAAATTCTGCGAGATCGAATGTTTACCCTTTTACCCTGCTAACAAATCTGACAGCCATCCAGCCGTATTATAGTGTAGTTAGATCTTGTGCAAGTTAAACCCTGTGCCCAAATTAGAGCCGCATGCAGTAAAAGCCAGTTGGCACGCACTTAGCCATACAGAATGTGGGCACTTTTCCTGCTGCTGACATCGGGGCTGTGCAGACTCTGCTGTGTTAACACTTCATGTCAGAGAGAAAGCGGGGTTTGGTGAGATGAGCATAAACCACTAATCTGGGGGGGGGGGAGAGGGAGCTGAGTTCTAGTCCTTCCTCAGCGATGCCGCGTTCTTCCCTTGAGCCTCAGTTTCTCCACCTGCAAAATCAGAGTGACTGTGTAGGACCCTCTCAGGCTTGGGGCTTATAGCGCTCCTGCCTCGTTGTATGAATCTTACTTCCTTCAACTGAACCTGGTGTGGGGTGTGTGCATCCTTGGTCATGTAGGAGCCCAGTGATAACATCCTCTGTCCTGACTCCAGGTAGACCAGGAACGTATTCAATATGGTACAAGATGCCCTGGCCAGGTAGCTCAGTTGGTTAGAGCGTCATCCTGATACGCCAAGGTTGCAGGTTCAATCCCTTGGTCAGGACACATGCAAGAATCAACCAATGGCCCTAGCCGGTTTGGCTCAGTGGATAGAGCATCGGCCTGTGAACTGGAAGGTCCCAGGTTCAATTTCAGTCAAAGGCACATGCCCGGGTCTGGCAGGAGGCAGCCGGTCCATGATTCTCTCTCATCATGGATGTTTATATCTGTCTCTCCCTCTTCCTTCCTCTCTGAAATCAATAAAAATATATTTTTAAAAAAGAATCAACAAATTAATGCATAAATAAGTGGAACAACAAATGGATGTTTCTCCCTCCCTTCCTCTATTAAATAAAAAAGTAAATAATAAGGTACAAGAGCCTTCCAAATGGGAGGGAATAGGGTTCAGCCCCAGAGTCTTCTGTGGGCTTGCTTTTTCCCCCCTGCTGGTCCCCAACATTAGTGCCAGAGTTGGCGCACCTGGGGGATAGTGCACGTGTGCCACGTACATTACAGGGAACGTGTTGACGGGACTACCGATGCATTCTAGTAGTGTCCCTGCCTTTAAGTCCCTTCCTATACTCTGGCTTTCTCCTTGGTGGTGGCACTGCTCTGCCTGGTTCCACACCTTCCAGTAGGTCAGTGTTTTCTTTTCCAGCCCCAACCCTGCTCATCAACCCACCTGCCTGCCCGCCTTACTGCCTGCCTGCCTGTCTGGCTGCCCTGCCTCTGGATCAGCCTGGCACGGAGCCCTGGGCATGAGGCCAGCTCCTCCTCCCCTCCCCAGCCCCGCCTCCTTTCTCAGCTATTGCCATGCCTGGAGCGTGCCAGGTCCGCCCCCTTCAGAAGCTTTGGACAATTATTTTTTTTCTCCACCTCTCCACCACTGTAGGGAGGAGGCAGGGCGGGGAGGAAGGACTAGGTCAATGGTGATCTTATGGAAAAGGCACAGGTTGGCACCTTAGGGACATCTTTTATGTGTGACTTCCAGCTGGGAAAAACAACTGGGAAGGGAGCCCAGCTTTGGGAGAGTGCTTCTACTCCCGAGTCAGCCGCCCAGGACTCTTGTTCAGTCAGATCACCCACTTCTGAAGGGATCCACTGGACAGCCCACCTCCACGCCTCAGTTAACTTTGTCCGTTTCCTTCTCCCATTCCAAACCAAAGTGGGGTCCCCTGCTAGACCGTAAACTCCATGAGAACAGGAGGCACGCCTGTCATCGACACTAGGCTCTGCCCTGTAGCACAGTGCCCAGCCCCCCATCCAGGAGAAATGCAGCCCTAGCTGCTTTTGCTCAGTTGGGTAGAGCTTCGGCCTGCAGACTGAAGGGTCCCGGATTTGATTCCAGTCAAGGGCATGTGCCTTGATTGCAGGCTCCCGGCCCTGATTGGGGGCATGTGGGAGGCAACCAATCAAGATGTCTCTTCCTCACCCTTCCATTCTCTGTAAAAAAAAAAAAAATTAGTGGAGAAAATATCCAAAACAAAAATGCAATGGGGGACACTTGTAAGTGTACATTTTCTAATAGCTACGTTAAAAAAGAAAAAAGGGGAAATTCATGAAAAGATTAATTCAGAGATTAATTTAAAAATTAAAAAGATTTGTTCAACATGGAATCAATATGAACAATGAGAGATATTTTACTTGGGGATGGGCACTAAATCTTAAGTCTTAGGAATTCCAGTGTGTCTGTTTTCACATTGAAAGCCCATCTCGATTCATATGCTAAGTTTTCAATGGAAACATTTGTTCTGTATTTAGATTTCATAAACTTTAAAGATGAAAAGTCTAAATTATATAAACAGTTAAATGGAATTAAAGTTCAGTTGCTCAGTTGCAGTAGCCACATTTCAAGTGCTCAGTAGTGACATGTGACTAGTTGGCTACTGCAGTGTGGACAGCACAGGCCCCGGGCATAGTAGGTGCCAAGGAAATCTGTGGAATGAATGACTCCAGCAGCGGCCTCCAGAAACCTTGGGAAAAGTCCTGGAATGGAGCTTTTTGACCAGTGATTAGAATTAAATGACCATGGTGTGTTTCTGCAGGTTTGAAACATCTCAGTTGCTCCCTCATGTTCAGTATCTAAGCAATAACCCCCAACCTCAGTCAAGCTTGGTTTTCTAATTGCCTTGGGCTAGTTTCTTCCCAACAGACCTGCAGGTTTGAGTGGAGACTTGGATATCATTGGGGATGGAGTGAAATGTGTAGATCTGTGGGAGGGTGTCTTTATGATAAAGGATTCCAAAGTCTTCGTTAACCCCTGAAATTTTGAAATTGTGTGCAAAAATGTTTGCATTTTTCTGGTTGAGAGTGATCACATTTTCTAATGGGAACCAAGTCTCAAAAGAAAGGTTAGAGTTATTTTTTAAAAGTATATTTTTATTGATTTCAGAGAGGGAGGGAGAGGGAGAGAGGGATAGAAACATCAATGATGAGAGAGAATCATTGATCAGCTACCTCCTGCACGCTCCGTACTGGGGATGAGCCTGCAACCTGGGCATGTGCCCTTGACCGGAATCAAACCTGGGACCCTTCATTCCCAGGCCGATGCTCTATCCACTGAGCAAAACCAGCTAGGGCAGAAAGGTTAGAATGATTAACATAGACCATTAGAAAATCCCTTTAAGAATGTAGGTGAACCAGGGATCAGGGGGACCCCTGATCCTGTAAAATTGACTAATCCTTATCCTTTTTTTCCCAGATGTAAGAAACAGGTCCAGAGAGTTGAAGGCTTGACTTGCCCAAGGCCCCACAGCCTGCTAGGTAGAGGGAATCGGCCTGGGGGAGGGGTGGAGGTGAAGGATCTAATTTGGAGATCCTGGTTTAATCCTAGCTCTCTGTGGAGATAAAAGTCCAGGTTTGACTCACAATAGGAGCCTCTGGGGATTGGAGCCTTAAGCTAAACAAGTTTTCCAAAACCTACTGCCGCTGTCCTCCCTTCTGCTGGCTGGCCCCACCCTGGCTTAAAGGAACTCCTCCCTCTAGGGAGGGGTGAGGCCATCTTCAGGATTGAAGATGGCTCCTTCCTGTCTGGGATTGGGGGTGGAAAGAAGTAGGAGCAGGTTTGCTAGGGATTGGAAAAAGAGCAGTCCCTGAGGCAGTCTTCAGCCCTCCGCACCTCCCAGGGACGAGAGTCACTGTTCCTTTGTGCATTGTGAGAAGGGTCCCATATGTGCTGCTCCTCCATACTCTGCCTGCCCCCAGCAGGCGTCTAACCAGGGCCTGGATTCTTGTTAATAAAACCAATAGGAGAGCCTCATAAATCTAGACTCATCCATTTGGAACCTTCATTCCTGCCCAGCGTGACTCCGTGGTTAGAGCATCGACCCGAGCTCTAAAGGGGCAAGGGTTCTGTCCCCAGTCCAGGTGAGTTCAGGAGGCAGCCCATAGATGTTTTTCTCTCACATCGATTTTCTCTCTCCATCTCCTCTCCCCTCTTACCCACTCTCTCTAAAAATGGAAAAAATATCCTTGGGTAAAGATTAACAAAAAAAATTTGGAACCTTTAATGACTTTAAAATCAAGTGAGCTAGAATAATTAAAAGAACAACAACCTCTTTACTAAAAAAACCCAAAAAACAAAACAGCATAAAAATGTGGAGAGGATAATGTAATAAATCCCACTACCCATCACCTAGCTTTAAAAATTATCAACTTATATCTAAACTATTTTCTTTTGTTCTGTTCCCCTGATTATTTTGGGGCAAATCCTAGTTATGCCATTTCATCTGCACTTATTTCAATACATATTTCTAAAATGTAAGAACTTTAAAAATCACTGATTTTTTTTTAAACCATATTTTTTAAAGTTGAATTTTAGAGAGAGGAAGGAAGAGAGAGAAAGAGAAGCATCGATGTGAGAGAAAAACATCTATTGACACACCCTCCCCCCACCCGCCCCATGTGGACAGAACCCAAAACCTGGTATGTGGCCTGACCGGGAAGCAAGCCCGCCACCTTCTGGTGTACTGGGTGACGCCCCAGCCAACCGAGCCACACCAGCCGGGGCATCACTGATTTTAGAGAAAGAAGAAGGAGATGGGAGCGAGAGAAAGAAAGAAACATTGATTTGTTGTTCCACTTATTTTTTTTTTAATTTTTATTTGAAGGGTTTTTTTTAATTATTATTTTATGTACAAAGAGATAGCATTGTGTCATAAGGTAGATGTCTTGAATGACCCATTCACGGACGTTCACTTAGTCCAACTTAATGAAACCTATGTCGTTCGCGTACTGATGGAAACACTGGCGGCACATGTTGAGGCCGTACTTCCGGGTCAGACCGTGGCGGTTTGAGCAGACGCGGCAGGAAGGAGAACCCTGGCCGAATTTCCTCGGATGGCTCCAGTAGAGTTGCTGGTGACCCATCTTGCTCACTCTGTAGCAATGAGGCAAAAGGCTTATTTATGCACTCATTGGTTGAGGATCAAACTCGAAACCTTGGCATATCTAAACAACTGAGCTACCTGGCCAGGACCATCACTGATTTTTTATTTATTTTTATTTCAGAGAGGAAGGGAAAGGAGGAGAGAGGGAGAAACATCAATGATGAGAGAATCATTGATTGGGTGCCTCCTGCACGCCTCCTACTGGGAATCAAGCCCACAACCCAGGCATGTGCCCTTGACAGGAACTGAACCCAGGCCCCTTCAGCCTATAGGCCAAGGCTCTATCCACTGAGCCAAACCAGCCAGGGTGCCATCGCTGAGATTTTTAAAAAATTAACAATATTATCAAATATCTAGTCAGTGTTCAATATGCCATAGAGTCACTTTTTATCTAACTGAAAATGTTCTGGAAAACAGGTGGGTTGTTTTGAGCAGCACTCTGGCAGGCCACTGTTCACCATGTTGTGTGAACTCTGAATATTTTATTTTATTTTATTTTTAATATATTTTATTGATTTTTTTACAGAGAGGAAGGGAGAGGGATAGAGTTAGAAACATCGATGAGAGAGAAACATCGATCAGCTGCCTCCTGCACACCCCCTACTGGGGATGTGCCCGCAACCAAGGTACATGCCCTTGACCAGAATTGAACCTGGGACCTTTCAGTCCGCATGCTGACGCTTTATCCACTGAGCCAAACCGGTTTCGGCGAACTCTGAATATTTTGAATTTCTCCTCAAGCCTGACACAACTATATTTTGGCAAAGGCCTGTGTCCTTAATGCCGTCAAAAAGGCAGCGGAGCCCTAGCCGGTTTGGCTCAGTGGATAGAGCCTTGGCTTGCAGACTGAAGGGTCCCAGGTTCGATTCCGGTCAAAGGCACATACCTGGGTTGCGGGCTCGATCCCCACCCAGTAGGGGGTCTACAGGAGGCAGCAATCAATGATTCTCTCATTGATGTTTCTATCTCTCTTTTCCTCTCTGAAATCAGTAAAAAAATATATTTTTTAAAAAGGCAGTGGAGTGGACAGTGCAAAGAGCCTGGAAAGAGACAAGCTTTGGGTTCAAATCCTGGCTGTGGCTTTTGGTAGCTGTGTGACTTGGCAAAGATACTCAGGACCCCCGTGTGTAAAACGGACCCGGGAATGGGGTTTACAGGAGGTGCTTAGTCTCAGAGTCTGGTATGAAACATTAGGCTCCTCCAAGGTGACCCGTTTTTCTTCCCATTCAGTCTGTCAGTGACACTTTTCTGAAAAGGTGAAACGGACAAGAGCTTCCTGCCCAGGGAGGACTGCCAACCATACGTCCGGGTGCCCAGCTCCTGCACTTCCTGCATCTCTTACCTCCCTATGCTGGGCATGGATGCGCTCTTCTCTGACCTCTCCTGGAACCTGCCCTGGGCTTGAGAAGAATGGTTCCTTGGTTCCTGTGGCCCTCGTGCCCCTGCTTGTCTCTTGTTTTAGAGAGGTGGGTCCCTATGGCTGCTCTGTATCCGGGGAGCAGCCCCAGGGCCCAGTAACTGCCTGCAGGTCAGGGCAGGCACAGAGGTCAGAAGAAGATGCAGGGTGTTGGCACCAGGGAAATAATTGCGCTGGTGCAGCTCATTTGCTTTGCCTGGGGCTAGTGGCTTCTTTCACTCAACAGGTTTATCAGCTCGGGGGTGGGTGGGTGGGTGGTGGTTTCCCAACGTTAGGAGTTCTCTTGCCTTTTCTGAGCAGCAGATGTTGGGGTTCAGGCTGGGCTCCGTATAGCGCCTATTTAATACCTGCAGGGCAAAGGCACTGCTCAGCTCCAGTGGGTCCACTAGGGTGCTGGACCACGTCCCTTTAGTTGTCACAGGGAAGTGGGACTCTAGGCTGTGTTATTTCCCACTATTTCCCCACCAGTGCAGAAGACTTAACTACTTGACTATCAGTCTGAGCTGCTCATGGTCAGCCCTGCCTTCCTGCCTCTTCCCATGCTTACCTGGACGCCTGCAGGCTCCTGGGGCCTGGGACAGGGATTGAGCACCGTGGCATGGTAGGCATCCTGCTTTCAGTCCTCCAAAAGCCCTATCTATCCATCTTCCGCAGGAGGAAACTAAGGTCCTGAGCATTCAGGGCTCTCTTAGCTTCCACTGGGACCCCCCCAACCCTCAGCACACTGCCCTTGCCCGGCTGCAGCTGTAAATGTTTGTAAGTGGAATGAGTTACCCAGGGGCCCGAGGGAGAGTCCAGTTCTCTGCGTTGCCCCAAGTGCTTTGGGCCTGAAAGAAACTAGGTAGCACCATACTTTTTTTTTTTTTCTTTTCAGGCCTGCCTGTAGTATCTGCTGAGTTAGGTGAAGTCCTCAGTAGCATCATACTTTATAGAGGCGAGGCCAAGGACTTAAAAGACAAAGGCTCCTCGTATCAGGGTTGGGGACTTGACTGAAAGGCAGGTTGGAGGCCTGCAGGGGCCTGGAGTTGGGCTCCTAGGACTGGGTGTGTGCCCTGAGGGGTGACGGAGGGCGGGCTACAGGATGTCTTTTCCTTCATTGGTTGGATGGCCCTGCCCCCCTCCTCCCCTTCTCCTGGAACATTCCACACATTCCAGACTGCCATTGCTTTCAGGATATGGATTAACATCCCAAGCAGATATTTGATTTCACCACCCCAACCCCTCTCCAGCCCTTCCCCACCCTGAAGAGAAAGCCCCTAAAACTAGGAGTTTGAAGTAGGAGGAGGGTATTTTTGACCTTTGACCTGAGATAATACTAAGAGGCCATTTGAAAGCTATTCAGACTGAACTACCGCACTGGGGTTGCTTTAGGCTGCACTGGGGTTGCTTTAGGCAGACCGCGGCCACCCACCACCCCCCTGCCTTCTTCCAGAGAGTTCCCCTGAGGGAGGTCCTGGGCTTGGGGACATGGCTGTGAACCCGATCAGTGTTCTCAGTCTCCCAAGGTGCAATAATTTCTTCCTCAATTCTCCAACAGTTTGTTTTTTTTTAATATATTTTATTGACTTTTTACAGAGAGGAAGAGAGAGGGATAGAGAGTTAGTAGAAACATCGATGAGAGAGACACCGATCAGCTGCCTCCTGCACGCCCCCTACTGGGGATGTGCCCGCAACCCAGGTACATGCCCTTGACCGGAATCGAACCTGGGACCCTTCAATCCGCAGGCCGATGCTCTATCCACTGAGCCAAACCGGTTAGGCAATTCTCCAACAGTTTGACTTCCATTGTAAGGGGTCTGGATTTTCTCTGTCCATTTGGCCACCAAAAGAGTCTCTCCCTCTTGGCCAGCGTGTTATCACAAGAGGGTGGAACTGAGGACCTGGAACTGGACTTGTGTCTGATCTTTATTCTTTTGTCCTGCTATAGTCTGACCTCGTAGATCAGACTCATGAACCAACCAAAGCAGACAGCCACGGGCACAGATTCTCTTCAACACTCACCCTCATTTCTTCCTAAGTTACTTCATCCCCAGGAGAGGTGTCCTTTACTACGTCATCCGTGACTTTCCACTCTCAGCCGCAGAGCCAGAGGAGTCTTGGAGACCCTTTCGTTCCCATTTTACAGCTGAAGACACTTGGGGTCCCCCAGGGGGGAAGCGAGTGAGCTGGCCCAGGGCAGAGCCAAGTTGGAAGCGGCTGTAGTTAGAGCTTAGCATCCCTTCCCTTGGTGCCATGTGTTTCAACACTCCTTTCCCTAGTTTGCCGGAAACCGACATGATCCCCATTGCTTAGGGCAGAGGTCGGCAAACCGCGGCTCTTTGGCCCCTTGAGTGTGGCTCTTCCACAAAATACCACGGCCTGGGTGAGTCTACTTTGAAGAAGTGGCGTTAGAAGAAGTTTCAGTTTAAAAAATTTGGCTCTCAAAAGAAATTTGAATCGTTGTACTGATGATATTTGGCTCTGTGGACTAATGAGTTTGCGGACCACTGGCTTAGGGATACTGAGGCCTGAAGCTTAAGTGGCTCCGTCAGACCAACACCCAGTCTGAGGCAGTTTAAGGGCTAGAACTGGACTTTCTTGCTTCCTAGTCCAGTTTTTCCTCATACCACCAGACTTTTATTGGACTGTGTCCCTGGACTAAGATTTTGTGATCAAGGATAGGCAAAGACTGGAATGACAATTGACCAATGCAGACAAGTCAATTAAAAGGTTTTAAGCCTGAGGATTAGGGCATCGATTTGGGTGGTAACCAATTTCCCTGGGAGTCAACCTTGAACCTGAAAACCTTCCTCCGGGAAAATTACCTTTTTAAGGGGCATTTGAAAGATGGGAAGGAGACAGTGTAGTTAACTGGGGAGAGGGAGGGAAGGTGGTGGTCAGAATGCTGGGTTATGTGTGTGTTAATCTCTCCCACTTTAGTATTCACAAGTGCATCTGTTATTATACTTTGCGAACTTACTCTAAGCCCTTTGCTAAGCTCTTTATAATATTGTCTAACATTACCTTGTATACCACCCCTTGAATAGGTATTATCCCTGTTTTACAAAGGAGGAAACAAAGCCCCAAAGGAGTTAAATAATCTTTTTCTTTTTTTAATCTTTTAAAGATCAGTGCTAGGAAGTGGAGCCGGGGTTTAAATTTATACCTGCACAAAGCACTTAACTTCTGCACTATTACCCTGATATTGTTTGTTTGCACATATGTCTCCCCTAATAAACTGTGAATACCTTGAAGCCAGGTACTTTGCCTATTTGTGTAAATAGGTATCAGATTAATGAGTAATGTCTTATGTGGCTTTATATTTCTGAAATGTAGGGGGCGGTTATGGATGGTTACTCAGGTTTCTCACTAGAGAAAGTAGATGAGAGACAAAGCAGATGCGATTTTTCGGGAATGATGTTACCCTAGTAATGCTCAGGGGCATCTGATTTTGATCTTCCTATCTGGTAGCAATGATAATTGTTATCTCTGCACCAAATCTCTCTTCCCAAAGCTTATTATCCTTAGACTCTTAAGACTTCGGTGTTGAGTAGAAGGTAGGGAGATAGCCTGGCACAGGGATTAAAAACAGCAAAGTCACAGTCCCCGGAAGCATTCCAAACGGTCACTAATCCTGTTCCCTCTAATTTCAGGAGTCGGAAAATTCAGATCCGAAATATTCCACCCCAGCTGCGATGGGAAGTAAGTGATTGGGGGAATTCTCAGTGGCATGGGGTAGTGGAGACTGGAATTAAGCCTGGGTCAGCCTGAGTTTGGCAGAGATAGTCTGGCTGGGAAGGTCCTTTGGTGGTGTGGTTGGTGCTAGGCCAGGGATGCTGAGTGGAGGTTGGCTGGGTCTCGTCCTTAACCTAAGACGACCAATGTTAGTCCTTGGAACTTTTGTACCTACAGTGAAGGAGGTGGGAAGGGTGTTCCCTGAGCCCCAAACTGAGTGATGGCAGAGGTTGATTTCGGGCCCCAGGTGGCCCAGGTCTGCTTCTAAAGAGGCCCTAAATCCCTCTTTGAGCTTCAGTACATGTCTGCAAAGAAACCCCGACAGGTCACCCCCAGCATTAGTACCCCAGAAAGGCAAACTGAACGGGTAATGATGCTCAATCCCCACCCAAGGCTCAGCCTGCGCCCCAGTGCTTTGGATGCGGGGTGCCTAGTGGCTGGCCTTGGGCTAGTTCCTGGGATGCTCAGAGTAGCCTTCCTCCCTTCTCGTGCTCCTAGGTCCTGGACAGCCTGCTTGCTCAGTATGGAACAGTAGAGAACTGTGAACAAGGTAAGAGTGGGCAGAGGTGGTGGGTGCTGGAGGACTCTGAGGGGTCTGCTTTCCCTCATTTGCCATGGGCAGATCTATCTGGCATGCCAAAAGAGGACAACGTGTGGTATAGATACACTGGACTGAGGATCCGGACGTGTGGCTCTTAACCTTGCGACAGGTTCCTCCTCTGTTCAGTGAGACTTGAACAAAATCACTCATTCTTGACATTGTGTCCCAGGCTGCTAGGGGTCAACCAAGGTAGAACTAAGATTTTAGAAATAACCCTAGCCGGTGTGGCTTAGTGCCGTGGTCGGCAAACTGTGGCTCGCGAGCCACATGCGGCTCTTTGGCCCCTTAAGTGTGGCTCTTCCACAAAATACCACTGCCTGGGCGAGTCTGTCTTGAAGAAGTGGCGTTAGAAGAAGTTTAAGTTTAAAAAATTTGGCTCTCAAAAGAAATTTCAATCGTTGTACTGTTGATATTTGGCTCTGTGGACTAATGAGTTTGCCGACCACTGGCTTAGTGGATTGAACATCTTCCCACACAGGAAGAGGTCGCTGGTTCAATTCTTGGTCAGGGTGGGCTTGCTCCCCATGTATGTGGCTTGCAGGAGGCAGCCAATCGATGTTTCTCTCTCTTCTCCTTCTCTCTTTCTCTTTCTCTAAAAATCAATAAAAGCCTATTTTAGAAAAAAGATTTTAGAGATAGTTTAAGAATGGAAATTGAGTGTTTATGGATAAGTCTGCAGCTCTTTTACTTTAAAAGCATCTCGATTCCCCCTTTTTGGCTGGAATAATCAACGGGTTGTCTCTTTTTTTTTTTGTTAGAATCTCTGATTGTCAGCCACATGGTTTTTGGTCATTGAAAAAAAAAAGCAGAGGATTTATTACTTTTATTTCTTTTAAAAGAATGTTTGTTCATTTTTAGAGAGAAAGGAGGAGGGGGGAGAGAGAGAGAGAAAGAGAGAGAGACATCGAAGTGAGAGAAACATCGATTGGCTACCTCCCGCCTGCCCTCTACTGGGGATTGAGCCCGAAATCCAGGCATGTGCCCTGACCAGGAATCAAATCGTGATCTCTTGGTTTCTGGGTCGATGCTCAGCCACTGAGGGACACCGGCCGGGCTAGAGGATTATTCTTGCAGAAGCCTCCTCACCACCCAGGTGGGCGAACGCTACTGATGAAGGCCAGAAGGGTCCAGAGTGGTCTGCGTGAGGTTTGGTGGCCGTGTGCTTTCCTCAGCATTGTGGGACAGAGGCTTGCGTTTTGTCCATGCCCTCCACCCTGGGGTTGAGCAGGCCCAGGGAACCCCAAAATCACAGGACGATGCATATGACAGAAGGTTAATTTTATTAATTTAAAAGGAGAAGTATGTGCCTAGACTGCCTGAGAGTCTAATGTCCAAGCCATGCTCCTCCCCGTGGGAAAGAATGTGTATGGTAATCAAATGAAAATCAAAGGGCTGCTTGGGAAGAGTTTGGGGGGATTAACGGCTTGTCCTGAGTTTGTGGTGCCCTGAATGTGTGCATTTCCACGGTCAAGATGTTTAGAGTAGTCAGTCAGGAAATCCTTTCCTCTGGAAAAGATGCAGACATACTCATTCCTCACTCCCTAGACCACAGCAGCCACTCCTCTGTCCACCCATTAGCTAGCTCCTGATACACATGCATTTGATTGGCGTATTCTTGAGGATGCTTAGTCCTCTAAAATGGATTTGGGTGTTCCCCAGATCCCTTCAGCCATATCCTTAAAGCCATTTTTTGGGATGTTTACTTCTGTAAACTGCTGACGTCAGTGTGTGTTGATTTTTAACTAGTTTAACTTTCCAAGGGTAAATGTATCTTGCAGGCTGTTGTGTGGGCGTCAGACCTGCTGCCTAACTGCTGATGTATGGACTACAATGTAGCCCAGCTCTCTTGGGGGGCTGGGAAGGGAAATCAAAGGAAGGTGTAGAAAGGAAAACGCAAGAATATAAATTTAAGTTTTCTAGGGGTTCTGGTAAAAAGGGCCTGAAGAGGCACCGCTTTGCCTTGCCATTCAAGTATTTCATGAGCTCCAAAGGTTCTGCTACGTGCCTTTACCTCACAGTGTGTAAGGATGAGCTTGTAACACACAGGATTCTTTAGTGGCTTCTCCAGATTTCACTGCCCTAACCCTAGCCTCTGTTTTGCTCCCCCCCGCCAGTGAACACGGAAAGTGAGACGGCCGTGGTGAATGTCACCTATTCCAACCGGGAACAGACCAGGCAGTGAGTGGGCTGGAGAGTGGGGCTGGGAGGGTCTTTGTGGGGTGTTGCTGGGTAGTTGGTTCAGGAATCTCAAAGGTTCATTAACTCAATAGGATTGATGGCAAATAGATTGAAAAGGAGGGGCCCAAAGAACTCCCAGGGAAGATGGGAAATCTGTAGGGGGAAAAGGTTGGCTTCTGAGAAATCTCTAGTTGCAGGAGAATGTCAGGGCTTTGCTGTGTTAGTGGCGCCATCTAGCGATAGTGAGGAGGAACTGCTATGTTTAAAGCAAAAAGGATTTGTTAATGATAGGATGTGGTGGGGCAGACATTTTATTGCTGTGATTGCCATGGGCCCAGTGTATGCTTGCTAGGGTCCTTCAGTCCTCTTACACCCACATGGTCCCGCTCCTTCTCCCTTTGGTTGAGTAATGAACACTGCTCACTCACTGGTACCGACCAACTGTACACATTACCCATCTACCCATTTATATCTATACTAGAGGCCCAGTGCACAAAATTCGTGCAAGGGGCTCGGCCCTCACAGCCGCAGAGGCTGTCCTTGGCCCTCGCCGCCCCCACTTCGTCCGGAAAGGTCGTCTGGCTCTCCGGTCTAATTAGCATATTACGCTTTTATTATTATAGATGGACCCTGTCAATACATAGGCCTTAGGCCACATTTTGCTGTTGATGGCTCTCTTGCTGCTTCATCATGCTGCCTCTATCTTCTCTGTTTCCTCCAACTTAGGCTACACTGTAAAATCCCAGCACTTTCTCAGATCTCTTTATTCCAGGTGTCTCCTGGGCTCACAATTTTCTGCCCCTGGTGACCAACCTGTGTTTTTTAGCCTGGCTTTAAAGATCATGGCAGCACTTGCTCACTACCCACTTCCTGCTGTTGCCTCTTTTACATTTCTAACCAGCGACTGGTTTGGGAATGGAGGGGGCTTGACCCTCCCTCCAGTGTCATTCATCCGGTTAGCAGACATTCCAGATACACTTAAACTCCTGCTTCCCTGTGGTAATAAGCAAGCCGTTCTGTCTCCAACTCTTAACTTTTTTTTCACATAAGTTTCCTTAAATATAGAAGGTACCAGACTGGATAGGTATAAAAACAAGTCTTGTGAATACCTTTATTTATTGTATTTATTCATTTATCATGAATCACATGTGATTCTTACATGACTCATAATAGGTAGTTTTGGTTGAAATTGACAAGCCGATCCCAACATTAAATGGAAATAACTAACTTACATTTCCCTTGGATGTCTTAGGCCCGTGGTCGGCAAACTGCGGCTCGCGAGCCACATGCGGCTCTTTGGCCCCTTAAGTGTGGCTCTTCCACAAAATACCACGGCCTGGGCGAGTCTATTTTGAAGAAGTGGCGTTAGAAGAAGTTTAAGTTTAAAAAATTTGGCTCTCGAAAGAAATTTCAATCGTTGTACTGTTGATATTTGGCTCTGTTGACTAATGAGTTTGCCGACCACTGTCTTAGGCCATGTAGACTGGAAGGGTCCCTAAGGTGGAGGTGGGAGTGGTGGGCAGGTGGTCATATCCCTTTCTTAAGTGCTTTACCCATGGAGGGCATTTGGTGTGATTGGCATGGGTTGGAGTAACCAATAGGTCTCTCTCTGTCCCCAGAGCCATCATGAAGCTGAATGGCCACCAGCTGGAGAACCATGCCTTGAAGGTCTCCTATATTCCTGATGAGCAGATAGCACAGGGTCCTGAGAACGGGCGCCGAGGGGGCTTTGGCTCTCGAGGTCAGCCTCGACAGGGCTCACCTGTGGCAGCCGGGGCCCCTGCCAAGCAGCAGCAAGTGGACATCCCCCTGCGGCTCCTGGTGCCCACCCAGTATGTGGGCGCCATCATTGGCAAGGAGGGCGCCACCATCCGAAACATCACAAAACAGACCCAGTCCAAGTGAGTCTTGGCCGCCGGGGGTTGGAGATGGGTGCCAGGAAGTGGTGGTTCGTACCTGGGAGGTGGGTGCCTCCTGGAAGCACACTGAGTGGCATCAGTAGGAAATGTCTGCTGGAACATGTTTATTCTTCTCCATTCAGGAGCCACTGCTTCAACCCCAGCCTCCTCGGTAGGCAGGCACAGGTGGGGAGGTAGAATGGGCACGTGGTGCACCAGGTGGTGGCCGTTGCTGGACTTCATCCTGTTGTTAGTAAAAAGGGATCTAAAATTTCCCATAGAAAGTCTCAGCAAGCAAACCTAGTCTTTTTTTTTTTTTTTTTTTAATTTTTTTATTAAGGTGTTATATGTGTACATATCTTACCATTGCCCCCACACACACACCACTCCCATACATGCCCTCACCCCCCAATGTTTTGCATCCGTTGGTTACTCTTATATGCATGCATATAAGTCCTTCAGTTGATCTCTTATTTTCCCCACCTCTCCCTAACCTTCCTGCTGTAATTTGACAGTCTGTTTGATGCTTTACTGCCTCTGTATCTATCTTTTTGTTCATCAGTTTATACTGTTTTTCATTATCCCCAAATGAGTGAGGTCATGTGGTATTTTTCTTTCATTGACTGGCTTATTTCACTTAGCATAATGTTCTCTAATTCCATCCGGGTGCCTACAAATGGTAATAATTCCTTCTTTTTTATGGCAGCATAGTATTCCATTGTGTAGATGTACCATAGTTTTCTGATCCAGTCATCTGCTGACGGGCACCTAGGCTGTTTCCAAATCTTAGCTATTGCAAATTGTGCTGCTATGAACATAGGGGTGCATATATCCTTTCTGATTGGTGTTTCTAGTTTCTTAGGATATATTCCTAGGAGTGGAATTACTGGGTCAAATGGGAGTTCCATTTTCAGTTTTTTGAGGAAACTCCATACTGTTCTCCACAGTGGCTGCACCAGTCTGCATTCCCACCAGCAGTGCACGAGGGAGCAAACCTAGTCTTGGTGATCAGTCAGTCTTCAGTGCTCTGTGGTTTTAGCACCACTCACTGGTGTCAACAGGACTGGTCAGCCTGCCAAGTCTGGGCCATTGGTCATAGGTCCTAAGTCCGTCCCATCTCCTATTCTGCCACAACCACTCTTCTCTAATCTCTACAGCTGATCAGTGTACTCTGGGAGAGAACAGGTCACCTGGTGTCCTTATTCATAATACATCCTTCATTATTTACTTCTTATTTGGGACAATGTGCCTCCCCTTTACAGTCGTCTCGGGGGGAAATCTAGAATTCACAAATTAGAGTGTGATCCCCAACCTGGCAGTCCCATGGTAGATGCCATCATTCTAACCGCCGCCTTGTGATTAAGACAGGATCCAGAGCAACAGGCTGGTCATGTGCCCCTGGCCCTCCCCCATTCTGCCTTTGATTGGCTTTGTTCCAAGTAGAGCTGCTCCTGTGCCTTTGGTTGAGGAGAGGTTGGGGGGGGGCCGAAAAGACCCACTTCCCCCAGGGCCGACTGACCAGCCATCCCGTCCTTGTGGTCCTCAGGATAGATGTGCACAGGAAGGAGAATGCAGGTGCTGCCGAGAAGGCCATCAGTGTCCACTCGACCCCCGAGGGCTGCTCCTCCGCCTGTAAGATGATCTTGGAGATTATGCATAAGGAGGCCAAGGACACCAAAACGTAAGGCTTCCGCTTTCCTACGAATGTGGACACTGCCACCTTCCTGGGTCCCACACACACTTTTTGTTAACGGGAGTACAGAGATACAGGGGACAATCAGGATTGTACCAAAGGTTATAAACGGAAATCTTCTTTCCCACAAGCAACACCTGGCATATACCCTCTTGAAGTTCTGTGCACTCGGAAGCGTATATGCACACGAGCACATGCGTGTGTTAGCATAAAGAGGGTCATCATGCACATTTTAGTGCATATTTATAAAACTATTTCATACCTTGCTTTTTTCATTTTCATGCACCAATATGAGTCCATACTGACCCAACTCATTTTTTATAGCTGCAGATATTTCTCTTTTTAAAAAACACTATAGTATATTTTTATTGATTTCAGAGAGGAAGGGGAGGGGGAATATAGAAACATCAATGATGAGAGAGAATCATTGATCGGCTGCCTCCTGCACATCCCCTACTGAGGACTGAGCCCACAACCTGGGCATGTGCCCTTGACCAGGATCAAACCCAGAACCCTTCAGTCCACAGGCCAATGCTTTATCCACTGAGCCAAGCCGGCTAGGGCTAGCTGCAGATATTTCTACAGTGTGGCATTTTCATTTTGTTATTTTTAATTGACTTTTAAAGTGTACAGTTGAATGGTTTTTAATATGCAGAGGCCTGTGAAACCATCACCACACTTTAGATAATGAACGTGTCCATCAGCAGCATCGTTTTTGTGGCCCTTGGCAGTCCATCCCTACCACCCCATTTCTCGATCCTAAGCAGCCACTAATCTGGGTTTAGTACTCTTCGAACATGTCGTTTTGTCCCGTGGTTTGTCCTTAAAACCTCATTTGGGTGGCATGATGGCTGAGTCTCCACATGCCCCTCATTTCTTCCCTTGTCTCCTTAAGGGCTGACGAGGTTCCCTTGAAGATCCTGGCCCATAATAACTTCGTGGGGCGTCTCATTGGCAAGGAGGGGCGCAACCTGAAGAAGGTGGAGCAGGACACGGAGACGAAAATCACCATCTCCTCGTAAGGCGCTCTTGTATTTCCTTCCTTGTGAGTGGGGTACCGGGGGCCCGGGTCCGCCATACTTCATGACTGAACCTTAATACTTCTTGCCCCTCAAGTTGGATGAGTTTCTGCCCATTAAAGAAGACTCGGGGGTGGTGAAGAGTATTTGTTTTGACAAGGACTGGGGCTCTCCCATCACACTGCTGTGTGGGCTGGGGGCTGTTAGGGTGCCGCCTCCTCGGTCCTGCTCCCCCTGGCAGACCTCCAGTGCTCTGCGTCTCCAGGAGAGGCTGCAGCTTGGAGCCAGGGCTTGTGTTTCAAACATGACGGTCGGGCTGTGAGAACGGGACAGATCTGGGTCCTTTTCTGAGGACAGAGCGTGTGCGGTGGCCTGCCTCTCCGGGGGGATTAGCTCCTGTGAGCACCAAGTGTCATGTCATCGGCGACTTGCTGGTGGGCAGAGTTCTGCCCTGTTCTAGAAAGGCCCAGGAAGTGGATGGCCTAGAACCCCCGGGGAAAGGCGCATCCTTCTTGCTTCCCCATGATGACAACCCGTGATTGGATTCCTCACAAATGGAGGGGTTTCGGTTGGGTGTTCTCATTTCCCTGCACGTCCCCCTGCCCTGGTTACAAAGCGAAGGCCAGAGACAGAGCTGTTTGGCAAAGGTTAAACAGCTTGCAGAAGAATGGAGCTGGGGCTCGGCCCTGGCCGGCCCGGGCCTGTCCCTTGAGTGGAAGGGGGACGCTGCTCTGCTCTCCCCGCAGGCTGCAGGACCTCACCCTCTATAACCCCGAGAGAACCATCACTGTGAAGGGGGCCATCGAGAACTGCTGCAGGGCTGAGCAGGAGATCATGAAGAAAGTTCGGGAGGCCTACGAGAATGACGTGGCTGCCATGAGTGTGAGTGCCAGGCACTTGTCTGCCCCTCTCCGAGCCCGAGCTACACGGGGGGGGGTCTTACTCATGGGGTGGGCGTGCCAAGTGCTGTGTGGCCTCAAGGCCTTTAAGTTTAATTAATAGGGGTTTTATAATTATATGTAAAATTTGTGTTTGTGTAGACTTTAGCGGGTAGAGTCACTTTTATCTTATTTTCAAGGGGGAGGGGGCAAGGATATGGGAAGGTGATAAAAAAGGTGACTCCTAGAAGTCAAATGGAGATCTGTCCCTGCCACATCTCACGTCGGTGTGTTGCAGTACAGGGCTGTGAGTCTGTCACCTGCTCAGGGTGGGATGAGCCAGAGAGGACGGGCTTCTGACGGAATAAAATTGGTTGGAGTGGCTAGCTCTCAGTCAATAACTCCACAAGTACACATGTGAGCATGTGTGAGAACTAAAAGGGCAGGTGGTGTTTGGGTAAAAGCATGTCATTCATCTGTTTTTGGCCGACTCTGTCTTGGGGTACTTGCCCTCTTAGTTCTGCCAGGGCCACACAGAAGCGACCACCGGGCCCTGTCAGCCTGAGCTGACCTTCCCCTCCTCACCTCTCACCCCAGCTGCAGTCTCATCTCATCCCCGGCCTGAACTTGGCCGCCGTGGGTCTTTTCCCAGCCTCGTCCAGTGCAGTCCCACCGCCTCCCAGCAGTGTCACAGGAGCTGCTCCCTATAGCTCTTTTATGGTAAGTGCAAAGCCTTCTTACAGAACCCCTGGGCCCTGCAACGGCGTCCCTTAAACGGTCCCACTCCTTGTGGGAGCCCAATCCTTGGGGGTTTGTAGGGAGGTGGGAGGGTCTGAGGTTGCTTCTCCATTGTTCCCAGCCCCTGGCGACAGGTCAGAACCTTGACTCCGTGGAGGGCAATCTCAGATGCTGCCAGGGATGCTGCCAGCACTCCTCTTCCCTCCTCCTCCTCTTCCTCCAGCTTCTTCCCTTGATTCCTGCTGGGCTTGGGGAGAGCCAGAGAGGGTGTTGCCCAGGTTGGCTGGGTGCCTGCACCCCTTTCTCCTTGAGGATGCACAGCAGGGGTGTGGAGGGGCTTCTGGGCTGTGGCTCTTGGCCTGTGGTGATGACACGCCCTGTCTTGGCAGCAGGCTCCGGAGCAGGAGATGGTGCAGGTCTTCATTCCTGCCCAGGCGGTGGGCGCCATCATCGGCAAGAAGGGGCAGCACATCAAACAGCTCTCCCGTTTCGCCAGCGCCTCCATCAAGGTGATCTGCTCTGCCTCCCTCCAGGTCCCCGATAGAACTGCTCCGCTCCATCACCCCCTTGCCTTTGTTCCCAGGCGCCCCGTCTGGCTGGTGTGGGGGCCTTTTCCCTGTGGCTTTTGGCCTTGCTGCGTTCTCCGCAGAAATCCTTCCAATTTCCAGGCGAGGGAGGAGGCGATGTTGTAGCCTAGAGAACGAGGTTAGGTTCTGCCACAGACTGACGTGGGTTCAAGCTCCCCTTCCTAGGCTGTGTGACCGGAGGCTCCGTGTCCTCATCAGTATAGCAGTCATCATAGCACTAGGAAACAGTGCAGCTGGAGCCGTGGCTCAGTCAGTGCCTGGTGGGCAGTGGGTGCTCAGTAAATGTTAGCTGTCTTTTTACCTTCCCTGGCGGTCCCGTGGAGAGGGAGCCTGTCACAGTGACACAAGGGCCTTGTTACATTGCACACGTCTAAATCCATTGGTTTCGGTGCTCCTAAAGTTTTGGTGAAAAGCAGTGATTGTTCTCTGAGGAAGTGCGGTCACTGCCCTCCCTCTTGGTCATCTCATCATTACGCTCCCTCCCCCGAAAAGACTCCACTGAAACCTCCCCAGGAGATTGGGTGGTGGGAGGAGTGTGGGGGCCCTGCCTAGCTAACGGCACTGAAGCACGCCCATCCATGCCTTCAAAACAGTTTTGGTACAAGGGGCAATGACTTTGAGATGTGGAGTCTTTTTTTCTTCCCATGTTCTCAGAAGTGGATAGTGGGAGTAGGGGGACTGGCACAGTGGAGATGGAGGGCTCCTCTTATTATTAATTAAAAAATGTTTTAAACTTGTTTTAGAGAGAGAAACATTGATTTGTTGTTCCACTCATTTATACATTTACTAAAGGCCGGGTGCATGAATTCGTGCACTAGTGGGATCCCTCTGTCTGGCCTGCAGAATCAGACCCAAACCGGCTCTCCGACATCCCCTGAGGAGTCCTAGATTGTGAGAGGGTGCAGGCCAGGCCAAGGGACCCCACTGATGCACAATTGGGGCTGAGGGAGGGATGCGGGAGGTTAGCCAGCCAGGGAGGGACCGCAGGAGGGCTCCAGGGCATGTCCAGCCAGTCTCGCTCAGTCCCGATTGGCCGGACCCCAGCAGCAAGCTAACCTACTGGTCAGAGCATCTGCCCCCTGGTGATCAGTGCACATCATAGCAGGCAGTTGAGTGGCCTTAGCATACATTAGCATATTGTGCTTTGTTTGGTTGACTGGACACTTATCATATTAGGCTTTTATTATATAGGATTGGTTGCTTCTTGTATATGCCCTGACCAGGGATTGAGCCCACAAACCTTGGCATATGGGGACGATGCTCCAACCGAGTACCCGGCCAGGGCAAGGGTGCCTCTTGACCAGCTGTTTGCTTTGCAGATTGCTCCTCCCGAAACTCCTGACTCCAAAGTTCGTATGGTCATCATCACTGGACCCCCAGAGGCCCAATTCAAGGTTCTGATCTTTATTGTTTTCCTAAGCTGGACACACTGGAATTGACTGGGGAGGGGGTGTGCAAATCAGACTGGCATCGAACTTCTCTTGCTACTTCTCAGAGGTCATGGGAAAGAAGGAATCTGAGGCTTCTTCCCTGCGCTCTGCCTTGGTTACTGTGGAAGGGAAGGCCTTCAACGCCAGATTCCCTTCTCTCCCTTATATCTCTACTACATCCCTGGGTTCTCGAACTTCTGGTCAGAAGCCAAAGCTGGCTGTTAACTTGGCCTGACAGGGACGGAGAACGGGGACAGCTCTCCAGGCTGCGGAGTGTCTGATAGCCTGTCCCCTGAGTGACTTGATCAGCTGCTACTTGGACCTGAATTGCTAGCCACTGCGTTGTCCAAATAAATGCCCTCATCCCAGACCCTCACGGGTCTGGTTTCACCAAACTGAACACATTCCTCTAGGACAGTGGTTGGCAAACCACGGCTCGCAAGCCACATGCTGCTCTTTGGCCCCTTGAGTGTGGCTCTTCCACAAAATACCACGGCCTGGGCGAGTCTACTTTGAAGAAGTGGCGTTAGAAGTTTAAGTTTAAAAAATATGGCTCTCAAAAGAAATTTCAATCGTTGTACTGTTGATATTTGGCTCTGTTGACTAATGAGCTTGCCGGCCACTGCTCTAGGAAGAATGTATTCAGTTACTCTACCCAGGTTCTCCAATATAGATAAGGGGAAGGGACCCTGACGGGTCAGTGCTGTTGATCTTTCATGTCACCTGGCCTAGGTGGTTGATACTCCTCTAGGTGGGGTGAGCTTGTGGGCCAGAAGAGGGTCAGGTGGAGCTTGGGGGCTGCACTTCATGTTTTGTCATGTATATATATGGCCTGATGATTAACAATGACCTCCTCTTCTCAGGCTCAGGGAAGAATTTATGGAAAACTCAAGGAGGAGAATTTCTTTGGTCCCAAGGAGGAAGTAAAGCTGGAAACCCATATCCGGGTGCCAGCATCGGCGGCTGGCCGGGTTATTGGCAAAGGTGGCAAAACGGTGAGCCGTGAGGGCCGCTTTGAAAATTCTAGGCCTTAGTCTCCAAACCCAGCAGCTCTGCTGTGGCCTCCTGCTCAGCTGCCCTGCCCAATCTCAGGATTCCCACTTTGCCCATTTCCTTGATTCTGCTCCCCAAGCTTAGCTTCTGACTCCCATTCCGCCTCCTAGTTGCCAGCTTCTTGCCCCTCCCTCTGAGCCCACCCATGCTTTTTGTTTCTTTGTTGTTGAATGTATTACATATGTTCCCCTTCCCCCACATTGTCCTCTCCCAGCCCACCCCTGCCTTCACCCCCCTGTTGTCTGTGTCCATTGGTTATGCTTACATGCATACAAGTTCTTTGGTTGATCTCTTACCCCAGCCTCCAGCCCCCCAAATCCTCCCCTGTTGTCCCTCTGAGGTTCGACAGTCTGTTGCTATCTCTATGTCTCTTGACCCATTTTTGTTCATCAGTTTATGTTGTTCATTCTATTCCACAAATGAGTGAGATCATGTGACACTTAGCTTCCTCTGACTGGCTTTTTTTGCTTAGCATAATGCTCTCCAAGTCCATCCATCATCCTTGGTTTCTTGGCGGCAGCTTGAGCTCTTCTCTGCCCACTTACCCCCAGGTGAACGAGTTGCAGAATTTGACAGCAGCTGAAGTGGTGGTGCCGAGAGACCAGACCCCTGATGAGAATGACCAGGTCATCGTTAAGATCATTGGGCATTTCTATGCCAGCCAGGTGTGTATGGCATTTCCTCATCACAGGCGGGTGGCAGGAGCCCAGGGCTCAGAGAAGCAAGACTCCAGAGGTTGGTCAGCATGACCTGACCAGTCCCGGGACCCTGCCTGCCTCTGGGCTGGCCTGTTCTCTTCCAGGTGCATAAGTGTGATGCATACATGCTTTATTCCCTCTACGATGTGGGGGGGGAAGGGGGCGCGCCTGGGCCCTCAGCCCAGCCTGCATCCTCTCGCAGTCCAGGACCCGACTGCCGGCTTAGGCACACTAGCGTTGCCATGGAGGTGGGAGAGACTCCCACCACTGCCGCTGTGCTCGCCAGCTGTGAGCCCAGCTTCTGGCTGATCGATGCTCCCCCTGTGGGAGCACACTGACCACCAGGGGTCAGCTCCTGTGTTGAGCGTCTGCCCCCTGGTGGTCAGTGTGCACCATAGCGACTGGTCGTTCTGCCATTTGGTCAGTTTGCAAATTAGCCTTTTATTATATAGGATGACTTTATAATTTATATATTAACGATCTTTCCTGTTACTTAACGTTGGTCCTTCCCTAACCATTTTTTGCCCTGGATAAGAAAAGAAATGGGTATTTTATCTCCCAGTCAGTCTTGCTCATGGAAAGGAGACGTTCTTTGGTACATTTCTGTCAAGTGAATTGCATTCTGCAGTGGATTTTCCTTGTAAAATGTTCTTAGGGAAGAACCTTTAAGAAGAGTAAAAAATACCGATCCTTTGGTATTTTGCCCATTTTCACGGTGCTTACTTCACAGATGTTTTTTGTTGGTTAATCCATCTCCAGGCGTTTCATGCCCTTCTCCGGGGATACTTACATGTGTAGTGGAGTTGTGATTGTGACAAAGTCTCCTAGTTGATGACCCTTTGACCAGAACATACTCTGGCAACTCTGTTTTGGGTTCAGTAATGTGACAGCTTTGTTAAGTTTTAAATTCGGAATGAGTGTATACTACCCCCTCTCCCACCCCTTTCCTTGCTGTATTGTCCAGTAGGTGCTCGGAGTCCATTCAGAGGCAGGCAAACTGGGGTCACTCTAAACAGTCTTCCTCATCTTTCTGAAGTCCTGAGTGCCCTGTGGTCCGGGTCTGAATCCCTGTGACCTTTCCCCCTGTGTGGGGCTTTCTCCTGCCTCGCCCTTGGAGGTGCTCACTCCCGCCTCCCCTCTTCTTTCTGCAGATGGCTCAGCGGAAGATCCGAGACATCCTGGCCCAAGTTAAACAGCTGCACCAAAAGGGACAGAGTAACCAGGCCCAGGCGCGGAGGAAGTGACCCGCCCCTTCCCGGCACATCAACTCGAGGACGACGGGCTGAAATCGAGAGCGCGTTCTCCCCAGCAGGCCTGAGAATGAGTGGGAATCAGGGACACGTGGGCCGGGTGTAGATCAGGTTTGCCCACTTGTTTGAGAAAGATGTTCCAGTGAGGAACCCTGATCTCTCTGCCCCAAACACCCAACCAATTGGCCCAACACTGCCCACCCCTCAGGGTGTCACCATGGAAATTCTAGCTCAGGGTGCTTTTAAACGTGGATTGTTTTAAGTAAATTCTTCAGGTCCCACCGAGAGGGTGGGCCAGATCCCAGTGGGAAGAGAAATAAAATTTCCTTCAGGTTTTTAAAACATGCAGAGGGGTGTTTTAATCAGCCTCAAAGGATGGTTTGCTTCTTGATCCTAAAATCCTTCCAGCCTTCTCCTGCTTGGTTTATTGGTTAAAATACCTCCATTCTCATGCCCTGACCTAGCCTCTTCCTACATTCTCACTAATTGTTTTATCTTGACCGCTACCAGAAAAAGTGGGGACCAGTGCATCGCTTAGCTTACGTTATTGACTCAGAGGGAGAAGACACGTCAGCATCTGGGGTTTAATTTCCATCCCTCCCTAAACCAACCAACAGGAACAGCAAGGAGTAAAGACTGGAGGAGACCTGGGGAGACAGGTGATTAAAACAAGTAATCCACGTTTAAAAGGAGTGCCCCTGTGGCTGATCTGTTCCAGATCACCATCTTGGAAAATAGGCACAATTAAAAGTTCCCCACTCCGCTGGGGCTTCCCCACCAAGACCCCTCGAACCGTACAGGCCCCGCATCGTGTCCAGGTGCACATGGTGGTACTGAATGCTCAGTGGGATAGGGGCTGACCACTGTACGTCCCTGATTCCCATCATTCTCAGGCAGATTTTATTATATTTTTTTAAAGTCTATTTTAATGATTGGATGTGAGCACTGGGCAGGGGACTTACTCCCCTTGAGAAAGTCTCAGTTCCATGGAGGACTTGAGTGGCCCCAAAGGCTGCCACCGTGCCCTCACCCCAGCCCGTGTGCTCCCACGAGGGCTGGCTCCCAGAGGCAGGGGTTGCGGGGCACTCCCCCCCACCGGCACTGTTCTTTTGGTGGTGGTGGGATGTGGAACCCAACCCTGAGCTCCCAATAAAGCGAAGGTTCATCATCTGGCATATTTTATGAATATTCAGCAAATCGGAGAGTATTTGCTTTTGTTTTTATCCTAGAGGCATCATTAACTGATGGCTTCTGCCTCCACGAATCATTGGCGTGATGAAAGGTGTGCCTAAGAAACAAAATTCAAAATACCAGCAACGTATTCTGCACAAAGGGGTAAATAGATTTAATTTATTGACTTACCAGCCTCAATAAGATCCCGTTTGAAGGTCAGGCCCGTGGAAGATGGCAGCCATCAGTTACCTGAGGTTAGGCCTCTCCTCCTGATATACTTACGTCGATGCATCCTGGCCAGGCGGCGCCCTCGCACGGTGCTGCCGAGCGTGCTGGGCAGGGAGGGCGGCCTCTGCGTGTGAGGAGGCCCATGTGTGGAGTCCCCTCCTTCCAACATGGCAACCACAGTAAGGAGACACCATGACGTGTGGGCGGAGTCAGTCAGGTAACGCTGTGCGCAAGTGAACTACCTCAAGGTATGGAGTTACCTCAGCAATTACTTTCCTTTTTGTTCCCCCACCTATTTTTTTTTTCTTTGCGGCTTGCTGATATTTTATATAAAAAAGAAAAGCAAAGCAAAAGAGAAGCTGATAGTCTTGAATATTTTATTTTTTTAATGAAAAGGAAAAAATGAGAAAGTTATGTTTCGTAATTTCTTAATTTCTTACAACATGAGCCAGTGCAGCCCTTTAGGAACTCTCTGGAACAGGCCCTGTGGGAACGGCCTCGGGGGCTGGCTCCTTGGGCCCTGGGAGGAGACTGGGGCTGACAGGGAAGGTCCACGCCGGAGGCCCCTGGGGGAGCCTCTGACCTCTGACCTCGGTCTCCTGGGCAATCCTGCCTGGCGCTGGTCGGAGGCCCGCCAGGCTGTGGGTCCCCACTCTCCCCCTTCGGTTAAAGGGCATCCCAGCCGGTCTTTCCCACCAGTGGTGCTGCCGAGATATTTTAAAATACTGCCTCCGTTTTATCGAGGAGTGAAATAAAACTAAAAAATATATACCCTTTAAAATGTATATTTCTCTGTCTAAAATACGGGAGCCAAGATCCTGTTGGTGGAAGAGACAAAGCTGCCCCTCGAACCCCCCGAAAGGCCCACCTGGTCTGCCATGGCGATGCTTTCATCTCTGTGTCTCGTTTCCATCCCTTCTTGTTACTCTTCTTGGTCTGTTTCAATGGCCCAAGAGGCAAGCAGGTTCTTGGGTAGCTGCTGCTCTCCATCCCCCTAACTTTAGGTTGATCTGATGGTGGACCCAAACTTAGGGAACTCTTGATTTAGGGTGGGGGGTGGAAAGGGGAGGGGCAGGGGATATGGGAATGTGATTGGGGGCAGACTCCTGCCTCATTCATCATGTCTTACCACTTTCTCACTGTGATGTTCCCCGTTAGCCCCCAGAACTGCCTGCTCTACAGAGAGGAGGAAGCAGGAACGCATTTAGGGGAAATGTCAGGACAGTAATAGTTAAGCTCCCCACCTGTCCTAACCACAGCGAAGGGTCTCCAACGTCCATCTCTGGCTCTACCGGCTTCATCCCGGAATGAAGCAGACAACGTTCAGACATCGGCCGCTTAGTGACTTAAGGTGAATTTCCAGCAGCAAGCATGCTTTGATACCTGCCATCCGAAAGAAGAGTCCCACACCCCAGAATGTGATTGTTGCAGTGTGCAGTCTCTTTGGGGTGCTGCTCCCTTCACCTCCAGCCCAGGTCCTTTTCCTTGGGCTGATTCAGCTCCCAGGAGAGGCCCGGACGTGTGGAAGGGACTGTCCAACCTGACTAGGATTAGGCACAGCTCCACTCATTGCTGATACTTGCCCAGCAGGAAAATCGTGAAAGTTACGCTACTAGGAAGCAAAGGGAATGTGGTTTGGTAGTTAAGGTTTAGCGGGATAAAGGGCTTGTCTCGATGGGTCTGTCTTTGACCCATAGGCCAGGTCTTGGGGCGAGTCCTCGCCCTCCTGCCCATCACCTCCATGTCCCCATCCTTGGCGAGATGACAAGCTAACGTGAAAAGCACTTGGGAGATTTGCATGACCTGAGAAAAGCGACTTCTGTGTTCTGAGATATATGTGTGTGTGCGCTACATATGTATTTTTAAGAAAGGACCATCTCTTTAGGATCTATTTTTTAATTCTGTGGAACACGTGGAGAACCAAAATGGTTTGGTTCACTGACTTGGAAGCTGCATCTGACAGTTACACCCCAATGGCTTTAATCCCCTCGAGGGTCTGGTTGCCTTTTGCCATTCGGGTTGTGGGCTCGGCTCCTAGGAGGGGTGTGGGTAGTAGGGAGCCATGTTCAGGGACAGGGAGTTTTATCACTTCCGACCCTTTTCTCCCCGCCTCCCCGCCTCCCAGTCCTCACTCTGAGCTCTCCGCTTCTGGAGGCAGCTGGGTGCTACTCTCTTAGTTATGCCTCACTATTGGCAGAAAGACCCCGTGTCAAACCCAGAGAACCCTGGATGAGACACTCCCATTGCTTCTTTGGGTCCACTTTCCTCTGTGCCAAAGACAGACAGACAGACAGAGGCTGAGAGGCCGTTTCTGAATCCAAGCAACAGCCATCTTTCGACACAGACTTGGGCTGTCTGAGAAGGAGAGGGCTCCTGGACACTGTGAGCTAAAGGCAGGACCCCTCCTTTCGGAGGCTCCTGGGGGTGTGGGGCCATCATTCATGCCAAGGGGTAGGGAGCTGAGGAAGGGGTCCGATGGCTCCTGGTTGCACTTTGGGGATGGAGGTGGAGTCTGGGGCTCCTCCACGGGGGACTGCTCTTTGTCCCCTGCCCCCACTGCAGAGATAGCACGCGAGTTCCCTTCAGGCCTGGCAGACTGGCAGTGAGGAGGGGCCTCAGTTAGCTCTCAAGGGTGCCTTCCCCTCCTCCCACTCCAGACATACCCTCTGCCAAACTGGGAACTAGTAGTGCTACGTAACTACCTCACAGAGCCACAGAGCCCCTACCTCCCGCCCCTCCTCCAGGGGTGGGGGACCCTCCTTCCATCTCCCCACCCCAAAGTGTTTATGGGGAGATCCTAGTGGCTTTGACATTCATACCATGCAACTGTTGGGCCTGTTTGTTGAAAACTGGCAGAAGGAGAACAGCACAGCCTGACACAGTCATTGCAGGAAGGTGGGAGAAAAACCCTCAGTGCCAGGGGACATAGAGCCGTTTCCCTTCCAGACACTCGGTTTAGATGCAGAGCGTTTTCTGTTGTATTCAGACTGAGAGCAACGCCAGCTGAGAACTTCAGTTTCTTTCCTCTGGATGCATCAGGCTTCTCTATGGGGTGCAGGACAGGAAGCCTCGCGACCGAAGGTGCATGTGGAGGGTGAGGGCCACAGCCCCAACCCTGACTCGGCCCTCCGTGGGGGCAGAGTCTGACGGCACCATTGGTGCCTTAGTATGGTGAGTCCGGACTGACAAGACAGAAGGAAGACATTTTTTTTTCTTAAATGAACTAGCAGGAAGCTCCTCGGAGCGTGTGTTTTGAGCCGTCACAGGTGATTCTGTGCTAGGAGTACAAATGGATTAACTACCTCAGTCCTTACAGTAAGGTTGGAACCCAGGGCAGGGACTCATGCGTGGGGTAGGGATCCCAGCCAGAGGAGTGAGCTGAGGCTTGTGCCACAAACGGTTTGTCCTGGAGCAGGCAGGCCTGCCAGCACCCCCCACTCTTATCAATTGGGTTGGGAGGGCTGACCACGAGGTCCCCCCTTCTCTGCCTCCTTCGCCTCCCCCCCTTTCCCTCCAGCTTGTCCCTCTCACCTGCTATTTCTTTGTTGGAGCAGAGGATGAGGAGAGGAGGGGGGCTGGCTGGAGGTGAGATCTGGGGTGTGGCCTAGGAGCCACCGCTCAGCGGGAAAGCCGGGGGCCTGGGAAGCCAGAGCAAAGGCCTCTTCAACAGGGTTTCTTTGAGATGCTCCACCTCCACTGCATCCGCTTCTGTCTCCACGGAGACAGTGGCTGTAGAAGGGGAAGAGGTGGGGCAGGATCCTTTGTCCTGAGAGTCCGAGGGCCAGGTCCTCTGGTCGCTCAGGTGTCTTTGTAGTCTGGGGAGTTCCACTGGGCCATCCCAGCCCCTCCCCACCCTCTAACGAATGGACCTCCTAGAAGCCCCAACTTCACTTTTGT
Organism: Plecotus auritus; assembly: GCF_963455305.1. Taxonomy (NCBI): domain Eukaryota; kingdom Metazoa; phylum Chordata; class Mammalia; order Chiroptera; family Vespertilionidae; genus Plecotus; species Plecotus auritus. The sequence goes on from NC_137774.1 coordinate 11,677,494, forward strand.
TTTATCTACCTCTTAGGAAGACAATAGAGAAAAATTAGGTAGTGGCAACTCCACTTGCTTAGGTTAGGGGGGCGGGAAAAGATTTCTTTTTCCAAAGGAAAATTAAAAATATTACCTTAAAAACACTTTCCAAAAAATTTTAAAAACCAAAAAAAAAGGTTAAAAAAAAAAAAAAGAGGGAAACATTTTCCAGTATCTGCTGGATTATTTTAATTCCCCAAACTTTTCTTTCTTTTCCCCCATAAATAAGTTTCACTCTTTGGCGAATTTCTCCACTCGTTTAAGATGACACGCTACTCTAACAGGTACAGCTTTCACATTGGGCCCCCTGGCCTGCCCCCGCCCCCACCCCATTCCTGCCCCAGAGTCCTTCCCAGGCTTCGCACCTGTTACCCCACCCCACCAGGTGACTTCCAGTCACTCTGCAAGAACTAAGGCTTTGTGTGTGTTGGGGTGCTTAGGTCTTTGATTTACCATTTTCCCATGGGGGGTTCGGGGGGGCCACTTGTAACACTTCTGTAAGTTGTATGTAACCCACTGCAATAGAAAGGTAAGATGAATTTCAACAGATAATGAGCATCATGAATAAATATCTGCCCCCATTTGGATACAGTATCTTGATCTTGGTCCCAGGAACCAACATAAATCAAAACTGCCCCTCCGCCGAGGCAGAGTGAATGGGTAAGGGAGAGGTCTCTCACTCAGGACAGTGGAATATGTATTGTTATGAGTGCGAATCACTGTGGGGCTGGAGCGGGGACTCGAGTTTGTGATTATGCGACCCTCTTCTGTAAATGTGGCCACTTTGGAAATTGTACTTTGCTGGAAATGAGCCAGCCGTCACCACCCGGATTTTGATTGTACCCTTTCTCCCACCCTTTAATCTGGTCTTGACTTTGTGTGTGTGGGTGGGGGAGGTGGAGCAGCTGGCTCAGACTTTTTGGAGTTCTTTTGCTGGATGAGCACTCCAGTGCCAGCCACGAACCACTTCATTCCACTATCTCAATTTCAAAATAAAAGGAAACTTATGGAAAGCTGAGTGTGTCTGTGTCTCAGAGGAGGGCTTTCTGGGTGGGGGAGCTGGGCTGCCACCTCCGAGTGAGAGCCCGGGTTTCCAAGGACAAGAGTCAAGTATGAAGTAGGCATTTTGCTTCCACTTACAGGAAGTGGCTCTTACATGGTGCCTAGCCCTGAATTCCCTTGGCATGTTAGAATAAGGCCTCCATTAAAGATGCTGAGCCCTAGCTGGTTTGGCTCAGTGGATAGAGCGTCGGCCTGCGGACTGAAGAGTCCCTGGTTTAATTCCGGTCGAGGGCACATGCCCGGGTTGCGGGCTCAATCCCCAATAGGGGGCGTGCGGGAGGCAGCCGATCAATGATTCTCTCAACATTGATGTTTCTCTCTTCCTCTCTGAAATCAATAAAAACATATTTTTTTAAAAAACATGTTGAGCCGAAACCGGTTTGGCTCAGTGGATAGAGCGTCAGCCTGCGGACTGAAGGGTCCCGGGTTCGATTCCGGTCAAGGGCATGTACCTTGGTTGTGGGCACATCCCCCAAAATCAATAAAATATATTTAAAAAAACAAACACATGTTGAGATCACTGTGCAGAGGGTTGCAGTTGCTTTGAGGAGGGTGTATTGCTGAGTCAGGAAATAGTAAGGGTGTATCGCTCTTCTTGGCAATATACCTGCCCTAAGAAAGGGAGCTAGGTCACCATTTGTTGTGACCCTGCCCTCCTGTATTTTTCCTTTTTGAAGGCTGGATTGATGGACAGCCTCATGTGACATGACCTGGACTCCAACTTGGCACTCCTGATCTTGGCCCAGACCTTCCTACTATATCACCTGTCTTAAAAAGATGGCAGGAGAGGACTGGCCAATGCCATGCTTAAAGGAATGTTCCAGGCCATTGAGTGAGTAGATGTGCCTGGGATGTGAAGGCGTTCTGAGCAGATCAGTGAAATCTTCACTTCCACAGGGGACAGTGGGGAGAATTTTGCCTTTCTTTCCTCCTTCCCACCCTCCCTCTGCATCCCTTTTTTCTTTCTTTCTACTTAATCCAATCTTGTTTGCAAAATTTTTAAATTGAGTCAGGGTGGGTTAAGGTTATTAGGTTGGTATTGGTGTTGCTGTTACATTTGCCATACCAAACAACTTGATAAAAGTCAAGACATGGCCCCGGCCAGCGTGGCTCAGTGGTTGAGTGTCGACCTATGAACCAGGGGATCACGGTTCGATTCCCGGTCAGGGCACATGCCCGGGTTGCGGGGCTCGATCCCCAGTGTGGGGCCTGCAGGAGGCAGCCAATCGATGATTCTCATCATTGATGTTTCTGTCTCTATCTCTCCCTTCCTCTCTGAAATCAATAAAAACGTATTAAAAAAAAAAAAGTCGGGATGTGATTTTTAAGTCCTGGTGGAAGCTTTGTCTAGAAGGTGAATACTTATTTGTTCCTTGCCTTGTTTCGGAACTAATTAAAGGTTTAAACATGGGAATGGAACCCTGTGGAAACTTTGCTAATAATGGCCAATATCAGTTGAGGTACTATAAATGTTGTGCTTCTTACACACCTATACGGTATCAAAGGTTTTACATGATGGGTTATTCAACCCTCACAACAATCTTAAAATGAATATGACTCCCATTTTATAGATGAAGACATTGAAGATCAGAGAGGTCATGTTACTAAAGTCATAGACATTTGATTCTAGAATCTGTATCTTTAACAGTACAGCTAATCAACAACTCTGCAAGAGAAATCTTAATTGGTGCATGTGATTCAAGATGGAAACTCAGCCCCGGCCTGTGGGTCGGTTGATTGAGTGTCGTCCCGTGTACCGAAAGGCAGCTAATTTTGTTCATGGTCAGAGCACATGCCCAGGTTGTGGGTTCAATCCCTGGTCGGGGTGCCCACAAAGATAACTGATTGATGTTTCCATCTCTGAAATCAATTTTTAAAAAACTTTTTTTTGAAACGATGGAAATTCATTTCAGCTGGTCAAATCAGTTAGGCCTTGGCCTTGCCGTGTCACGTATGCATGAGATTGACAAATTTGGTGTCCAACCTTGGGACCCATAAAGTTACAGTGCCCCTAAGACTGGAGGCTGCATGGGTCAGGTTAGGGGATATATGCATGTCCCAGGACTTGGTGGCACAGCGCTCCCCTAAGTGGTGGGTGAGAGGAGAGGCGTTTTATCCACGGACTGTACAGATCAAGGCCAGGTGAGGGAATAGGACTTCCTGGGATCTGATAGCTAATGTACCTGTTGGTAAACATTTGGAGGTCAAGTGGCTAGACTAGAGGTAGGATTGGTGCCTTCAGGTGTTAAAAGTGATTTTGAGGCTGAGTTAAGAGCCACTTAAAACCTAAAATCAGTGCAAAGCTGAGTTTACTGAGGCAAGTTGCTCCCTCAGCTTTCAGCTACTGCATTACTCCTACAGTGTCTGTGTTAAAAGTTCTTGTCTATGTTTCTGTAAAAAAAAAAGCCCCTAATAGAGTTTGGGCAAGAAACTTGATGTGAAGAGAGAGGAGGAAAAAAAAAAAGAAAGATAAAGTAACTGCAAATGAAGGGTCCAGCCCATTCATTGTATCAACTGTTGCAAAAGTTGTAACTGGTATTGAAATGCATCACGTGTTCGAATTGTGAATGTGTGTGAAGTATTAGAAAATTCCTCTGGTGTCCAAAATTTTCGCTAGAATGATGTCTTGTTCGGCAAGTTAAAGATCTCATTCTTAGTGGCCTTGGCTGCCTGCCAGCAGGGTGACCACAACCCGAAAGCCTCAACGTGACTCAGGGCCTGCTTGCCAAGGTAAGTGCCTCAGAACAATGGATTTCTCTGACAGTCAAGGAATAACCGCTGTTGGTTTTTACGTTTTTGTTTTTTTACAAAGTGAAAAAGATGCCTCATTCAAAACTTCTAATTCTTGGCAATGTTGGCCTGTTCGTCTTGCTGTAAAAAAATTAACTTCTTAGGGCTGCTGTAACAAACTGCCCCAAAGCTGGTGGCTTAAAACAACAGTTCTGGAGGCCACATGGCTGAAATCAAGGCCTCAGCCGGTCGGTTCTTCTCTGCGGCTCTCAGGGACATCCTTCCCATGGCTTCTGGAGGTTGACGGCAATCCATGCTCCTCTCTGTGGCCCGGTCTCTATTTTTCTGTCTCCTATAGACAGTCATTGGATTTAGGGCTTCATTCAGGATGATCTCATCTTGAGATCCTTAGACACACATCTGCAAAAGACCCTTGTTCCAATGACAGTGACATTCTAAGGTCAGGGTGGGCATATCTACTGGGGGGACGCCACGCCATTACAGAGGCATACTACGGGGCTTTAGCCCACCTGCTCCCGACAATTTGGCTACCTTGGGTTTTTAATTCCCCTTAGAGATTGATAAGATCACAGTGCCCTTTGGAAAAAGACAGGTGAGACCCTGCAGGCCCACTGTGGATTAGGATGCTTGGATGGTAGCAACCCTGTGGTTGCTGAAGCATTTGGTGACAAGGAGCACAAATGGTACTTGACTATCGCCCTGAGATCTCTAGTGGTTTGGGGTGGTGGTAGGGTTAGAGGAAAGGTGAGAGGACCCCATAAAGCTAAGAAAAACATAACATAGTTGTTTACCCTTTTGTACCACTGGGAAAGCAAAACTGGTCACCCTCTGGCCCATTAGGGTAACCAGACATAAAACACTCCTAGTCAAGGGCAATCAGTTAGGCAGAAATGGACTAAGATGGTCTCTTACAACGAGTGGGAAAGAGGGACATTAAAGGTGGTTTGGGGCAGAAGCCTGCTATCTTAGTCCACTTGGGCTGCTCTAACAGAGTCCATAGATTGAGTGGCTTATATGGGGCAAACAACTTCCCAGACAGAAGCCTGACCACAGGTCGAGGTAAACGTGATTCAAGCTAAAGAGAAGAAAAAAACAAACTGAGCCCAGCCAGCGTGGTTCAGTGGTTGAGTGTCGACCTATGAACCAGGAAGTCAGGGTTCGATTCCCGGTGAGGGCACATGCCTGGATTGCAGGTTCCATCCTCAGTAGGGGGCGTGCAGGAGGCAGCTGATCCATGATTCTCATCATTGATGTTCCTATCTCTCCCTCTCCCTTCCTCTAAAATGAATAAAAATATATATTTTTGTAAAAAGAAACAAACTGAATGCCCAGGCTGTAGGACATCATAAGCTTGGCATTTACACCAGGAAATCCCCAAAGAGGAGATTGATGGTTTGCCCATGAGGGAAATTCTCACAATTAGGCCATGAGAAGGTCACAGAATTGAAAGATCTGAGCTATAGCAGCTGAAGATGCCCAGCCAGCTTAGGCATTTACTGTAGACAAAAACAGGAAGACCAAGAGGACTTGGAGCACCTGCTGAGGTCTGTGCTGTTCAGACTGGTGTAGGCTCCATGCCTTCACACTACCTCTCTACCCAGACATTACCCACTTCGAGAACAATAGGACTAGGGCAGAAGCCAAGGTCCCTTCTTCCCTAAGGAGTGCTGAAGGGTATATGCATTTGTCAAAGTATAAGGGAGAGCCCTAGCCAGTTTGGCTCAGTGGATAGAGCGTCGCCTGCGGACTCAAGGGTCCCGGGTTCAATTCCAGTCAAGGGCATGTACCTTGGTTGCAGGCACATACCCAGTAGGGGGTGTGCAGGAGGCAGCTGATTGATGTTTCTCTCTCATCGATGTTTCTAACTCTCTATCCCTCTCCCTTCCTCTCTGTAAAAAATCAATAAAATATATTTTTTAAAAAAGGTATACAGGAGACTTGATAGCAGCCAAGGTTGCCAAACCTTTTCAGTCCTTTTGGACAAGTCACTGTGGTGCCAGGAAGCACTCATGGGCATGGTTGGAAAAATACTGCGGCTGGATTTGAAAATAACTCTCAGATTGGACAATGGACCGCTGTCACTTCATAGGTGGATCTTTTGAGCCCATGTACACAGAAGTGGTTGTCACTTAACTTTCATGTCTCTTAATCTATGTTTCATTCCCCCCCACCACCCCCGCCACCCAAGTTCTTTAACTCTCTCTATAGCATTCTGGAGGATTTCTTCAGATCTATCTTCCAGTTTAGAGAATCTCTTTTTAGCTAAGTCTTAATTAATTAATTGATTGATTGATTAATTTGTTAATCCTCACCTGAGGATATATTTCCATTGATTTTTAGAGAGAGTGGAAGGAAGGGGCAGAGACAGAGAGAGAAACATTAATGTGAGAGAGACATCGATTGGCTGCCTCCCACATGGGTCCTGATCAGAGCTGGGGATGGAGCTTGCACCGGAGGTACATGCCCTTGACCGGAATCCAACCAGGGACCCTTCAGTCCACGGGCCAACTCTCTATCCACTGAGCCAAACTGGCTAGGACAAGTCTAAATTATTTTTATCTGTCCAATTTGTTTTTATTTTAATGCTTTTTTCTATTTATAAACCTTCTATTTGAATCTTTTTCAAATACACCTGTTGTTTTTTTCCATAATGTTCTGGCTTTAAGGATTCGATGTTTTCTTTATTACCTTTGAAAAATGCAAACACACTCATTTGAAAGGCTATTTCAAATTGTCCTATTATTCCTAGTTCACAATTTGTTGCATTTGCTAACTATTTCTCATGGTGTTGGGTGTCCTACACTTCAATTTTTATTTATGAGTTTATCTTTGGGATAATCTCTCTCTGGGTTTCCTCTTTGCTCATTATTATCCTGGATTATGAATATGCTCTATTATGTTACCTTTTATAGTTGCCTCTTTTGAAGTCATACAAGATCTACTTGTTCTGAATCAGTTTTTACAGTAGTTTGTCAGCGGGAAGTTTTTGCATTGCAAACTCAGTCTGTGACATCTATAGAGAAAGGGTGAGGCTCAACAAAAGGCTCAAATTCAAGCCACTGCCTGGGGCTCAAAGGAGACATCTCCCACAAAGGGAATTAATGCCGACTTCTCCCCTTAGGTATCATATGTGTCCCGAAGACCTAGTGGCCAAGTCTTTTCTGGGTGTGACAGGGACTGTGGGGTGCCTTCCAATATTCATTCTCGCTTTCTTCATGGCACGATCTCAGTTTTATTCAGGCTGCCATTCAGTTCAGCTAAAAACAAACAACCCACCCCACCACAGTTACAGCCCATCTTCAAGCTAGGGTGTTCATGTGATACAATTCTGACCAATGAGATGTCAGTGGAAGTCACAGGCTTATTAATGAGGGGCTGACTCTACTGGGACATTCAGCTTTTTGTATTTGGTCCTTCTTCCCTCCTCCAGGAATGTGGGATTGGGTGCTCCGACCTTAGCAGCCATTGTGTAAGCATGCGGATGAAGCCTCACCCTGGGAAGAGTGGAGTGGGGAGCTGGAGGAACCTGGGTCCCGGGCGTTGTAAAGCCACCTTCCCAACTCTTGGTTACCTTCCTCTGGATTTCTTGTTACGTAAGATACATAAAACTTCTCTTTTGTTCAAGCCACACTTCCTTTATTTCAAAGAGGAAGGGAGAGAGAGATAAAAACATCAATGATGAGAGAGAATCATGGATGGGCTGCCTTCTGCACGCCCCCTACTGGGGATCGAGCCCACAACCCAGGCATGTGCCCTTAACCAGAATCGAACCCAGGACCGTTCAGTCTGCAGGCGACACTCTATTCACTGAGCAAAACCAGCTAGGGTGAAGCCACACTTTTTAAAACAAATGTGTTTTTATTTCAGATTTCAGAGAGAGGAAGGGAGAGGGAGAGAGGCAGAAACATCAATGATGAGAGAATTGTCGATCGGCTGCCCCTATGGGGGGATCGAGCCCGCAAACCAGGCATGTGCCTTGGCCCTGGTTCTTGGGTGGATACTCAACCACGGAGCCACACCCGAGGCAGGGCTTGAATTTGAGCCCTTTGTTGAGCCTCACCCTTTCTCTATAGATGTCACAGACTGAGTTTGCAATTCAAAAACTTCCAGCTGACAAACTACTGTAAAAACTGATTCAGAACAAGTAGATCTTGTATGACTTCAAAAGAGGCAACTATAGCCCAGCTGGCATGGCTCAGAGGTTGAGCGTTGACTCATGAACCATGAGGTCACAGTTCAATTCCCGGTCAGGGCACATGCCCAGGTTGCGGACTCGATCTCCAGTGTGGAGTGTGCAGGAGGCAGCTGATCAATGATTCTCTCTCATCACTGATGTTTCCATCTCTCCCTTTCCCTTCCTCTCTGAAATCAATAAAAGTATATATATATATTTTAAAAAGGCACTATTAAAGGTAACCTAATAGGGCATATTCATAATCCAGGATAATAATGAATATCCCACAAGAAACACCCAAGGCAAACCACACTTTTGAGAGTCTCTGTTAATTGCAGAATATCTCAATGCCTAACAGATATTTAGTATGTCTCCTTCCTACTGCTTGGTTTGTGGACAGCTCGGTTGGGGTTCCAGCAGCTTTCTTCTAAGTGCCCGACTGCCAGAGTATAAGCTAAGGCCAGGTATATATAACCCGAATAAGGGGACAGCTGGCTCCTGGTTGGCTAACATATCAGAAGCTCCCAGAGCTTTTCCTATGCTGCACCCCACACACCATGGCAAAGCTCCACTCCAGCTCACCCCCTCTGTGTGGTCCTTCTGCTACGCCCAGGCCTGGGACCTTACCACACTGCCAACAGGTACCCAGCCAGACTCTGTGGTATCAGGTACCCCAAGCCTTACGCAGTGCCACCTGGTTGAATAAAGCACCTTTGTAAAGTGCTCACAAAGAACTTCAAACAAGCTCTACACACAAATCACCTGGCTATCTGGGTCTCCACGGAGCCTCTGAATTGACTACAAGACCAACGCAAATGGGTGGTGTTCTCAGAGGAGTCAGATTATCGGCTAACAATGCCACCAGGTGTCCCCTGGAGTGTGAAGTCATTCTGTTCCTGGGCACAGCAGCTCTAGACAAGTTAGGAGCCAGGAGTGGGGGGAGTGCCCTGGGCAACGGGTGAACGGTTCCAAGCACAAACAAAGCCCCCTCTGCAGCTCTTGGTGGTAATTTGGACTTGTTCACCTCGCACCATGTTCCCTGTATTTGCTCTGGAAAGAGAGTGCCAAGCCGAAACCGGTTTGGCTCAGTGGATGGAGCATCGGCCTGCGGACTGAAGGGTCCCAGGTTCGATTCCGGTCAAGGGCATGTACCTTGGTTGCGGGCACATCCCCAGTGGGAGGTGTGCAGGAGGTAGCTGATTGATGTTTCTCTCTCATCGATGTTTCTAGCTCTCTATCCCTCTCCCTTCCTCTCTGTGAAAAATCAATAAAATATATTTAAAAAAAAAAAAGAGAGAGTGCCAGGTCCAGGTGGTAAAAAAAAAAACTATACCTAAAATATCTCTGCCCTTGCTTTCTGTCTGAGCCTATGCCACTGGGCAGACTGGAGCCATTTGAATCTCAGCTCTAAGAAACCAAAGATTTTCATAACTTGTCTTGAGAACATGAGTAGAACTTGGGAGTCAGTGGTATGTGGAGAGCTGAGGATTTATGAATCGGTGGGTATTGAACAGGTTTTCCAAACCCAGGCAATGGGACTGAAATTCACGGGCAAGATGGCATAAGGACCGTGTGGTCCCACAACACAGACCTAGACATGGTGAGGGAGCTGCAGGCACTGGTTAGGGCAAAACCCATCCAAGTGAGGAAATTAGATGCAATCTTGGTGAGAGTGAAGACTTCAGTATATTCACATTTAATGAAAGAATTAGATAATGGTGTAGCATGTAACTCAAAGGGATAAGTCTATGAGAATTCCCCAATTATACGATATAGATTTGCAAGTCCTCGCTGGCCAATCGTTTATTTAAATCTGGGAGAGTCAAGTTTTGCCTCCAGTTTAAAAAAAAAAAAAAATCCAGCTGATAAACAGCTTAACCTGAATTGGCACCCCTAGTTATTGTTGAGTAGAGTGAAATGGTTGTGTGTGTTTTTTAGCAATGAAGTTTATTTTAACTCCTGGAGAGTTCAGAGTTAAATGTAGAGGTGGTAAAATAAATAAAACCCATTGCATGAGTACATTTTGTCACATTCAGGAATAATTTGTGTGTTAGAAAGCATTTGGGGAATTGACTCCAGCCTTGTGATTTTTCAGAGTAATGTATAAAACTATGTTAAGTTTATAAATAGTGATGGGATGATTTAAGAGTACTTGAGATTGACTATGTTTTATCAATTTAATTGATTAGGTTTTCCTGGGAGATTAAAGTACTTAGGGAAGTTTTGTTTGTCAGATCAGACAAGTGAAGTACTTTAAAAAGAGGAAAAAATAAATATGAATCTATTACCATTGAGAATGCAACTAGAAATGTTGCGGGGGTCCTCAAACTTTTTAAACGGGGCCAGTTCACTGTCCCTCAGACCGTTGGAGGGCCGGACTATAGTTTTAAAAAAAAACTATGAACAAATTCCTATGTGCACTGTGGGCCCGGGACGAGTCGGCTGCTAAGCAGGACAGGCAGCGGCACCCGGCGGGCCAAATAAATGTCCTTGGCGGGCCGCATGTGGCCCGCGGGCCGTAGTTTGAGGACCCCTATAAGGAATTTAATGAACTAAGCTTGTTAGGGAAAAGAGGCTATCTGACACAAAAAGGCTGGCTCCCCTTGCACAGTGGGAAGTCCCCTGGAGCTTGTTGCTAGGGTTGTTGCCAAGCACTGGCTGCCCATCCTGGGACTACATACCCCAGGCCCCCGCTGTGGTTAGGTGGTTAGGTGACCACCTGTAATTGGTGGAAGGGAGTAGAAGTTAGGTGTCCCCTCTGGGTCAAGGAGGTTAAGTATCTGCCTTGCCTTTCCCATGAGCTTTTTTTCTATTTAGTGGTAACCTCAGAGGTCACATGCTGATGACAGAGACTGTACAAGATGGAAAGAGCCCAAGTCCCTGAATCGCCCTTTGAAGGAGAGTCACCAAGCACCCAACCAAGAACATCCATAATGGTCTTTACATGAGCAAGAAATAAGCCACTAAGATTTGGGGATTGTTTCTTAACCATTATCATATGCTGACCAATGCAGTTTTGAATGAGACTGTGTGCTGGTTATTCTGTTTCTCCAGCCCTACCCCCCACCCATCTCTGCCTCATCCTGTGCTCCAGGAAGACATCTATAGTCAGTATGATTCGTGTCCCTGGTCTTCCTGCTTCCCGTTGGGTTCCATCAATAGGAGGAATTAGAAAGAAATTAGAGTGGAGGAAGAAAGAGATCAGAATATTTATTCCTCCAGCTCACTCTCTCTGTGGCTAGGCAGTGGCCGGGGTTCCTCCACCTAAGGTTACAGCTCTTGCTGAATTCAGATATTCCTCATCCCCCCTGGCAGGGTAGCTCAGTTAGTTAGAGTATTGTCCTGATATGCAAGGTTGCTGGGTTCGATCCCAGGTCAGGGCAAAGCAACCAAGGAATGCATAAATAAGTGGGACAACAAATCTCTCTCTAAAAAAAAAATTAAATCGATAAAAAATTTTTAAATTCAATGTACTTTCCCAAAGTCTTCACTGCTATAAATAATTACTTGCAAAATACCTACTTGGTACAGAGAGAGCATAATGCTGGGAGCCACACACACACACACACACAAAAAAAATTATATATATATATATATATATATATGGCATATCCCTACCACAGAGAACTTAGTACAAAATGTGTGGGTTAATCTAGAAAGTAACTGAAGACAGCATATGCCTACCCCTTGCCCTCAGCCTAAAGGTGGTAACAGCTGCTGAGGACTTAATGATCCCTGTTGATTTCCTTGACCCTACCTCTGTAAACAGTCCCTTATTTGAACTCCATTCAGTCTAACCCTTTTGAATGAACCATGTTTTTGCCTGTGAAGTTGACATTGACTGATGCAGATGATTGTTAAGGAAATTTAAATATTAACCAAAGTTTCCTGGAATTCAGGATTAAAATTTACTGGTTTTATTATTAATAGAAATAATTGTCTTTGTAATTAATAGAAATAAAAGTCTTAGTTAACTTTTGTCACAATAGTGCTGTATAACAAACCACTCCAGCCCTGGCTGGTTTGGCTCAGTGGATAGAGCATCGGCCTGTGGACTGAAGGGTCCCAGGTTCGATTCTGGTCAAGGGCACATACCCGGGTTGCGGACTCAATCCCCAGTAGGGGGCATGCAGGAGGCAGCCGATCAATGATTCTCTCTCATCGTTGATGTTTCTATCTCTCCCTCTCCCTTCCTCTCTGAAATCAATAAAAATATATTAACAAAAACAAAAAATAAACCACTCCAACAATGCTTATAAGACACATTTATTCTCAAGCTTTTGAGTCCAAAGATCAACTATGATTTAGCAAGTCTAGGCTGGGCTCAGCTGGATGACTCTGAGATAGTCTGCTGGTCAGCTAGGTTTGACTCCAGGCCGTGAGTTTGGTTGGATTGTCTTCCTGGGTCTTCTTCTGGCGCCACGGCTGAAGGCGACAACAGCTACCTGGGGCATGTTCTCCTAATGGCAGGTCATTGGAATTCAGGGGAAAAAAGTCAATCCATTCAAAGATATTCAGCCTCTTCTAACATCCGTTTGGCTACAGCAAATGTTATGGCTAAGCCCTAGGTGCAGGGCATGGCCCACCCTCAGGCCATTATGAGAGTGTGATGTATAACTCTATTTCAGGGGAGTGAAGTATTGGAAGCAATAATTCATTCCATCACAAATAAGATTTCTTCATTGATTATAGGGCTAACTTAAACCCTAGTAATCACAAAGAGACTTTTCAATGCACTATCCCTTCAAATAATTGCTAACACTTACTATAGAAGTATTATTTCCTAACTAGAGGCCCGGTGCATGGATTCATGCACTGGTGGGGGCGTGGCCTGCAGGGATCTGCCTGCTGCAGGAGCAGCCACTCATCCCGGTCAGCCAAGTGGCGTTCCCACTGTGGGATCACACTGACCACCAGGGAGCAGCTCCTGCATGGAGCGTCTTTCACCTGGTGGTCAGTGCGCATCATAGCGACTGGTTGACCAGTCATTCTGGTCATTCCGCCTTTCAGTCACTGGGCTTTCATATATATAGATTGTGTTTGAAGCACTCGAGTGCACTTTACTGTGCAATATATTTTACAATATATTTTTATTGATTTTAGAGAGGAAGTGAAGTGAGAGGCAGAGAGTGATAGAAACATCAATGATGCGAGAGTCACTGATCGGCTGCCTCCTACACACCCCCTACTGGGGATCAAGCCTGCAACCTGGGCATGTGCCCTGACCGGGAATTGAACCCATGACCTCTTGGTTCATAGACTGATGCTCAACCACTGAGCCACGCTGGCTGGGCAACTCACTTAATTCTTAAAACAACCTCATGGGATGGGTCCTGTAATCATCTGCAGTTTTATAAGTCAGGAAACTGAGGCACAGAGATATTAAATAACTTATCCATGGTCAACACAGCAGGTAGGGGGCAGAAGCAAAGCCAGGCTCTGGAGTTTGTCTTTTAACCAAAATACTACACTGAGTGGCCAGATTATTATGATCTCTGAACACACACACACACTAATATATATATTAGAGGCCCAGTGCATGAATTCCTGCATGGATGGGGTCCGGCCAGCCTGGCCAGGCGGAGGGGACATGGGCAGTTGGCCGGCCTGCCTGCTGGTTGAACTCCTGGTCGAGGGGACAATTTATATATTAGCCTTTTATTATATAGGATATACACTGAGTAGCCAGATTATTATGCGTTCAGAGATCATAATAATCTGGCCACTCAGTGTATACTGCTTCTTGAAGGCATCCAGACAATTCAGAAGACAATTGAGAAGAAATCGGTAGCCTCTCAAGTCTGTGCTCTTTTTGCCTGGGTCCACATCCATGACTTACTTTTTTTTGTTTTGTTAATCCTCACCCGAGGATATTTTTTCCAATGCTTTTCAGAAAGTGGAAGGGAGGGAAGGGGAGAGAGAGAGAGAAAACATCGATGTGAGCGAGATTGGTTGCCTCCCACATGTGCCCTGTTCGGGGGTGGGAATGGGGCGGGGGGGGGGAGGGCGCGCCGAGTGAACTGCAACCCAGGTACATGCCCTTGACCGGGGATCAAACCTGCAACCCTTCAGTGTGCAGGGAGACGCTCTAACCACTGAGCACACTGGCCAGGGCTCAGTGACTCACTTCTTGACTGCCAGGGTCATGCTGACACCAGCACCGTAGCACCCTTGACTTCTGTCCTTGCTTCATTGTTCCAGACTTGGCCCTGGTCCTTCCTGACTTTCTGTCTCTTCTGTGTCTCTCCCATATTCACTAACCTGGACCTTCCCCTACACCCAGGCAGGACACTATACTGCCTGATATAGGGGGGTGGGTGGAGGGTTTTTCAGGGAACATGGGAAAGAGGCCACACACACACACACACACTAATATGCAATTACAAACTCTGACCAGGACTGTGACCAGAAAGTACTGGGACACCAAAAGAGGAATCTGACCTGGTCTAAAAGAGGTCACTTTTAGGAAGTGACATTTAACCAGAGAAGTAAAAACCAGACAAAAGCAACATGGGCACGTGGAAGAGTCTTTCTTAGAGAGGGAATATCATGTGACATCTTAAACAACCTTAAACAGCTCACTGAGATCCTAATGCAATCTGCTTAGGACCTTCCTCCCTTGAGAGCCTAACCCAGCACACTCCCATAGCTTGATTCTTATTCTCAAACAAGTGACATCACTTCTTTTTTTCCTCGAGTTTATGGCAAGCCAGGTAATGGGAGAGGTCATCAGAGGCCTGCTGGTTGACTCTTGAGCTGGACCTGGGCTCCTCAGCCTGTCCTGTCCTTGGAATGTATCCCCCACCCCACCATCTCACAGTGGGGGATGTTCCAAGGACAGAGCCTTAAAGGAAGGTGTTGAGACCATCTGGACACTATACATGACTGACCCCAGTTAAGGTTTCTATACTAAGATTCCGGTGGGTGGATGCCAAGTTCTACTCACTTGGCAGCTTGTGGAGAATGGTTACAGCGTTTGGACAGGTTCAAGCCTCAGACTAATGAGAGGGCACGGTCCTCTCAGGGCAAAGCCACGTTCAAGTCCCAGCTGGAAGGGCAAAGCCCTCCCAGCACAATGATAGCAAAAGGCTATAGTTGTAAGCTTGAACCTATGGTCCGAACCTGTGGTCCCACGTGGCTGAGTGATATGGGCTTCGGGAGGTGCAGCAAGCAAACAAAGTTTGATCAGGTGCATGTAATTGAGTCGATTTGAAACCCACGAGAATGTTGTAAACATCTTGACCACACCCTTATTTTGCCTCCTGGCTAGAAAATAAAGACTCGCTTTGCATGCTGTTGCGCTGTCACTAGCTCTCCATCAGAGAGGACAGTGTCCCACCCAGACCCAGCTTTTATTCTCTTGTCTGTCTTTTCTCAATTCTTCACCGTGCCCTCTCAGGCTCACCGAACCTGGCTGAGCTGGCTCGGCACATATGGTGCCCAACGTAGGGCTGAGTATGCCATGGATGTGCTGGCTGGGCACGGCAGCCACCCAAGACAAGCCTCTCATTAAGACCCCTTGTTTATTAAACCTGCCACCTATGAAGCAGCAAGAGAAAAGCAGTTAGTTACTAAGACCGGCAGCTGATTTCTCAATAGAAACTCTGAAGTCCAGAAAGGACTGGCACAAAATATTTAAAGTGATTAAAATCAAGGCCCTACAACCAAGGTTACTCTACTTGGCAAAGCTATCATTTAGAATCAAAAGAAAGATAATGAGCTTCCTAGACAAGAGAAAGAGTTCATCACCAAATGAGTGCTACAAGAAATGTTAAAGGGTATTCTTTAAGAAGAAGAAAAAAAGATTAAAATATGAATAATAAAATGGTGGTAAATACATATCTATCAACAATTATTTTAAATGCAAATGGATTAAATGCTCCATTCAAGACATACAGTGGCTGAATGGATAACAAAACAAGATCAAAAGATGCACACAGATGAAGATAAAGGATTTAGGAAGATGTTTCATGAAAATGGAAACAACAAAAAAAGCTGAGGTAGCAATACTTACACCAGACAAAATAGACTTTAAAACAAAGGCTATAACAAGAGACAGAAAGGACCCAGCAATTCCACCTCTGGATACTAGTATTTATCTGAAGAAACCCAAAGCACTAACTGGAAAAGATGTATTCATCCACATGTTCACTGCAGCATTATTGACAATAGCCAAGTTATGTGGTACATATATACAATGGAGTATGACACAGCTATAAAAATGAATATCGTGCCCTAGCTCAGTGGTTGGCAAACCGCGGCTCACGAGCCGCGGTTTGCTACTCTGTTGACTAATGAGTTTGCCGACCACTGCTAGGGAAAAACACTTAAAAAACATTTTAATAATGTACTAATGTCTTTAACCTAAAGTCAAAACTTCTGGGTAAGGGTAATGCCTTAGCAGTGGTGGGCAAACTCATTAGTCAACAGAGGGGCAAACCGTGGCTCGCGAGCCGCAGTTTGCCGACCACTACCCTAGCTGGTTTGGCTTAGTGGATAGAGTGTCAGCCTGCAGACTGGAGGGTCCTGGGCACATGCCTGGGTTGCAGGCTTGATCCCTGGTGGGGGATGTGTGGGAGGCAGCCAATCGAATTCTCTCTCATCATTGATTGTCGGAAGCCGCCAATGTCCTCTGATTGAGACATTGGTAGCTGAAGCAGCCTCCACCTGTTAGTCTTATGTAAATTCTTGCTGATTGTCTATTATTGGAATTTCCTGCCTAAAGGCTATGGGTGTATCCCATAACCTTAATAAAAGGGATAGCAAAGCCAGAGCGGGGTGTAGTCCTCCCCCTAGGGGTGGGCTCCCGCCTGGCCCCCAATATTCCCAAATTAATACTTTTCTAGTCTCTTTCATTTGTGTGCGGCCTTCTTCAGAACCCGAACCCTGAACCTGAACCCTGAACCACACGGGACGTGAAAGGGGTTCCCGCAATTGATGTTTCTGTCTCTCTTTTCCTCTCTGAAATCAATAAAGATATATTTTAACATATAAAGATATATTTTAAAAATAATAAGATAAAATAAAAACTAATATCTTGCCATCTACAACAACATGAATGGACCTAGAAGGTATTGTGCTGAGTGAAATAAGTCAGACAGGAAAAGACAAATGCCATATGATCTCATTTATATGTGGAATTTAAAAAAACAAAAAAAATGAACAAGCAGAACAGAAACAGACTCACCATTTTGATGGTTGCCAGATGGGGGATGGGTGAAAAAGCTAAAGGGATGAAGAAGTACAAAATGGTAGTTACAGAATAGTCATGGGGATCTAAAGTACAGCACAGGGAATATAGCCAATAATATTGTAATAACTATATATGGTGTCAGATGGGTACTCGATTTATTGGGGTGATCACTTCATGTTACATAAATGTCTAATCACTATGTTGTACACCTGAAACGAATATAATATTGTATGTCAACTGTAACAGGAAAATAAAAAAATATTTAAAAAATAAATTGTCCAGTTATGAATAGCTTAATTACATTGTCATCTGTGATAGAACATTAAGACAAAAAAAAAAAAAAAAAAAGGAAAAAGCCTGCCACCTACCACCTGCCTCTTTCTTTGCTCTTTCCTCGCCCTCCATGGACAGGGCCAGTTTGCAAACCAACACCAGTGGTTTTTTGTCCCTACTTCTGTCCTCCGAGCACTTGACCCCCATCTTCTTTTTTCTTTCCACACACATTTATTGAACACCAGCAAGGACTGGATTTGGGAAGGAGAAAGGTCTAGTGACTATGTGGGCGAGAAAACAATCTCCCCACTCAATGCAATCATTCACTCAGCCAGTAATTAGTACCTACTCTGAGCAGTCCTGTGTGAAGCTCTGGCAGCAGAAAAGTGAATAGGACATGACCACATTCCTTCGGAACCTGGAAGTGCCTACCAGGCACGAATACTTTGATAGAGTATCAGAAATCATTTGACTTTTTCCCCGAGTGCCACTCCTCTTGGCTGAGAGCACTGCTCTAATAAGACCAGGATGCAAAGCTGGCTTAATCTGCCTTTCAACTCCACCTTTCAGAAGGCTGAGATATGGCACCAGGATCTGCTCAGATATGTTCCAAATATGCAGCTGAGTTCCCTGTGGCACACTGGAAGCTTCTCCCGCAAGGAACAAGTAGACAAGAGCTCAATTGTCAAGAATAAAGATTTTGGCCTTTGGCTCAAGGACACCAGTGCCAGCTGGGAGTGGCTGGGATGATCAAACACAGAGGAGATTCAAATTACTAGCCGGATTTGTTAAAGTGACAACCAGAAATGGGTCAGCAGCCCATTCACCCCAGGGAGAAGTGGAAGTCTTGTCATGGTGGCAAATAGTAACCAGCCACAGTGAAAAATTTGAGGTCACCCACTGGGAGAGGCCACCCTCGGGGTGACTCCAGATGTGAACAGGCCTGGCCACCCTCAGGGCTCTAGGTAATCTTTTTTCCCAAATATCCCAAGGATATTTTTCCACTGATTTTTAGGAAGAGTGAAAGAGAGAGGGAAAGACAGAGAGAAATATCGATATGAAAGAAACACATTGATTGGTTGTCTCCTGCATGAGCCCCGACCAGGGCCCTGGGCCGGGGAGGAGCCTGCAACCAAGGTACGTGCCCTTGACCAGAACTGAACATGGGATCCTTTGGTCTGCAGGCCGATGCTCTATCCACTGAGCCAAACCGGCTAGGGCTTGTCTTTTTAAAATTCATATTCATTGTTGTTGTTTTTTCAAGTTTGACTTTAACTTTATTTTTTACGTATTTTTTTATTGATTTCAGAGAGGAAGGGAGAGAAGGAGAGAGATAGAAACATCAATGATGAGAGAGAATCATTGATTGGCTGCCTCCTGCATGCCCCCTACTGGGGATCGAGCCCAAACCCGGGCATATGCCCTTGACTGGAATCGAACCCAGGACCCTTCAGTCCATAGGCTGATGCTCTATCCACTGAACCAAACCAGCTAGGGCTTGAACTTTATCTTTAAAAAAATTAAATCTTTATTGTTGAAAGTATTGCATATGTTCCCTTTTCCCCCCACTGACCCCTTCTAGCTCACCCTCTCCCCCCACCCCAGGCTTGCACCACACTATTGTTTGTGTCCATGGGTTCTTTGGTTAATCTCTTCCCACTCACCCACCCCCTTCCCTCTGAGATTCATCAGTCCGTTCCATGTTTCAGGGCTCCAGGTAGTCTTGATGGACCATTTCTTCTCTATCACTCAGGGCAGTAGCAAAGAGGCTGCTTGGTTCTGCATCTTGACACTCAGAAACTCCAGCATGGCTGCCCTGGGGAACTGGTGTTAGCAAATCCTCACTTAGCTAACTTTCCCTTCCTGCAATCACCCTCGGAGCAGGCAGAGGCACTCACAATCACAGAGAATTCACCCAGGAACTGAAATCACAGGTCACAACACTCTGTAAGGCAGAAGATAACCTCATCCCCACTTCAAAGCCACAAGAGTTTTCCCATTTTGATAAAGCTGGTGAGGCAGGTGTACAGTGGAGCCAGCACTTGACTGGCCTTAAAGACACAACCCTGGAGACAAGTCCTAGCTCCATTGCAGGCCACAAAAGTTTGAACAAGTCATGAAATCTTTCATAAGCTGGGTCTTCACATCTTTTAAACAGCTCACCGTGTTATTAGGAGGGTTGAATTAAAGAGGATATTGTGGAGACAACGAAGATGGTGGCGTAGGTAAATGCCGGTACTCGTGCTGGTACTAGCACCAATCTGCCTTGCTTCACACTTGGGCCTCGCCTTCTGCACAGCAGCTCTCCCACTTTAGTCGCAGCTGGTCCTCACAGCCAACTGGCCCGGAGACCAACTCCTCCCAGAGATGCCAACAACAATGAAGGCTCAACTACAGGACTGTTCACACAGCCCACATAGGGGCCCACCTAGCGTGCCCAACTCAGGGGACTAGAGAGTCTGAGCCACTGGCCCTACGGGACATCTACTACACAAGGCCACTCTACCAATTCCAGGAGATATAGCAGCTCTACCTAATACATAGAAACAAACAGGGAAGCAGCCAAAATGTGGAGACAAAGAAACATGTCACAAATAAAGAAATGGAAGCAAGCAAACTACTGGATACAGAGTTCAAAACCATGGTTGTAAGGTTACTCAAGGATCTTCATGAGACTTTCAAGGAACTCAGTGAGAATGTCAAAGACATGAAAAAGGACCAGTCAAATACACTAACTAAAATAAGGAACAGTTAAAAAAAAAAAAAAAGAACAATTTACAGGGATTCAAGAGTAGAGTAGAGGATTCTTAGAATCAAATCAATGATTTTGGAATCTGAGGAAGCAAAAAACATCTGATCAGAAGAACAAAAAGAAAAAAGAAAAAAACTGAAGATAGTGTAAAGAGCCTCTGGGACAACTTCAAGCATACCAACATCCGAATTATGGGGGTTCCAGAAGGAGAAGAGAAAGCCAGATATTGTAAACCTATTTGAAGAAATAATGACAGAAAACTTCCCCTACATGATGAAAGAAATAGACTTACAAGTCCAGGAAGCACAGAGTCCCAAACAAGAGGAACTCAAAGAGCCTCACTCCAAGCAACAGTTAGTTACCTACAAGGGAGTGCCCATATGACTGTCAGCTGATTTCTCAACAGAAACTTTGCAGGCCAGAAGGGAGTGGCAAGAAATATTCAAAGTGATGAATAGCAAGGACCTACAACCAAGATTACACACCCAGCAAAGCTATCATTTAGAACTGAAGATCAGATAAAGAGCTTCATAGACAAGAAACCGGTATTACATTAAATGTTAAAGGATATTCAAAGAGGAGGAAAAGGAAAAGGAGGAGGAGGAGGAGAAGAAATATGAACAATAAAATGGCAATAAATACACATATATCAACAACTGAATCTAAAAATCAAAATAAATGAGGAAGGAATCTAATGAACAAAACAAACTGATAAATAAAATAGAACCAGAGGCATGGAAACAGAGAACAGACTGATGAATCTCAGAGGGAAGGCGGGCAGGGGAGGCGGGAAGAGATTAACCAAAGAACTTATATGCATATATGCATTACCTATGGGCACAGACAATAGGGTGGTGAAGGCCTGGGGTGGGGTGGGAACCGGGTGGAAGGAGTCAATGGGGGGAAAAAGAGGGGACATCTGTAACACTCTCAACAATAGAGTAAAAAAGAAAAAGGAGGATACTGTATATGAAAACCCTTTGTAAGCATGGAGGCCATTTTACACGGAGGACATGCTAAGTACAGTGCTTTGATTCGTGTTGTCCAGGAAAGCATAACATCCCGCTTAGCGCTGTTTCTAGAAAATAGTTCTCTGCAGTTGCTACTTCAGAGCCACCCTCCAGCAGGGTTTCTCTTTTCTGCTGGCTGTCCAGGGGCCCAGAGCTGAATGTGGGACTCTCGTACACCAAGGCTGTATCAGCCATGGGCAAACTACGGCCCACGGGCCGGATCCGGCCCGTTCGGCTGTTCTATCCGGCCTGCGGAGCCGAAAGAGCGGAGGGTTCTCTTGCTCTCCCCTCCGCTCCTTCACCAGCAGTAGTGTTAACATGGCAACGTGGGGAAACACGACCGCAGCTCCTTCTTCTGAGTGGGCGGATTTATATCCGCCCATTCAGTAGAAGGAACAACCTCTCAATCTTCCAGAGGCTCCTTGTAATGTCCTCAGACGCGTCCCCCGACATCACCCTGGGAATGCGACATCACCCTGGGAATGCGACATCACCCTGGGAATGCGTAGACACGTTATCGTGGTGATGTAGGGAGACACGCCCCTGGAGAGCACAGTATCAGAGCATTAGCTAAAAAGGAGACCAACAACACTGTTCCCACTGAAGTTGATGTTTTAAAGACCAAAAACCGCCCTGGCTGGTTTGGCTCAGTGGATAGAGCGTCGGCCTGCAGACTGAAAGGTCCCAGGTTCAATTCCGGTCAAGGGCATGTACCTTGGTTGAGAGCACATCCCCAGTGGAGGGTGTGCAGGAGGCAGCTGATCGATGTTTCTCTCTCATCGATGTTTCTAGCTCTCTATCCCTCTCCCTTCCTCTCTGTAAAAAAATCAATAAAATATATTTTTAAAATAAAATAAAATAAACAAGTCTTGCCCTAGCCCAGTGGTCGGCAAACTGTGCCTCACGAGCCATGGTTTGCCGCTCTGTTAAAAAAAATAAAAAAAAAATAAATAAAGACCAAAAACCTTTCAACTCAGTCTAAATTGCCATCTACATCTACGTCCCGGGCATAATTTGGAAGTTGCACTGAAGAAAATGTTTAATTTACTGTTTACACATTTTGTTCTTTTCTATTTGTTTTAATTTTAAATTATTTTATTACATTTAAGTTTAATTTGAAAGGCTTTTGTACCTTTCCTTTGTTAGGCAATTTTATTTTGCCTTTGCCATCTTCAATATAAGGTATTGTGCTATGATTCCTCCATTTTTTGAAGTTTCAAATTATAATAATTAGTGTTTACATTCTTCTTGTTAAAATGTCTGAAATGAATAAAACTATTGAAATAAATAAAAAGACCGTACCCTTTTATGTAATGATGTTTACTTTGAATTTATATTAGTTCACACCAACACTCCATCCATGCTTTTGTTCCGGCCCTCCCGTCCAGTTTAAGAACCCATTGTGGCCCTCGAGTCAAAAAGTTTGCCCACCCTTGCTGTAGATCCTTCTGGCATTTCTTTCTACTCACTTTCCTGACTTACTTGGTTTGATTCATTTTTCTCGTTATTTACACCACCTTGTATTTTGTGTATCTCTGTCTTAAATTCTTTGGGGGACAAAGCAGGCCACAATTAAGTACATACTGTTACACACAGAAACACTATTTTGCATGCAAAATAGTGTTTTTTAAGTACACTGTTTTGTGTACTTAAAAAAAAAAAGTCATGTTTGTGACCCATAAGTCATAGTGAAATACAATAAAATCATACCTGAGATGAATCACAAGAAGGGGCCCAACACGCGCCTGGCTTGTGAAAAGGGTCCCGCAAATGCTAATTTCATCAGAAATTCACCAGACACTTGCAGGCACAAAGGCATTCAGTGGCTGCTAGGGTCTGTTGGAGGGATTCAACCTACTCCAGCTTTCTTTCCTCCGGCGGCTTTTGCCAGAACAATTCGGTGGAGTAAGGGGTGAACTGGAGAGCTGAGGTGGAGCAAAGGCTAAACATGGCGAACCCAAGCGTGAGAGGTGGGGAGTGGAGGAAGGGACGAGGCCATGAGGCTCGCGGACCTGTGAACCAGGGGGGAAAGGGAGGGGCGCGGGGTGTGTGTGGGGAGACTAGAAGCGGGCACAGGGATTTTGTTGTTCTTTTTTCTTTCTTTTTTTTTTTAAATTGATTTCAGAGAGGAAGGGAGAGGGAGAGAGAGATAGAAACATCAGTGATGATAACCATTTTTCGGCCGCCTCCTGCACGTCCCCTTCTGGGGATCGTGCCCGCAACCTGGGCATGTGCCCTTGACCTGGGACCCTTCAGTCCGCAGGCAGGCGCTCTATCCACTGAGTCAAACCGGCTAGGGCTTGTTGTTCGTTTAAGATGGAGAGAAAAGTCCGATTACCCGCCGGGAAGGAGGAGAGGTCCCAGCTAGAGGCTGGGATGTCTGGAGAGCCGCGCGGGAGCCGGGCTGCAGCGGTCCTGCAGGGTGCGCACCGGGTTCAAAGCGCGGTTCGCCCACTGGCTCCCGCAGCCCCGGAAGGGAGGAGGGAAGTGAGGTGCGCCCGCGCGCCCTTGGTTCCAGAGGGGGCACATGACCGTGCTCCTGTCCAGCCTCTCCCCGCCCGGACCGTCCAGAGGTCTGAGTAAACGGCTGCAGCCGCGCGCTCCTTCGCAGACAGGCCCCCTGCTATTCACTCGGACCTCCGACGGGGGTGGGGGGAGCCTGGTAGGCTTGGGGGCTCCGCGACCGACCGAGGGGCAGACATTGCTGGATTCGCCGCGCGGGCTTCCGAGTCACCCAGACGCGGTTGGAATCCCCACTCCACTTCCTAGCTCATCATTTGCCTCAGTTTCCCTTTCCTAAACGTGGAGCCGATAACAGTACTCACCTCTTAGGGCTGTTGTGACGAAAAAATGGCACCGCGTCAATAAAGCGGACAGTGCCGAGCCCGTACCTCGTATCCTCATCAGGGCTGCGGTCATTACCGGCACCTTTTCCAGCTCTCCAGCGCGCGGGCCAGGGGCTGGTCTGTCCCGGCGAGGCTTGGCACTCCCCAAACGCCGCCACGCGGGTTTGGACTTGCTGGCGCCAAGCTAGGCTCCTCGACAGACCCAGAAGGTGGGCGGGGGTTGGTGGTGACGTGGGACGTGGGGACCTACCCAAGCTCTCCTGGCCTCCTCCACCTGCTCTGCTTGGAGAATTTGCTCTTGGTGCCAGGCGGGGCGGTAGGCGGCGTGGCTGCCCGGCCCGGCTCCATCAGCTCGGTCGGTCTTTCCGAGGCGGCGTGATTCAGAATGACTTTGTGCGGGTGAGTGTCACGCGAGCGCAGAAAAGTGGGAGGTCAGACTTGGCCGGGCGGGCGCACCGTCGGAGAGCGCCCGGCGCGGGGGCTGAGGGCGCGGGGGCTGAGAGCGCCGGGGCCGGGGGAGGCGACGGTTGGTCTCTAAATTCAGTCCAACCCGCGTCCTCCTCCCCCCCCCCGCCCCCAGTAGGTGAGGGCAGGGAGAAGGGGACGGCGCCTGGGGACTCTGTTGCTTTGAAAATTTTTTTCTGTTGAAAAATTCGACGTGGAGGCTGCCTCTCGTGACCGGGAATGTGGAAAGGAGCCTTCGGAGCGCAGGATTCGGGTCTCTGGTTGGAACCCGGAGGCGCTGGCCCAGGAGGGCTGCGGCCTCTTTCCTGGTCCCTGGACCGGTCGCCTCGGGGACATGGGTCCCCGCGCGAGGGCCGAGGGCTCTGGACCGTCGGGGAGCGGAGGCTGCGTCCCTTCCGCAGTTTCAGAAAACACCCGAACGGGAAGGATTTGGAAAGCCGATTTCCAGGTCCACACGCACAGCCTCGCCACAGAGTGAATTCACGACTGTGTGTGTCCCGGAGCGCTCTAGAGCCTCAACGGGGAGCATAATAATGAAGGGAGAAAGGAGACTTGGGGTCTGCCTTAACGTTTATAAACTACTTCGAAGGATCAGAAATAGTTTGTGCCTCTGTATCCCCAAAGTTTCTTTCCCCTTTATTTTTCCACACTAGAACAATCATCTAGCACAAGGAAGTCATCTCGTGCAAACGTGGTGAGATGATGTTTGTTTTTTGCCTGGAGGCCAGCGAGCAGGAAGGAAACAGGAAAAGAGAAAGACTCTAAAAGGGAGAGGAGTCTGATGTTCTTTTTTGTTTGTTTGGTTTTTTTTTTTTTTTTTATTGGTTTATATGTCCTAGTCCGATGTTTTCGGAGCATTAAAACAAAGCACAATTGATCAATTGGGCAGCTGGACTCACACAACAGGTCTGGGTTTAACTGACGTTTGCTAACTTTCTCTACCATCTTTTTTTAAAAAATATATTTTATTGATTTTTTACAGAGAGGGAGAGGGATAGAGAGTTAGAAACATCGATGAGAGAGAAACATCAATCAGCTGCCTCCTGCACACCCACTACTGGGGATGTGCCCGCAACCAAGGTACATGCCCTTGACTGGAATCGAACCTGGGACCTTTCAGTCCACAGGCCGATGCTCTATCCACAAACCGGTTAGGGCTCTCTCTCTACCATCTTAAAGCTGCCGGCTGGTGTGACCTTGGGGGAACTAGAGTTCCTCCCACTGAAGTAACTTCTTTTGTTTGTTTGTTTGTTAATTCTCACCCGAGGATATTTTTAAAAAATATATTTTTATTGATATCAAAGAGGATGGGAGAGATAGAGAGATAGAAACATCCATGATGAGAGAATCATTGATCGGCTGCCTCCTGCACACCCCACACCTGAAACCCAGGCATGTGCCTCACCCGCAATGGAACTGTGACTTCCTGGTTCATAGTTTGGTGTTCAAGCACTGAGCTACGCCCGCTGGGCAACCCCAGGATATTTTTTCCATTGATTTCTAGAGTGTAAGGGAGGGAGGGAGGAAAGGGGTGAGAGAGATTGATTGGTTGTGTCCCTCCAGCACACGCCCCAAACAGGGCTTGGGATCAAACCCATGACCAAGGTGTGTGCCCTTAACTGGGAATCCGACCCGTGACCCTTCAGTCCATGGATGGACGCTCTAACCACTGAGCAAGACCAGCCAGGGCCAAAGAAACTTCTATTAAACTTTCCTTTGCTTCTAAGTTTACTTTTTCATTCAAAAATGTCTGAATTAGAAATGGGTACATTCTGTGCCCATTTATTAATTGGTGTCTGGGTGTTTTTCTCATCATGAATTAAGATTAGATCTTTGCTCTCGTAATAGTCAATTACCATTTTAATTTCAGTGTTGATTTTCAGTGTGCAGACATTTTTAAAAGTTCGGATGCAGACACAAAGATAAAGCACATAGGAATCATGAGACTACCTTTCTAGACAAAATAAAAATCGAGTCTATTGGTTAACTGGCTTCCGTAGGGAGCTTGACGTCAGGGCCATCCATGCTAGGGTACAGGAGTCCCTCAGGACAATGAGGATCACCATCTTCTTACTCAGGACTAGACGGCCCTCCAGTCTCTGCCTGGTCCCAAAGCTCTGTATCTGGACTAGGAGAACTGCTTGGCAGCGTTAAATAGCTGCACCTGGCTGGAAGGGTGGAGCGGTCATTCGCTCGCACAGATGCCTGGCTCATTTCCTTATTTCTCACTGACTTTATAAATTGGACTTTGGCTCTTTCTTTTTTTAAAAAAATATATTTTATTAATTTTTTACAGAGAGGAAAGGAGAGGGATAGAGAGTTAGAAACATTGATGAGAAACATCGATCAGCTGCCTCCTGCACACCTCCCAATGGGGATGTGCCCACAACCAAGGTACATGCCCTTGACCGGAATCGAACCTGGGACCTTTCAGTCCGCAGGCCGACGCTCTATCCACTGAGACAAACCGGTTAGGGCTTGGCTCTTTCTTGAATATTTCTCAAATATGGTCCAACCAGAATAGCAGACCCATACAATTATAATTTGAACACCCCCACTTAAGCACAAAAACAGTGCAATTTTACCAGTGTAGAACATTTGTCGTTATCTGATGAAAATTCAGCTGTTGAACATTTTATTGGCAATCTTTACCCACACAATTCCTATTAATGTCTGCATTAAAATGCTGTCCCTAGCTGGAACCAGGTTTGATAAAAAGAACTCCAAGCTGAGACAGATCTGATCACATGGTCAAACTTGTCTAAAAGTAAATAAAAGTCTTTTTTTTTTTGCCAGTGCTTCTATAACTTGATTACCTCAAATACACCTATCTTTTTCTGAATACCACTTTGGAAAATCAGATGTTACAGAAATATATAACAAAGTAATGAAAATTCCACCTAAAATTTTTGTATATTCTCGTGGTTTTTTTGTTTATTCCACCCACTTATTTACTTATTTCAGAACCAGTATCATACATTTAATAATTATAACTTTTTAAAATATATTTTTTATTGATTTTTTACAGAGAGGAAGGGAGAGGGATAGAGAGTTAGAAACATTGATGAGAGAGAAACATCTATCAGCTGCCTCCAGCACACCCCCTGCTGGGGATGTGCCTGCAACCAAGGTACATGCCCTTGACTGGAATTTATCCTGGGACCCTTCAGTCCGCAGGCCGACGCTCTATCCACTGAGCCAAACCAGCTAGGGCAATAATTATAACTTTATAATAATTTTATTATTTAGTGGTAGCACAGCCTGCGACACAGCCATTCCTCTTATTTGTAATATTTTCCTTGCTATTCTCATGTGTTACTTCCAATACACTGTAGAATCATTTTGAAATTTTAAAAATCCTATTGTGGTTTCATGTATGTGATTA
The DNA here is from genome assembly GCF_963455305.1 of Plecotus auritus. Lineage (NCBI taxonomy): Eukaryota > Metazoa > Chordata > Mammalia > Chiroptera > Vespertilionidae > Plecotus > Plecotus auritus. The sequence goes on from NC_137774.1 coordinate 11,705,426, forward strand.
TTATATTGAATTTATAGAGTAATATATGGTGAAGCTACACCAGTACAATATTGAGTTATTCTCGTCAAGAATCAGGAATTTATCTTCCTTTATTTATATTTCCCTAAGGTAGAGGTAACTTGCTTAATGCTTAATTCTTTATTTGTTCAAAGACAGAATTAATGTTTGATCACTGAAAATTAAAAAAAAGAGAATATAGGAATGTGTTGATATAAAAATATGTTGAGCCCTAGCCATTTGGCTCAGTGGATAGAGTGTTGCCCTGCAGACTGAAAGCTCCGGGGGGAGGGGAGAGGAGTGACAAGGTTTATTCCATAACTAGCCACTGTTAGACCTATAGGACAGTACAATCCTATCGGCCATTTGTAAGCTTCCCGCCACAGGAGGACAAAAGACCAGGAAAAATTCGCTGGACACCAGGAGGTAGACCACACAAGGAGTGGAAACTGGCCTGAAGGCACCTGATTGCACACCTGCATGATTGCACACCTGCATTCCATCTCATTCCGACCCCCCCAGCTCAGCCCCCAAACCGACTGATGACAAGTTTCCCACCAGTGGCTGCGCGTAAGGATGAAACTCCAGCTCCTGGTGCTGCTGTCATCGACCCCATGTCCCCCTCCCCTTCGGATATCCCATCCCCCACCTCCACCCGTAAATAAATTCAATTTTTCTTTTCTTTTTAAAAAAATATATATTTCTATTGATTTCAGAGATGAAGGGAGAGGGAGAGAGAGATGGAAATATCAATGATGAGAGAGAATCATTGACCGGCTGCCTCCTGCACACCCCCTACTGGGATCGAGCCCAAAACCTGGGCATGTGCCCTTGATTGGAATCAAACCAGGGACCCTTCCGTCCACAGGACGATGCTCCATCCACTGAGCCAAACCAACTAGGGCTGATTCAGTTTTTCTTTATCCACCGTCTGAGATGGCTCTTTAGCCTGCCCGCGCGCAACATCCACCAGGCTCACCTTCCAGCTATTCTACTAAAATCTTACTGTTTCTAATAGTTTCTCATGGAATACATTTTCGTTTTGCAGTATGCAATTATAAAAAAAAAAATCATGCTTCTTATTCCATTATTGTCAGGAACAAGAGAAGTATGCCCATTGCTATCATTTAACATTCTTAGGAAAGCACTGGTCAATGCAGCAAAATTAGCTTATGGAATAAATAAGATGTAACAGCCCTAACTGGTTTGGCTCAGTGGATGGAGCAATGGCCTGCAGACCCAAGGGTCCTGGGTTCGATTCCAGTCGGGGGCACGTGCCTGGATTGCAGGCTTGGTCCGATGTGCAGGAGGCAGCCGGTCAATGATTCCCTATCATCATTGATGTTTCTCTCTCTCTCTTCCTCTCCCTTCCCTCTAAAATCAATAAAAAAAATATATACATATATATGTATATATATATATATATATATATATATATATATATATATATATATACACACACACACACACATACATATATATATTTTTAAAAAGATGTAACAAAAAGGGGAATGAGAGGCATAATTTTTTTACAGATGAAATAATTGCATACTACAAAACTAACAATGTATTAAATGGAGAACGGTTGGACCAGGGGCGGGGACAGAAGTCTGTATAAGTCAGCTCCCCTCTGGCTCTGGGAGCACGTTTTCCCTTTCCACCAAGACTGCGGACTGTTTCCCAGGCTGGAGCTGAAGCTGAAATACCAATGACGTCTTGCAGGAGCAGGATGGGGCGGACCAGTCCAGTGCAGGGCAGCCGGGGCCCTGTGCTGTTTTCACAGCCCTGCTAGGTCACAACCGAGCGATTTGCAGTGAATAGTCTCCTTCTTCTCTACACCCCAAAATAGTTATTCCTGTGGGTGTTGATTAGATGACAATCAAGTCATTTAATAACTAATCGAGAAAAAAAGATTTTGCCCTAGCTCAGTGGTCGGCAAACTCATTAGTCAACAGAGCCAAATATCAACAGTACAACGATTGAAATTTCTTTTGAGAGCCAAATTTTTTAAACTTAAACTATATAGGTAGGTACATTGTTATTAACTTAACTAGGGTACTCCTAAGCTGGCCTTTGCTAAAAACTCAAGGGCCCAAAAAACCGCATGTGGCTCGAAAGCCGCAATTTGCCGACCATGGCCCTAGCTGGTTTGGCTCAGTGGATAGAGTGTCAGCCTGGGGACTGAAGGGTCCCAGGTTTGATTCCGGTCAAGGGCATGTACCTTTGTTGCGGGCACGTCCCCAGTGGGGGGTATGCAGGAGGCAGCTGATCGATGCTTCTCTCTCATCGATGTTTCTAACTCTCTATCCCTCTCCCTTCCTCTCTGTAAAAAATCAATAAAATATATTTTTAAAAAAAGATTTTAATGAAATGTGCTTTTTTGTGCCCCAACAGCTATAACTTTCTGTGGCTCCTCAAGATGTCCACCTTAGTCTTAGGATTCGGCCTGGTTTTATTTACGTTCAGAAGTATGTACCTTCATGAAGAGGTCAGCCTCCAACCAGTGCTCCCTCATCCCGATCCGGTGCTCCCTCGTCCGGATCCGGCTGTCCAGATGCTGAAGCTTCTACCTGAGGAACGACTCAGGTCCCTCTTTTCCTACGATGGCATCTGGTGAGCTATCACGCGTTCTCTCTCTCCCACCTTGGTCCGACAGCTCCCTCGCTCCTCCTGTGGTTTGCTCTGCCCTGTTGTGTCCGTTTTACAGATGCTTCCCTACTGTGAGACCAGGAGAGGGCTTGGTCTCCAGGGCACAGTCTCTGTTCTCTGCAACACTCAGCCAAGTCCCTGAAAACCTTGGAGGGCCCATTTAACTGCCAGCTCTTTGTCCCTCCAGCCTCCTCTTCTGGTGGGGCTGAGATGCCATTGGCATTCCTGTGATTCTCACGTTTAAAGAAGTTTGGTGCAGGGGATAAGTCGATAGAGTGTGGGCCTGCGGACTGAAGGGTCCCAGGTTCGATTCCCGTCAAGGGCTTGGTTGCAGGCTGTACCTTGGTTGCAGGCACATCCCCAGTAGGGGGTGTGCAGGAGGCAGCTGATCGATGTTTCTCTCTCATCGATGTTTCTAACTCTCTATCCCTCTCCCTCCTCTCTGTAAAAAATCAATAAAATAAAATAAAAATTAAAAAAAAGAGAGCGGGCCCTTCTTCCCATTCCCCACTCCTTCCCCTCCCTGTGTCTCTGTCAGGGGCCTCTGCTAATATTCCAGGACAGCGGGTCTGGGAAAGGCAGTTTCTCAGACAGATATATGCGGGATAAGGTCTCAGCTTCCCCCTCACTCATCAACACCCCTCCTCCCACCCAGTCATGTTCACAGTCTTCTTGTTTGTTTTAGGCTGTTCCCGAAAAATCAGTGCCAATGTGAAACCAAAGGCCAGGGCTACAACTTTGAAGGTGCCTATAGCCAGACAGACCTCCCTGCAGTGAAAGCGAGGAGACAGGCTGAATTTGAACACTTTCAGAGGAGGTAATGTAGACCGCCAGGGCTCTCGGTCCCGAGGAGGAGCAAAAGCTCTACTTTGTCCTGAGGGTCTGGGTTCAAAGAGAGAAGGAAGGAGCTCCCCCTCTTGCAAGGGTGCCTTGGAGGAACTATTAGGAATAAACCTACGAAAGAGAATGGAGGAAATAGCCCTTAAATGAAGATTTATAAACTTTGCATCAAACATTTCGTAATAAAAAAGGAGCAAAGGAATGAAGATAGTTTGCAATGTCAGTGTGGTGTTGTGGCCCTGTGTCCATGCACCCAGTTGTCATAGCAAGTGACTTTGTAGTGACTGAGTTACACTATCTTATTCATTTATATTGAGAATATACTGTCCCCCTGCAATGTGCATGGCCCAGAGTTAAAACACTCGGATGTACTGACCAGGGTTATTGATTGAAAAGAGCAGAAATTGATTATGGCTGGCTTATGTGAAAAGGGAATTTGTGGGAAGGATGTTGGGACCTCATCAAATCCATAGATGGTAGAATAACCAGGCTGAGGAATTAAGATACAACAGAACAAGCCCTGGCCAGGTAGCTCTGTTGGTTAGAGCATCGTCCCAACACACCAAGGTTACGGGAGAGAGAGAGAAACATTGATTTGTTCCACTTATTTATGCATTCATTGGTTGATTCTTGTATATGCCTCGGATTGAACCTGAAACCTTGGCATGCCAGGATGACCTTACCTTTAAACTTTAATGAAAAGGTAGTTGTTTTTTAAAGTTGTATTTCCCTGAGTAATATTGAAGCTGAGCATGTTTCATCTATTTATTATCCATTTGCATTTCCTCTTTTAATTGCCTAGTTATATCCTTTTCCATTTTTAAATGTTGCCTTTTTCATATTCCCATAAATACTCACTCCAATGGTCTGATCTCTCTTCCAGGTAATCTAAGTGGTGGTATCTTTGGTTAAACTGGGTCCCTCAAGGCTACATTTCAGCTGTGTTACCTTAGTCCCTCAAAGAGCCAATCTCACTGGATTGTATCATGCACTTGCCTTTGACTGAAGGTCGTTACAACAACAAAACCATTTGAAAATCATCACTGTGTTTGCTTTGAAAATATGGGGACGCCAACCACTTGCATATACAGTTTCTTTGGTGCAGAGCCAGGAAAAGTTTGACTTCCCTTCCGGAATTGGTCTCCTTTGCCCCTTTAAGAAGACCCGAGTACTGACAATCATTTTATACCCTGGCTACCAGGGAGTCACAGGTGACTTTGGTGTTCAGCTGCTGCAGCTGTGCTGGCCCCTACAGTCTGATTATTTTGTTTCTTCTTTTTTGCTGGTCATGATTTTTGTTTTTGTTTTTTAATGATTTTTGTTTTTTTATGTGCTTTGTTGTAAACTGCTCAGTTTGTTTGTGGAGTTAAGAGGCTGGGAGTAATGGAGGAGGGGAGGCTGGAGGGAAGATGGGGACAATGTACTTTCCATTTCTCCCCATTGGCAGCCCAAGGCGCTGGACGCAGGCACCACTTTAAGAACTAACCTGGGAAGGGAGTCAGGGCAGCTGTTAACAGTTCCTTTTCTCTGCAGGCAAGGGCTGCCCCGTCCACCGCCCCTGCTGGCTCCGCCCAACCTCCCCTTTGGGTACCCGGTCCACGGGGTGGAGGTGATGCCCCTGCATACAGTTCCCATCCCAGGTAGGTCCGCCCCATCCTGAGAGGACTCGGGCAACGTTCCTATTCCTTCTTAAGCAAAAGGAGGGAGCAGTCATTCATTGAGTACCTGCTGGGTACCAGCACCAGGACGAAGTTTGAAATGACTTCATTTAATGTTAATATCACTGTTTCCACCACTGGAGATCACCCTTAGTAGCTGTGACCTCCGTGGGGCTATGAAATAACACGGAAGAGGACAGATATCTGTGAGCCTCAAGGAATCTTAGGACATAACTGGCTTGTTGGTGTCCTACAGCATCTTGGGAGCAGGCAAAGCACAGGCCATCTCCAGGAATTAACGCTCCTGGGCATGAGGGCCTGGCTCATCCAGGGTGCTTACTTGGACCCCCCTTGGGGGTGGGTCTGCACTGGTGCTCCCAGTCCCCCCTCACACAGGGTGGAGGTGGGGAGAAGGTGCAGGGGGGTCTGCATCAGACCTGAGGAAGGAAGTGTCCATGCTGGGCCTGGCTCTCTAGGTACCTGCTGCCCTGACATCCCCATCCTGGAGGAAGAGCTGATGGTTGAGGGGGGCTCTGGCCCCGATACAAGCAGCACTATTTTCTAGAAATAAAGTAATTATTTGTTTCTTAAACAACTAAAAGGCTTGTACTGAGCAGGCCCTGGTTCAGAAAAACAAAAACGAAAAACAAAAAACGAAACTCCTTTCCATGAGGGATTTTCACACACGCCTCTAGTTCAGCAGCACAGCCCTGTGAGGTAAATGTTTATTTTGCCAATTTCCCAGATGAGCTTAGTAAGTTCCCTATGGCCATAGGAGGGTATGTTTGAAGTGGAACTTGAATTAGTCATACTATAAGAGCAGATGCTAAAGTAAATACACTTGCGGTTCATTGTTAGTGTTTTTGAATAGTTATTTAAAAATAATATGACACTTTGGATGATTCATTTTTTTATGGTGGTAAAGTATGCATAACAAAATTTACTATTTTAACCATTTTTAAGGGCACAGTTCTATCGCATTGAATACATTCACATTGTTCTGCAGCCATCACCACCATCCATCTAGAACTTTTTCATCTTCCCACTGGAACTCTGTACCTATTTAACATTACCTCCCCTCTGCCTCCAGCCCCTGGCAACCACCATTCTACTTTCTGTCTTGATGGGTTTGACTACTCTAGGTGCTTCATATATGGATGATTCATTATTTTTTTTATTGATTTCAGAGAGGAAGGGAGAAGAAGAGAGAGATAGAAACATCAATAATGAGAGAGTCACTGATTGGCTGCCCCCTGCACATCCCACACTGGGCACTGAGCCCACCACTCGGGCATGTGCCCTGACCGGGAATTGAACCATGACCTCCTGGTTCATAGGTCGCTTTTCAACCACTGAGCCATGCAGGCCGGGCAGGATGATTCATTATTATTATTATTTTTTAAATATATATTTTATTGATTTTTTTACAGAGAGGAAGGGAGAGGGATAGGGAGGTAGAAACATCGATGAGAGAGAAACATCGATCAGCTGCCTCCTGCACGCCCCCCACTGGGGATGTGCCCGAACCAAGGTACCTGCCCTTGACTGGAATCAAACCTGGGACCTTTCAGTCCGCAGGCTGATGCTCTTTCCACTGAGCCAAACCAGTTAGGGCTAGGATGATTCATTATTAATCCATTGCTTCTGTCCCTTCAGTAACAGACACCTGGGAGGGACTGGATTCATTCACAGCACCCATCCAAAGCTGAGGGTGGCATCAGAGGTTTTAGAACCGCTGGAAGGACCATGGGAAGCATCTAACAGAACCCTGGGGAGCGGGGAGTCTGTCAGCAAACACCCTGGATAGGAGGGAACACTTGAAGGGACTCTGGAAGCACATGGAGGCAGCCGGAAGGTGTGAGCCTCAGAGAGCCCTTGGAATCCTCTCAGATGATTCTTTTGTTTTCCTTTTCCCGTGTCCTGCAGGTCTTCAGTTTGATGGACCCAATGCCCTCATCTATAAGGCAAGAGCCCCCCTTCCCAGTCCCTTTGTGTACTTGGTATCCTGTCCTTGGCTCACTGCCCAGCCCCCTTCCCCCAGTGGTGGCTGGTCTCGGATTTTGACAGAGCCCCCATCCAGATGAAACATCAGACATGAGTCTGAGGGGAGGGGGGAGGGGAGGGTGCCTATGGAAGGCACACTTTTTCCCGCCGAAGGAGTGGCTGGAGTTCCAGGGAGGACTTCCAAGACCCCGCCAAGGCACTGAGCCACCGCGGGTGCTGCTGCTTCCGCTGCGAGAGGACGCTGCTGCCACAGCCACGGCTCCTGCATTGTGTTGCCTCTGCTAGGGCTAGCGCCACTGAGATGGATGCCCTGGGCCCTGCCCCGCTTTCCCCACTGAACAGAGCTCCAAATCAAGGTCTCTGCAAGTATATCTGACTGGTGGGATGTAGACCACATCAAGAGCCCTAACTGAAAAGGAGCCTGGGAAATGTAGTTTTAGTTTCCTCACCCCTGTATGTTAAACAGAGGTTGGAATGGCTAGAAGCCTCCTCTGTCCCCACCCCCAGCTAAGCCCTCTGCCACCCGCTTCTGTCACTTTCTCAGTTCTTTGTTATCTTCTTATAGCACTTATCTGTACCTGAACTACCTCATATGCGTCATGATATGCTTCTGGCCTCTCTTCCCCAATCCTATATAATAAAAGCCTAATATGCAAATTGACTGAACGGGGGACCGACCAGTGGAATGACCAGTCACTATGACGTGCACTGACCACCAGGGGGCAGACGCTCAACGCAGGCCCCAGGCCAGCCAAGGCGGGTGCCAGTGGGGGCCCCCCGATCGCCCTGCCAGTCGCCCCACAGATCGGCCCTGATTGCTGGCCAGGCTTAGGGACCCTACCCATGCACGAACTTTGTGCACTGGGCCTCTAGTAGACTATAAGCTTCTTGAAGGCAAGGAGTCTGTCTTATTCACAATTTCCCCCCCTGTGCCTGTAATTTGGATCTCAGAATATATCCATTGACTGACTAAAGTGCTTTCAGCAAAGCCCTAGCTGGTTTGGCTCCATGGATAGGGTTTGGCCTGTGGACCAAAGGGTCCTGGGTTCGATTCTGGTCAAGTGCAGATTGGCTGTAGGTGTGAGGGAACTGGCAGAACAGCAACAACTTGCACTTGGGGACTTGAGCAGTTGAACAGATGAAGGTGCCATTCATGAGGCAGAGAGAGGTTTATAGAGAGAAATCAATAGTTCCATTTTGAAGATATCAGTTTGATTTGCTTGTGAAACTTCCTAGCAGGGCAACCAACCAGACAGTTGGATCTCAGAAAGGGATGTACTGTAGACATAAATGTTGAAACCATCAGCAGATGGTTGGTATTTAAAGCCATGGGAACAGATGAAATCTTCTAGCAAGAAGGTGTTAGAATAAAAAGGCAAAGAGTGCCCTAACCGGTTTGGCTCAATGGCTAGAGCGTCAGCCTGCGGACTCAAGGGTCCCGGGTTCAATTCCAGTCAAGGGCATGTACCTTGGTTGCGGGTACATACCCAGTGGGGAGTGTGCGGGAGGCAGCTGATCGATGTTTCTCTCTCATTGATGTTTCTGACTCTATCCCTCTCCCTTCCTCTCTGTAAAAAATTAATAAAATATATCAAAATAAATAAAAAGGCAAAGAGTGCAGACTGAGGCCCTAAAAAGCTCCATTCTGAGGTTTTATTTATTTTTTATTTTTGTTAATATACTTTTATTGATTTCAGAGAAGAAGGGAGAGGGAGAATGAGATAGAAACATCAATGATGAGAGAGAATCATTGATCTGCTGCCTCCTGCACACCCCCCACTGGGGACGGAGCGCACAACCCAGGCATGTGCCCTTAACCAGAATCTAACCTGGGACCCTTCAGTCCGCAGACCAACATTCTGTCCGCTCTGTCCACTGAGCCAAACCAGCTAGAGCCATTTGGAAGGTTTTTTTTTGTTTTTTTTAAATATATTTTATTGATATTTTACAGAGAGGAAGGGAGAGGGATAGTTAGAAACATCCATGAGAGAGAAACAACGATCAGCTGCCTCCTGCACACCTCCTACTGGGGATGTGCCCGCAACCAAGGTACGTGCCCTTGACCAGAATCGAACCTGGGACCTTTCAGTCCGCAGGCTGACGCTCTATCCACTGAGCCAAACCGGTTTTGGCCATTTGGCGGTTTTATAGAGGAGGAGCTGGCAAACTGAAGTCAAAAGAATGGTGTTCTGCAAGCCAACAGATGCGAAGAGAAAAGAAACTGCCCCTGAATGCACCAGGCCCCAGGGCTTAATTCTCCTTTGCTGTGACCAGAGCAGGGACGCCATGCAGAGCCAGACCCTAGCTTCTGGGGCACCCATGAGCTTCTCCTCTTCACCCTACTATGCTCTGCCCCCTGCAGGCCCTGTTGGGTATGTGCCTTTCCTTGCATTTAGCCTCTTTGTACTTCACCCACCTTAGGTCACCCTGACAGCTTCTCTGGGGACACTCAACACCCTCGCCGACATCCCAGACAGTGTGGTGCAGGGCAGAGGCCAGAAGCAGCTGACCATTTCGACCAGTGACCGGAAGCTTTTGAATTTCATCCTCCAGCACGTGACCTACACCAGCACGGTGTACCAGCACCACAGGGTGGATGTGGGTGAGATCCTGTTCTTGGATGGCAACATGCTGAGGGAGCCGGAAACACCACTGGGCCCTCTCCAAGTCTTCCTCCTCCATGAAGCCTGCCTGCATTGAAGATGCTTTCCTTGCTCCTGTTTCTAACCCTAGACACCTAACTTCCAAATTCCTGTACCCAATACTATCCCCACGTTGCTACTGACCCCATAGAAGGGACTCCAGGCACGGACAGCCTGCTCTTCTCTATGAGGACAGATCATTCGTGCCGTGCACCTGGAAACCACCCAGTTCTGTTCCCTATTCTCTCTCGCTCTCAAAGCTGAAGACTTCAGCTGCGGTAGAGGAGGGAGCCAGTCTGTGCATCCGTTTATTGTCCTGGGTATTAACAGGAAAGAGGGATGTGGGGAAACTCCCAGTCCAAAGGACAGTGGCTTTGACTCCTTCTCAATCAACCCCCTCCCCCACGCTCCACCTCAGGAATTCCCTGGAGAACAATTCCTGCCATCCTCAGGGCAGCCCGGTTTCTTTCTGGATCAATCAGTCACCCTTTCTCTCTCTCTCTCTTTTTAATATATATATTTTTATTTATTTCAGAGAGGAAGGGAGAGAGAGATAGAAACATCAATGATGAGAGAGAATCACTGATTGGCTGCCTTCTGCACTCCCCCTACTGGGGATCAAGCCCGCAACCTGGGCATGTGCCCTTGACCGGAATCAAACCTAGAATCCTTCAATCCTCAGGCCAACGCTCTATCCATAGAACCAAACTGGCTAGGGCACCCCTTTCTCTTTTGACTAGCTACACAGGATGCATTCCCGGGACACCAACAAAAAGAAATGAAACATGCGCCCAGCCGGATGTAGCTCAGCAGTTGAGCGTCGACCCAGGAACCAAGAGGTCACGGGTTCGATTCCTGGTCAGGGCATGTTGCCCAGGTTGTGGGCTCAGTCCCCAGTGGGGGGCATGCAGAAGGCAGCCAATCAGTGATTCTCTCTCATCATTGAAATCAATAAAAAATATATTTTAAAAAGGGTTCCAGGGTCTTTCCTCTCTGAAATCAATAAAAAATATATTTTAAAAAACCGTAATATAAAAAAAACACACACAAAAAAACACCATAATATAAAAAAAGAAATGAAACATGGGGCAGATTACCCATGACTGCACACTAAAGAGCCAGTTCTCCTGACCTTCGGGTGTTCAAACACTTCCTTTCACAGAATGACCCTGTGAAATAAAATAGGGCCGGTATTATTATCCTGGTCTTGTAGCTGGAGGAGATTGAGCGATTTACCCAAGGCATTTCAGATAACAATGGCAAAGTCAAAGACAATCCGGACTCTGTGACTCCACACCTGTGCAGCCCAGCAGATTCTCACAAGGGCAAGAAATGTGAGTTTAGGAGGTCCTCAGCAGGTTGCCCCAGGGACACACAGCCAATCAGGAGCCAGAACACCACAGACTCCATTAGGTCCTCAGTCTCACCCCAGCCAGGACACTGTCTACCACACCTTCACTCCCGCGTCGCATGGGTTTCCCTGGGCAGCGTGGAGAGTGACCCAGACACGGTGCTGCCCGCCCTGACCTTATTTCTCCCTCCAGTGAGTCTGACGTCCAAGTCCTCAACAGCCAAGTTTCCAGTGACCATTCGCCATCCCGTCATACCCAAGTTATATGACCCTGGACCAGGTAAGGCCCTTGCCCCTGGGGCTGCCTGGTGGCATCCTGTAGAGCTGTTGGTGAAATTCAGGTCCCCCCTGAGATGGAGATGAGAATTGACCAAAGTAACAGTTTAGCCATGATTCCTGACAAGCTTGTTTGGAGGAAAACAATTCTAGGACACATTGCTCTAATATTGCTTAATTATATTTAACTTTTTATATGGTTGTGCTTATTTTGAAAAAGACCTAACGAATGGTAACATTTTAATAAGTAATAGTGCCAGCTGGCGTGGCTCAGTGGTTGACCATTGACCTATGAACCAGGAGGTCACGGTTTGATTCTCGGTTCCGGGCTGGATCCCCAGTAGTGGGTTTGCAAGGGGCAGCTGATCAATGATTCTCTCTCATCATTGATGTTTCTCTCTCTCCTTCTCCCTTCATCTCTGATATCAATAAAATATATTATAATTTTAAAAAATAAGTAATAGTAATAAAAACAGAATAGTACTGGAGCATGAATAGATTTATCAGTGAAATCAAATTGAAATTCCAGAAATAGACATGTTGGAATTTTACCATGTGATAAAGTTAACTTTCAAATTAAAGAGGGAAAGATGTATAGTGTGGTTTTTTAATGCATTTTTGTTTTTGTTTTTATATTAATATTTTTTATTGATTTTTTTACAGAGAGAAAGGGAGAGAGATAGAGAGTTAGAAACATTGATCAGCTGCCTCCTGCACACCCCCTATTGGGGATGTGCCTGAAACCAAGGTACATGCCCTTGACCGGAATTGAACCTGGGACCCTTCAGTCCGCAGGCCAACACTCTATCCACTGAGCCAAACCGGTCAGGGCTTTAATGCATTTTTGAACTTTTTCATAAAAATGATCACACTGGCCGAAACCGGTTTGGCTCAGTGGGTAGAGCGTCAGCCTGCAGACTGAAGGGTCCCAGGTTCGATTCCGGCCAGGGTCATGTACCTTGGTGGTGGGCACATCCCCAGCAGGAGGTATGCAGGAGGCAGCTGATCGATGTTTATCTCTCTCATCGATGTTTCTAACTCTCTATCCCTCTCCCTTCCTCTCTGTAAAAAATCAATAAAATATATTTAAAAAAAAAACCACAAAAACAAAAAACCCCACTAGAACAGTGTAAGTTAAGACAGTGAGGCTTCCCAAAAGACAGTGTTCTGACGTCCACCCTTTCTTGACCAGAGAGGAGGCTCAGAGACCTGGTGACCATTGCCACCAAAACGTTCCTCCGTCCCCACAAGCTCATGACCATGCTCCGGAGTGTTCGTGAGTATTATCCAGACTTGACCGTGATCGTGGCTGATGACAGCAAGCAACCTTTGAAAATTAATGACAGCCATGTGGAGTACTACATCATGCCCTTTGGGAAGGTAAATTCCTCCCTCCCAGATGGGAGACACCTGGGTCCTGGGACAAGCGGGCCCCAGAGTCAGCTTCTACCCTGGACGGGGCTGCTTCAGTGGCCTTCCCCAGGAAGCAGGGTCCTGGAGTGGGAAAGGGTAGGACTCTCCTCTGAGTCCCCTTGCTGACGCCAAATTCACAGAGAAGTCAGGCCACTCTCACTTTGCTGTATTAATGAGGTGGTTAATCTGCCTTCCCTCACACTTGGCGTGGAAGTTGATTGAGGTCATTCTAAGTGATTTGAGGTGTCTGACATCCCAAGGATTCCTGACATGCAGATCCAACTGGAATCATCTCTGTGATTCCAGCCAAGCTGGAGCAGCTATCTCTCTGTGTGTCTCTCTCCCCCGCACAGCTTCCTCCAAGGACACACAGAATGTAATAGATACTATACACACCAGAGTGTATGTTGGGTCATGCTCTGCCCTTTTGACTTGGTGTTAAGTGCTTTCTGCTCCCACCAAACATCTTCCAGGCAAGAAGGGGAAATGGAAGGAGAGCCACAGAGACTCGATCGGATGGAAAACCTACCCATTTTGGCCACAGGGCCAAGGAAGGGCTTTCTGGCCTTACAATCTTTGATCCAGAAAATCACTGTCCTTCTTCAGGTGTCTCTGAGACGTGGACTCCCTTTAACCCAGGGCTTCTCGATCTCAGCTGTATATTGGAGTCACCCTCACAAATTCTGACTTAATTCGTCTGGGGTGCAGTCTGGCTATTGGAATTGAGAAAGTGCCCCAAGCGATTATTCTAATGGCAACCACTGACCTAACCTCATTCCACCTACAGGGTTGGTTTGCTGGCAGGAACCTCGCCATATCTCAGGTCACCACCAAATATGTTCTCTGGGTGGATGATGACTTTCTCTTCACCAACAAGACCAAGATTGAGAAGCTGGTGGATGTTCTGGAGAAAACGGAACTGGATGTGGTAAGGGACAGTTGCCAGTTTTATCCCAGTTGCAACGTGTAGAAACAATCAAGAGAAAGAAGGAGAGGAGAAGAGAAGAGAGGGAAGTATGTGAGGGAAGAGGAGAGAAAAAAAAAAAGAAAGCAAGAAAGAGGAGAGAAGAGGGAAGGAAGGTGAGGGAGAGGGCTGAAGCAGGAGATGAATAGCCAGCACAACTCTGGGGTTGAAGGTGTCACACCAGGACTCAGGAGCTGTGCTTGAATTTTGTTTCTGCCCCCATACTTACTTTTAAAAAAATACATTTTTATTGATTTTTTTTTTTTTTTTTTTTTTTTTTAGAGAGGAAGGGAGAGGGATAGAGAGATAGAAACATCGATGAGAGAGGAACATCATCCATCTGCTGCCTCCTGCAAGCACCCCTACTGGGGATCGAGCCCACAACCTGGGCATGTGCCCTGACTGGAATCAAACCAGCCACCTCTTGGCTCCTGGGTTGCCGCTCAAGCGCTGAGCTACACTGGCGGGCTTTTCTTTCTTTTTTTTTTTTTTTATACTTACTTTTTTTGATGAAATAAAAAAATCCACCATTGTTTCATCTTTAAATGGTGTGTTTATGCATCACTTCTAACCTTCTCCCTGGAATGGTGTGAGGAAAGAGAGGAGTGCTCTGGGTCTGTCACACACCATTTGAAAAAAAATGTCAATGGTACAGGCTTTAAAAGCACAGTATCCTGAAGGACATTCCTAAACAGAAGAAAATAATAAAAACATCAAAAGTCAATTCACATACAAAAAAGGAAAGAAAAAGATGCTTATAGGTAACATTATGTATTGTATTCTTGAAATTTGGGAAGAGGATAGATCTTAAACCTTCTCACCACACACAATGGTACTTAGGTTAAGGCAACTGATGTGTTAATGAGCTGGATTGTGGTGATCTTTTCACAATGTAAACATATATCAAAACATCAAGCTGTATACCTTAAACATATACAATTTTAATATGTCAAATATATCTCAACGAAGCTATCAAAATAAAGAAAGAATGAAAGAAAGAAAAAGAAAGCAAATGGTCATGACATTGTGACCAGAGTTAACTCTTACTCCAGATGGACAATCCCCAAACCATCCAAGAAATCTCTTGGCTACTTTTCTAGAGACCGAATCACAATAGCATAAATGAGATAGAAGGTGTAGGTCCCACTCATGTCAAAATCCAAGCTGGCACTTCCAAGGTCACCCTGGACCCATTTCCTTCCCTTGCTGCTCTGTCATCCTTGTGGTCCTCAGTGGCAAGGCCAGAGGAAAAGGGGGAGCGAGGAAGTGAAGGACCATCTGTGTAAATCATTGCCCTTCAGCCAGGATTTAGCCACATGGTCAGACGTTGCCAGGGAAATGGGGAAATTTCTTCTTTAGCTGGATACTGAACTGTATCTTAATTTAACCCACTTAAAAGTCCGAGGGTTCGTTTACTAAAAGGAAGAAGGAAAGCACAGGTGATGGGGGATGTTAGCAGGCTTTACCATGCCATCCTGGATGATGGGTCCGGAGTAGATGTTCTGGCTTGTCCTGTTTGGCTTGGGTTCAGACATATAAATGCACATGTCTCCCATGAGCGCATGGACAGCTGCTCAGAGAATTGAGTGGGGAGCAGCGAATGGGAGGAAGACAGCTTGAGACAAACTGGGGGAAAAGCTGCCAGAAGCCTGGCAGGGGAGACCCCACCGAGAGCAGTCTCTCTTGGCTGCACCCAAATACTGCGCCTCCTAATGGAAGGGAGTGAGTTAGCTTCTGGAAAGGGTGAGCTTGCTGTATGGTAAGCAGAGCAGAGAACTTGTCTGCCCTTTTGGCGTGGTGTTAAGTGTTTTCTGCTCCCACCTGTGGGAACCCCTTTCACGTCCCGCGTGGTTCAGGGTTCCGGTTCAGGGTTCCGGTTCAGGGTTCGGGTTCTGGAGAAGGCCACACACAAATGAAAAGAGACTTGGAAAAGTATTAATTTGGAAATATTGGGTGCCAGGCGGGAGCTCACCTCTAGTGGAAGGACTACCCCTTGCTCTGGCCTTGCAATCCCTTTTATTGAGACTATGGGATACGCCCATAACCTTTAGGCAGGAAATTCCAATAACAGAAATTTACATGAAACAAACAGAGGTGGAGGCTGCTTCAGCTAACAATGTTTCAACTAAACAGTGAGTGATCAAAACAATTAAGGTTGTTGACCAGCCTTCCCAGTTTTCTGGCCACATCTTTCTATTAGTGGTACAATGATTGGTTTCCGGCATCCACCAAAGAGATTTTCTGGGGTGAGTAGGAATGAAGGATCAAAGGGACCCTGCAGCCGAAACTGGTTTGGCTCAGTGGATAGAGCGTCGGCCTGCGGACTGAAGGGTCCCGGGTTCGATTCCGGTCAAGGGCATGTACCTTGGTTGCGGGCACATCCCCAGTAGGGGGTGTGCAGGAGGCAGCTGATCGATGTTTCTCTCTCATCGATGTTTCTAGCTCTCTATCCCTCTCCCTTCCTCTCTATAAAATATCAATAAAATATATTAAAAAAAAAAAAGGGACTCTGCAATATATGCTGAAGGCTGTGGCCACAATAGCAAGAAGAGTAACGGAGGGACAGCATGAAGGGTAGATAGAGAAAGGGTGTGATTCTTGTTGAGGTTCAATCCAATAAGGCTTTCTGGCAGAGGCAACATGGATATCGAGTCTATGTTCTCTAATGTGGATTTCTCTGCCCGCGGGCCAGGTAGGCGGCAGTGTGCTTGGAAACGTGTTCCAGTTTAAGCTGTTGCTGGAGCAGAGTGAGAATGGGGACTGCATTCATCGGCGATCAGGATCTTTCCAGTCCCTGGACGGCTTCCCCAACTGCGTGGTGACCAGTGGGGTTGTCAACTTCTTCCTGGCCCACACAGAACGACTGCTAAGTGTTGGCTTCGACCCCCGTCTGCAGCGAGTGGCTCATTCAGGTGGGGAGGCTGGAGCTGGGCTATGAACTGACCCTAGATGTTTGTTCTTTCAAGGGCATGCTCCACTGATCACGTTCACTTGCCCGTCAACGGTGGGTTTCCTTTCCCTTTTTCCCCAAATGAAGGAGCTCATGGTCTCTCTTGCCTCCCTCTTCACCCTCTTTGACTTCTTGCCTCCTGCTGATGAGATACCCTCTCCATCCTTTCCCCACAGCTCTGTCCCCTCCCTTTTCCCCCACCCTGCTTCCTATTCTCATTTTCCAGAAGTCCTTTCCTATTTAACTGCAACTGGTTAACGGCCCCCTCTCTTTTCTCTCTTATTCCCTCAGTCCAGGAGTCCACCTTTCTGTCCAGCTAGAAAGCCAGTCTGTGTTTCTTTGCCTCTCTACGCATATCCCTGTCTGAGAAATGACATTATTTATTGCCTTCCGAATCAGCTGGGGCAGGTGGCTTTGCTTGGGGCTGAACCTCCGCAGGGGTACAAACTGTGTCTTCTCCCCTTGACTCTCTTTCCAGACCTGGAATATGGTCCTGGGTCTCTGGCCCAATCTCACATTTCTTTCTCTTGCTCTTCCTCTCTTGGCAGAGTTCTTTATTGATGGGCTCGGGAGCCTGTTCGTGGGTTCATGCCCAGACGTGATTATAAGTCACCAGTCCCGTTCTCCAGAGGCGGACCTGGAGCTGGCTGCCCTGGAGAAGACCTACAACAAATACCGGACCAACACCAATGCCCAGATCCAGTTCAAGCTGGCTCTCCACTACTTCAAGAACCATCTCCAATGCTCCACGTAAAGGTGCCTGGGCATCGGAAAAGCACCTGTTGACTGGTTGTGGGTATCTGGAACAGTGGAACCGGTGGTCAGGCTATCAAAAAATGGACTCCTAAAAAAGATGAATATTATAATAAACCGTATCGTGTGTTTGGCAAATGGGATGGGTTCAATTACTGGAAAGCACAATCAAAGGCTAGAGGTCATGAGAAATGGACCAATCACTGATCAGGGCAATGAAGACCATATTAATAATGATTATTTATTTGTATGATGCTTTACTGTTTATGAAGCCTTTGCACGTCTTTGAGTGTTATTTGGTGGCAGTGTTGCAGGCTGGTCTTTTTGCTCACAGTCAGAAGCATCATCTCCAGCATCATTGTCATCCACAAATTTTTATTTGGTTCTGCCTTGTGGACTCAGACAGCGTGAATAACCCAGGTCCTTGTCTTGAGGCGGTTGCAGCCTGGTTCAGTTCAGTCCACTAGCATCATTGGGCAGCCAGGGTCAGAGGATCAGAGGAGGGAGAAGTCACCCTGGCCTAGGCAGCTGTGGAAGGTTCTGTGGAGTTAGCTTATCTGGAGCCTGGAAGATGGATGGGATTCAGGCAGTTGGAGGGAGAGAGGAGAGCATTGGGTAGTCCACTGTCTGTCAGAACAAAGGTGTTCCTGGCATCAGACTTGCTACCATAAAGACACATTCCAGAACGCCAGGGATTGAACTTGGACCCCCACGCTAAGGTGCCATGATAAACAGTATAAGTGTGGTGGCAAGCCACTGCATTCCAGGGACTGGAGACCAGTTGTCGACTCTTCAAGACCCATGTCATCTACAGAATGGAGCATCACCTGTTATTGAGGAAGGCTCTCTGTCATCTTTGGAGTCAGCAGATTCTACAACTGATCGAGCCCTGCCCTTATGGCCGACAGTAACTCAGGATCTCTGAAGATGTGTCTGTGAGATATTAATAAAATCTAATGAAAAATATTTTAGTGGTCAAATAATTTTTTTAAAAAATTGCAAGTTACATTAGTATAGTAAAGGCTCTGAGAAGTTCTGTAGTAAAGGAATCTGTTTAAGTTTAATTCAGCATTTCTCAGATATGGATATAGACTGGCAATCATTTTTTATTCTCCCAAATTGGAAGTGAACACACCTACCTCATTCCATTGTTGTCATAAAGATCCTACTGCAAAAACCTTTCCAGCTTTAACTAATATGCACAATCACTTTGTGTACTAGTACATGCATTTTATGTACAACTAGAGGCCCAGTGTACAAAATTCGTGCACTCAGGGGGGGGGCATCCCTCAGCCTGGCCTGCGCCCTCTCGCAGTCTGGGAGCCCTCGGGGGATGACCAACTGCTGGCTTAGGCCTCCTCCCCCCTCCCGCCCCATTCCAGCCTACAAAAAAGCCATCTGTCAGACATCTTTGGCGCTGCCACCGAGGTGGGAGAGGCTCTTGCCACAGCTGCTGCACTTGCTAGCTGTGAGCCTGGCTCAGGGCTTCTGGCTGAGCAGCGCTCCCCTTGTGGGGGCACACTGACCACCAGGGGTCAGCTTCTGCACTGAGTGTCTGCCCCCTGTGATCAGTGTGTGTCATAGCTACCGGTTGTTCTGCTGTTTGGTCGATTTGCATATTAGCCTTTTATCGTATAGGATAATGTTAGATAGGACAAAGGTCTCAAGGTCTGAGCAGTTCTTACTAAGTGCAATTCTTGCTAAATGTAGCACGGTATTTTGCAGATGCAGCTGTAACCCCATGAGCTTGACCCAAATCCAACCAGATAGGTTTAGCCAACTGCACAGAAGAAATCAACATTAATATTAACCAGATAGTGTATACAAGCAATGGCTAAGCCTCTCTTCTGGGATACAGAACTTTGGATATGAATCCCATCTCCAGAACTACCTAAGGACAATTATCTCTTTCTTGACCAGAACACCCCAAGTGGCGAACCTCTTGAGTTGGGTAGCATTCACAAGTCTGGGGATGGCCATAGGAGTTAAGACTCACTTGCTATTATCAGTCAGATTTTTAAAGAAATTGAATTGCCAATGAGACCTCAAAAACTTGCCGAAACCGGTTTGGCTCAGTGGATAGAGCGTCAGCCTGCGGACTGAAGGGTCCCGGGTTCGATTCCGGTCAAGGGCATGTACCTTGGTTGTGGGCACATCCCCAGTGGGGAGTGTGCAGGAGGCAGCTGATCGATGTTTCTCTCTCTATCCCTCTCCCTTCCTCTCTATAAAAAATCAATAAAATATATTTAAAAACAAACAAACAAAAAAACTTAACAGTGTTTCTGCTAGTTCCAGTCAATTTCAGACATCTTGTCTAGACATAGTCTTAGAGACTGGGAAATCCATCCTGGTAACCGCAGGCCTCTGCCTATTCTCTGGCACTCGGTTAAATTGCCTCTGCCTTGAGGCTATTCAAAATTGCCGTCTAAGGTACAGAGAGACCGTCTGTAGTCCGTTCTTTGCCCCCACGTTTTTCCTCATCGTGGGCAGAAAGTGCTTTTCTTTTTTAGAAAATGTTTAAAGCTTTGCAATGTTGTAGGCTGGTCTTTTTGCTCAAACTAATCTCTGGCTAAGTCTCCTGTCTCTGCTGGTGCTTTCTCTTGGGGTAGAGAATTCAGCCTTTCCAGCCTTGCAAGGCTCCAAATGATAGGACTTCCAGTAAATTTGGACTGAAAACCACTCTCAGCAAGATTATATTCTACCTGCTTTAAAAAAAAAATATAGCCGAAACTGGTTTGGCTCAGTGGATAGAGCATCGGCCTGCGGGCTGAAGGGTCCTGGGTTCGATTCCGGTCAAGGGCATGTACCTTGGTTGCGGGCACATCCCCAGAGGGGGGTGTGCAGGAGGCAGCTGATCGATGTTTCTCTCTCATCGATGTTTCTAGCTCTCTATCCCTCTCCCTTCCTCTCTGTGAAATATCAATAAAATATATTTAAAAAAATGTTCAGCTTCATTAACCACCAGGGAACGGCAAATTAAAACCACAGGAGAGATCGCTACACACCCACTACAAAGGCTAAATTTAAAAGGCTAATAATACCACCTGTTAGCCAAGATGTGAAGCAGTGGAACGCGTACAGTGCCGGTGGGAGTGTAAAACTGTACAGCCACTTTGGCAAGCTGTTTGGCAGTTCCTAATAAACTTAAATGCACACTGAGCCTGTGACCCAGCAGTTCCATTCTCAGGTATACGTTCCCAACCAAACAATGTGGGCACAAGAATGGTCATATGAGCTTTATTTATATTGGCTCCAATGTGGAGACAGCCCAAAGGTCCACCAACTGGAGAATGGACCAAGAAATGGTGGTACAGCCCCAGGCCGGCTTGGCTCAGTGGCTAGAGCATTGGCCTGCGGACTGAAGGGTCCCAGGTTCAATTCCAGCCAAGGGCACATGCCTGGGTTGTGGGCTCGATCCCCAGTAGGGGGCGTGCAGGAGGGAGCTGATCAATAATTCTCTCTTATTGATGTTTCTATCTCTCCTCCCTTCCTCTCTGAAATCAATAAAAAAATATATTTTAAAAACTTAAAAAAAATGGTACAGTCATAAAACAGAATCCTACTTAGCAATAAAAATCATGCTGTTGAATCTTAAAATAATAAAAGCATGCTGTTGATATATAAAGTGACATGGATGAATCTTGAAAACACTGTTACTGCAAACAGTACCATTTGTCTGGCTTCTTTATGTATATAAACTTTAAGATAAGCAAAACTGTTTTTTTGGTGATAGAAACAGAGTAGTGATTTCAGAGGAGCTGGGTAGGTAATGACTAAAAAAGGGCACCAGGAAAATTTCAGTGGTGATGAAAACACTCTAAGCAGTTTTAGAATTTTTTAAAAATATTTGATTGATTTTTTTACAGAGATGAAGGGAGAGGGAGAGAGAGTTGGAAACATTGATGAGAGAGAAACATCAATCAGCTGCCTCCTGCACACCCCCTACTGGGGATGTGCCCGCAACCAAGGTACATGCCCTTGATGGAATCGAACCTGGGACCCTTGAGTCCACAGGCCGACGCTCTATCCACTGAGCCAAACCGGTTAGGGCAGTTTTAGAATTTTTAAAAATTTTATTTTTCAATGACAGTTTACATTTAATATTATTTTGTATTAGTTTCAGGTGTACAGCAGAGCGGTTAGACAGTCATATACTTTACAAAGTGTTCCCCCTGATATTTCCAGTACCCACCTGGCACTGCTCACAGTTATTACAAGACAATGTTCTATATCTTAATCTAGGTGATGGTTACACAGATGTAGACATTTGTAAAATTGTAATTTCAGTTCAGATTTGTGCATTTTACTTTATGTGAATCATATCTCAATAAAATGTCACTTAAAAAGAGTGAGACATATTTTACATGTGCTATTATGGAACAACACTCAAGATATGAGGCAGCCCTGGCTGGGTGGCTCAGCTGGTTAGAGCATCATTTTGATACACCAAGGTTGTGAGTTTGATCCCCAGTCCCGGCACATACAAGAAACAACCAATGAATGCATAAATAAGTGGGACAAAAAAATTGATGTTTTTCTTTTCTGTCCTCTCTCACAAATCAATAAAAATTTAAAAATAATTAAATTTAAAAAATTTTAAGTAAATAAAAAGCAAGAAGGTTTTAAAGTAACATGTTGCTATGTTAAGGGCCAAAGCAAAACATAAGATATATAGTGAGACTGACTATGTAAAAATGCATTTTTTAAAAAAGAAATGAAACACAGCAAATGTTAAAAGTGCTTGTTGGGCCCTGGCCAGTTTGGCTCAGTGGATAGAGCGTTGGCCTGCGGACTGAAGGGTCCTAGGTTCGATTCCAACCAAGGGCATATGCCTGGGTTGCAGGCTCATCCCCAGTGGGGGACTGCAGGAGGCAGCTGGTTAATGGTTTGGCCCAATGGATAGAGCGTCAGCCTGCGGACTGAGGGGTCCCAGGTTCGATTCTGGCCAAGGGCACATGCCCGGGTTGTGGGCTTGATCCCCAGTAGGGGGCGTGCAGGAGGCAGCCAATCAATTATTCTCTCTCATCATTGATGTTTCTCTCTCTCTCCCTCTCCTTTCCTCTCTAAAATCAATAAAATATATTTTTAAAAAATGATTCTCTCTTATCATTGATGTTTCTATCTCTCCCCCTTCCTCTCTAAAATCAATAAAAAATATATATATATTATTTTTTAAAAATATATTTCATTGATATTTTACAGAGAGGAAGGGAGAGGAATAGAGAGTTAGAAACATCAATCAGCTGCCTCCCGCACACCTCCCACTGGGGATGTGCCTGCAACCAAAGTATGTGCCCTTGACCGGAATCAAACCTGGGACCTTTCAGTCCTCAGGCTGATGCTCTATCCACTGAGCCAAACCGGTTTCAGCATATATATATATATATATAT
Source organism: Plecotus auritus (assembly GCF_963455305.1). Taxonomy (NCBI): domain Eukaryota; kingdom Metazoa; phylum Chordata; class Mammalia; order Chiroptera; family Vespertilionidae; genus Plecotus; species Plecotus auritus. The sequence goes on from NC_137774.1 coordinate 11,728,314, forward strand.
ATATATATATATATATATATATATTTTAAAAAGTGCTTGTTGGGGCTGTGGTTCTTTTTATTTTATTTTTTAAAATATATTTTTATTGATTTCAGAGAGGAAGGAAGAGAGAGAGAGAGAAACGTCAATGATGAGAGAGAATCATGGATCGGCTGCCTGCTGCACGCCCCCTACTGGGTATGGAGCCCACAACCTGGGCATGTGCCCTTGACCAGAATCAAACCTGGGACCCTTCAGCCCGCAGGCTGACACTCTATCCACTGAGCCAATCCGGCCAGGCTATGGTTACTTTTAAATCTTTGTACTTTACTGTATTTTCTACATTTTCCATCATAAATGTTTTATCTTTATAATCTGAAAATATAAAGTAATTTGTTTTTAAAAAGAAAGTGAAAACACTCAAGAAAAAGATAAAATGTAGATGCTGCTTTTTTAAAAGTAAGTGGCCAGATTTCCCCATCAGATTTTCCTGGGGAATGCCAGAGCTCCCAAGGCAACGTGGAGATTTGTGGCAAATATCACCTAACCTGGGTGGTGAGGGTGCTGAGCAAGGCAGATTCTATCCCAGCTTCTGTGAGTGGCCTCTGCACGGATAAAGGAAATCGATTAACTTAGCCTTGATAGTGAATATGAATATTTTTTATGTTAACTACTGTACTTAAGGCATCATTGTACCTGTTACTCCATTCATTATCCATTTATTCAGGCTCACAAAAAATTTGGGAGAATATTTTAAAAGTCTCATATCTTGGCCCTGACAGGTTTGGCTCAGTGGACAGAGTGTCGGCCTGCAGACTCAAGGGTCCCAGGTTCAATTCCGGTCAAGGGCATGTACCTTGGTTGTGGGCACATCCCCAGTAGGGGGTGTGCAGGAGGCAGCTGATCGATGTTTCTCTCCCATCGATGTTTCTAGCTCTCTAGTCCTCTCTGTAAAAAAATCAATAAAATATGTTTAAAAAAAAAAAGTCTTATATCTTGGACTTTAGCCCTCTTTTCTTAACCCCTGGTCTCATGGTACTTTCTGGGGTGTACTCTGCCGAAGTTCAGCCCTCAGATTGAACCCCACCTCAGGCTAACCCTACCTGGGGCAGAGCCCTGACTCGCCCACGCTGCAGGGGCCACCGCGTGGAGGTTTATTGTAGAGTCTGTTCTCAAAGATGTCAAAGGTATCTTTGGGGTGTCGTGCACCGTGGATTTATGTTAAAAGAAACTAGTTATGCTGGGACAAGGGGATTACATATTATCTCTGTTTTCTCTGATCTCTGAACACAAAACTGGACAGTTGTTTCTCCCACCTAAGTTCTCCTGGGCCCTCTACGGGGGTTTAGTGAAGTGTTTGGTAAGGTGCTAGTCACATTCAACGAGCAGTAAGTCCTGGGCCCTGTCCCCAAAAGCGTTCACAGCCTAGCCAAGGAGGGGCGGAAAGATGGGAGAGACCGAACCATAGAACACAATTACCTGTAATTCCAGCGAGTAATGACGAAAGCTGTAAGGGAGAGGATCCTTTAATGCACTTGAGGAATGCATGCATAGAGGGGTTTCAGCAGCGTCTCATTTGGTAAGATTTTTTCTGAGGCGGAGAAAGAAGGAGGTGGGAACTGCAAAAGAAGAACTAGGGAATGGGAGTCGGGAGAAGTGGGAGGAGGAAGACACTCCTTTATCCTTGTACTAGGCAGAAGGACTCTCTCCCATACACTTTCAAAGGCTGTAATCGTCACCCTTAGGATTTCTACAGTAGCTTTTTAAAATATATATATTTTATTGATTTTCTTTTTTTGTTTTACAGAGAGGAAGGGAGAGGGATAGAGAGCTAGAAACATCGATGAGAGAGAAACATCGATCAGCTGCTTCCTGCACACCCCCTCCTGGGGATGTGCCCGCAACCAAGGTACATGCCCTTGACCGGAATCGAACCTGGGACCCTTCAGTCCGCAGGCCGACGCTCCATCCACTGAGCCAAACCCGTTAGGGCTCTACAGTAGCTTTTGAAAATTTAATTGCAATACCCTCACAGAGCTCCTGTAAGAAGGAAATAGATGGGAACGCTGAGGCCCAGGGACACGAAAGTCATTTGACATTAAATCAATTCCATATTAAGTCACTCCAGTATTAATAGAGGGACCCCTTTATCTCACCGAATGAGCTCAAGGGGAGTTTGGTTCTGTCCTCAAAATGGAAAATTGTTGCCGAAACCGGTTTGGCTCAGTGGATAGAGCGTCGGCCTGCGGACTGAGGGGTCCTGGGTTTGATTCCGGTCAAGGGCATGTACCTTGGTTGCGGGCGCATCCCCATTGGGGGGTGTGCAGGAGGCAGCTGATCGATGTTTCTGGCTCTCTATTCCTCTCTGTAAAATATCAATAAAATATATTAAAAAAAAGTTTTTTTAAAAAAATGGAAAATTGTTAATGTTTCTCTTGACAATAGTCAAGCGTTAGAACAATTTTTCCAAGCAGTACAGAAAAACAGGCCCTCAAAAATTTACTCCCCTGAGGTAACTCATCAACAAGCCTTTTCCAATTGGGGCTGAAAAAGTTCTTGACTGTATGAAACAGAAACAGACTGCGTACCTGAAGCAGAGAAGGGGCTCGCTGGAAAGTGGTCGGGTAATTTACAGGGAAAGCAGTCAGGAAAAGGGGCAAGAATGAAGGGGAACCAGGCAACCAGGAACCCAGCCAAGGTCAGGATCCTAGACAGTCTGGTTAGGACGCCACTTCTGCTGCCAGTGGACATGGAATGGCTGCCATCGCTGGTCCTGTGACCCTGGGTATCACTGCCTCCACTTGTTTTAGAACAAGTTATAAAGCATCTCAGCTTCTGGGAATCTAAGTCCAGCTAAGGACACACACTTTCACTCTGGCTACCAGAAGCCTGGAGAATACATCTGTCTTGGGGGACAGCCCTGGTGTCACCCAGACCCACAATGTTGGATCCCTCAAGAAAGGGAGTTAGTCAGAGGTCACAGAGCAAATAAATGGCAACTGTTTATGACACAGGTACACAGCTTTTCTGTTTGTATATGTGAGGTTTTATTATACACTAGAGGCCTGGTGCATGAATTCGTGCACCACTGGGGTCCCTCAGCCTGGCCTGCGGGATCGGGCTGAAACCAGCTCTCCGACATCCCCCAAGGGGTCCTGGATTGCGAGAGGGCGCAGGACAGCCTAAAGGACCCCACTGGTGCACGATCGGGGCTGGGGAGAAACGCAGGAGGTTAACTCCCATGACAGAGAAAAGATGCAGAATAGCCAGCTGGGGAGGGCCCCCGGAAGGGCTCCAGGGCATGTCCGGCCCATCTCCCTCAGTCCTGATCAGCCAGACCCCAGCAGCAAGCTAACTTACTGGTCGAAATGTCTGCCCCCTGGTGGTCAGTGCACATCATAGCAAGCGGTTGAGTGACCTTAGCATATCATTAGCATATTATGCTTTGATTGTTTGAACGGATGATGGGACAACCAGACACTTAGCATATTAGGCTTTTATTATATAGGATACTAATTGGTAAGTAGGTTTGTTTTTGTTTGGTTTATTTAAGCCTGCGTCTTTTTTTCATGATAATACAATAACTTATGTCTTAAATTCCTGCACAGTATTTATTGTATTGATAGTCAATATTTATTTAATCAATTTTCACTTAAAGGACATTTCGTTTCTATTCTTTACTGTTATAAACAACACAGCTGAGACCATCCTGCACACTTGGCACTTGTCCCAGTAGCTCCTTGGATAAAGTTCCAAAACGAAAACTGCTGGATCAAACGGCATGTAAAATTTTATCTGCCGCCCGATTGGCCTGAAGGAACAGTACCCAGCTATGCTCTTAGTAAGACTTAGTTTCAAAAGTCCAAAAGGGACTGTCTCCTTCACCGATCTGATGGTAACCTGCAGGTTACAAGGAAACACCTACCAAGTACCTTTACAAGCTAAACCCGGAACTGGAAGTGAAACCTTCGGGGCAGAACTCAGCTGGGTCCAGCCGCGGGGAACGCCAGGCATCAGTTGGGGTGCACTCCCTGCTCAAAAATTCGCGCCTGGCGCGCTCGGGTCTGGAACTGTGGTCCCCTCACGCGCCAGACGACTCCCCTCCGCGCTCAGCCAAAATAGTCCCTTCAAGACACACGTGTGTAAACATATAAATAAAGCAAACAAGTAGGAAGCCCAGGAGGCGGGCGCGGAGCTTCCTGCTGGGGAGCTGGGAGCAGAGCCGCCTGCCCGGCCTCCAGCCCCGCCCAGCATCCAGCCCGCCCCCTGCCCCCCTGCCCCCCGCCCCGAGAGCGCCCCCGCCGGCTCCCCGCCCTCCCGGCTTCCCCGGACGCCGGCCAGGACCCCGAGGACAGCAAGAAGAGTGGCGGCTAGACAGGACACCCCGGGGACCGGGAAAGTCGGGGACTCCGAAGCCCCCGCTGCTTCGCTCCCGCTCGCCCCTGCGACCTCGGGCCCAGCGCCCACGCCAGGTGAAGCCGACATTGTCACTGTTCTGGGAAGAGTAGTCGGCCCCCAGTTATATGGTTTGAGAAGACTCATGGCCGCCTAGAGCAGCCAGCAGGTCCCATGGTGTAATGGTTAGCACTCTGGACTTTGAATCCAGCGATCCGAGTTCAAATCTCGGTGGGACCTCTCAGGATCTTTTGGTTCTCCAACTCCTGTTTTGGGGGGCTGCTGGCGGCCACGGCCACCTCAGGCTGCGCCGTACTCTCAGTGACCTGCCGGTCCTCAGTTTAGGGTCCCTCCCCTTCTCTCAAGATGTTTTCTTTTTCTGAGCTTGCCTAAGGGTCCCAGTGCGCATGCGTAAGAGTCGGGGCGGAAAAGCAACGTCTGTCCCTGGGAGACCGACACACGGTTACTTTCCCCGGGAGGGGACAGCCGGAGGGGCCGGACCTACCCGGGGATCCTGCTTCGGGTGGCCTACAGCGGCAGTTTTGGGACTGGGAGACCCCCCTCCCCCCAAAGCTGCCGGGAATCTTTCTTCCTATTGGCCAGTGTGCAGAGTGTGATGCATTTCTGTTGTATAAACCGGGGCCATCGGGTCCCGCCGGGCGAACTGGCCCCGCCGAGCCGAGCCGAGCCGAGGGGCGCGGGAAGGAATGCCGGGCTGGGGAGGGAGGTGAGGGTTTGGCGGTCAGTCCGGCTGTGAATCGGTCTGATACGGAAGTGTGTGTGTGTGTGTGTGTGTGTGTGTGTGTCAGTTTTGGTTGTCCGTTATTCAGGCAGTGGACAGTGAGGTTTTCTGTCGTTTTCCTTTAGATTCTTAAAAAAAAATTTTTTTTCCAATTACAGTTTACATTCCATTTTATTTTGTATTAGTTTCAGGTGCAGAGCATAGTGTTTAGAGTTACAAGTGTCGCTTCCTCCTGGTATTTCTAGTACCCAGCTGGCACCATGCACAGTTATTACAATATTGTTGACTATATTTCCTATACCACACACGCTGTGTCTTTCAATCAGGAAAAAACAAAACAAAACCCACACACACAAAAAAAACTCTTTCGTTAATTGTGCCCGTTCTTCAGTCTGTCTCAGCGGGTCAGAACATCTCTGCTGTTTCTCATCTTATCCATGCATTATTTCTCCCGAGAGGAGGGTAGGGATCTGAACAGGGTTTACCAACAGGATTGAGCAAAATCTCTCTATTGACGAATCTGTCCTGGATCCAGGTTTTTGGTGCTGACCAGGCCCAGGTGATTTGCAGGAAAGGATGCACCTCCGGCAGGGGAAAGACGTGCATGTAGTGTTGTTTTCTTTGGCTTGGTATCGATCTGGCTTTTGAGAGCTGTCTGTCCCTCTAGGATAAGTGACGAGGGCCCGATGACGCATTTGTGATCTCCCTACAGAGTGATTGGCACTGTGGTTATTCATTCCCACCCCTTGGGAAAATGCCATGGTAACAGAGAGGATCCTGGCACTGCTCTGAATCTCTCCCATGAGCTACCTCTCTGCACCCCACCCCATCCCATCCCACTCACTCCTTAAAGATTCAGATTCAAATGGATTTGTGTGTATGAGCCATCTCAGCCTCAAAAGTACATAGGCGTAAGGTGGGAGAACTTGCTCTATCAGATATTGAAGCTTATTGTCAACTATAAACTATAGGGATTGAGACGGTGTGACACTGGTGCAAGGTTACTGGTGCAGACATACCAATGGAACAGGAGAGAGAGCCCAGATGCAGCCCCACACGTTCTTGGACAAGTGATATATGACAAAGGTAGCACAATAGGGAAGTGGGGAAAAGGACCGACTTTTCAATACATTATTCTGGGACCATGGGTGTCATATGGAAAAATATGAAATCAAATTCCTCCCAACTTACACTAAGCAGGGCAATACCTTCCGTGTGAACTGTAGACCTTTGAAAGGAAAAGCAATAAAGCTTTTGGAAAACAATATAGGAGAATGTTTTCATGACATCAGAGTAGGGAAAATCTTAAGACAGAAGATTCTGAAATTTTGATATATGTCATCATCCTATCTAATAAAGAGGGAATATGCTAATTGACCATCACTCTGTCACTAAGATGGCTGCACCCACAGCTGAGGCCAAGTTCCCATAAGGAGCCTTAACGAGCAATCAGCAGGGACCTGAGGCTACGCCCGCCCCCGCCCCCTTGGGGCTTGACAGGGACCTCAGGCTGCTCCCCCCACCCTGGCACCGGGCCAGGGGACCTGAGGCTGCGACCCCTGCCTAGCTGGGCTTGACAGCAGACCTCAGGCCATGCCCCCTACCCAGCAGGGCTTGACGGGGGACCTGAGGCTGTGCCCCCCTCCCAGTGCTGGGCCAGGGCACCTGAGGCTGTGCCCCCTCCCGCCTGGCGGGGCTTGACGGGGGACCTCAGGCCATGCCCACCACCCAGCGGGGCTTGACAGGGGATCTCAGGCCGTGTCCCCTATCTGGCGGAGCTTGATGGAGGACCTCAAGGCACGCCCCCCCAGCCCGGTCTGGGCTGAGGGACCTCAGGCCACGCCCCCCATCCTGGCGCCGGGCCAGGGGACCTGAGGCTACGCCCCCTGCCTGGCAAGGCTTGACAAGAGTGGGCCTGGCCAGGTCTGGATCTAGCCCAATGGAGGGGGGAGCAGCTGGGTCTGGGTCTCATGCGATTTTGAGGCACATGTGGGTGGGCGGGGACTTGACTCTGGGTCCTGTGGTGTGCCCCAGACTCTGACAGGAGGAAGGTTTTCATATACATTTTACCAATTTTCTTTCATCTCTGACACTTCTATTATAGAGAAAGGGCAAATAGCAATATTAAATTGTTTCCTCTAATTAATCCCCTTTTCATGTGCACGAATTTCGTGCACCGGGTCACTAGTCTATATCAGTGGTAGGCAAACTCATTAGTCAACAGAGCCAAATATCAACAGTACAACGATTGAAATTTCTTTTGAGAGCCAAATTTTTTAAACTTAAACTTCTTCTAATGCCACTTCTTCAAAATAGACTCGCCCAGGCCGTGGTATTTTGTGGAAGAGCCACACTCAAGGGGCCAAAGAGCCGCATGTGGCTCACGAGCTGCGGTTTGCTGACCACAGGTCTATATATATCAGGGTCCTCAAACTACGGCCTGCGGGCCACATGCGGCCCACTGGGTGCCACTGCCTGTCCTGCTTAGCAGCCGACTCGTCCCGGGGCCTGCAGTGCGCATAGGAATTTGTTCATAGTTTTTTTTTTTTAAACTATAGTCCAGCCCTCCAACAGTCTGAGGGACAGTGAACTGGCCCCCTGTTTAAAAAGTTTGAGGACCCCTGAAAAGCTTAAGCAACCATTACGACTGGTCACTATGATATGCACTGACCACCAGGGGGCAGACACTCAATGCAGGAGCTGCCCCCTGGTGGTCAGTGCACTCCCACAGCCAACCTCCCACAGCTGACCAACCTCCCGCAGTCCCTCTCCCAGGCCAGCCCCGATGGCCCCAATCGCAGGCCAGGCTGAGGGACCCCACCCATGCACAAATTCGTGCACCAGGCCTCTAGTAATATTATATGTTCTTCTTATCAAAGACCCCAATAAGGAAGTGAAAAGATAAGCCACAGGCCCTAGCCGATTTGGCTCAATGGATACAGCGTTGGCCCACAGACTGAAGGGTTGTGGGTTCGATTTCGTTCAAGGGCACGTACCTAGGTTGCAGGCTCAATCCCAGGCCCTGGTCAGGGCAAGTACAGGAGGCAACCAATCCATGTGTTTCTCCCACATCGATGTTTCTCTGTCTCTCTTCCTCCCTTCCATTCTCTCTAAAAAAATCAATGGAAAAATATCCTCCGGTGAGGATTAACTAACTAACTAAATAAATAACTAAATAAATAAAATGGGTAAAAAAAAAAGGTAAGCCACAGAGAGGGACCCAGGATAAATATCCTTTACTCTGAGCCAGCCTGATGCATTTGGAGGATCGGGCTCCATTCCAGGCATCACACAGAGACACTGATAAATTTCATCCTGCCACTAACTTCTGGGTGCAGTTGGGTACGAAAGTTAAATGTTCAGAAGTTCTAACATTTTTCCATGCGAGGTGATGGATGTGTTAACTAAACTTGTCATGGTAATCATTATCATTTATACAGCCATCTGTCAATTATATCTCAATAAGGCTAGAGAAAATTAAAAATAAATATTCTGAGCCTTATCTGTAAAAGGACAATTATGGCGCCTTTTGAATAGCAGTGTTGCAAGGATCAGTAAAATAGTCATTGAAAAGTCCTTTTCTCTGCGTCCGATCCACAGTTGGCTCAGTATTGGTAACTGCTAGAAAGACAACCAAAATAGCGGAGTCTAAGGAAGCTCAGATTCTTGAGAAAAGGACACATGTTCACATGGGGAAGAAAACGCACTTGGAGGGGTGCCACAGAGGCAGAGGAGAACTTCTGGGTGGATGTCAGAGAGACAAACAGGAAGAACTTTCTAACGATTTGAGCTGTCCATCAACAGAACAGGCTTGAGAAATTCTGAGCTTCTGATGCCTGGAAGTCTGCTGGGGGGTCTCCAAGGTCTTTGCTACTTGGGGGTGTAGGAAGGTTTCTGCACTGAAATGGAAGTTGGGGACTCCACAGATGGCTTGCCTTCTGCTCTGAGATTTGATTCTCTGTGAATCCTCACCTATACTCAGGATTTGACTCACGCCCACTCAAGACCTTTCTCATCATTTATCCAGTGGCTTTCACCTTTTTTTTTTTTTTTAATATTTTATTGATTTTTCACAGAGAGGAAGGGAGAGGGAGAGGGATAGAGAGCTAGAAACATTGATGAGAGAGAAACATCGATCAGCTGCCTCCTGCACACCCCCTACTGGGGATGTGCCCGCAACCAAGGTACATGCCCTTGACCGGAATCGAACCCGGGACCCTTCAGTCCACAGGCCGACGCTCTATCCACTGAGCCAAACCAGTTTCGGCGGCTTTCACCTTTTTTTTTGTTTGTTTATTCATTTGTTTCTACCAAGATCCTCGGTAAGATATCTGTTTACATCACAATCCAGTACACACATACACAAAACTGAAACAAAAGTTTAAGAAATAAACTGACCGGTGTGGCTCTGTGGTTGAGCATGGACCTATGAACCAGAAGGTCACAGTTTGATTCCTGGGCAAGGGCATATCCCTGGATTTCCGGCTCAGTACCCAGTGTGGGGCATGCAGGAGGCAGCCAATCAATGATTCTCTCTCATCATTGATGTCTCTCTCTCTCCCTCTCCCTTCTTCTCTGTAATCAATAAAAAATATATATTTTTAAAAAGTTTAAGAAACAGTATTCACCTTTACTACATGTACACTCATATTATTTTTTCCTTTTTAAAAGTTGGTTACAATCTACTAAGTTGATTTCATAACTCACTAATGGTACTTAACTGACAGTAAAACACTTAAGAGCTTGCCACCGCCCCTCCTGTCCCTCCCTCCCCTCCTAGCTGCAGCCTCTCTGAAACCCCCTCCACATTTCCTTCTGTTCCATCCCCAGTAGCTCAGGGTAGAACCTCTCGTCCTCCCCAACAACAGTTCCCTTGAAGGAACTGCCCCCAAGAGCAGCGTTTTCCAGAAGATGGCGCCTGCAGTATGTTGTCCCTGAGCAGAGTCACCCACAGAGGGCAAAGCCCCGGGACCACCCCGGAAGCCAGGTCTGTCTCTTTCCTCATTCTGTGACTGAGAGAAGGTGGAAATTCACTGACTCTCGGGTCGTCCTAGGAGAGTAGGTTCTGGGGGAGGAGCGGGGCTGAGGAGGAACAGGGGGTCAGGGCGAGGGGCTCTGTAGCATCAGTTTATCATACAAGTGCCTTTCTCCTTGCAGGGGTTTTTGTCCTCAGAGACGCCTTTGAGAAGAGGGTGGTTTCCTGCTTGGGCCTCCACATAATCTTTGATTTCCTTTCCTGTCTTGGAAATCTGTGAGAAAGTAAAGCAAGGTTCCAACCTTGTTTATTGCTCAGGATCCATGACTCGGTCAGTCTCCAAAAAATAGGCTCTGGACGGGATAGAGATAGAGGCCAGAGAGAAGAATGATGAAAGGGACAGACAGGTGTGAGGGGAGCGGCAGTTCCTTTTCCAGAACCACAAAGCCTGACTTACCTGCAAGGGATGCTGGCCCAGAGACAGGGCTGGGCAGGCACTGAGGGTCTATCCCAGGGGTGGGCAAACTTTTTGACTCGAGGGCCACAATGGGTTCTTAAACTGGACCGGAGGGCCGGAACAAAAGCATGGATGGAGTGTTTGTGTGAACTAATATAAATTCAAAGTAAAGGAGCGGAGGGGAGAGCAAGAGAACCCTCCGCTCTTTCGGCTCCGGATAGAACAGCCGAACGGGCCGGATCCGGCCCGCGGGCCGTAGTTTGCCCACGGCTGGTCTATCCTGTGCATCTCCATGGGGTCAAACCCCAGCCTCCTTACCCCATCCCAGAGGCACCTCCTGCTCCTTCCACTGCCCTGGAGAGGTCCCACCACCCCATTGTCCATCACTCCCTCCTTCAGGTCCCAGCTCCATGAGAACTAGGAAGGGATGGAGAAGAGGGAGCAGGGAAGGGAAGAGGAGACTCACCGGAGCTCTCGGGTTCTTCATTTCCTTCTTCAGCTGCTCCACCTCCATCCTCAAGAGCTCCTTCTCGCTGAGCTCCTGGGCCATCCTGCCCTGGAGAGACCTGGTCCTGGAAAGGATTTTGCAGCCGGAATTGCAAATCCCCTGGGCTCCCCCAGCTCCCTCCTCTGTACTCTCTGCACCTCAACTTCTACCCTCTTCCCTGCCATGTCCCTCAGTTCGGGCCCCTCATTGCTCACCATTTCTTCACTGCATCCTCCCCACCCCACCTCTAGCACGAGTCTAGGCTCAGGGTGAGAGGATGATCCCAATCTGGTGGGGGAGGCACACTCTCTATCCTCAGGTAAGGACCTGTCTATGGAGGAAACAGGAGTCAGAGCATGGGGAAGGGAGATAAAAAGAGTTTCTTTCTGCCCTAGCTGGTTTGGCTCAGTGGACAGAGCATCGGCCTGCGGACTGAAGGGTCCCAGGTTCGATTCCAGTCAAGGGCACATGCCTGGGTTGTGGGCTCGATCCCCAGTATGGGGCGTGCAGAGGACAGCCAATCAATAATTCTCTCTCATCATTGATGTTTCTATCTCTCTCTCCCTTTCCCTTCCTCTCTGAAATAAAAAAAAAAAAAAAAAAAAAAAAAGAGCCGAAACCAGTTTGGCTCAGTTTGGCTCAGTGGATAGAGCATCGGCCTGCAGACTGAAAGGTCCCAGGTTCTATTCCGGTCAAGGGCATGTACCTTGGTTGCGGGCACATCCCCAGTAGGGGGTGTGCAGGAGGCAGCTGATTGATGTTTCTCTCTCATCTATGTTTCTAACTCTCTATCCCTCTCCCTCTCTGTAAAAAATCAATAAAATATATATATAAAAAAAGAGTCTCTTTCTGTGAGGGAGATTTGGAGATTTGGGGAGCAAAGTATTGCTGCACATACTCCACAGGTAGAAGTTTTAAGGAAACTCCAGGTCCTGTCAGGGAGAGGGAACCCTAGTGGTTAGGAGAATGGCTCTGGAGCCTGTTAGACTCCAGCTCTGATCCCAGCTCTGCTGCTTCCAAGCTGTGAGGCCTTAGGCAAGTCACTCAACCTTCCTGAGTCTTAGTTTCCCCATCTGCAAAATGGGTATAATAATAGTACCTACCTTATACAAGTATTGTGAGTACTAAAAAATAATGCATTTAAAGTATCTTAATACATTGCCTGGCACATAACGAACACAATACGTTTATTATCATTACATTATTACCATCAACATCATCATGACACAGTTATCAGAAAGGCCTGTCAGGTGCCTAACTTCAGTAATTCTAAGACTAGATCCCAGTCCACTACAACCTCAGCCCCTCTCACCTGCCAGGAAAGAGCGTGCACGTCAAGTCACTTGTGCCCAACCCAGACAAGACGGTGTCTGAGCCACCCGCTTCTCACCAGCGGCAAGTCTTTGGATAAAGCAGATGGTCTGGAAGCCCGAACCTCTGATGCCTAAGCTGATCATAGGCTCAAGGTTCTAAGCCCATCCATGGGCCTGAGCCGCCAAGCTCTCAGTGCCACCAGGGCCGACTCCCTGCCCCCTGCATAAGCTCCACCCCTGTAGGGGCCCCCTGGCTTAGAGCCTATTTCCCCACAATTTCACTTTATAAGCTTCTCCCAGCTCACTCATCATCCACTCATGCAATAACGTATTCACGTAGGATGCTGTGTCAACTAGCGCTAGGGGCCATGGCCACCTCTAACACCCATTTCCAGGCCTCTTTGCCTCCATGCCTCCCTGAGCCTGGGTGTGGGTCTCCCTCAGCACAGGGCAGAGGGCAGAGGGCATGTATCCTGATCTTTCTCTTGGTCTCCTCCCAGGACCACCCAAGGTGACAGACACTGAGCTCCCGCTCAGGCTGATGCCTGTCCGATGACAAGGGGACCCTCCGGAGGAGCAGATGTTAGGGGACAACATGGTCAGTGAGCGATCTTCTTTTTCTCCTGCCTCTAGGATGACAGGCTGGGTGCGGAGAGGGGCCGGGAGGAGGCTCGGGATCCATCCTAGCTTCCCCTGCTCCAGGATTTCTAAGAATGAGACCAGGACAGGACCCTGGAGGTCATCTCGCCAACTCGCTGTTATCGCAGGAAATAGAGCGCCTACCTCGGCGGCCAGCTCAGTGCTCTAGCCGCCGCCGCCGCTCCCTAAACCCGAGCAGTTCATCAGGACCTTGAACCTGGCGCTTCTCAAAGCCAGGTCCTTCCTGTTGTCTAACCTGAGTCCCTCACACTACACTTGGTCCATTGCACCTCATCCTGCCTCCATCGAGCACCGCGTCGTCATCGCATGGAGCCCTGCAGAGGCTTGAAAACACTTCACAGGGGACTCTGGCTGTATCCTCCTGCTGTCCCGTCGGATTCTTCTTACTGCTGCATTGTCTGTCTTTCATTGTTGCTGCTCCGCCACCCTACAGGCCCCCCCCCCCCACCCGCACGACTGGTCTCCATATCCTCCCCACCCTCCACTCTGCTGTCCCTTGGTGACTCATCCCTGGGCTTCCCAAGGAAGCCCCCACCCTCTGCCCTTTCCTCCCCATCCATGAGTGGAAACTCTGTCTCCACGCACCCCCCTCAGCAGGCCACCCCCCTTCCTCCGCCATCAAACCCGCCCCCCCCACCCCCAACAGTTTCCTCTCCAGGCCCAGGGAGCAATCACAGACGCCCCGACCTTGACTTCCTCTGCTGGGAGAGGCTGGGAGGCTGGGCCCCCAGAGGGACCATTGGCTGTCCCCTTCCTCTGGGCTGGGCACAGAGAGGCGCGGGCCCAGGGAGCAGGCACCGACTTCCTCTTGTCCCGGAATGAGCATGCCTGCCCTTTGCAAGCAGGTTTCGGGGCTCTCACGAAGAGGAAACCAAAAGCGGTGAGAGAGAGGGGCGGCAGAGCGGCCAATCAAGGGAAGGGTGAGGCACAAAACCAGTCGCTCCGTGGGGAGCAGGCAGAGCTGGGGCGATGGCAGAGCTGCAGCAGCTGCAGGAGTTCGAGATCCCCACGGGCCGGGAGGCTCTGCGGGGCAACCACAGCGCCCTGCTGCGAGTGGCCGATTACTGCGAAGATAACTACGCACAGGTAGGCAGAGCGGGCGGCCCAACAGCCCAGTCCTTAGAGGGGCCCTAGGCAAGGCCATCCCCAGGGCAAGGCCATGGGCACCATCCTGACAGGTGCTTGTCCTGGGCTTCGGCTGAGAAATCCTCCCGCTCCAGGCCTCAGCTTCAACCCAGTCCCCCAAACTTCAGCTGTGACCCTGTGCTACCCAAGCCCCCACTGTGCCCCTTTTCTCTCCCAAAGCCTCAGGTGTCCGGGCGCACTGCTCCATCACTCTCAGCCTCACCCTGGGTTCATCTCCCTCCCAGCCTCTCAGGCTCGTCCTCACACACACGTTGGTGCCATTTGTCCTTGTCAGGCTGGCTCTAGGCGAGACTTCCGAAGGACTTCCCAAGCATTGTGGTGGGCTTGAGATGGACCAGGGAGAGCGGGAGAGCAGCGAGATGAGGTCGGGTTCAAGAGAGGGGTCTGGCCCTAGCCGGCTTGGCTCAGTGGATAGAGCGTCAGTCTGCGGACTGAAGGGTCCCAGGTTCGATTCCGGCCAAGGGCACATGCCTGGGTTGCGGGCTTGATTCCCAATGGGGGGCGTGCAGGAGGCAGCCAATCAATGATTCTCTCTCATCATTGGATGTTTCTATCTCTCTCTCCTTCTCCTTTCTTCTCTGAAATCAATAAAAAAATATATATTAAAAAAAAAAAAAAGAGAGAGAGAGGGGTCTGACACAGGCCAGGGGGTGACCACAGGACTGTAGGGAGCAGCCTACCAGCCAAAGATGAGGAGATAGTGGCATCGTAGAGCAGTTTTCTAAACTGTGTGGTGGTCCCAGGATAAAGCAGATGGTCTGAGCGTGTGGACTCCTGGGTCAAGGGAAGAGGAAGGAGAAAGACTGAATGACAGCACCTCTGTTATTTCATGAGCCCTGGTGACCACCTGTGAGACAGCCTTACAGGGAGGCAAGGGGACCTGCTTAAGGCCCCACAACTTGGAAACAGAAGAGCCCAGGCCTCCTGATTCGGAAGCCGAGCTCCCCACCTTCCCGCCTCCCTGACGTGTTGTATGACTTTAAGACGATTTATCTGCATTCTCTGTCCTCAGTTTCCTCTGCTCCCTTAAAGGCTACAGACTAATCCTTTTATCCCTTCAGCAAAACTTCATTTTTCTAACCTGTTCTTCTTAAAAAATATATATTTTATTGACTTTTTACAGTGAGGAAGGGAGAGGGAGAGAGAGTTAGAAACATCGATGAGAGAGAAACATCAATCAGCTGCCTCCTGCACACCCCCTACTGGGGATGTGCCTGCAACCAAGGTACATGCCCTTGACCGGAATCGAACTTGGGACCCTTGAGTCCACAGGCCGATGCTCTATCCACTGAGCCAAACCAGTTAGGACCTAACCTGTTCTGATCAAACTGTGAGAGGAGGCACAGGGACTCCCAGATTAATAAGAGCATTGAAAAATAATAAAAGGAGCAAGTGCTTATGGGAAAAAGAGAGTCAATGAGCCTGGCCAGTGTTGCTAAACGGTTGAGCATCAACCCATGAGCCAAGAGGTCACTGGTTGGATTTCTGGTCAGGGCATATGCCTGGGTTTCAGGCTCGATCCCCAGTGAGGGATGGATGTGCAAGAGGCAGCCGATTGATGATGTTTCTCATCAATGTTTCTATCTCCCTATCCCTTTCCCTTCCTCTTCCTAAAAATCAATAAGACATATTTTTAAAAAGAGAGAGAGTCAATGATAATAATAGTTAAAACCCTCAGCCCCCTTACTTTGGGCAAATGGGTTGCTTCCTTTAGTCCTCACCCCAGTCCTGTGAGGGGAGAACCACTCCCACTTCACAACCAGAGGCCGAGGTCCAGAAAGGTTAACTCACTTTCCCAAGGTTTCCAAGATAGGGCCAGAACCTGGATTCAAACCCGTACCTCTGACCCCAGGTGTCATTTCTGACTGCGTAGGTGTTGATCGGCCTGTAAACCAGCCCCGTTCCCCTAGCACTGCAGGCACGCTGCTCCTGATGACCAGGATGGAAGTATTCCTGCCATCAGTTCTGCACATCAGAAAGCACGTTCCCCTTAACTCCATACAATGTGATAATGTGTTGGAGCATTTAGTCCAGTGCCTGCCCCTTAAACGGGCCAGGATACATGGCAGCGGTTACTATTATTATCACCATCATCTTCATCATCATCATCTTATTCATGAGAAGGACGAGAGACACAAGTAGATAACAAAAAAGTCAAGTCCAGTGAGGTGGAGCAGCCCTTGTAAAACACTCCGGGGACAGGAAGCTCTGACCCAGGTCGGCATTCCTGGACTCCTGCTTCCTTCAGGCAGAACTCTAACCACGAGACCACAGAACCAATTCCCGTTTCTGGCCTCTCTGAGGATTTTTGTCTGAAGAGCAAACGCCTGAGAAGGGTATGGATGACTTCTTAGAACTGCTTTTTAACAAGGCCTGGTTCCCAGGCCCTCTGTCCTCCCCAGCCCTCACCCTCTACCACAAGCAGGTGTCAGGAAACCCTTGGGGAATGGGGTCAACTGCAGAGTTCTCTGTCAGGGTCCAGGGAGTTTACAGACAGGGTAATTTGCATAAGAAATAAGAAGTCAGTCATGAAGATAGGTCCCAAACCCTTGACCTCCAGACCTGACTTTGGTCTAAGGTCCAGGGGTTAGTAGGCATCCAGGCTCTAGCCTGCCAGAGCTGGGACCAAGCAGACATTTTTCCTATTTAGGATGATAGAAAAAAATCCAGTGATAAATTCCACATCCCAGTCCAGGGAGGGAACAGTACAGGAGAGCTGAGCGAACAAATTTGGGTGGAGACCAAAGGAGTAGTTCCTGATCCCCCTGGGCCTTCATTTCCTCACCTATTAAAGGGAGGTCTTGAACTAGAACAAGACCTGTTATTCTTTGTGGTTTTAACATCCTGGGTTAGCCTGGCCAGTGTGGCTCAGTTGGTTGAAGCGTCGTCCTATACACCGAAAGGTAGCAGGTTTGATCCCTGGTCAGGCATATACCTGGTTGCAGATTTCCCTTTCTCTCTCTCTCTCCCTCTCTCTGAAACAAACAACAAACTTTCAACAAACAAACAAACTTATCTTCGGTTAAGGATTAAAAAAATCCTTGATTGCTTTTGGTTGCATATGCTAATGAAATGTAAATTAAATTACTTGCAAATGAGGATCTCCTAACTGATGTTGGAACAGAAAGGCAGGAGGGACTCCTGAGAGGAGTAACACAGGAGGGGCAGCTCAGAAGATTCTGGGTCTGCCCTTTGGCTCCAGGCTAACTCAAGCTACATTGGAGGCACCCAGATCTCTCTCTCTCTCTCTCTTTTTTTTAAAATATATTTTATTGATTTTTTACAGAGAGGAAGGGAGAAGAATAGAGAGTTAGAAACATCGATGAGAGAGAAACATCGATCAGCTGCCTCCTGCACACCTCCTACTGGGGATGTGCCCGCAACCAGGGTACATGCCCTTGACCAGCATCGAACCCGGGACCCTTCAGTCCGCAGGCCGACGCTCTATCCACTGAGCCAAACCGGCTAGGGCACCCAGATCTCTCTGAGCACCCAGTTCTGGTAGGTTCCAGGTGTGTTCTCCACTGACTGGCCTTGAGGAGCACCTGAGTGCTGAGACCCCACGGTGCAGCCTTGTCTGCCCTGGACTTACCTCCCCATCCCCACAAAGGTACAGGCTAGAATGCAGCAACTCCATGACCCATCAGAGATGAGGAAGCTGACTGGGGAACCAAAAGACCACAGAAGTTTTGTCCCAATCACCACAGTGGGATCTGGAACTGAAAAAAATCTCTCTTCTGTCTCAAGCCACTCCCTGCCCACCCCTTCACCACTGACTGGCAGTGTGACCCTGCTCAGCCCCTGGCACAGTGCCTGGAATACAGTGGGAAGATGCCCAGCAAGTATTTGGGTTTACATTAAATCCATTAATTAATTCAGAAATGCATATTTATTATCGTCTGTGTCGGGGACACTATACCAAGACGGGATAGAGAATAAAACAGAAAAGCTCCTTGCCCTCACTGTGCTTACATTTTAGTGTGTGTCTGTGTGTGCGCACGCGCATCTGTGTAGTAGATATAAAATAAATATATAAATAATTGCTGATAGTGCTAAGTGCTTTGTTTTTTTTTTTTTTTTTTAAATATATTTTATTGATATTTCACAGAGAGGAAGGGAGAGGGATAGAGAGCTAGAAACATCGATGAGAGAGAAACATCGATCAGCTGCCTCCTGCACACCTCCCACTGAGGATGTGCCCGCAACCAAGGTACATGCCCTTGACCGGAATCGAACCCGGGACCTTTCAGTCCGCAGGCCGATGCTCTATCCACTGAGCCAAACCGGTTTCGGCAGTGCTAAGTGCTTTGAAGAAAAGAGAACAGGGTAAATATGTTTGTTGAAACAGAAGTGGGCTGGGGAAAATCATAGGGTGGTGAGGGAAGGTGTCTCTGAGGAGCTGAGACTTAACAATAAGAAGGTTTCTAGAAATAAGTACAAGTCAAAGACCCTGAGGTAGAAACAATCTTAGCTTGATCAGGAACAGAAACCCATGGCCAATGTGGCGGGAGGGGGGTAAGCGAGAGAGGGAGTGGTAGGGAATGAGGGTGAAGAGAAAACAGGACCCAGCCTTGTGGCTGTCCTACGTAGGCCATAGTTAGTTAGTAGTTTGCATTTCATCCTCCATGTACTGGAAACTGTTGGAAGGAAGGAATGAATGAAGTAACTATCTTTGGGCCTCAATTTCCTTATCTATAAAATGGACCAAATCAATGTCCCCCAAACACCCACCTGCAGAAGAGTACAAGAGTCCCCTGGGGAGCTTTTAAAGGCACAGACTCACCAGCCTCACTCCCACAGGATCCCAGTTAGAAGGTCTGGGATGAGGGCCTGACCTTCCCAGAAGGTCAGGCGGGTTTTAAGTTTGAGATCTCCTCCAATCAGTATTGCCTTTCCCTCTCTTTTCTACTATTTACCCTTTACCCCCACCTCCCAAGAGGTCCTCAAAAAGGTGGTAGGGTTAATATTCAGGTTGACTATTTGAGAAGGGGTATCTTTCTCTTCCCTTGCCTCCATTCCCTGGGGCTACAGACTTGCTTTTCTGATGTTCCCTGAGTCCACCTACTGTAACATCATTCTTCTGGAAAACACTTAAAACACCTAAGGGCTGTTGCTTTTCCCAAATGAAGCCCCACCTTCCCTATACCCTCTCCCATCCCACCTGTCCAGCAAAGAAGTGGGAGGTGCTGGCCTCCAACCAGGGCTGTATGTATTTCAGGCCACAGACAAGCGGAAGGCACTGGAGGAGACCATGGCCTTTACCACCCAGGCGCTGGCCAGCGTGGCCTACCAGGTGGGCAACCTGGCCGGGAACACCTTGCGAATGTTGGACCTGCAGGCAGTCGCTCTGCGACAGGTGGAAGCCCGTGTAAGCACACTGGGCCAGGTAAGGAATGTGGGAAGGCTTCTTGCATCATCCCCCTGGTCTTCAGCCCCACTAGGGCATTTTCTCCAGTAATATTTCTTTGCTGCCTTTTTCCACATCCAAATGCCTGACTTTGTCACAGAAGCTTGGCAATTCCCAAGCGATTTGAGTCTCCTTATCTTTGTGCCTGTGTCGGCACTGGGCCTTGCTGCCCCATCAGACTAGGTACTCCCTGAAGGCAAAGCTCTTTCCTTCTCTGACTTCTAACCTGCAGGTTCTACCAATCACGGTGGTTGTGTAGTCCAGGAAAGAGGCAAAATGGACCCTGTTTCCATCTAAACATGGGAAATCCTATCTAATAAAAGAGCAATATGCAAATTAACAATCACTCCACTACACCCAAAAGCCATGCCCACCAGCCAATCAGGAGTGAGTATGCAAATTAACCCAACCAAGATGGCTGCAGCCACAGAGATAGCAGGAGGCTTGGGTTTCCCCTGCAATGGAGGAAGCCAAGCTTTCCACACACCCTGGCAGGCCCAGGCCTCCACTCAAGGCTACGAAGTTTCAATTATAGAAGATAAATAAATCCCAACAAAAATGGCAGCAGCCACGGAGCTGGAGAGAGCAGGAGGCTTGAGTTGCCCCCGGCGATGGAGGAAGCCAAGCTTTCTGCCTGCCCTGGCCTGCCTTGGCCTCTGCTTAAGGCTACAAAGTTTCAATTACAGAAGATAAGTAAATCCCAACAAAAATGGCTACAGCCACAGAGCAAGCAGGAGGCTTGGCTCTGCTCAAGCTACAAAGTTTCAATTATAGAAGATAAATAAATCCCAGATACCAGGGCCTCTGCTTGGGTCTCCAGGGCCCATGGCTGGCCTGCAAACCACCACAGGCCCCTCGCCCAGGCCGTCCCATGCCCCAAGGGAACCCTCACCCTGATCCGGGACACCCTTCAGGGCAAACCAGCTGGCCCCCACCCATGCACCAGGCCTCTATCCTATCTAATAAAAGAGTAATATGCAAATTGACCACCACTCCAACACAAAAGATGGCTGCCCCCATGTGGACACAAAATGGCCACCACAAGATGGCCAGCAGGGGAGGGCAGTTGGGAGGGACCAGGCCTGCAAGGGAGGGCAGTTGTGGGCAATCAGGCCAGCAGGGGAGGGCAGTTGGGAGGGACCAGACCTGCAAGGGAGGGCAGTTGTGGGCGGATCAGGCCAGCAGGGG
This sequence comes from Plecotus auritus, assembly GCF_963455305.1. NCBI lineage: Eukaryota > Metazoa > Chordata > Mammalia > Chiroptera > Vespertilionidae > Plecotus > Plecotus auritus. The sequence continues at coordinate 11,749,063 of NC_137774.1, forward strand.
AGGGCAGTTGGGAGGGACCAGGCCTGCAGGGGAGAGCAGTTGGGGGGGACCCAGGCCTGCAGGGGAAGGCAGTTAGGGGCAAACAGGCTGGCAGGGGAGCAGTTAGGCATCAATCAGGCTGGCAGGCAGAAGCGGTTAGGGGCAATTAGGAAGGCGAGCAGTTGGGAGCCAGCAGTCCTGGATTGTGAGAGGGATGTCCGACTGCCCGTTTAGGCCCGATCCTAAACGGGCAGTCGGACATCCCTCGAGGGGTCCCAGATTGGAGAGGGTGCAGGCTGGGCTGAGGGACACTCCCCCCTGTGCACGAATTTTGTGCACTGGGCCTCTAGTCTATATAATAAAAGCCTAAGCAACCATTATGGCGGAACGACCAGAATGACCGGTCGCTATAATGCGCACTGACCACTAGGGGGCAGGCACTCAACACAGGAGCTGACCCCTGGTGGTCAGTGGGCTCCCACAGGGGGAGTGCCGCTCAGCCAGAAGCTGGGCTCATTGCTGGCGAGTGCAGCAGCGGTGGCAGAAGCCTCTCTCCCGCCTTCGCAGCGGCGCTAAGGAGCAGTGAGCCGAGGAGTAGGGAGCAGAGAGCAGGTGGGCGGTAAGGACTGAAGGGTCCCAGACTGTGAGAGGGTGCAGGCCTGGCTGAGGGACCCTCCCCCCAGTAACTTAATAAATGTCCTAGACCCGTGGTTGGCAAAACTGTGGCTCACGAGCCACATGGGGCTCTGGGGCTCTTTGGCCCCTTGAGTGTGGCTCTTCCACAAAATACCACGGCCTGGGCAAGTCTATTTTGAAGAAGTGGCGTTAGAAGAAGTTTAAATTTAAAAAATTTGGCTCTCAAAAGAAATTTCCATCGTTGTACTGTTGATATTTGGCTCTGTTGACTAATGAGTTTGCCGACCACTGGCCTAGACCCAGAGTGCTTGCTTGGCAAGGTCATCTTCAGTTCTGGAAGCACTGCCACTGCCCTAGTGTTCCCTGCCCACCTATCACCGCCCCCCCCCTTCCTTCCTGGATCCTTGGCTGAGGAGCTAATTGCCCCATAAACCACATGCACAGATTCAATTACACATCAGCCTGGCCTGTGCAGCAGCCCCGTGTTCAGTGTGGGGGTGTCTTCATCCCGGCAGAGGGGACTTCCTACCCTCTCAGTGCTGTAGGTTTCTCCACAAAACATCCCAAGAGAAATTAATTCACTTATGTGTCCCTCAAAAGGGAGAGCTGACCCTGCCACAACTCTCAGCCACCTCCACGTTCTCCCTCTCTGCTCCCAAGCCAGCCCAGTCTCTCCCCGACACCCCCAGGGATGCGGTCTTCTTTTCCTCTGGTTCCTGCTCAGCTAATAATAACCCCCATTCTCTTCCACCAGGAAGTTACTCCAAAGTGGCTCCATCCTCCCAGGGCAACGCTTCCCAAATGCTGTGTGGCCTTGGGGACAAAGCTCACTCTTTCTCTGGACCTCACCACTTCCCTACCCCCACCCCAAAGTCTCTAGCCTCTTCCTCCCTTAAGGGGAAGGGTGCTGTAGAGTCCCCCCTCCCACCACTGTCACCTCAAATCCTGTCACACAGATGGTGAACATGCATATGGAGAAGGTGGCCCGGAGGGAGATCGGCACCTTGGCCACTGTCCAGCGGCTGCACCCCAGCCAGAAAGTCATCGCCCCCGAGAGCCTACCTCCCCTGACGCCCTACTTCAGGAAACCCCTCAACTTCGGTTGCCTGGATGACATTGGCCATGGGATCAAGGTAGAGACAGGGTCCCTCCTCTTTCTCCACAACCTCCCCCCGCCTCTTCTGCCTCTCGGCTCCCTTCTCTCCAGGCCCCACGTCTCTTCCACATCCATGTTCCCGTCCCCACTTCCTGAAGCCAACCCCCTCCTTACAAACCCTCCATGACCGGCCTTCACCCTGTACTCAGATGATCTGCTGAGACTGACATTTGAGCTGTGGTGCTGGCATGTGTGAAGGGCGAGAGGAGGAAGGGCGGTTGTCGGGGTGTGCATGAGAATGGCTCCCCAGCCGCATGAGAACAGCAACTTCCTCTGTCTGGAGGTTTGAGGTCACGGCACTGAGAAGTCACCCCAGAGCCACTCTTGGTCGAGAAGGGGCAGGGATGCAGCCACTCAAAGGGGCCAATGGTGAAGACAGGGGAGCAGGACTCTGGCATTTTCTTCTCGGCCCAACTACTGAGAGGGAGCAGAGGACACCCCCCCTACCCCATTCGATCAATTCCTGGCCCCACACTCCAACATTCCAGGTTAGATGAAAGCCCCTCTGTATCTAAATGGTTCCTCCTCCTCCCATATCCTTAACATACCTGCCCTCCAAAAGGGGGAACTAAATCTCTCCTGCAGGCACCAGGCCTCCCCACCTGCTGTCCAACTTAAATGCTTTAGGTTTCGGCTCAGGTCCCTGTGTCTTGACCCCAGTGAAGTAGAGAAGCAGATGTCACTCCCTGTGTACCCTCTCCTGGGGAAACCCTATCGGAATAGAGGGGCTCTCCTGTGTGGGCTTGCACCTGGTCATGGGTACACTCCACTCTACATGTTCTGCTCCTCTCTGCCCTGAACCCCCCAGAGCCAGTGCCACAGGCCTGCCCGGTGGGACTTTTCTAAGCGTGACGGTCCCCTGCTTTCCCACGCCTTCCTCAGCCCCACGCCGAGGTTGGGGTCTCTGAGTTAGGAACCACCAGGCTGGTCGCTGAGACGCTGCGGGAGGGGGTGAGGTGGGCCCCTCGGCCGCGGAGGCCGTGCAGAGGAAGTGGCCTTCAGACTGTCTGTGCTCTGAGGTTTCCGTGGGGCTGCGGCAGACTTGGCGCCCAGGCCGTGAGCAAGAGGGGGTGGGGTGGGCTGAGAGGGGGCTGGGAAGTGGAAGTGGGAACTTGCAGGGCCTCGCTCTTCCTCCCAGTCCTTGTCCGCCCCTCTCCCCTCTCCCCTCCCCTCTCTCCCCGGTGGGATGAGGGAGCTGGAGGTGGGGGTGGGGGGAGACTCAGTGTCAGCCCCGCCCCGTTTCCACCGCAGGATCTGAGCACCCAGCTGTCGAGGACCGGGACCCTGTCTCGAAAGAGCATCAAGGCGCCTGCCACACCCACCTCTGCGACTCTGGGGTGAGGCCTCCTAAGACGAAAACCGGCCTCACATGATCCCCCCTCCCGTCCAGGCCCAACTTCCTCCTCCGCTGGCCGCCCCCTCCTCCCCGCACCTGACCACACCCTCCCCCCCTTCTCCCCCCAGGCGCGCGCCAAGGATCCCTGAGCCCGTGCAGCTCCCGGTGGTGCCCGACGGCAAACTCTCCGCCGCCTCATCCGCCTCTTCCCTGGCCTCTGCTGGGTGAGCCCCCCAAGCCCAAGCCGGAGTGGCTGTGGTGGGAGTTGAGGGGGGCCTCCTGCCAGCTGTCACGATGACTACTGGGGTCATAGGGGCGGGGCCATTTGGGGAAGGGGTCCCCCAAACTAAATGACCCTGCTTTCTCTGATCTCCAGCAGTGCTGAAGGTATCGGCGGGGCCTCCACGACCAAGGGGCAGGCAGCACCCCCGCCCCCTCCTCTTCCCAGCTCCATGGCCCCACCCCCTCCACCAGCCTCCCACATTGGCCTGCTGCCCCCTCCAGGTAAGGGACTCTGCCCTCTCCTCCTAGCTCAACTGTGGGGTCTCTGTCTCACCTCCCAGTACCCCTCCCCACCCCTCTTGGATCTAACCCGGCCCACCTCAGTGAAAGGAGAAAGGAGGCAGAGGAGGTGAACTAACTTCGGGCCTGCTTTATACCAGGGAAGCTTCTCATCCATTTTCTCACTTAAATCTAACCCTAAGAGGATACTCACACCCCCATTTAACAGACGAAGCTGAGGGTGAAAGGTTAGGTGACTTGCCCAATCGTTACCCGCTAAACGGCAGTCTGACTACCCTATATGGTGCAGAGGTCCAGTGTTTACTGAGCATCTGCTCTTGGGCTGGAGGCATTGTGGGAGGACCAGGATGGGCAAGGGCTGGAGGAAGATTTCATAAAAATGGGCAGATCCCGGTGCCCTACTCTTGAACAGCAGTTTCCTGGGGTGAGTGGAGGGGGTTCCCTGGGCCACACTGCAGACTTTTTCCCTCCCAGCCCCAGAGCTGCCCCCGCCCCTGGACCTGCCCCCTCCTCCAATCCTGGATGTAGATGACTTGGAACTACCACCTCCGCCTCCCCCAGGCTTTGAGCCAGAAGAGCCTACCTGGGTCCCTGCTTCATACTTGGAGAAAGGTAGGTAAGGTACCTTTCTGGGCCTGAAGGACACCAGGTCCCACCACCAGAGGTGCCATGCTACCCCAGATGCATTCTGGGCTTACTGTCAATCCTCCCCACACCCCCTATTTCCTGGCGAACTGAGCAAGTGTTTTCCCAGTCGTTCAGAACCAAGCTGGGAAGGCAGTAGCTGGCCTGGTATTGTGTACTGAGCGGGGGAAGGGTTCGGTCCCCAGGGCTTGGGAGAAGGCACCTCTCGCCCCACCGCTTGCACCCTTCTCCCCAGCGTGCTCCCTAGAATCATGCAGGCCCCTGTATCGCCACGGCTGGGCAGGAGGCACTTCTCAGGGCACCCTGTCCTTCGCCCTGCAGTGGTGACACTGTACCCGTACACTGGCCAGAAGGACAACGAGCTCTCCTTCTCGGAGGGCACTGTCATCTGCATCACCCGCCGCCACTCCGACGGCTGGTGTGAGGGTGTCACCGCGGAGGGGACCGGATTCTTCCCGGGTAACTACGTGGCGCCCAGCTGCTGACAGACAAGCTGGGGCTCTTCTCCGAGTGAACTTCGAGCCCCAAGCAAAAGCCAGCTCCAGCGTCAAGCAAGGCTGGACTAGAGGAGGTGTCCAGAGGCCTGCTGCAGACAGGAAAGAACTGGAAGCCAAGGGGTTTGGTGATCCTGTCCACACAGAGGACCCTATCCCATGGAGGGTGGGGTCTCCCGCTGCAAGTGGCAACTTTGAACAGAACTCTGATGAACCGCCGAAACCGGTTTGGCTCAGTGGATAGAGCATCGCCTACGACTGAAGGGTCCCGGGTTCGATTCCGGTCAAGGGCATGTACCTTGGTTGCAGGTACATCCCCAGTGGGAGGTGTGGAGGAGGCAGCTGATCGATGTTTCTCTCTCATCGATGTTTCTAGCTCTCTATCCCTCTCCCTTCCTCTCTGTAAAATATCAATAAAATAAAAATAAAAATAAAACTCTGATGAACTGATGACTGCCCTGGAGGGCTTGTGGGGAGGGGAGGAGTAGAGAGAAGGGACTAAAAGGCATTTCAGTTCTAAGACTCCTAATTATTGAGCCCCCTCTGCCTGCTCCTAGGAACAGTCTGTCACACATCTCCTCGACCTTCATTAAATGCCCTCTATACTGGACCCCCTGATGCCCTGCCTGCACCCTGTTCTTTTGCCTGTTGTGTATTCAGCCTTGGTTCCTCAAGCTGGGCCCTCCGCGAAGAGTGGGGACCAACCCCTTACATAAGTGGGGCTCCCTAAGAGCAGAGACCACCTTACCCTCCCCCTCCCCCCTCCGATTGCAGCGCCAGAGATCTCAGTGACTCCTCCCCCTTCACCTGCTTTAATAGCTCTAACACACCAAAGAGGAGGGGCTTGGGTTTCGCTGGCTCTGCTTTAAAACGTCATGGCTTTCTGTTCCAGAGGAGAGGAGGGGGCCGCAGAGGGCCCAGCCCACGGGGGTGACTTTGGTTGTCCCTGGTCTTGTTGCATAGACGAGGCTGGGGTATGAGAAGACACCGAGGCACCGCTGCGAGGTTCCTGGCTGCTCCGACCCAAGCCGGACAGTGTGCTACCTCGTTCCACCACCAGGAGGCGACTGTTCCATCTGGCTTTTCTTCCTTTGGGGTTGCTGGCCGGATGCGCGGGGAAGGGAAGCAAGAAAAGGGATGTAGTGTGGGATCGCGGTAGGTGACGCGAGATCTAGGCCTGAGGCTGTCGGCGGAAAGCTTCCTCTCTTTCCGCGGGGAGTCCAATGCGGGAGGATTTCTCCTTGACCCTAAGCCTGGGAGAGGGGGAGTTACGGCCCGGGCAGCAGTTTAAAGTTCTCTCGCCTGCAAAGGAACCTCTTCCTCCCAGTGCAGAGGACGAGCTTTTAGGAAACGCTGCTGCCTTCCCAGGAATGCGCATCACCCGGGTTGGGCCACACTCCAGAACTTAACTGTTTGCTGTGGATCTGAGGGAGGCAGCCGCGTTGGTTTAACTGCATGGATAGTTCGGATGGCTCTGAACTCCCTCCTTCAGCCCCCGAATGGACGGGCCTGGAATTCTAGAAATTCCCGGGGGGACGCACCAAAGCGAAAGGGAAAGGAAGTTAAAAAAACTAGATGGTCTTTCCCGATCTCCCTTCCTCACTCCTCGTCGGGGCGCCCCCTGCTGGCAGCCGTCTCAGCACGCCTTCAGCACCTGCTGCAGATGGAGGCGCACGTCGTGGGCGGTCTCCCAGGGCACCACGGTGGCGCGGAAGGAGCTGGGCTCGGCCTTCTGCGCCTCCTGGATAAGGCGGTGCATGGGGTAGCCGCGGCGCGGGAAGGCCACGTCGCCGCTGGCCAGCAGCCCCATGGGACAGAAGTCATTGGCGCCGTCGCCCACGTAGAAGAGGCGCTCGAAGTGCACGCCGTCCTGGGCCCGCTCGCGCAGGTAGTCGCTGAGCACCTTGTGCTTGCACATGTTGCTGGGGCACCGCGCGCAGCTGTGCGTGTGGAAGGGCCGCAGCGCCAGCAGCCCCCGCGCGTCGGGCCCCGACGGGTTGCTGAGGATGCGGCGGAACAGGCCCAGGTGGCCGGCGGCGCGCAGAGCGCTCTCCACGCCGAAGGTGTTGGCATCCGAGATGAGAATCACTTCGAAGCAGGCTCCCTGCTTGGCCACAAACTGCAGCAGGTCGCCCATGCCCGGGGACAGGGGGATGGCCTCATAGACCACACGCAGGTCCCGCGGCCGCACGCCCTGCTCGCCCAGGTACTTGAAGACCCGCTGCATGTACTCGTTGTAGAAGCCCTCGCGGTAGGTGGCGCGCAGGCTCTCCGGCAGCCGCTGGCCCGGCGCGGCGCGCACTATCGAGTCGTCGCTGTTTTCGTCCACGATAGTCTCGTCGAAATCGAAGGTCAGGAGGAAGCGCGGCGCGCCCTGCACAGCCATCCCGCCGTCCTGGGAGCAGGGGGAAGAAGAGCAGCAGGAGGAGGGAGCAAGCGAGAGCGGGCGCGGCGGGCGCCGACCCGGGAGAGGCTGGTTAGCAGGCCTCGGCCAGAGGCGCTGGCACATCCAAGACCTGAGGAGGACCCAAGGCTGGTTAAGCTGGGGGAGCACCCATCGCCGCGGCCCCCCCCACCCCCAGCTCCCTGCCCACCCTCTTGGCACCTCAAGGGTAACTTCGCTGGGATTTATCCTCAGAGGACCAGCCTCCTCTTGAGCCCAGAAGGGCTTCCTTGGCACCTGTTTTTGCTACTGTCATCCGGGGCCATTGGGACTTCACATGGGTCAGCTTAAAAGAGGGGACACCCTTTGGGGTTTCTGAACTAGCCTTTCTAGAAACGTCTGACCCCAGTTGTTGGTGTGGATAAAGGGAGAGTGGAGGGGACTCCACTCCTTTCTTCCCTAACAAAGCGTCAGGGAAACCACCCCTTCGCTCAAAGGGAACAGCCTCTACAATCCCCTCTGGGCCGATGGCTGTGGACTGTGGTGGACAATAAGGAGCTGGTCTCCAGGGAAGACTAGTGGACACCATGCAAAGCACGTGGACGATGAGTGCCAGACCTCAGGCCTGGGGAGTAGGTGCTGGGCCTCGGCCCTGGCCAGGGAGCTGGGTTTCAGCTCAGAATAACCAGCGAGGCCGAGGATCAAGGCCCAGGGAGGCTCTCTGGGAGCTGCTTCCAGCCAGATGGCTCTGGGCAGGGGTCCAGGGATGGGACTCAGCTTTTCCAGGGAGTTTTAGGGGCCTGTGCTGACAGCTCATCACTAGTCACTTGCCAATTCCCCGGAAGGACCGTGTCAGCGGGTGGGGTTCGTGCCAGAGTCCGAAGCAAGCGAGCAGCAGAAGCAATGGGGCTTGGGGAGGTAGGCGCCTCCCAGGCCAGGCCACGACATACCTGAGGCAGGTAAGGGAGAGGAGAGAGAGCAGCAGTGGCTAAAAAGGTGAAGAAGGTAGTGGGGACATGGGGGACGGTATGAGGCAGCGGTGGGGAAAGGGGGGACTAGGAGGAAGTAATGATGGGGGAGCGTGGAGACAGACTGGACAGGAGGACAGAGTGGGGGTGAGGAGCTCCAGGAAGTGGAGACCCTGGGTCAGTCATGTTGACAGAGGACATGGGAGAGAATGGAGACAACAGGGCAAGTGCGCGGGCACAAAGAAAGGCAAACGAATGGAGGCAGAAGCCCTCGGCAGCCAGTCCCCGCCCCTCTGCCTGCCAGCAGCTGGATGGAGGGGCAGAGTGAGCAGGTCATGCACAGCTCACGACGTACTACGCTGCCTCCCTTCCCTCCTTCCAGCCTCCACCGTCCATTAGTCCAGATGAAACCTCTCCTCTTTCTGGTGTCTTCCTCCCTCCCTAAGATTTCCGTGATGTTTATGGCCTGGCCTACCTGGTGAAACAGGAGTCCAGGCTCCTAATTTCAGAGCTGGGATTTGAACCTGGCTATCTGCCTCCCTAATGTAACTGTCCTTTTGACCTCATCCTAGAGTCACCCACTGGTCTCAGCAACATCCACCCGGGAGTCTCAGTGGTCCAGGATCTTTGGAGTTGAGGATGTAAAGCGTCAGGACCCCTCAACTGGGATGGAAGCTTCTAGGGATCAGAGGCCCAGTAGAGGTGAGGGCAAGCCTAAAAGGGGCCACCCCATGATGGAAACATGGAAGCTGAGGCCTTACCCTAAGAGACCTCTAGAGGGACCCACTTACCCTAGACAGGCATCGGAGGCCAGCAACCGGAAAACACCCGCTCATTGTTGGTGCACCACCCCGAGCACCACCTGTAGGGACTGCTGGGCTCTAGCCGTCGTCCAGAGCTCCTGACAACCACACAAGGTCTGTTTGAGGGTGCCCAGTCAGCTGGCTTTGTTCCCACCACTAATGCTACCAGCCCTTATCCCCGCTGCTGGGCCCCAGGAACCACTCCCAGGAGCTCAGTAAAAACAACCCCTCAGCTGGGCAGAGTGTTTACAGAGCACAAAGCCCTTGCTAGGCATCCTCTTAGCAAACCGCTAGGATGCTGGAGAGGTTATAGATGATAGAGTTGGAGACCCACCACCGTAAACGGCCGACAGATTCAAAACCAGATCTGAGCCCTGGCTGGTGTTGCTCTGTGGTTAGAGCATCAGCACCCCACACCAAAGGGTCGAGGGTTCGATTCCCGGTCAAGGGCATGCACCTGGGTTGCTGGTTCCATCCCTGGCCCTGGTCAGAGCGAGGGTGGGAGGCAGCAGATTATGTCTTTCTCTCTCTCTCCCTTCCACACTCTAAAAAAAAAAAAAAAATCAATGGGAAAAATATCCTCAGGTGAGGATTATCAACAGCACCAAAAAACAGATCTGAGTCTGAGACCAGTGCTTTTTTTTCTAGTATAATCATTGTCCCTCTCTGTGTACAGTACAACATAGTTTACAGGTCACCTTCACTCATATTCTCTCACTGCTCATCAGTTTCATGAATTCAGCAGATGCAAAAGGCTCAGAGAGGTTAACTAATTTGCCCATGGCCATGCTGTTCCCACGGGGCAGAGCCTGGATCATGAGCACCTGGCCACAGCCTTGCCTGCCCTCTGTCCTCGAAAGGGAAGCGGAAGGTGACCAGGCCCATTGTACCACAGCTGGGGGGCAGAGACTGCCTGGCACCACAGGTGATCTGGGACTGGAAAGTCAGATTGACATTTCTGCTGGACTTCGCTATGTGGCTTTGGGGACAGGCCTTTACTGACATGGCTATAAAGGACACCACCTACGGCTCCCAGTGCCCTTCTCTACCTCTGGCCCCCTCCACCCTGGGGTTGAATAAGAGGCCAGAGGCATCTGGGACAGATCTGGAAAGACATGGACAGCCAGGAAGACTAGACAAGGAGCAAAGGTCTGGCTGGCTGCTGCCCTCTGGTGGTGACAATGGGTGACACTGGAAACACCTCTGACTGTCAAGGTGACACTCTCCCCAGACCCGTGGTGGGCAAACTGCGGCTCTTTGGCCCCTTGAGTGTGGCTCTTCCACAAAATACCACAGCCTGGGTGAGTCTATTTTGAAGATGTGGCATTAGAAGTTTAAGTGTAAAAAATTTGGCTCTCAAAAGAAATTTCCATCGTTGTACTGTTGATGGTTGGTTCTGTTGACTAATGAGTTTGCCAACCACTGCCCCAGACCATCCCAGGATAACAGGGAGAAGCTATTTCCCCCCAAGACAGAGACTGGGGCATCCCAGGAGCAGGGTTGTGGTCAGAGGGAGGTAGCCCATCCCTCTCCACTTAGACCACACATGCATGAAACCTTTTCGGTCAAGAAAGGATATGGGTATCAGCCTTTTCTCTAAGAACTTTTAATCTAGGAATTGGGAGAGGTGGTCAAAGCTAAATGGGGCAGTGGGCAAAGAGGGAGGGGGTGGGAGAGGAGACAAGGTGGAGGAGATGATGGGAGGGAGGTACAGGGACCAGGAATTGACAGGTTTTGGAGGGGAGTGGGATCTCTCCCTGGGCCTTCTCTGGAGGGAGTTCCAGCCTTCCGGAATCCTGGCTAATCCTTTTATCCCATAGAAAAGGGTCTCCTTACTTTGCCTTCGTTTCTTTATCTTTTTCTAATTTGGTAGAGCATTCTACTGATCTAACCATCCTCAAACTTCTCGTTTCTTATAGCAAAAGACAGTTACTTTTTTGCATATACTAATAATAGTATTTAGGGAAATCGGTTAAAAATTTATTATTTTTGTCCTTGTTTCTTTTAGTCCCCATAGCAGAAAGCCAGGCCTCCTGGGTTTCTTCCCCTGGAAACGGAGAAAACTATACTGTGACACCCCACCCCTAGCCCGGTCCCACAGTAGTCAGAGGGGCCCTGGGCCCCACTGGAATCTGGCTCCCATAATGTTCACATATTACTCACCTCTAGAACAGTTTTGTCCGGAATGATCAAATCATTTTGTGTCATCCAAAAGAGTTCCTCAAATAAAAAGGGCACAGGATCTCCGAGCTTCTCCGGCAGGCTAGAGCAGAGAGAGGAGAGAAAGGTTTCTTTGGGGTGACAGGGAGTCAGTCCATAACTAGTGCCAGCTAAAAGCGGTGACTAAAACCAGTGCCTGGCCCTAGCCGATTTGGCTCAGTGGATAGAGCATCGGCCTTTGGACTGAAGGGTCCCAGGTTCGATTCCCGTCAAGGGTGCAGGAGGCAGCCGATCAATGGTTCTCTCTCATCATTGATGTTTCTATCTCTCCCCATCTCCCTTCCTCTCTGAAACCAATAAAAATATGTTAAAAAACAATGGAGCCCTAGCTGGTTTGGCTCAGCGGATAGCTTGGGCCCTCAGACCTAAGGGTCCTGGGTTCAATTCCTGTCAAAGACACGTACCTCCGTTGCAGGCTCCTCCCTGGCACCTCGGTCGGGGCTTGTGCAGGAGGCAACCGGTCGACGTGTTCCTCTCACATTGATATTTCTCTCAGTCTTTTCATCTCTCTTCCACTCTCCTTAAAATCAATGAAGAAATAGCCTCAGGCGAGGATTAACAAAAACACACAAAAAAACAATGGAAAAGTATCCTCAGGTGAGGATTAACAACAACAAAAAGATCAGGTCTCCTTGTATTGATCACTAGGAATCAGATTCAGGCACTAGGTTGGGATTCTTTTCCTCCCCCAGACACTGCCACCAGCAGCAAATGGGAAAAATAGGCCAAAAGAGGTCAGCTGACCTCTGGGGCCACACAGTATCAGAGTCAGGATTAGAACTCAGGAGTCTCTGGTGCCACTTGCATTTAAAATTGCCGGATTTAAAACTGTCAGGCCCTAGCCGGTTTGGCTCAGTGGATGGAGCACAGGCCTTCGGACTGAAGGTTCCCTGTTGGATTCTGGTCAAGGGCACGTGCCTCAGTTGCAGGTGCGGGAGGCAACCAATCAATGTGTCTCTTTCACATGGATGTTTCTCTCTCTGTGTCTCTCCCCCTCCCTTCCACCGTCTAAAAATCCTTGGGTGAGGATTAACAACAGCAACAAAATTGCAGCCTGATGCAGGGCTAGTGTGGCTCAGTGGCTGAGCACGGACCCATGAACCAAAAGGTCACTGGTTAGATTCCTGTGCAGGGCACATGCCTGGGGTGTCCGCTGGATCCCCAGTAGGGGGCGTGCAGGAGGCAGCCAATAGATGATGTTTCTCTCTCCTTGATGTTCCTATCTATCCCTCTCCCTCTCTCTAAAAATCAATAAAAATCATATATATTAAAATTGCACCCAGAGCTTCCCTTATTGCCCTGGAGCCCCCCTTGGACTCTGAGTTTCCTGCCCTAACTAGCTGGAGGCGATGACCTGGGCCCTGGTGCCAGTGAAGAAGCGGGGACCTGGAGTCACCTCTGGGCTTGCCCAGCTGGGAGGGGATCCTCATTGGACAGGGAGGTGGCAGCTGCCGGGTGGAATGGGGGGAGAGATATTTTTAGAGGTGGCTGCAAAGCAGGCACTCTGGCACCCCTCCACCCCCCAGCTGGCGGGCTTTTCCCTACAATGCGGGGCGGAGGGTGCGCAGCTCAGAGAGCTGAGGGGGCTAGCGGGTGGCGGGGAGCGAGGGGACACCGATTCTTTCGCTTTGACCGAGTAGGGGACGGCGGATACACCCGGGCATCACAGCACGTTCCTGGGGCAGGAGAAAGGGGGACGCATTCCTCTGTTCCAGGGACTCCCCCACTGACACACGCGTAAAGAAGCGCCCTCAAACTCTACACAGCCCCCACTCCACACTCGGACCCCAGCCCTCCCCGACCGCGGGGAACCCAGGACTCACGTGCGGAGCGGCGGCGGCAGAAGTCTGTCCCGGCTGAGTTTGAAGCGCAGAGTGGAGAGAGGGGCTCGCGGAGGTATTCGGGCGCAGGATGGAGCCGGGGGTGCTTACGGGAATTGGAGGGGACGCGGTGTCTTATCCACCCTCGGGTTTCTGGGCTCTGGCTCACGAGTGCCTCCGGTCCGGAGGGGCTATGGATGATGTGCGTCTGGGCCGTCCTCTCCACCTGCCTTCCATCCCCCCCGCCCGGGCCGCCGCGCGTCCCCTTTAAATGCCCGAGAGCCGGAGCTGGAGCCGCGCTGGCTCTGCGGCTGCCGCAGCGGCCGGGCCACCGCAGTCCCCGCACGTCACAAGCGGCTGTCCAATCACAGCGGCGCCGGCGCACATTAAAAGGAGCGGGCCACGCCCCCAGGCTGCCCCGGAGGCTCCGGGAGCGCCCGCGTGGGTGGGATTGGGTGCCGCGAGGAAGGGTAGGGACGTGGGTGGGGGCACCCTTGTGGGAGTGGATGCAAGGTTCTGCGTAAGTCCCGCCCACATGCCCTGGGGTGCCAAGGCTGCGGACTTGCTACTGCCGCCCAGGGCTCTGATCCCTGAGATGTGCAGAGAGGCACCCCCACCTCCAGCTCTCATTCGGCTCTAACCCCTAAGCCCAGTGGTAGGCACCCGTGGACCCAGCTCAAGGAAAGCAGCTCCCGTGTTCCTCTCCCACGTGCGCGTAGCTAGGGGCCCTCTGCCCCCAGGCGGCGTCACAGCGCCCCATCCTGGCCCTGGGGACTCTTCCCCGGCTACAGGTTACGGAGAGGGGGACCTGGGGACCGAATAGTTTGCCCTTTGCCAGTGCTGTTGTTACTGAAATACCTTCTTTGCTTCCTAAGAGTCTGTTGCCAGCCACCTTCCCCCACCCGCCTTCTGCCCTCCCAGCCTGGTGGCGAGGAGTGAAGATTCTGTTCAGAGAGGAAAGAGGTGAAGTTTATATTTATTGAGAACATACTGTGAACAGGGCACTGTACTTGGTCGCTGCACTCGTGGTTGAACGTTCACAACACTCAGGAGAAAGCTTTGCCTGAGTTCAAGTCCATGCACACCTGACTCATGGGATCACAAAGGGGCCGTGTGAGTGGGGAGAATGCAGGTACCCCCAAGCCTGGTTCTACCACCAGTCCTCCCTCAGTCTCCCCTGCTCCACTCCTTGAAGGCAGCCAGCAAATTAAAAGGCCCCAAGTGATCTGAAAGCCAGTGGGGCTGGAAACCAGAGGAAGTGCGAGTCTGCAGGGAGTTACCCTAATCTCCGTGCCAGGGGCTGGGGCGACAGTCATGAACAGGGCACATGTGTGTCATATTTCTGTTGCTGGAAAGGCTACCTGGCCCTGAGTGGGGTCTGCCTAGGACCAGACGGTAGTGTGTGGGTTCTTGACTTCGTGCAGGAAAATTTTCATAGTGTGAGTCCGGGTGAATCTAGAGGACAGTTATTAAAGCTGGGGCCAGTGAAACGAGGAAGGCTGGGAAATAGTTCTACCCTGGTCTGCTTTGACTCGCCCAAAAGAGAAAAGGAGGCCCTGGGACCAGTTCAGAGGGTTATCATGGGATGAACTGCCACTGCCCAGTGCTGCCCTGATGGCCAGGCTGCTGGGGACTATTAGAGTCTAGTAGATGCATGCCTGTGGGGGCGGTGGGGGGAGGGGGGAGGAGGAAGGTGCTGGCGCGCCCCTGGAAGGTAGAGCTTGAGGCAAGACCTTCTTTTTGAGGGGTTTTAAAGGCTGGGCGTTTAGGGAGGGTCTTAGGGAACATCTCTATAGAATGTTCATCCACTTTATGCTGATGTGCTAAAATGGGGTTCATTCTCTTAACTTCATCTGTCCTTGGGTGTGGTTGGCAATAGCGCTAATTGGATTTCTGCTGTCTCCTGGGTTTAGGGAAGATAGGATTTACTAATCTGTCTCATTTCCACACATACAAAGGGAAACAAGTGCTTTAAAGCTGCCAACCTGATCCTTAAAACCCTGGACAGTAACTCCCAGGGTCCCAGCCCCTGAAACACTTGCTGGTTCACTTCCTCTCAGCCCGGTCTTTGCCCCTCACCTTTTCCTCCAGCTCCCAATACACCCTGCTCTTTCCTTGGGACCGCCCTCTTCAGAACGTGCCTGTCCCGTTTGCTGGTGTAGCTCGGCCTCGACATCATCTCTTGCCCGGTTACCCCACGGCTCATTTTAGTGCACTAGTCATGTGTGTGCTGCCAGAGCACATGGTAGGCGCTATACATATTTTCCCATGAATCAATTCATGTAATCCTCACATCCTCTGACCTGGGTGTATGGCTCATTTTATTGTTGAGAAATGAAGGCACAGAGAATTGAGGTGACTTAGGGTCACCCAGCTGGTCAATGATAGAGCTGGGCTTCCAACCTGGTTGTCTTAACTGTTACCTACGCCATCCCTCACATTCAATGTCACCCCTACGAGTGTGTAAGCAACACGAGGGTGGAGGGCATGTTTTATTTATTTATTTTTAAAACTGGTTTTTAAATTAAAAAAATTTTTTTATTGATTTCAGAGAGGAAGGGAGGAGAGAGAGATAGAAACATCCATGATGACAGAGAATCATTGATTGGCTGCCTCCTGCACGCCCCCACTGGGGATTGAGCCCATAACCCAGGCATGTGTCCTGACGGGGAATCAAATCACGACCTCCTGGTTCATGGGTGGACACTCAACCACTGAGCCGTGCTGGCCAGGCTTATTGATTTTTAGAGAGAGGAAGGGAGAGGGAAAGAGAAAGATTGATGTGAGAGAGAACATTGAATTGGCAACTTCTCGGTGCATGGGACAACGCTCAACCATCACACCGGCCCGGAGTGTTTTATTTACTGATGTCCCCCTAGTCCAGCCGTGGGCAAACTACGGCCCGTTCGGCTGTTCTATCCGGCCCGCGGAGCCAAAAGAGCGGAGGGTTCTCTTGCTCTCCCTCCGCTCCTTTACTTTGAATTTATATTAGTTCACACAAACACTCCATCCATGCTTTTGTTCCAGCCCTTCGGTCCAGTTTAAGAACCCATTGTGGCCCTCGAGTCAAAAAGTTTGCCCACCCCTGCGCCTAGTCCCTAGCATATAGACCCTGCACACAATAGGTCTTGGATGTTTGTTGTTGAATAAAAAAAAATCTCCTGCTGCTTTCCATTTCATCCTCACACTGAGTCATTCCAGTATTATTCCCGTTTTACAAAGGGGAAATGAGACTCAGATCAAATGACTGGCCCAGAGTCATCCCTCACCCCCCCCCCCCCCGCCCCCGCACTAGATTCAAATGCTGACCCTTTTAGCAGCCATTTTCACGTTGTTTCCAAAATGGCTGATCGGGTGGGGAACGGGTAGGCTGATGACTGTGTTGCCACCTATGGTGAGTGAGTTCTTACCGCTCAACTCTGCCTCCAGCGATGGGAACACTGATGTTCTCAGGAACTGTGGGTAAAGGCTTTTGTGGGAGAACCCCTCGTTCTTTCAGGACACAACCCTATCTGCGCCGTGCCAGGTTCTTGTAAAAACAGAAACTAAAAGCCATCTGCTAGGGTTGTTGTGGGGATTGTGTGCCTGGCACCGGGTTGGTCCTTCCCCTCCCTCTCACCCTCGCCCTGCCCATCACCACCAGGCTGATGGGAGAGCAAGAGCCACCACATTCCTGGGTTCCTGGCCTCCCTGGCTCTAACACCCAAACCTTGAACCAGAGTCACACCTTCTGTGAAGACCAGCTGGAGAGCTCCATCCCTGGCTGCCTGAGTCAGGGTTCAGCAGGAGCTTCTGTCCCTGTCACAAGCTCTCTGCCAGAGTGACTGACCTGAGTCCTAAAGTGACCTCCACAGGAGCAGACCCCCACAGGAGCAGATATGGGCAGCCTGAACGCTAGGCAAAGGCCTCCGCCTGCTGGGGGTTGGGATGGGGTGGGAGGTAGGATCCCCATCCCATTTCTGTCCCCATCTTTAGGCATGTGGCTGATCATCTAACTTACTCACTGGCACAGTGAAAGGGGGACGTTTGAAGATAGATAGGGGTAGGGAGTGGCTAGGGTCAAGCCTTGGGCTGACCTGTGGCAGGGCCATAAACAAGTCCCAGCCTGGAGGGCAGAGCTCTCCTAGCATAGTTAACCCTGACCTTGTAGCCCTCCCTAATTCCTTCCTAAGTAGCTAATGGGTTGTGGGAGGTACAGCAAGTGTTGCCAAAATAAGAACATTTGTATACATGTTAATCTACCCTTGTTTTAATCAGACTATAAAATAAAGCATCGGCTTGCAGGCTGGGTCTTCTGTGTCCTCATCCAGGCACGGGAGATCTACCAAGCCCCAGCTGTATTCTCTTTGTCTGTCTCCTTTAATCCTTTACCGCCCCTCCTCAGGTTCACCCACCTCAGGTGGGATCCTACCTCCCACCCCATCCCAACCCCCAGCAGGCGGAGGCCTTTGCCTAGCGTTCAGG
The DNA here is from genome assembly GCF_963455305.1 of Plecotus auritus. Lineage (NCBI taxonomy): Eukaryota > Metazoa > Chordata > Mammalia > Chiroptera > Vespertilionidae > Plecotus > Plecotus auritus. The sequence goes on from NC_137774.1 coordinate 11,766,489, forward strand.
CTGCCCATATCTGCTCCTGTGGGGGTCTGCTCCTGTGGAGGTCACTTTAGGACTCAGGTCAGTCACTCTGGCAGAGAGCTTGTGACAGGGACAGAAGCTCCTGCTGAACCCTGACTCAGGCAGCCAGGGATGGAGCTCTCCAGCTGGTCTTCACAGAAGGTGTGACTCTGGTTCAAGGTTTGGGTGTTAGAGCCAGGGAGGCCAGGAACCCAGGAATGTGGTGGCTCTTGCTCTCCCATCAGCCTGGTGGTGATGGGCAGGGCGAGGGAGAGAGGGAGGGGAAGGACCAACCCGGTGCCAGGCACACAATCCCCACAACAACCCTAGCAGATGGCTTTTAGTGTTTCTGTTTTTACAAATGAGAAAGCAGAAGCTTGGGGACATTGAGAAAGCACCTTGCCCAAGGGTGCTGTGTAGCAAGTGGCAGTCAGCCCAGATATTGAAGTCTCCACTTCAGTTTGCAGAAGACAAAGGGCCTTTGGTGACCTGGTGGCTGGTGTGGGTAGGCTCAGTGGAGAAGGCCATGGCGGGTGGGGGGTGTGTGTGTTTGCTTTTAGGGAGTTCTGCAAGGTCTGCTGTAGCGTGCTCTGGTGCAGGGCATTGTGTGGAGACCAAGACTGAACAGATCCCTTTCCAGGTCTCTTGTCTCCTTGCTGGACTGCAATCACTAACACTGATGGAGCACCTCCTGAGTGCCGAGCAGTGTTCTAAAAGGCTCCCTCTCTTCATTCTCGTTAATCCTGTGACCGATTAGTTCTCCCATTTTACAGATGAGAATAATGAGGCACAAGGTGGCAATGTGATTGGTCCAAGATCTCAGAGCTAGGAAGTTGCAGAGCTTCCTACCCCCATTTCCCCCCGCCACCCCTTTTTTCCTCATTTTTTCCACACCTACGAGTTTAACCAGAACATCACATGGCCTGCCTTTGAAATGTCTGGGTTTGTGTTTTTTTTTTTTTTTTTTTTTTTTTTTAAGCCAAAATATGTTTATTGGGATGGTTCCCCACTCATCTTTTTAAAAAATATATATTTTATTGATTTTTTATAGAGAGGAAGAGAGAGGGATAGAGAGTTAGAAACATCAATCAGCTGCCTCCTGCACACCCCCTACTGGGAATGTGCCCGAAACCAAGGTTACATGCCCTTGACCAGAATTGAACCTGGGACCGGAATGTGCCCGCAACCAAGGTACATGCCCTTGACCAGAATTGAACCTGGGACCTTTCAGTCCCCAGGCCGACGCTCTATCCACTGAGCCAAACCGGTTTCGGCCCCCCACTCATCTTGATTCAGGGTGCTTTTAGTGCTGCTTTCTCCTTAAGGAGCATCCTCTGTAAGCCTTGCTCTCCCCCTGTAGGCCGACACAGGACAGTGGGGACCACCCTCACCTGCATCTTTCTCTCCCTGCTGTCCCCAGTCCCAGCCCTGTCCCATACAACAGACTTCCGTGGTCAGAGCTGTTAAAGAGAAAACCACAGGCCCCAAAATGACCTCATATCTGACCTAATCGCAGTTCCAACCTTTCCCAGAAGTGTAATCTTCACCAGCCAGTCTGGAATTTCCTGGACAAGCTCTAGGAAGGTAATCTGTCACATGGGTCCCCTCCACCCCCCATAGAAAGAAGAGGCAATCCGCATAATGAAAACCCTTCCCTTCCTCTTCCCCACGAGAGAAAGATGTTCCAACCAGGAGATAATCCTTTCTCTTCTTTTGCTAACAGCTCCCTTGCCCCACCCTCCTTCTTGTAAACCTTCCATCTGTGCAACCCCTGGGAGTGCCCTTCTAGTTGCTAGGTGGGAAGCTGCCTGCGTCATGAATCAGCTATCAAGCCAATTAGATGTTCAGAAATGTACTTGGTTGAATTTTGTTTTTGAACAGAGCTGTCCCCTGTTCTCCCTCACCAAGCGGCAGGGATGAGGAGTAACATGGCAGAGGGAAGGGGGCAGAGAAGAGAATGAGCAAACAAACCCCCTTTCTGCAGGCACAGGTGAAGTGGAGAAGGCAAGCCCGCGGCCTCGCCTCTGGGCCAGCAAGTCCTTTCTCTCTGACTCCAGCCCACTAGCTGGGCTATCGTCTCTCATTTGGCTTCTCAGTGTCCAAAGAATTAAAAACGAGCCTGGCCCGGCCTGCGTGGCTCAGGGGTTGAGCATCGGCCTATGAACCAAGAGGTCACTGGTTCAGTTCTGGTCAGGGCACATGCCCGGGTGGAGGGCTCAATCCCTAGTAGGGGGCGTGCAGGGGCAGCCGATCAATGATTCTCTCTCATCATTTGATGTTTCTACCAGTATCTCCATCTCCCTTCCTCTCTGAAATCAATAAAACTATATTAAAAAACCAAAACAAAGCCTGGAGGCTTGTTCCAAAGAAGAAAAGCAAGCTGAGTTCTTACAGTAGAAAGCACATTCTTTGAGGAGCGTCCGTCTTGCACTCTTACCCTCTGGATGACCGGTGATCTGGGGGAAATGGATGTCAGTTGGTCTGGATACCTAAACATGCTTTCCTTCGTCCTTCATCGGGGTAACCAAAGGGTCATCTGGAGATGTGACGTAAATCCAGGCACTGACAGGACCGAAAAGTTAAAAAAAAGTAAAATTTCCACTTAAAACAAGAACAGAATCCTGTCCTCAGGCCTCAACCTACTCGACGTTAGTAATTTAGCAGCTTGACTGTAGCGACCCCATTTTGTTTCTTCACTCTGTTCCTTATGAGGCCTCTCCTTCTGCGGGACAGCTATTCAGAGATTTGAAACCTGCCACTCCAGTTCCTTCGTCTTGGCAAATGTCACATGAAAGAGAACAGGGCGATTTAGCCTCTGCCTGCCATGTATCCCTGGTTACTTCTCTGACGGCATCTCACAGCCCTCTCCTCCTCACCCTGCTGTGTGCTGTGTGTCAGACGCCATGACATGCTCTGTCCACAGTACCTCCCACTCCATCCATGGCCTCTCTGAGCTCAGGGTTTAGCTCATACATCACTTCTAAAGGAAATTTGTCCACCCCGCCCCCTCCGCCCCCATATCAGAACCTCCCATTACACGTGTGCCTGCACAGCACCCTGTATTTCTTCTGGGTGGCTGATCTCTGTTTTCCACCGGATGGTCAGCTCCGAGGGAATAGGGACCACAGTGGGTTTACTCCCATGGTAACCCCAGCACCTCGCACAGGCCTTGACCTAGAGTAGCTGCTCAGTTTGCTGCCTGAATGATTGCAGGCTCCTCAGTCCAGTCCACTCGTGTAGGCTGTGGCCTCAGGCCTGGAATGAGCCCCGAGCAAGCCTTCCCAGCCTTGGTGGTGTGGTCACCTGGCCAGCTGACTGTGGACAGGCTAACTTGGGAAGGCCCTGGCAGCTCAGCTTGTTCTCACCTTCCATTGAGCAAACTGCCCCACCCGGGAACCTCCCCATCCGTAAGGCAGGTCTCTGCTGAGGAAGAGCCTGGAGGGCAGGTGGGTAGGAGAATTCCATTACTTTGATAATCCAGATACTGCATGCTCCGGAATAAGAGTCCTTCGTGTGTTGAGTACTTCGTGTTTTGAGCAGGCTCTGTAGCTTGCAAAACACTCTCTGTAATTCACATTAATTCCCTGATGAGGCAGATGAGGCTGAGAGAGGTTGGGTGACAAGTCCCAGGTCACAGAGTGAGTAAGGTGGCTAAGGCAAAACTTGAAAGCAGTTCTTTTGAACCCAGCCAGTTTTTTGGAGGCAATTATACAACTGGAGAAGGTGTGCTGCTAACCAGCAAGAATTCCAAGGTTCTGGCTTTTTTGGCAGTTATACGATTCTTCCATTCTTTTTTAATTCATTCCTTCATGCGTGCATTCATTCCTTTGTTCCGGAGACACAAGCCCCAGTCATTGCCTTTAAGGAGCTACAGTCCAGTGCTAGCATTTGGAAGTGATGGTCCATCATGGATGTCCTGAGCTTATTATATACTAGAGGCCTGGTGCATGAAAATTCATGCACTGGAGTGGGGGGGTCCCTCAGCCCAGCCTGCCCCCTCTCATAGTCCGGGAGCCCTCAGGGGCAGGAGGTGACCCAGCGATCAGGGGAAAGTGACGCCCCATCACACCTCTGCTGCTGCCACTGCCGGCAGCGCAAGCCTCGGCCGGCCCTGGTTACCTGAGCCTCGGGCAACCCTGGGCGCTGGGCAGCTGCCATCTGAGGCTTGCCTGCACCTCGGGCCCGCCCTGGGTGGCTGGGCAGACGACATCCGAGGCTTGCCTGCACCTCAGGTCTGCCCTGGGCGGCTGGGGGGCTGAGGGCGGGTCCAGCCACACTGTGCACCTACCACGCCCCCCCACCCCCAGGGCTGGGCTGAAAGGACTGTGGGACTCTGGCAGCAGGTGCAAGGAGTAGCTGGACCCGCCTGAGGGTGGGTTCAGCCCCACTGCCCGTGCACCAGCCACCCCCCCTGGTGGGGCTGAAAGGACTGAGGACTCCGGCGGGGCTGAGGGGACTGGGCACCGCCATCTTGAGGCTATGGGCACCACCATCTTTGTGATGACGTGACGGTCAATTTGCATATTCCCTCTTTATTAGATAGGACACTTCTTGTGTGTGTGTGTGTTTATGTACAAATTTGCATTTTTTTAAAAACAGATTTTATTGATTTTTTACAGAGAGGAAGGGAGAGGGATAGAGACTCAGAAACATTGATGAGAGAGAAACATCGATCAGCTGCCTCCTGCACAACCCCCACTGGGGATGTGCCCGCAACCAAGGTACATGCCCTTGACTGTAATCGAACCTGGGACCTTTCAGTCTGCAGGCCGACGCTCTATCCACGGAGCCAAACTGGTTAGGGCCAAATTTGCATTTTTCATGTAAACTTTCAAAAGATTCCATGACTCCAGCTCCCCTCCCCTCCCAGCCCTGCAAAAAGTTTAAGAACCATTAGTGTGACACAGACTGCTCAGAGTAAAAGGACAGCAGCCTAAGTGCCCATCAGTCTCTGCCGCCTGTTTTGGTGACTAAGGCCTCAGCACGTGACCATCTCTGGCCCAAGTGATAAAGCCGGTGTCTCGACCACATGACCGACCTTGGACAGCTCCTCTCAGCCACGGCTCTTGGAAAATCACACATAGAGAAACACGCATCCACACACATTTACACCAACACCCACACAGCACTGCCCATGAGGACCGCTTTGGAGGGCTTGTGTGTGTCAATACTGTGATACGTAAACCCTCATCTCTCTAATCCCCACAACAGGCCTGTGAGTTTGGGAACTTGCCCAAGTTCACACAGCTGGAAAGCAGCGGAGCTGGATTATAAGAGGGCATTGTGGGGCACAATGGGGGCTGGGGAAAGCTGACGGTGTTCCAGATCCTTCAGGGATGAGGCAGTGGTCAGGGCTATTAGTTCCTCGTGAGAACTGGAAAACACACTAGACCAGCGGTCAGCAAACTCATTAGTCAACAGAGCGGCAAACCGCGGCTCCCGAGCCGCATGTGGCTCGCAAGCCACAGTTTGCCGACCACTGCACTAGACATTCTGCTAAGAGCATTCCTTCTTTCCTTCCACAGCTATTTCATGAGCATCTTCTTTAAAAAAAAAAGTTTTTATTGATTTTAGAGAGAGGAAGGAAGAGGGAGAGAGAGAAAAACATCGATGTGATAGAGAAATGTCAGTCAGCTGCCTCCTTCATGCACCCCAAATAGGTACCAAACCCAAAATCTGGGCATGTGCCCTGACTGGGCATCGAATCAGAGACCTTTTGGTGCACAGGAAGATGCTCAACCCATGGAGCCACACCGGCCAGGGCTGGAGCACCTTCTAGGTGTGTGTTGGGGTTGTGGTAGCCAGCCTCCACGATGGCCTCAGCGTCTGTGCCTGGTGTCCACACCTCCGTGCCGTCCCTCCCCAGTGTGGGTCTGTATGAGGACGGCTTTGTGCAGAAGCCAAGGTACATCTCCTCCCATGTAGGTGGAAGGACGGTGGCTTCTGCCCTGGGTGCTCTCTCACTCTCCTGATGCCTCCGTTTTAAATCACTTGCTCTAGGGCAGGGGTCCTCAAACTTTGTAAACAGGGGGCCAGTTCACTGTCCCTCAGACCGTTGGAGGGCCGGACTATAGTTTAAAAAAAAAACTATGAACAAATTCCTATGCACACTGCGGGCCCGGGACGAGTTGGCTGCTAAGCAGGACAGGCAGCGGCACCCGCGGGCCGGATAAATGTCCTCGGTGGGCCTCATGTGGCCCGCGGGTCGCAGTTTGAGGACCCCTGCTCTAGGGGGAAGCAAGCTGCCATGTGGTGGGCAGCCCTCTAGGGAGGCCCACAGGGCGCGGCACTGAACCCCCAGCCAGCAGCCTGCAGACCTGAGGCCCACACCAAACCAAACCAATGAGTGAGCTTTGGTGCAGACCCTCCAGCCCCCGGCAGGCCTTAAGACGACTGCAACCTCAGGAGGAGTCCTGGCTCGCAGGGACCGGGGAAGATAACAGGTGCTTGTTTTAAGAAATGTTGGAATACCACTTGCCAGTGTTGAGCTGTTGCTGGGAAGAAGCAAGCTGGAGAGCCCAGGAAGGTTAAGAAAAGGGCACCCAGGCTCCCCAAGGGGCAGCTGTGCCCTGATCTTGCTGCCACACCCCCTGGGCTTTAAAGAGAAGGCTTGGGCCAGGTGTGCATCCAAGCCTCTTACATGAATTTCAGTGTCTGCAGAGGGTGGGCCCGGGAGAAACAACGGACCTTCTGCTCCCAGGAGTGAGCACCTTCTGCAGCTCCTTGGCTGGCCTACCTTGGGAGGGCTCCACCCCCACCCGTACACAGGGTGGGGCAAAGTGGTTGTACAGGTGGTCGTTTGAAAAGGTAATACAATAATTAATACCTAATAATACAAGCACGAGCTCTGTGTTTCGCACACACCTTCGACTGCCCATCTATGCAATCTGCTTTATCGCTGCTCTTTCTTTTTTGAAAGGAAACATCTTTGGTGACCAGCATTACACGTCAAAATGGAGATTGTGTGACCAAGGGGGCCTGGGGCTCAGGGAGAATTCTGGCCAACATCAGTCTCTGCCAGATTATTTTTCCAGAATCCCAGTTACTAACCCTGTCAGTCATCTTCTCGTAAACTTTCTATGACTTCCAGCCACCAAGCAAATAAAGTGCAACTCAGGCATTCACAGATCTCAGCACTACAGTTTGACCCCAGTGCAGTTTGACACAACCTGGAATTAGTGCAGACTCTACAGGGTAAGAGCACTGGCCCCCCCCCCCCCCACGACTGCCCTCGCTTCAGACACCAGCCACAATTTTTAAAAATATTTTTTTATTGATTTCAGAGAAGAAGGGAGAGGGAGAGAGAAATAGAAACATCAATGATGAGAGAGAATCATTGATTGCACCAGCCACAATTTTGAGGGGTCTTCAGGTCACCTGAACTTCTGACCAAAGGGCTATAATTTTGGGGGTTCCCATGACCCTGGTGCCTTGATATCCCCTCTGATTGGTCACTATTCCCCCAAACTGGTTACTACAGTAACTCCTGGGCTCAAAGGTTGAACCTCACATGGAACATATGAAGTTCTCCCCGCCTCCTTCCTTATTGTTTTCCTATCCTCTTTGGTCTTTCTTCTTCTCCTTCTGGATGAAGGGCTTCCTTCTCTTTATTTTGTAAATTATACCTTTTGCTGTTCCCAGCTCCCTCACTCTATGGAAGTGTACCTGTTGCAGCTTTTCAGCTCCCCCTATTCTATGGAAATATACCTTCTGCTGCTCTGCAGCCCTGTGCTTCCTCCATGGTCCCCTTAATTTCCAAAATTTCTAAAATTTCCTAAACCTGTCCTATTTTACCCCCAAAATTCCTGTTCCATCAAGAAGGTGGCCATCTGCAAGCCAGGAAGAGGGATCCGCATTATTAACTGGTAAATATATTTTAAAATCCGCATTACTAACCGGTAAATATTTAAAGGATCCGCATTACTAACTGGTAAATATTTAGGAAAGAATCCGCATTAGAGAGGGGCGGTTGGTGTGGCTCCCATTGTTCAGGATTTAGGGCGCCATGAGGGGCGATAGAGGCCGAGGTCCTGGCGGGCGCTTTGGTTCCAGAGGGGGCCCAGGAGGAGGGTTCGGGCCCTTTGTGCCCCATATCCCATTTGATTTCTATTTGTGTGAAGTGGCCTTCCCTCGGGTTAGGCCAGCACCTGATGAACCTTCCGTGAGGCATTGCTGGAAAGAAATCGGGACCTTGCTCCTAATTCTGCTCTATCCCTTCTCTGGTGACAAACATAAACAATGTGATTGACAATTTGATTGTGGCTCCGGGGACATTGGAAGTGCAAATTGAAGAAGTGCGACAGGTTGGATCATATAAAAAGGGAACAATGACTACAGGACGTAACGTGGCTGGCCTGGTGGTAATCCTAAAGATTTTGCCAACGTTGGGAGCTGGTGGTTGGTGCCGTTGCTGCCCTAGGGAACAAAGTCCTGGCAAGCCTAAGAGCACAGGATCCTTCTGAAGTTTTGATGCTGACCGATGAAACTGGCTTTGAGATCCGTTCTTCTGATGCTACCGTGAAGGTTCTCATTACACCAGGGCCACCCCATCTCCGAACACTGGGTCCAGAACTCCATTTGGACATCAGGGTGCTGCCGAGTGCCTTAGCAGCCATCCGACATGCTCGCTGGTTTGAAGAAAATGCTTCAGTCCACAGTTAATTTCCCAAATGTGCAGGAGGCAGCCAATCGATGATTCTCTCTCATCATTGACGTTTGTCTCTCTCCCTCTCTCTTCCTCTTTGAAATCAATAAAAATATTTAAAAAATAAAAAAAATAAAAATCTGCATTATTAACCGATACACATTATGGGAAAATTTGCATTATTAACGGGTAAATATTTATGAAAAAATTTGCACTATTAGCTGGTACGACTATTAGCAGGTGCACTGGTTAATAATGTGGATTTTTCAATGAAGTATTTACCAGGTGCACCGGTTAATAATATGGATTTTTTCATAATATGTGCCGGTTTATAATGTGAATTTTTTCAATGAAATATATACTGGTATATATAAAAAGATTCGCTTTAATCCTTCCCTAACAAATACCTTGCATAAAGACACAGCCCAGAGACTGTTATTTCTTCTCTATGTTGAAAAACATCATGACACACGCTCCCGGGAGCCGTGGAAGCCCCACTCTTCTCATCCTTTCCACTCTGAGGCATCTTCTCCCCGTTTCCTCCTCTATTTCCAGCCACTGTTCAACGCCAAGTGCAAAATCTTTCTTAACCTGTTAAAATTTTAGGGTAATCTATTATATATATTTATTTTTTTAAATATATTTTATTGATATTTTACAGAGAGGAAGGGAGAGGGATAGAGAGTTAGAAACATTGACGAGAGAGACATCGATCAGCTGCCTCCTGCACACCCCCTACTGGGGATGTGCCCGCAACCAAGGTACATGCCCTTGACCGGAATCGAACCTGGGACCTTTCAGTCCGCAGGCTGACGCTCTATCCACTGAGCCAAACCGGTTTCGGCATATATATATATATACATTTATTTTTTAAAATATATTTTTATTGATTTTAGAGAGGAAGGGATAGGGAGAGATAGAAACGTCAATGATGAGAGAGTGACTGCCTCCTGCAGGCCCCCTACTGGGGATCGCGCCTGCAACCTGGGCAGGTGCCCTTGACTGGAATCAAAACTGGGACCCTTCAGTCTGCAGGCAGATGCTCTGTCCACTCAGCCAAACCAGCCAGGGCTAGGATAACCTATTATGGAGTAATAGAGAACTAAGCCAGAGTTACGTCTGTAAACACAATTGCCGTGGTTCTTAAGGGTACATTCTATGGAAAAGAGGAACACAGTGGAAGGAAAAAAGTAAGCGAGGGAGGGAGGGAAGGATGGGGAGGAAGAACCCAGAGTGTCAGATAGCAGTAAGTGCTATGGAGAAAAATATCACAGGGAAATGGGGGGGAGTGAGGGAGGTCAATTTAAATAGGAGACGAGGGAAGCTCTGTCTGAAAGGGGGCCAATTAAACGAAGACCTGAGGGAGGGAGCCTTATAGAAATCCGAGGGGAACAGCATCCAGGCAGAGGAACAGCAAGTGCAAAGGCCTTGAGGTAAGAGTATGCCTGGATCATGTGACCCATCCCGAGAGTGCACTTTGTATATATTGTCCTCAGCAGACCTGGCTCTGGCCACCTCAGGATGGGACCTCCAGGAGCGTGGAGGCAGGGTGCTGAGCTCCCCCAGCTCTCTGGTTCCCTCCCTAAAAGGTCTGGGCCCCCGACCTTGGCTTCATGGCTGTTTTCCAGGGGTGGGTCTCATGTTCTCAGGAGGTGGAAACAGATGCAGTGACCATCTTTTCCCAGCCTCCAGGTGATCTGGGATACATTTAAGTGAAACTGCAGGATGACAGAAATGATCAAGGAAGTGCACGTCGGATGCAGAAAGACTAAAAGTTTCAGGAGTCCGCCAATATTTACAGGGACGACAGGCAGAGCACCCTAAGTCCGGTCTCGTTGCTGTAGTTGTAGGTTATTCTTTGCAGTCTCCTCTCTGGAGCAAGCAAAATACATGGTGTATCTCGGTGTCACAGCAGAAAGTGCCCAAACAACCTGCCCTGCCCACTGGCATGCACACCGCCCTGCCTCGAGGTAACAGATTGGTGGCTGGTAAGTGACTCGTGGCCTGAGGACTCCCTTTTCCTGCGCTCTCCCCCGTCTCAACGCAGAGATGCCCTGCTGTTTACAGCGCATCTGCAGGGCTCCTTGGGGCTCCCACCAGCAGGCTCAGGGCCACAGCAACCCTATTTCCCAGGTCAGATGGACAGACAGTGCGACAAACCTGATGTTATGCTTAAAGGACAAAGGGACGGGACACTGAAGCCAAGGCTTTCTGGGGAAATGAAGGGCACAACATAGCAAACCGCCCCCCCCCCCCCCGCCGCCCCCGCGAGAGACCCACTCACCCCGAAGGGGCAGAGGAGTCATTCATTTATTCCTTCATGAGCTCTTCCAACAGATCTCTCTTGAACACCAACCGTATGTCAGGACTGGGCTGGGTGCTGGAGAAACGACGTGAGCAGAGTTCCTGTCCTGGAACGTTCGTGGTCAGCCAGAGAGACAGACGGATGCACAGGCGAGGGCCTGGTGCCCCCAGGGACCCTGGGAGGGACACTCGTCCCAGGCCAAGGGGAGGGCCAGGGAGAATGTGTATGCGTGGCGATGTCAGGGGAAGGCTCCGAGAGAAGTGACTTCTAAGCCAAGACCTGCAGGATGAGTAGGAGTTAGACGAAGAGGAGAGCTGTGTCCAGGCACAGGGAAAGCTTGGGCAAAGGTCCTGGGGTGAGAGACGTGTCGGAAGGAAGGGCAGCGGAGGAGGGTCTTGTGAGCTTCATCCCGAAGGGCCCTGGGGAACCACGGAAAGTTTGGAGCGAGAGAGTGACACAGTCACATTTGCATCTTGGAAACATCGCTTTTGGCTGCTGTTGATGCCCCTCTCGTGCTTTTCATGGCCCTGTGGCTGAGCACGCCCTGAGGTAGAGGCCTTTGGGGAGACTGTGACCCAGCCTGACCCAGTCCCCAGGGCGCTGCGGGGGTAATGACAGGCTCCCCTCTGTTCTGCAGCCCACCCCACCCCAGCAGGCTTCAGGGTCAGGCTCCGAGGGCTGCTATAATGGGCTCGTGGGTGAGGGTTTCACCCGCTGCTGCCCACATCGGGCCGGCTTCCCCCAGGATTGAAGAGTCATTTGTATCTCCAGGGTGGCAGGGCCTCCTCCCCAGAGCCACGGCGCCCAAGATAACAGGGCAGCCGGGGAGCTGTTTATGAAAAGGCAGCCAGGCAGCGGTGGGCAGGGCCCTCGGACCCATGACTGCTGCCACAGATAGCAACTGGGGCGGGGAAGGCTGTCTAATTACAGCTCCCAGAATAGAGGGGCTAGAGGCGTGGCGGGGCGCCCTACCAAGGAAGCACTGGCAGCTGGCCAGGCACGTCCCGGCTCCAGTCCCTGCCACAGGCAGAGGCGGGTGACCACATGCCAACGGGGCCATGGGGATGCCATTCATCCTTGGCCAAGGCAGCTGGCAGCTGCGAGGTGGGGTCAGGTGGTGGCAGGGAGGCTCCTGGGGTTGGGAGAGAGAACCAGCCCAGTGTGACCTGGCAGGGGTGAGGGTGGTGAGGGGAGGGAAAGGCTGAACGAAGAGAGGGGGGCGTCTTGCCTGACCCCAGAGGAGACGCTCCATCCATGGCTCTGTGGATATATCGCGTACGGTGTGTGAGCTACCGTAAAAATAACAAGACTGACGGGCTAATATTAGCAGCCAAGTGCCAGGCACTGCTCTGTGCAACAATATACATCACTTCAGTGCCCCCTCACAGCTCCCCGTTATTGTGCCCACTTTACAGATGCGGAAACTGAGGCCCACAGAGGTCCAGGACAGGCCAAGCAGAGCCCATGAGTGGTAAACCCAGGACGACTCCCAAACCTGGGTTCCCGCCTCCGCGGCTCCAGTTTTCTCATCTACAGCCCCGGTCAGTCTCTTGCTCAGTATCAACCTCCCAGAGCTGTTGTGGGGACCACATGGGGACAGCGTGATGTGCCGGGAAAAGCTTCAAATCCGAGGCCTGGCTGAGCTGTGCGACTCACCCACCCCAGGCCTCAGCTTTCTCATCTGCAGGATGGGGCCTCTGCTTTCTCATCTGCAGGATGGGGGTCATTATAAGCACCTCGTAGTGTCCTCCGAGAATCGGAGGGGCCACACGTCAGATGATAATTATGTGGAAGCGGATACTTATAAAGGCTGTGATTTGCAGTTGACTAGGGGCGCTCACGTATGCAGAGCATACCCAAGGAGCAGCCTTCTTCAAAGCCAGGAGTGACCGCCCTGGCTGGTGTAGCTCCGTTGGTTGGGCATCGTCCTGTGCACCGAAAAGTTGCTGGTTCGATTCTCGGTCAGGGCACATGCCGGATTGTGGGCTCGATCCCCAGGAGGAGGCAGCTGATCCCTGCTCACATTTATGTTTCTCCCTCTCCCTTCCTCTCTCCCTAAAAAAATCAACAAAAAATATCTTTAAAATGAGGAATGACCCACCCCCCCCCCCTTTTTAAAAAATCCTCAGTAAGTATTTGGTTTTCTTATAAGTAGTGACTTAAAGCAAGTCACACCTGAATTAATTTTCTGTGAGGATTTGCTGCCTTGAAACTTTTTTCTTCACCTGCTTGTACCGAGGTGCCGATTTTCAGCTCAGGTTGGGGACGCCCCTTCCCCCCCAAGTTCCCGGCACCAGCTGTTTCCCAGGCTGGGGTTCTCCACACAGAGACCGAACCTGGCTGGCTGTGTTTGACCTTTGCCCCAGGCTGCCTCCTGCCCTCCTCTGTGTGTTTCTTAATGTCATGCAAGATCCTCTCGTCTGACCCAGGGGAAGTGTTGCAATGAACCCGAGGCTGGAACTCACTGACTCATCTGAGGAGCCAAGGGCAGGTTAAGGGCACTGAGGTTGGGGCACTGAGGTCTGAAATCCCAAAATGCATGACTGCCTCCTCCCTGCCTGGTCCCTGGTTCCGTGTCTGTGGTGACCAAGCACCTGCAGGGAGCAGGGACCCACACCTGCCACCTGCTCCTCCCACGCTCTATGTCGGTCCCTTTCCAAGGCCCATCTGCCCCCCCACCGTAGGAGCTGGCTCAGCTGGGCACCAGTACCTTCTGGTGAGGTTTATAATGACGCTATTATGACTGCTCCTGGCACGGTGAAATCGCACCACGTGCTGGCTCCCACCGTTGTCCACAAAAGCGAAGCTGCTGGCCACCATGAGTGCCCCTCTCCATCCTAGGGAGGAATCGGTGGGGAGGGAGTCTATTAAGAGGGAGTCACTCACCCAGCTGGTGTGGCTCAGTGGTTGAGTGTTGACCTATGAACCAGGAGGTCACGGTTCGATTCCTGGTCAGGGCACACGGCCAGGTTGCAGGCTCGATCCCCAGTGTGAGGTGTGCAGGAGGCAGCCGATCAATGATTCTCTCTCATCATTGACGTTTCTATCTCTCCCTCCTTCTCCCGTCTCTGAAATTAACAAAAAATATATTTAAACAAAAGAAGATTTATGGAGAGGGGATGGAAGTTTTGGCTGCGGAGATCTTTCTAAACGCTAACGCAAGTCCCTCAAGCCAGTTAGTGGAATTAAGCTGGGGGTAGAGCTCAGCTCCCAGCTGCCTGAACCACACCTCCAGGGACAGTGGCCCAGCGTCCCTGGAAGGCACGCCTCCTGCAGCTCCTTTCCGCCTTCCCTGGCCTCTCCACCCCAGGCACCCAGAGATGGCCTACCTGCCTCCCCACCTGCCTTTACCTGCCTCATGTCCCATCTGTTCCTTTTTTTTTTTTTTTTTAATATATTGGTTGGAATCGAACCTGGGACCCTTCAGTCCACAGGCCAACGCTCTATCCATTGAGCCAAACTGGCTAGGGCCTGTCTGTTCTTTTTATATCTTCTCTCTCCAGCTGTAATGAGCGCCATGGGAGGAAGGGGCTAGTTTAAATCTGCTTGGAGTTTATTGGGCTGAGCAGTAACTACCCGAGGTCTCCATAACTGTGCGTGGATTGACTAGGATGTGGATGCTCCAAGGAGGCCCCTCTCTTCCTGGGGGCACGTGGGCTCCAAGCAGCCTTCTCTGTACAACAGCCCTCTGTGGGGTTCGAGGAGACCTGGTGTTTTCGAGGCACAGGGTGAGGCAGGGGTGGGGGTGGGGGTGGGGGTGAGGTTGGAGGTGGGGGTGGGGGTGGTGCCCCAGGGCTCACATCCAGAGAGCTGAGCAGGAACTTCTGGTTCCCTTCTCCCACCTTGGATGTGACCATTTGAACACCAGGCTCCTGTTCCCTCCAGGATTGTCACCTAAGATGAGACTCCAGTCTTTCAACCCCAAGTTGGGTCCCTGAGTTCCCACCCCCCACTCCCCACTCCAGCAGGAGGAGGGGCTCTGCTTTCATGTCCCATGTGTTTACGGGTGTGATTTCATTTCACAGGTGGATTTGTTCCTAAGGACACACACAGTCTGGCAAATACTGGTGCAGCGGGAAGTGTTGAAAAGCCTGTTTCTAGACCTGGCATTATCTGGCCAGGCCGGCCTCGGTCTCCTCATCCAGAAATAGGAATGAATGGGAATAGCTTTACCCAAGGGTGGGTAAGCCCACTTACTTCTGGAGCGCTGTCCAGTTCTTCACAGCAGCGTTCTTCAGCCTTCAGGCGGCCACCTGGGGAGCAGACACTGGTGATTCTGACCCAGGCGGTCTGCAGGCCACAACTGGACAAACCCTGCTTTTACAAAATTCCTGCCAAAGAAGATCTGATGTCCGAAAGGATATATAACAAGCCGGCAAGAGTAGTCACCTCTGGGAAGGGAACCAGGAGGCTTGAGGGCACATGAGGGCAGAAGACTTGCCTGTCACGGTATTCTCTTTTATTTATTTATTTTTTATTATTTTTTTAAAATATATTTTATTGATTTTTTTTTACAGAGAGGAAAGGAGAGGGATAGAGAGTCAGAAACATCAATGAGAGAGAAACATCGATCAGCTGCCTCCTGCACACCCCCGACTGGGATGTGCCCGCAACCAAGGTACATGCCCTTGACCGGAATCGAACCTGGGACCCTTGAGTCCACAGGCCGACGCTCTATCACTGAGCCAAACCGGTTTCGGCTGTATTCTCTTTTACACCTTTTGAATTTTGTACCCCATGCGTGTACATGTACGTGGAGATGGTTAACATGTACATGCATGTAAGTACAAGTTAACCATCTCCATAATAAATGTACATTTGTTTGAAAAAATAGATTTTAAACATTTAGAGCATTATTCAGGTATAAGGTCGAACACCAAATGCCCCACCTAGGACCACTTCCTGGTTTCTCTTTGGGGAGAGTCACATAGGGTGACCCAGGAACCCCCGGGAGAAGGGGACAGAGAGTCACCCAATAAACCTCTCCCTTAGGTGTGTCACCCAAGCTGGGTGAAGGGTGGCCGGTCCTGAACTGTGAATGTTTCCCTTGAGGGAGATGCCTGAGGATGCCAGAGATGTTAAAACCAAGCAAAGCGAGACAAATCAACAAGCCGATGCACAGGGCGGGGAGGGAGCGGCAGGGCTGCATACCTGATGAAAACCCCCTGGAGGTGTGTGGCCATCTGGGTACTGGGTGCTCCCTGCCTCCGGTGTCCGTTCCTCCAAGCAAAGGCCGCATCTCATTCACCTTGTGTGTCTCGTGCTCATGCCCAGCCCTGTTTAGGAGCCAGACGCAAACGCCCAAGGAGAGAACACTTCTCACAGCCCCGCGCCCGGCATCGGCCTCACTGCTGCCGCCACATCAGGCTACAGCTCCCAAGCCATCTTCCCTTCTATTCCAGCGGAGCTCCCCACCATCCTGTAAAACAGGCATGACTGTTATTTTTTCTTCTTGAAAGATGTAAGCTTTTTAAATATATATATTTTTATTGATGTCAGAGAGAGGGAGGGAGAGGGAGGGAGAGAGAAACATCAATGATGAGAGAGAATCATTGATTGGCTGCCTCCTGCACATCCCCCACCGGGGATTGAGCCCACAACCCGGGCATGTGCCCTTGACCGGAATCGAACCTAGGACCACCCTCCAGTCCGCAGGCCAATGCCCTATCCACTGAGCCAAACTGGCGAGGGCTATTATTTTCAACGAACCCATGAGGGAACGGTCTTGCATATACCACCTCGTGTTTTGCTGTGTGCTCTTGGCAAAGTCACTTCACTTCGTTGGTATCTGTCATCTGTAAAATGGGAGTCGTTGTTGCTGGTATATCCACAGGCCAGAGAACACTAAGAATGACAGGGTTCAAAAAGGTGACTGGCCAGAGGCGGCACAGGAGGGGCAGAGATCAAATTCAAACCCAGCTTCTGAACGGAAGTCTCTCTGCTGCCCCACCAGCCTTGGTGCCAGGTGGTGCAGAGAGCCTTGGGAAGGGTGGGTAAGCCCACTTACTTTTCTTGCTTTTGGTCATCATTAGGAATGTGCTAGGACAGTGGTCGGCAAACCGCGGCTTGCGAGCCACATGCAGCTCGCAAGCTGTGGTTTGCTGCTCTGTTGACTAATGAGTTTGCCGACCACTGGACTAGACTAAATGTTATCGTGTAGGTGGAAGCTGTGAGGATTAGGCAATTGTGGCATATTGTGTGCAAAGAGGTAAAGGGTAGTATATGACAGTGGTCGGCAAACTCATTAGTCAACAGAGCGGCAAACCGCGGCTTGCAAGCCGCATGTGGCTCGCGAACCGCGGTTTGCCGACCACTGTGCTAGGAGAAAGGGGTCAGGCGACGACATATCTTCATACTTACTTAATAACCTTTTTTTTGGTTGTTGTTTGTTTATTTTTATTGATTTCAGAGAGGAAGGGAGAAGGAGAGAGAGAGAGAAGCATCAATGATGAGAATCACTGACTGGCTGCCTCCTGCACGCCCCCTACTGGGGATCGGAGCCCACCACTTGGCATGTGCCCTTGACCGGAATCGAACCTGGGAACCTTTCAGTCTGCAGGCTGACACTATCCACTGAGCCAAACTAGCAAGGGCTATTATTTTTATTTTATTTTATCTTTTTATCTTATTTTATTTGTTTAGTATATGTGCTACCAAAGCGAGCACAGAATTCTCTTATTTTTGTTAGTCATATCTCTCCATGTGCTTTTGGCTAATTGACTACACCCCTCAGTTTTGCCATCTGTAGAATGGGGCCATTGTCCCTGCCACATCGCAGGCCCGGGCAGAATTAAAGCCTACAAGAAAAGAGCCAGACCTAACCGGTTTGGCTCAGTGGATAGAGCGTCAGCCTGCGGACTGAAGGGTCCCAGGATCGATTCCAGGCAAGGGCATTTACCTTGGTTGCGGGCACATCCCCAGTGGGAGGTGTGCAGGAGGCAGCTGATGGATGTTTCTAACTCTCTATCCCCTCCCTTCCTCTCCGTAAAAAAAATCAATAAAATATATTTTAAAAAAGGGAGAGCGCGCAGAGGCAAGGGTATTTGTGCCTGGCTTTTCCTACAAACAGATTTCTCCCTCCTCCCCCAGGACCTGTCCCAAAGAGGCATCTGGAAAGTCAACAGAGCCAGCCAGTCTGGGAGTTAAACAATCAGCAGCCCGACGCGGGTGTCCGCGAGACAGAACAGCTATTCAGACGGTGGGGGCGGAGAGCGGCCCGAGCAGCGAGATGTGGAGACAGCGTCTCACACGCGTCCCCTCGGGGCCCACGCCGGTTGCCATGGCCGCCCCTCCCGCGGCTCGCAGCCCGCGCGGAATCCCGGCGCGTCCCCGGCTTCCTGGTCTGAGCGCGGAGCCGGGCACGTCCAGGAAGGACGAGAGGCACGCGGCGAGGACCGGCGTCCCGCGGGCAGCGGCCCCGCCCCGCCCGCCCCGCCTCTGCAGGCGCCACGTCCGGGACACGCGCGGTCTCCGGGAGCGACACCCTGCGGGGCTGCGCTGGGCCGGGGCGGGGCGCGGCGGGGAGCCCCGCGACTGGGACCGGAGCCCATGTCCCTGCCGCGCCCGCCACACCCGCGTCCCGCCGCGCCCGGGACTCGGGAGCTCTGCGTCCCTGCCACGCCCGTGACCCAGTGGCCGTGGGTCCGCCACGCCCCGACCCAGGGGCCCGCGCCCGCGCTCGTCTCCGCCAGACGTGGCGCTTGGCGGAGCCTGGGGCCTCAGCTCGCCGTCGGGTGCACGGTCTCCCACTGACCTCCTTTTTCAGCTCCGGACACTTGCTCAACGGGGAGTTGACCACCTGGGGCCAGAACCAGGGGGAGAGGCCCAAAGAACCGCCCGGGGTTCCGCCACAGCTGCTTCGGATCGGGTCTGAGAGCGCTTCCCCTGCGCTGGGCTGGCGCTGCCCGGACCCCAAGGAGCCAGTGGAGGAGCTAAGGGAGGACAGCCTATGGGGAGGGGGGTGCAGAGCACCTAGGAGGCAACCTGTGCGTTTTCCTGATGGAGAAACCTTGGCGCGGGGCGGGGGGAGAAGGGGGCGGCTGACTTGATCAAGGTCAAGGTCCCCCTGTAAGTTACAGCACAGCCGGGACTGGAGCCCAGGTTTTTGTCCGCCCAGCCCAATGCCCTTTGTCCACACTCCCATACCCCGCCTGGAATGAAGTCACATCCACCCTGGGGCTAAGGACAGCCAGACTTTTTGCCAGCAGTGGTTTGGCTAATGTAGGGAAATGCCAGAAAAAATGGAAGGTTTCTAATAAAAGCTGTCTCCACAGGCCCTGAGTGTTACAAGGCGCTCACCCACTGGCTCCACAAACCACCTGCACAGCCTCCTCAACGTTTGCAGCCCGGTGGCTCCAGGCCTTCCCCCCCCCCCCCCCCGCCCTCTCACCCCCATCCTTTGGTGTTTTCTGGCACCTGGAAGAGGCAGACATGTCCAGAGCCTGGTTTGACCTCTACAGCTGTGGGGTTTTTCCCCCTTCTCTACCTGTAAATAGTGCTCGGGGCTGGGACAGTGGGAGGGGTGGTGGATTTGATTTTCCTCCTATCTTACACCTCTAAATGAGCTTCTTCCCTGCTACCCACAGGCAGTTCTCAAACTGTGTCCCATAGTTATATTTAGACATCCCTTCATTCCCAGTCTTCATGGAGGGCGAATTTAGACATTATCCAAACACACAATGACAATGTTTGAAACCACACCAAGGAGGACCCTCTGCTTAAAAGTCCCACATCACACGTAGCTTTGCCTAGATGCCTGCCCTGCCCCCCAGCAGTTCAGCGAGAACACGGCCAGCTGCGGCTCCTGTGGTAGATTGCAGACCTTCGTCCGGCCAAGGCTTTCTTCGCTCAGGAGAACCCGGAGGCGGAACCGAGGCCAGCTGAGAAGATGGATCACCGTCAACCTGTGTGCGCTGTAATCAGATTTATTGATGAGGAAAAATAGGAGTGTTGGTCCTTGCCTCCTCAGCCACCCAAACCCCTCTAGAGAGTCTTTGCCCCCGCCCCCATTTCCTGGGAGAACCACACCATCTTCTCATCCGTTGGAGAAACACCATCTCCCGGGACCACCAGGTCGGGACACGCTTGGTTTGAGGATTTAGGAATCTTGGGACTGTCATTTCTCAGTGCCTCTCAGGCATTAGGGCCGGACGCTGGAAGTGAGATTGAGGTTATCACAGGCTCTTCAGTAAGGAAGCCACCTTCAAGATCAGCCAGCCTGACCCTCTCCCTTTGGTGTGACTCTATAATTACTTATTTGTATGTGGAGTACCCGCCATGTGCTAGAGCTAGAAAGATGAAATGGTCAAGACCATTCTCTTCCCTCGAGGGCCAGAAATAGGACTGAGAGACAAGCAAGTCTGCCAATAATTAGAAACCATGTGATGAGAACTGTGACCGTATTACGTACAGAGTGCAGGAGGGACCAGCCCTGTGTGGGGAAGAATCAAATACACAGAGCAGGTGATGGTTGAGCTGAGTTTTGAAGAAAGGTGGGTTAGGATAGAGGCTGGATTAGGACTAAAACCCCAATTTCCAGGCTGGCGCTCTTTCCATACAGGGTCACTATTTCTATCACCTGGAGGTGATTTTCTGAGGAGGCTGGAGACCTGAATTCCCAGTTGCTGAGGGGAGGCCCTCAGAGCAGCATGCCTTGACCCAGCATCCATCGGCAAGACCAGATCTGCCTGGGCAGTGGAGGGAGGAATTGAGAGACGGCCTTCCAGGCAGACAGCAATGAAGATGCAAATCCTTCAAAACCTTAGGTTGGCCTGGAGGGACAACAGAGTCTAGCTGTTCCATTTATCCTAGGCACAATGCCTGGTCCCTGGGATGCTCAGAGGATGCAATTGTCTTAGCACAAGCCAAACCCAACTCAGAATTAAGCATGCAGTTAATTATGGAGTGACTATCCCGTGAAAATGAAGTTGGAAAAAATAAGTGAAGCTGAAACCTATTGCTCTTTTTTTTTTTATTAATCTCTACATTGATAATCCCTCCTTTAAAATATGAATGAATCAGCATTTTTATACTCGTTTGGGTGACTGAAAGAAGGGAAATACGAACATGCAAGCGAAAGGCTGAGAAAGGAGTGCTACCGGGAGGTCCTGGGGTTGCTTGAGGGATGTAGCCTCGGCTCTGCCGTGACCTTGCCGTGTGGCCTCCTGTGGTCACCTCTCTCCTGGAGTCAGGTTCCTCACCTGTGTAATGAGGGCTGAGACACCAAGGAATGTGCACATGGAGTTTTCACTTTGAGACTTTTGACTCCTGAACCTAATACCCCAGACCCATGGTCGGCAAACTGCGGCTCGCGAGCCACATGCGGCTCTTTGGCCCCTTGAGTGTGGCTCTTCCACAAAATACCACGGCCTGGGTGAGTCTATTTTGAAGAAGTAGCGTTAGAAGAAGTTTAAGTTTAAAAAATTTGGCTCTCAAAAGAAATTTCAATCGTTGTACTGTTGATATTTGGATCTGTTGACTAATGAGTTTGCCGACCACTGCCCCAGACCATGACTCTATCCCTGCCCCAGGTGAGGTGGAAAACAGTATCTCCTGGTGATCATCTTGCACATCAGTTGAGGGAAGGAACATAGCCAGGATGGAGGAGAAGCATATGCCCAGCGCTTAGGCCTGGGTGACATGCGGGAGGATGGGCTCAGGGACAGGAGGGGGGCTGTATGGTGGTGACAGGGCTGGTCTGGAGGAAAACAAGCTCTCCAGCTCTCCATTCCCCCAACCTGTGGTTTAATTTGGGGCAGGGGGACAGCTCTCAGGATTCACTGGAGTGGTCCCTGAGTTGGATGGAGGTTGCAGACACGCCACGATTGGTCTCCTAAGCTGAAGTCCCCAGCTGTCTCCTTGACCCCTTCCTAGGGTCTGGAAACTTGGATCATAAAGATGTGGAAAAAAACAAATCCTTTGAAAAGGGCCCTGTTCTTTCATTTGAGACAGTGAGTGTGAGTCTCAATAGACCCAACCCAAACATGGCCCAATACCTAATTCTATTTATTCTCCTTGCGGTAGCAACCTGGGCAGAAAGATGTGGCTCCCCGGGGGCAAGGAAGGTAAATAAAAGAGTCTTAATTTGTAGCTAGCTCATGTTTGAAGTTCTAATTTTGTAGCTTTCCAGGGTGAGCACTATTTTGTGGTCTAAGATGGTCTGGGGTATTATTTGCTAACCCAAGCCACCATCATTCCTCTTCTTTAAAACTGCTGCTCCGGGCCTGCGCTGGGCTGGCATCTTCCCAAGAGTGGGCTGGATTTTAACCCACCGAGCTGGCCCCGTAATGACTATCCTCTCACCTGGGCCCAGCATGGGGCCAAATAAAAACCCAGCTGCGAAATCAATGCAGCAGTCAAAGCAGCGCCGTGGCTTCCTAAACTGATTTTTGCAAAGTCACAACCAGAAAGCAAGAAAAGTCATCTCCGCATGCTGAGTACTGACTGTTCTCATTTTTCAGTTCAATATTCCTGACTCCAGGGAGGCATCCCTCATGGCTCCGGCGGGCCCATCTATCCAGCCTCTGCTTCTGACCCCTTTCAGGGCCTGGCCTGGCCACCTCACACTTGAGGGACTGGTAGGGGATCGTGCTTCTGCATCTAACCTACAAGGACCCCCAAACCCCAGCCCACATTAACATTTGTCCATTTACTCAAGGGGGAGACTTCTCAGCAAAAGTCTTCTTTGGATCAGTCTGTACCCGCCCACTCAGGCTGGCCACGCTCTGTAGCTACCATTCCTGTCACCCATTGACAACATTACACAGTGTGATTTACCACCATCTGTGGTTATTAACACGTCAGTGGGCAGCACAGAATACCAGCCCCAAGAGTTGCGGTCCTGAATAGCTTTCTTATTTCCTGGGATTGTCGTTAACATCAGTTCCAGGTTAATGAATACCACACCACAAGGTGCCTAGGACAAGGCATGGCCTTACATCGGGTTCCCTGGAAACGGATGATTTGCGAGTGGAAGACTTGACTGTCTATTCCCACTCCTCTTTTTTGAAAATAAGCCCTCAGATAGTGATGCTGGCACAGGCCCTATGTCAGTCGGCACTCCCCCAGAGAAAGAGAATCGGTAGGTGATGTGTGTGAGTTTTATATATACTTTTTTATGTATAGGTCAGTGTTAGATGTAGCTAGTATTATTGAGTTATTACAAGGAACTACATAATTGTGGGGGGCGGGCTAGATGATTCCAAAACCTATTAGGCAGGTGGCAGGCTGGAACCCTCCGGTAAGAGCTGCCGCTGTGGTCCACAGTGGAATTTCTTCTTTCTCAGGGCTGATCCCGAGGATTTTCAACTGATCAGATGAGGCCCACCCAAATTATCCAGGATAATCTCCTTAAAGTCACCTGACTATCGATGTTAAATACCATCACAGCAACACCTATATTTGTGTTTGCTTGAATAAGAGTACTATTGCCTGGCCAAGCTGACACATAGAATGAATCATCGAAGGCCGTGCAGCAGAAAAAGCGAACCCATCCCCCAAATATGTGTTGATTCCAGTCAAGAGGAATTGATGCCAGAGTGGAAGGGTTCTAATGTCATCAGCTTTTCTTTAAATGGCTAGTTGTGGCGGGTGTGGCTCAGTGGTTGAGTGTCAAACCCATGAAGCAAGAGGTCACCAGTTTGATTCCCGGTCGGGCCACATGCCCGGGTTGCGGGCTTGATCCCTCGCAGGAGGCAGCCAATGTTTCTCTCTCATCGATGTTCCCATCTCTCTCTCCCTCTCCTTTCCTCTCTCTCTAAAATCAATTAAATATATGTATTTTAATATATTTTCATTGATTTCAGAGAGATAGAAACATCAATGATGGGAGAGAATCATTGATTGTCTGCCTCCTGCACGCCCCCTACTGGGGATAGAGCCCACAACCCAGATATGTACCCTGACCAGGACTCGAGCTGTGACCTCAACCACTGAGCCACCCTGGCTGGGCCCACCTTGGTCTTTATATCTCTGCACCAACCAGTCTGGATGTGGCTGCCCCTGGGGAGGGCAGGAGGTGTGGCTTTGGGGAGGGGACTCTCCAGGTGAGAGCACTTCCTGGAGAGGAACTCAGATGAGAGCTGTTGGCACAAGCACTCCGGAGCCTCTGGGGGAATGAGTGCCTCAACGCTGGAGGGGGAGAATCTGGGTGCACACCATAGCAGCCACTCAATGACTGTTTTCTGTATCTCCTGTGAGTGTATATTTGTACTCTGTATGCATTGTCTATTGCTGCAGGATAAATTACCCCCACACTTAGTAGCTTAAAATAACAAACATTTATTATCCCACTAGAGGCCTGATGCACGAAGATTCATGCAAGAATGGGCCTTCCTTCCCCTGGCTGCCAGCACCGCCTTCGCTCCGGCCCAAGCTGCCTTTCTGCCTTTCTGCACTGCCCAGAGGCCCGAAGCGGCTGGGGCGGTCTGGAGCGGCTGGGGCTGTGCGGAATGCCTGCATCCTGCCCCCAGCCGCTTGGCGCCTGCTTATGCAAATTAACCCACCATCTTTGTTGAGTTAATTTGCATACTCACTCCTGTTTGGCTGGTGGGCGTCGCAAAGGTAAAGTCAATTTGCATCTTACTCTCTTATTAGTATAGATAATTTCTGTTGGTTGTGAATCTGAGCTCAGCTTAGACAGTGTCTCTGGCTCAGGGTCTCTCATGAGGTTGCCACAAGCTACTGGCTTGGGCTACAGACACCTCAAGACTCTTCTGGGCTGGACAGCCCACTTGCAAGCTCATCCACCAGGCTGTTGGCCGGCCCCAGATCCACTTTCAAGTTCACTTACATGGTACTTGGCAGGCTTCCGTTCCTGGTCATGTTCGCCTTAGGCTGCCTCAGTGTTTTGGTGACCCGGCAGCTGGTTGATTGGAGAGCGAGAGACCATGCCCAACTAATCTTGGAAGTGACATCGCATCACTCCTGTCATATTCTATTCCTTGGAAGCAAGTCACTGTGTCCAGCCTACAGAAAGGGGAGTGGATGCACAAGGGGGTGAGTACCAGGAGGTGAAGGTCGTTGGGCCATCTTGGAGCTGCCTGTCCCAAATACTGACAAACACAGAGCTGAGCATTGTACCTGCACTGCTTTATTTAACCGTCACCAGGACCTGTAGGGAGCTGCTATTAATACCCTCTTTTGCAGATGTAGAAACAGGCTCAGTGTGGTTAAATAACTTGCTCACAGCCTCACTAATTACTGTGTAGGAGAGAGAAGATTGAGCCCTGGTTTATCTGTGAACAACCTGTGTGCTTCTAACGCCTTCATTGTACTGTCTCCTTCCTTGTACTGTCTCCCTCAACAACATCTTGGGAAGGCTCAAAGTGGTTGCAGAATATCAAAGCTAAACAGGGCTCTACCAGGCTTTCGGTGCGGGGACTGAGGGACCTGCCAGAGGCTCTAAAACCAGGCATTTCCCAGCTCAGGGAGTTCAGGAATAAAGAGACACAGAGAAGAGTGAGCAAACCAGAAGACTGGGTGGAGAGGAATTCTGAAATGGTTGTGTTACTGGTGAAATAATGAAATCCTCCATCCTTACGACCTTTCCAGCTCATAGTTGCTAAGTCTGCATTGGAAATCTAGAAAAAATGATCTATAACTTTGACTAAGATGTGGTTCAAATGCTAAGCTTCTTGCATGAAGGACTGTGCCAAGGTATAAGCTCTTAGTAACTACTGGACTGCAATCTGAGGGCTGCTCCAAGTTATCGATTGCTGTGTAACAAACCACCCACATCCCGGTGGCTTAGAGCAATAATTTATTGTTAGTCATTCTTTGGGTTGGCTGGGCAGTTACTCCGCATTTAGTCAGAGGGTCAGCTGAGCTGAAGGATCTGAGATGCCCTCACCCACACGCTGAGGATCCTCGGCAGCGCATGGAGTGGCCCCTCATCGTTCAGTGGTCGCCTGAGCTTCTCCACTTGGCCGTCATGTGCCAAGAGAATGAAGGCAGACACTGCAAGACATCTTAGGCGTAGGCTCCAGAACTTGACATTATTTTTTTTAATATATATTTTATTGATTTTTCACAGAGAGGAAGGGAGAGGGATAGAGAGTTAGAAATATCAATGAGAGAGAAACATCGATCAGCTGCCTCCTGCACGCCCCCTACTGGGGATGTGCCCGCAACCAAGGTACATGCCCTTGACCGGAATCGAACCTGGGACCCTTGAGTCCGCAGGCCGACGCTCTATCCACTGAGCCAAACCAGTCAGGGCTGACATTGTTTTTTTAAAACTATTTTTAAAAAATGTTTTTATTGATTTTGAGAGAGGGAGAGGGAGAGATAGAAACATCAATAATGGGAGAGAATCATGGCTCGGCTGCCTCCCACACGCCCCCTACTGGGGATCGAGCCCGAAACCTGGGCATGTGCCCTGACCAGGAATGGAACCAGAGACCTCTTGGTTTATGAGTCAATGCTCAACCACTGAGCCACACCGGCTGGGTGGAACTTAAACATTATTTCTGCCACTTTCTCTGGTCAGAGAAATCACAAGACCAGCCCAGATTCTAAGGGAGTGGAGAATGGCCACACCTCTTATTGGGAACTTCATGGAGGAGAGGCGTGGGTGTGGACACACGGAGGTGTGACTCATTGGGGATCATCCTTACTATCATTTACCAGGGAGACCGTGAAAAGGGAGTTTATGCTTACATTGCAAGGAAGCAGCTCTCGTTGCCTCGGCACCGGCCGTGGGGTGCAGGCCCATGAGAAAGGGCTGCCATGGGCCTGCGATTTGAAGTGTCCCCTCCGCAGGCCCCAGGTGCAGGCGAGGGCGCTGCAGAGCTCGGACCCAGTCAGGCAGCAACAGAAACACATGAGACTTCAGGTGCTGGAAGATGCCGTTCACATCACCCGATTCTACACAGAACTGAGCTCAGGCCGCTGTTGGAATGCCACACACATCTGCCCTGCTTCAGGGCAGGCTTCTCCCAGCTGCAGGTGGGACTTCTTCATGCGTTGCAAAATGACTTTAGTCGTTCATGATCGGCGTTTTAAAGAAATGGAAAGTATCAACGTGTAGCACGAAGGTATTTTCTTGAACTTTTAACTCACTTCCAGAAACAGGCTCATCAATGGGTGCCTCGGAAGAACACCTGTCTTACCACAGGGCATGGTCCCCGTTGGAAAGCCGCTGATTGGGTATGTGTTGGGGTGGGAGGACCCACTGGATATCCACGAAGAAGCGTGTGTTAACCTCAGTGTCTAGGCAGAGTTACAAGATCATAGAGAAGAAGCACGGTAATCCTGTGACCTGGGCAGTTTCCTTCCGCTCTAAGGGGACTGAAACAAAGGGACCTTGAACAATGTGATTTCCTTTGAATTGCTCAGTGGCCTCATTGGAATCCTTAGGCGGAACCCAACAGGGCGGGTCCGCAGCGGGAAAGCCTTGGGACAGAGCCGTGGATCTTCCAGCTGGCTCCAGGAACAGCCCGATCTCACCACCTGACACGGGATCCGATAATTACCTGTTCGCTGCCAGTTTCTGCCACTGGAACATGTGCTCCTTGAGGGCAGGACTCTCTCCGGCTCGCTGCCGAGTCCCCAGTGGCTAGCTCAGTGCCCTGCCCGTGTTAGGCACTCAATAAACATGTGTGGGACCAGCGAGGAAGCGGAGGAATGGCTGGGGAGGGGGAGGAAGAGGCGCCTCACCCTAACAGCCGTGTTTCATCGGCACTGCTTTTCACGGCGTGTCCTTTAAAAGCTGTCTCCATCTGTGCTTATTTTTCTTCAAACCGGTTCGGAACCCAATTATGATCTTATTTTTTCACATACTGGTTTTTCTTTTCTTTCTTTTTCTAAAGGCTTTTATAAACATTCGTTTTCAGAGAGTGAGGAAGGGAGAGGGAGAGAAACACTGATGTGAGAGTGATACATGGATTGGCTGCCTCCTGCACACCCCTTACTGGGGATGGATCCCGCAACCAGGGCATGTGCCCTGACTGGGAATCAAATTGGCCACCGTTTGGTGCCTGGAACGACACCCAACCATCTGAGCCACACTAGCCAGGGCCCAAATACTGTTTTCTAGGCTACGTTCCGATTACGGCTCGACTGGTCAGGGTAGTGTTACTGAAACCAACCAGCACGGAGGCAGGCAGCACGGAGGGAGAGAACTCATCACTCTGACTTGGGTGGGCGGCCCTGAGGCACATTACCTTTCAGAAGGAGGTCTGCAGGGTTTGTGGGCTGGGCAGCCTCTACAGGACTGGAGACAATGGAGAGTAACAGATAAGGATTGTTCATTTTACCAAAAGAAAAACCACAACAAAAACACCCAAAAAACCCAAAAATACCACAAAACAAAAAACAAAAAACAATTCATTGAGCAAGGAGACCTCAAAATGTTGTCAATGGCCCTAACCGGTTTGGCTCAGTGGATAGAGCGTCGGCCTGCGAACTGAAGGGTCCTGGGTTCGATTCCGGTCAAGGGCATGTACCTTGGTTGCGGGCACGTCCCCAGTAGGGGGTGTGCAGGAGGCAGCTGATCGATGTTTCTCTCTCATCGATGTTTCTAACTCTCTATTCCTCTCTGTAAAAAAAAACACAAATCAATAAAATATATTAAAAAAATGTTGTCAATGGAGGATGAGGAAGAATTAAGCAAAGAAAGACACACAAAGGATATGGCTACTTTTTTTTTTTTTTTTTTTTTTTACTTTGAACATTAGCATTAAGTTGGTTACCGTACACATCCAAAGGCCCAGCATCTCGGAAATAATGAAGTGGCACACCTTGTACCAGAGTCTCACAAGAATAAAATAGACAATGCTACATCAAGTGGTTAAAATACACAAAAAGTAGTTTTAACAGTCTATAAATTTTATATACTTAAAATCATGATTGAGTTGAAATAAAAAAGTGCATTTCAATTGCTAAAAAAAATAATATTGGTATAGTTAACACAAGTGGGGAGGGGATCAGCACATTGAGGGATCTGACAGGATGCTGGGGGGAAAGATGGCTCCGGGGAAGCTAAGCTAGTTTGGAGACTCAGGAGAGCTCTGTCCCACCTCCCTGCGGCCCCGGGGCCGACCAGCTCTCCTCTCCCGTGTCTTTCCTGTCCGTCCTCAGAGATCCCGTCTGCCTCCCTGTCACATCCCCATCCGAAGGCTCTCCCAAACTTCTTTGCAGCATGAGAAGCACCTGCCCTACTCGAGTCAGCTTGACCTTCCACTGCATCTTGGCAGAGGTGGGAGGGGCCACTGCCCCCTCCGGCCTTGACACAAGTACCCCAGCCACGTGGCCTTCATCCTTTCGACCTCGCAGGCAGAACAGGGACCAAGCAGCTTCTGTTTTGTCAAACTCCTTTGGACAAATGTTCAACATTCAACAACAAGCTTTGTAAACCTAACACTAAACAATTTCTGGCAAGCAAACTGGATTTTCTTTTCTCTAAGAAGTGAGGAAAAGTGCAAGTGATTTCAGTACTGTCAGGGAAAACACAAATAAAACAAACAAGTTACACCTGGCCACCTGTTATCTAAACCCATCACAGCTTCAGTTTCTTTTTTTTTTTGGTCAAGTGTTGGAGTTACGCGTGGACACCTTTATTGGCGGGGGTGGGGGGGTGGGGAGGAAGGAAGCGGGGGAAGGAGACAGACAGCTATGCGTGAGGAAGGCCACACCAGGTGCAAATGCCTCCTGGCCCTTCAGGGAAAATCGTCACGGTCTGGTCTCGTGTTTCCCCTGAGCTGATTACCGACCTGCTTACAGTGCAGAGGCTGCTGCAAGGAGCTGATGAGGGTTCGGAGCCCTAAGACAACTGGCAGAGGGGGAACACACACGGAATTCTAACTGGAGGAGTGGCTGCTGCAGGGGACCTCCCTGGCCCTGGGGCTTGCTCCCTGGGGTAACAGACATCCATTTGGAGCAAACAGGTGAGAAGTATTTCCTCATTCATACTCCAGAGTTACCTCCGCGGCTCCTGTCCTCCTCAGAGATGTGTTGGTCCTGCGCTGGTGTTGGGATTTGGAAGGAGGAGGGTCGCCTTCCTGCGTTAGCCCAGAGCACTCTCCCTGGCTTTCAATCTTGGGCACCGTTATCTTAAAAGGCTAATTAAGATGCCTGGCCCCCAAGGACCTCTGACCCACACCTCAACCTTTGTTTGCATCATGAAGGCGGAGCAACTACTGGATGCAGTAATAAGGGACAATATTTTAAAAACCAAGGTCTATAAATAAGCATTGAGTCAAGAGGATGTTCCTAGGAGAGGTGAAAGCAGGCCCTTTCGTTAGAAGCTTAGAATAAGTCCTTTGCTGCCCCCTTGTGGACAAAGCCAGTACTGCTGATGAAAGAATCATACAGTTCATGTCAAGAAATACATACACATTTGAAGGACTCACCTGGCTTTCAGAGGCCATATATTTATATAATTTCCTTGGGGATGCAACTTCATAAGTAAACAGCAAAATTATGTCTCATAGTTTTTGTTTTTTACTTTTGAAAAACCTAATGAGTTGAATAATTAAGCACAGGTATTTCTGGGAGGGTTAGAGATAATAAGAGTATTTCCCACCAACTTGCAAATGCAATTAAACAGAGCCTTTGCCCTCTGCAGGATGTGAGTGGGCATCTCTGTCCTTCTGATCACATGGTCCCCTTCTCCTGTAAAAGACAGGTAGGGAGAAAGCCGGGCTCCTTCAGAGGAGCTGGATATTAGCTTGATTCTTTGGCACATCCGGTACAGAGACAGGCTCTTTGATCAAAACCAACAATGCAAGCATCAGATTTCCTTCTGCCGTGAAGCAACACTCAGCTCCTACCCCTTCTTGCCCCATCCCAATCCCTACATGTCCCCAAATCGTCTTAATCTGCAAATCCCCAATCTCACCAGAGAAAGCTCAACTTGTGTACAAGGGACCGGGAAGTAGGAAGCGGAGGGGACATGTCTCAGGGCCCAGGGCCCCATCACAGACGACGGGAAACGAGCCAACATGGTCTCTGGGACGCGGCCCCTCACGCGTGAACCACCACGGCTCTCCGCTGGTCCTGCCTGTGACTTGGAAGAGAAAAGCCACACGTTTCAAAGTGGTTACATTAGGTAGCCCGTTGCGACCGAAGAGGCAAACTTCTAGGTCAGTAACTGGGCTGTCAAGGCAAATTAGAGGGAAAAGAATTTAAAACAAGGAACCCTTGTTACCTATTTCTGTATAAAGTGACCTCTTGCACTTTTTAAACTAGCCATCCCGTTCCAAACAGCCAGTGAAGACTTCCAATGTCTTGAACTTACTCATTATCCAACACAAACCAGTTCTCACCATTGTGCACCGTCCCAACACATACCGTCGCCGGACAAAAAGGCCTCAGTTTACTAACAGCTGCCTTCGAGTCCCACTTCATGTGGTTACTGGTCTTGAGAACCTGAGCATGAGGATCATTAATTTGCAGGAAAGAGGCATGACACTGTAAGTCAAAGGAAAGGCCAAACTACTCAACTTACTAGCTTTCCTTCACTTAAAAAACCCCCTCACTCCCATTCCCTCATTTTAAGGAGTTTTCAGTTTTGGGGAGGACTGAAAGGGAGCAAGGGCCCTGTGGGCAGCACAGACTTCAGTTCTGATGGAAGGATTGGCCAACTGCTCATGTTTTATTAATAAGGTGCTCATATCACACGGAGAACACACTGCAACCCCCTTTATTATATCCTTCATATATTATCTATCAACAATCTTTAAAAAATTAATTAGATGAGAACAAACAGAAGAGAAAGTAACTGGAAGTTTTTGAGGAGGTGGATAAGCAGGGAAAAAATCAATCAAGGACTTGTGATAAACCCAGAGAGCACCTTTAAATGATGCGATTAAAATACAAGGATGGGTACAACCTTAAGGAGTATTTCCGGAAGGGGGAGGGCACACAGGAAAAGGGCATCGCAACAGCAGCATTCAGGATCCCTTAGCAACAGGAGGCAGGCAGGCAGGAAGACTAGGACAAGGAAAAGATGTCCAAAGGAGATACTCAGTGACCTTTCATTTTAAAAGAACATCTGGTTTCTGGTGAAAGGAAAGAAAGAATACGAGAGACAAGGATAAAATGTTTCATCATGAGAGATGTGATATGTGAAGGAATAAGATATAAATAAAAGTTAAAAATGCAATCTGAACATGACATGGGGGAACAGAACAAATATGTTCAAAATGCTCGCCCACGGTTTTAGCTGTTTTGTAGAGCCAAACCAACTGGAATAGGGTGAATTTCAACTCCTGGAGAGTGAAGTAATCAGAGGTAGGATTTAAACCAGGAAAGAATGTTCCAGGATGCTGGCTTTTTGAAGGCACTCAGGAACAGTGAGAGCATCAGATAAGAGAGACGTGTAGATTCATGTATCTGCCGTATGGAAAGAAAAATTCCAGAAACGCTGCGACAATACATGTATCACCGAGTAATACACAGAGTAACAAGGTAGAAATCCACTTTGTAAGTAGTTCCTTATAATAGTATAGCATCTACTTAGGGCAGTGGTCGGCAAACTGTGGCTCGCGAGCCACATGCGGCTCGAGAGCCGCGGTTTGCCGCTCTGTTGACTAATGAATTTGCCGACCACTGACTTAATAAGAAAGAAAAGTTTGCTTTCTGAATAGGCAACTCTGCAAAGTAGTTTTGACTTAAATGAAGAATTTGATAAACGGTACATTATCTGGTTCTTTATTCAAATGTATTGAACCTCAAGCTTCCAAGTTGGGACAACCAAGGAGTTTGATTTTCTTATGAATCTTGCAAAACCTATCCTCTAAGACAAAAAGACCTCATCATAAAGTCTATAAAAAGTCTCGAGTGTATAAAAGTATAGAAGTAGGAAAGTGGAGATTCTGATGGCGACTCTTATGGCTTCCATAGAAAGTGTAGAGGATCTCTGGTTTGCTTGAACGAGGTAGTGTCCAGGGTTGGAAGGTCATCGGTACCTATCATGAATGCTACCGTTGGCAGAAGCAGGTTAGGTAGGCGCTGTTATTACATAATAATGCCACTATCTCTAATGGCCAATGACCTCTCATTCCTGAAAAAAAAAAAGACCTTTTGGGAAATTTCTTATCTTGGTTTAGGCAAAGGAAAATGAAAACCCAATATTTACTTGCTCAATTTTACAGTCTGAAGAGTTCCAAGGGAGTTTATTTTTGTAATGGTACATAGCTGATAAAATTCTTCAATGTAACCTAACCCCTTTTCATTAAATACTTCCCATACACAGTCTAGAACAGCATCGAAATGTTCATCATGTGGGTCAACAATGTAATAAAAGCTGTCTCTTCTATACAGTAGCTCAAACAGAAAGGTTTCTCTAACTTTAGTTTTCTTTCTTTTTTCTTACAATAAAACCCCACCACCATCTGCGTTTCACTCACGGAAATCGGCAAGATGGGGTAACTGTATATACATCTGCAATGGATTTCTATTTCTGCTTGATCTCAAAATTTAAAACTTCCAGTGAAATAAAAGTTAAAACTAACCACATATATCCTCAACGAACATAAAAACTGAACAGTGTTCAAGAAGTAGAACATTCCAAGCTCACAAGCATCTCTTCAGCCTTTTGCCTCCAGTTAGTACACTAAGGACAACCCGATTATAAGGAGCGTCTAACCACAATGAAGAGGTGGCTCCAACACCTGTAGCTTTTAAGAAGATGGTAATGCCCATGCTCAGTCATCAACAGAGAGCAGTTCACGTCAGTGGTAGGCTGGAAAAGCATATGTAACCGTAACGTTTTATGCGGTGACCTCCCTGCTTGCTAAAAATAAAAATCAAATCACAAATACATGCGGAAATGAAGCCACATACCTTTCAACTGTTCATCTTACATCCTCCATTCAAATTAAAAAATGTAACTTGGTGTGAGCAGACCTGACTTACTATGAGAAAGCAGCAGCAGCCTTTCAATAAGGCGAAGAAAGAGTTTATATTTGAATGATAAATCTAGGAGAAAAGAACAGAAAATGGGGGGGGGGGGGGAAGCAGTATCAACTCAAGAAAGTCCTTGGGACTCTTCCTCAAGTAAGTCTTGACCCTAGCAATGGTACAAGGCTTTACAGACAGTAAAATTAAGTACTGAAGAACAGCCTCCATTTGGTATCTGTGTAATGCTGAGATGTGGCCAGTTACCTTTGAAAAACGGATTTAAGTACAGATAATGGCTGAGAACTCAAACTCCTCCACAGTTCTTTTTTCCATAAACAGAGAGCAAGTAGGAATAAGTTTTTTAAAAATCTCAGGTGCTGTACTGCGTGTGGGAGAGAAATCACCACGTACTGTAACTTTTATCTTGGAAAGGACCCAATCAAGTTATAACCCTGAGTCTGAGTCTCAAGCGTGTTCAACCTGATGTGCATATATGTTTAAGGCTTAATCCTGCAGTTCTCATATTCAGAAGCATTCAAGTTGTGACTATTCTTAATGCGTTTCATTACTCATGTGATATGCCACTGATGAAGAGTCGTTGTATTTTGGGCTATTTTCCTGAAGACCACAAATCCTGTCAGGAAAGGAATATTTACACAGTGGGGGGAAAATGGGAAGTTTTCAGATTGTTCCACAATACATCTCACTAAGAACTGTATTGTGTGACAGTGCTGATTTAAAAAATTTGCTTCTGTTAAGGGTGGTGGTGATTATTTGCTTAACACCGGCTTTCCTATGTAGCAGATACTTTCTTATGGCTATATTCACTCGAATAAAGAAATCAAAGACGACTACCTGAATTTTCCAGTGTATAATTATAGTACACCTCATAGAACGGTTGCTTCAATGGTCTCAAGTATAGAACTCAGAGTTGCTGCCCTTTACCGTACGTTTATTTAGAATAAAATAAGGTAGAGCCAATGAGCTAAGCTGCAGTTTACATCTTCAGTAAAAAGTGATTTGAGCATCACTGGCTTGGCCGTGAGACGATGATGTCTACAAAGCTTCCACACAGAATTCCCCGGAGACTGGGCGTGGCAGGAGGTGGCCACCAAAGATGTAACAGCCAACAGGGAATTAACTGTCCCTTTCCGGTTGGGTACCTGGGTGTTCACAGAATGTATACAAATATTTAAAGTGGCATTCTTTAGGAATTAGATCCAAAACCAGGAAGAAAAGTGTGTTTTGAGATACTTTTCTGCCTCGTTCCAAAATTTGTCTATGCTCATTATAGAAGACAAAGGCAACAATCACAATGGGGAAAAAATAGACATATGAAACCACAAAGCGAATAGAGAATGCAATATTTTTAAAACAGGGACTGAACCTCAATGGAAAAAGTACAATTTCCCCCCCATCAGAGCTAACCAGCCAGAAAGGTGCTTAAAGTATGTCTGCTGATTTACTATTAAAAAATAAATAAAGCCGGGGTTCTGACTCAGGCAATGATTCACCAGCCGGAGGAAAAGAGAAACGAAGACATTTCAAGACTAACAACATCAAGAGAGCTCCCTTCGGCAGCACCTGGACTGCAACTGGACCGGCCGAGAGGATTGGCTGCCTCTGCGCACGGACGACACGCAAACTCATGAAGCGTTCTGTATGCTTTTAAATAAACAAACACATTTTTAAAAATCAAAAGAGGAAGAGAGAGACAGTAAGGAGACCCAGCTTTGGAACTCAGTTCTCTGAGATGAAAAAGGACAGAAGTTTTAGCTGTGTTCAATCTGGGTAAATTCGATCCGGTAAGTACACTGATAGTTAGCCCTTCTGTGCAGCCTTGCCTACAGTAAGCTGCTGGTTCGTTGTGCTCTTCCAAAGTTCTCCGAACTGAAAAGAGTAACCTGCCTCAGGGTCTCCGAGGTGCCGCCCCCGCATCACCAGCACGCGGCCACCACAGGCCTGCAGAGCACCGGGCCGCAACTGACCTGCGGGAACAGGCTCCGGCTGTGACCTGTGCAGGGACAGAGACATGGCAAATGCAAGCACTGTGCTCCCACCCACCCTTGGGAGATGGATGTGGTGCCTCAGCCCCACGCACCGCCAGCCTGTGATGTCGGTGTGCTGTTCTCTTTTCCTATCGACTCCAGGAAAATAAAGCGACCTCAAAATGAGAAGTGTACTGAGACTTCACGCTGTCATTCCACGGAGGCTGAACAAGAACGGTTCCAAGGGAAGTGAGAAACAGGCGTGACTGGGATGAGACCATCCCCACTACTTCCTCCTCTGGACAGCGAGCAGCTTTCCTCGGGTTTTCAGAACAGGCCACTTCCGGTGAC
Source organism: Plecotus auritus (assembly GCF_963455305.1). Taxonomy (NCBI): domain Eukaryota; kingdom Metazoa; phylum Chordata; class Mammalia; order Chiroptera; family Vespertilionidae; genus Plecotus; species Plecotus auritus. Next base: position 11,802,616 of record NC_137774.1, read on the forward strand.
TTCCCGGGAAAAGGCCCCACGCTCTGCAAACCGTCCATTAATGCATCAACGGAACCATATGAAGCCTGGAGGGCAGGAGCATGCCAGTGAGCCCAAAGACACTGAGTGTTAAGCAGAGGCTAAAAAACTACCCAGCACTGACGCCAAGTTCTGAAAGCAACACCTCATGTCTGCAGTGACGTGGTCTGGAGACCCTCAGACACATCTAGTCTCTGAAGCACCTTTGAGTGGTACGGATGTAAGAATAGTAACTTTGAACTATAGAAGTTATATGCATCTTTAAGAATCACATTTTGATGATTATAAATTTTTTTTTCTATTTTACAACATAGGTCCAGCGACACTGAAAAAATTACACCGCTTATTGAAATACATTTCATTTTAGAAACAGACTACTAAAGAAGTCTATACAAAAACTCTAAAATAATTTCTGTAGTAAAATAAAGAGTGTGTTAGGAGAGCTACACAAGGAAGAAAATTTCCATCTTTCTCTGTAATGCTTGATATACCGTGAAAACATGGCTAGCTCCACTCTGCAGCCAGCACCAAAAGCTGAAAAGAATTCATTACGATACACAGTGATACAATTAATGCTCTGGATTAATCTCACAGTCTTCCCGATTAGTACAAAGGAAACCAGGCCTGTCCCCTCTTTGAGGAGAAGTCCGGGATATAAAAGCAAGCATACCTCATCAGCTGATATGAAATTATAAAATTCCACAGTCTGAGTGTTTGAAATCTATAAAAGTCACCAGAAAATGCAAGCACGTTGGGCTTTAGTTTGGTGGTTCCCCTGGTTTGGATGACGGGTCCCTCCATGACTCAAGGTGTTCTCGTCCGTCCCCTCGATGCGCTGATTCACCAGGACAGTGCCGAGCTGCTGGCGGGGCTGAGGAGCAGATAGCTGCAGAAGTGCTCCCAGCCCCGCCAGCTCCATGTGGGCACGCGGCGCGTGGAGAACACCCTTGGGAGATGGATGTTAGTGATGCTGTGCCGAGCCGTTCTTCTCGGCCAGGTGCCGCAGAAAGTTGTCCTCGCCCTGGCCTCTGTGGTTTAAAGGCTCGCTCTTGAAGAGAGCTGGAGGTGGGGGGAGGTGAGGGACGGGAGGGATGGGAAGGTGGTGCGGGTGGTGGGGGTGGGGGTGGATGTGAAGGTGTGAGAACGGGTGGGGGATGGGCCGCGGGGGAAGCGTGTTGACTGGGTTCATGTTGATTGGAGGGGCTGGGGTTGTGGGTGTGTTCACCACGGAAGGAACTGGGGCGGCTGGGGAAGTTGTAAGTGGGATCTGGACAGCAGGCGGCACGTTCACGGGGCTGGTCACCCGAAAGCACTTCTCCTTGTGGGCCTTAAGCATGTTGGAGAAGCGGAACCGCTGGCCACACACATCGCACGGATAGGGCTTCTCGCCTGTGTGAGTTCTGCGGTGCCTCTTCATGTTGGGGCGGCTGGTGAAGCTTTTGCCACAGATTTCACAGATAAAGGGTTTCTCTCCTGAGATGAACAGACACAAAAAAATGATTAGCTCCTCGGCGGTGATTATGTGCTCGTTATTCCTCAGATTAAGAAAGGAGATCACCACTCCTCTCCCTTATGGCATATTATATTCCATCAGTAAAACATGAGTCTCCTAGAGTGGGGACTTATCAGTAAGAGCAGATACGAGTAAAACGTACATACAGCCCACACCTGGGCTCGGTCTACAAATAAGGCACCGACAGCAGCGATCGTTCATGTCCTACGGGGAGAACTGCTCACACAATGCCCTGGGCTCCAGGACCCACCACCACAGACCACTCTCCGCCTCTAATCCAGGCAAGCTGGTCTGTAGGCAGCATCTGGCATTCCAGCCACAAGTGAGACTTTGCTGAAAATGTCCGTGGAGCGAGTCCTTGGTGGCCACGCGTGCGTCACCCTCGGCCTGGGGCTTCCTCTCCGGTATTGGACGTGGAAAGCTGGCTGGACGCAGCCTTCCACGTGAATTTCACGCCGCGGTGTTTCTCCACGGGAGCTACTGGCACTTCTGCAGACGGTCCTTCATCACGGGGGACTCCGGCACATCTGGAGGGCACGCAGCATTCCTGGTGCCGGCCTACTAAATGCCCCTGAGATTTTATAATAAAAAAGGCCCCACACCACTTCCAAATGTCCATGGGTATGTGGAGTGGAGAGGGTGGAGGTCTTCCTGAAAAGTAGTGAGTTTCGGTAAAGCAAACCCAATCAAACTTTTAAGAGTACTGAGAGGGTATTCTATGTAAAGCAGTCAGTGTCTCCCAGCTTTTAAAGGTCCAGGACCCTTTCCTCAGAAAAATACACACAACACAAGTTTTGTACTATTTCAGGAGACCTCATGCCCCAAGTAAAGAACCCATTTTCTTGCCGAAACCGGTTTGGCTCAGTGGATAGAGCGTCGGCCTGCGGACTGAAGGGTCCCGGGTTCGATTCCGGTCAAGGGCATGTACCTTGGTTGCGGGCACATCCCCAGTAGGGGGTGTGCAGGAGGCAGCTGATCGATGTTTCTCTCTCATCGATGTTTCTAGCTCTCTATCCCTCTTCCTTCCTCTCTGTAAAATATCGATAAAATATATTAAAAAAAAAAAAAAAAAAAAGAACCCATTTTCTTGAAGGAACCTGAAGTTACAAGGCACTAACAAGTAACCCTTTTAAAAACAGAGTTATGAAAGCCCAATCATTCAGTATTATAAATCTGTATTTTTATTTAAAGTGAAATTTCCACTTGGCATGAAAATTGGTGGTTTATATTTTGAAATAAACAGACTCACAGGTGATCATCAACAAGTACTTGAGACTGAGCTGTCCCTTCCCCAAGAAACCCTTACCAGTGTGTGTCTTCATGTGCTCGTCGAAGTACTGCTTCATGTTGAAGTCCTTGCCGCACCACTGGCACATGAACTGCTTGTGCCCGATGTGGATGCTCATGTGGGAGCGCAGCTGGTACTTGTACTGGAACCGCTCGTCACAGTTCTGCGGGGACACGGGAGACGTCGGGATGCCGAGCCCACGCTATAACCTCCGAGAGGCTTGCTTTTCCTACTCAGCACGGAACCTGCCTTTGTCACCTATTTGGCTCTGCCTGTAATTCTGCAGCTGCGTTATTAATAACAGGGAAATTTCTCATATGATGATTACTGATTTACCAAAAGAAAAATAACTCATGTGTCAGTTCAAATTTTAACAATGTGTTAAAAAAAGACATTTCTCATCCTGGCTGCTGTGGCGAAGTGGTTGGAGCAGCCACAGTGCACCAAAGGGTCTTGTGTTTGATTCCGGGTCAAGGGCATGCACCTCGGTTGCAGGTTCGATCCTCGGCCTTGATTGGGGCGTGCGTGGGCGGCAACCAATCCATGTCTCTTTCTCACTCACATTGATGTTTCTCTCTCTTTCTCTTGCTCCCCCTCTATCCCTCCCTTCTACTCTCTCTAAAAAGCAATGGGAAAAATATTCTTGGGTAAGGATTAACAAAAAACAAAACAAAAAAACACACAAAAAAAGGACATTTCTCTACCTAGCAGTGAGCTAACACGATGCTCAGAGCACATGTCTGGAGGCTCTGTGGCATCGCAGCCCGATGCCCCGCACTCCGGTATCCGCCTCTCGCTGCTGCACCGCACTGACGAAAGCTACTCCAGCCCCTAGGCCTGCGCCTGGCGGTGGCACCTTCCTTACCTCACATCTGAAGGGCTTCTCTCCGGAATGCTGCAGGGAGTGCACCTTGAGTGACATACTGCGTTTGAACGATTTCCCACAGGTTTCACATGTAAAAGGCATGTCTTTCGTGTGCGCTGCAACACAGAATGCACTTACACTCAAACTACGTTCACCCAAAAGCTCACACTGAGAAAGGTAGGTGTCCTACCGTAAGGCCATCACCCCATCTTAACTCCCCACACGCCAATAAGTGGGCTCTAACAGCAATGCCCTGAAGAGGAATTAAACAGCAACGCTGAAAAGAAACCTGGGCGTGGAAGACGGGACCGTTCCGTTTGGTGATGCTTACTGACGACACGTTGCATTTAGTTTCAACAAGTCAAAAGCGACTAAAGCAAGGCAGTGCCTCGGATCCTGCCCAGTACAGAGCATAGGACACACCAAGAACAAGGGAAAATTATAGGGTGAGGGAAACGGAGCTGACAAACTTACCAACCATGTGTTTCCTCACATGAGCCATGGTGTAGAATTTCTTCTCACAAATTTCACACGAGAACTTCTTTTCTGCATACCCATGGACGATCTTGATATGTTCGTGAAGGGACCAGAGTTTCTTGAATGATTTGTTACAGGAAACACACTGAGCAGGACAAACAGAAACAATCTTACTTACAGGGCCTTGCAGAAAGCCAGACCTGCCTGCTGGCAGATGGCGGGTGTGCTGGGTCATGGCCAAGGCCAGAATCCAACACACGCTGTCCTTCCATGCAGTCCAGGCCCAACACCAATGCCTGTGTGCTCGATTTCCCAAGATGCATCCTTTAGAGACACTTTGGGAGTGTGAAAACAATGGCAAAAAGACAAGAAGAAATGGAAAGTCCCACTAATATCGAAGAATTGACTGCTTGTATCAAGTTTGTGTTGTACCTATAAAAAGAACCTGCAAGCTTCTAGAAAATATATGCATTACCAAAAGTGGCTGCCTCCTACACGTGGATCACTAAGAGGTGTTTACCAGAAAATGCAAACTAATTTAAAATTAATGTAAATAGAAGAAGAAAAAACAAAATACATGTTAATGGTTATAGACCTGCAGAAGTATAACAATGTTTTTGTACCTTAGAGAATGTATTTGGAACTTTCATTAACACAAATTACTGAGATTTTGTTATATTTTTTCCAAATCTAATTTGCTCTATTAAACATTTCCCTCTGGCAGAATTTAACATAAGCTCTAACCGGTTAGCATCATTCTCCCTTTTCCCCTATAGCCCAGCTCCAGATGTCTCATACAAGCACCTACAGCAGCGATTTCCAATGGGTGTGCCACAGGAGTTTTTAAAGCATGCAACACCTGACTACGTAGTTAGGGGCACTGGCCCCTTAGACTGTCAAATAAAAAATTACAACAGCCATCTGGTGTGAATGAATAACAACTATGCCTATATTTCTGTTAGATTGGCAAAAATGTATTTTTGGTGTCCCGCGGAATTTCGGTAATCAGTGTGTGTGCCGTGCGATGGAAAAGGCTGAAAATCGCTGACCTACGGGAAACACATGAACACTGCTTAGCTCCCTGGATTATGAGTCATCAATGGTCTAGCCCCGGGGTCGGCAAACCGCGGCTCGCGAGCCACACGCGGCTCTTTGGCCCCTTGGGTGTGGCTCTTCCACAAAATACCACGTGCGGGCACGCATGTACAGTGCGATTGAAACTTCGTGGCCCATGCGCAGAAGTTGGTTTTCGGCTCTCAAAAGAAATTTCAATCGTTGTGCTGTTGATATTTGGCTCTGTTGCCTAATGAGTTTGCCGACTACTAGTCTAGACCAGTGGTCAGCAAACTCATTAGTCAACAGAGCCAAATATCAACAGTACAATGATTGAAATTCCTTTTGAGAGCCAAATTTTTTAAACTTAAACTTCTTCTAATGCCACTTCTTCAAAATAGACTTGCCCAGGCCGTGGTATTTTGTGAAAGAGCCACACTCAAGGGGCCAAAGAGCCGCATGTGGCTCGCGAGCCGCAGTTTGCCGACCACTGGTCTAGACTAAATGTTACCGTGTAGTTGGAAGCTGTGAGGATTAGGCAATTGTGGCATATTGTGTGCAAAGAGGTAAAGGCTAGTATATCACAGCGGTCGGCAAACCGCGGCTCGCTGGTCTAGACGATCAGGCATAAAGCGTATGAAAATAAAGTGCTTCTGGTTAAATCAAAACAACACTAGGAAGTTTAGGTAACAATCAGACTCTGAGATGCTTAAGGAAACAACATGGAATTTACTGTAAATAAAGATCTCTTAACATCACTGTCACTTCAGGAAACAAAGACTCTGACAAGGGTTAAAAAGATAAGCCGCTGCCCTAACCGGTTTGGCTCAGTGGATGGAGCACAGGCCTGTGGACTGAAGGGCCCCAGGTTCGATTCCGGTCAAGGGCATGTACCTTGGTTGCGGGCACATCCCCAGGAGGGGGCGTGCAGGAGGCAGCTGATCAATGTTTCTCTCTCATCGATGTTTCAAACTCTCTATCCCTCTCTTCCTCTCTGTAAAAAATCAATAAAATATATTTAAAAAAAAAAGATAAGCCGCTGACGAATACGGCTTGAGAAAAGGACAGACAACTCCTGTAAACCATTTTGCGGGACAGGTTTTAATTTTTACTTGTTACTAGGTCGTCATGATTCTAGGATCCATACTTAAGAACAAAGCAGTGTTCCTGAGGAATGTAAAGCGTTCATTTAGCAGCACCCAAAAACCTACACACATGCTTACACGTATTACGGTGAGAAACAGTGAGGAAGGTCACAAAAAAGATTCATCAAATGTTTTCTGTAACTTAATAAAGTAAATTTAAGTTAAAAAACTGTATAAAGGTCTTCAAGTTCAAGATACACCTTTTCAGCAACAAACCACACAGTCCCAGCTAGACCCCTAGGGCGCAGCAGCTCTTCACTCCCTGGGCCTGAACTTGGCAACCAACGCATCCCCAAGCCATGACTCAGTTTTCTTTTATTTACCCCGCATTTGGGAGATTAAATCACAACCGATGAATCAAAAAGCAGTTAAATTATATTTTAGCAAATAGAATTTATATATATATATATATATTTTTAATTTTTTAAAAAACTGATTTCAGAGAGAGGACGAGAGAGGGACAGAAACATCAATGATGAGAGAGAATCACTGATTGGCTGCCTCCTACATGCCCCCACTGGGGATAATGCCAGCAGCCCTGGCAAGTGCCCGGACCAGGAATCAAACCCTGACCTCCTGGTTCATGGGTCAACACTCAACCACTGAGCCACACTGGCCGGGCTACACTTTATATATTTAAAACTCTCTTTAAAGTAAAGCAATGATCTCAGTTGTTGATTAAAAGCAAGAGGAAATGTGAAAAATAAGGAGCACTCCAGGAAACAAACCAAAACAAAACAATTGCATCTTTTAAAAGAAATTTAGCTTAAATATGGTACAAAATAGGTCTATTTTACATGTTTTATGTAGGCATTAATAGACTTACCTTCTTAAGTATTCACTGATATGCACTCGCATGCGTTAACCAATACAGCTCAGCACAGTGATAAATTCACCCGACAAAACGTAATTAGCACACCTTCCACCCTATCGCAGCACAGTCCCCTCAAGGCACCAGCCCCGTTGGAGTACCACGTTTTGTTACCTTAACCACACGGTACGGTAGCGTTACACAGCCCTACTGCCAGGCGGGCAACATTTGCAACCCGCTCAGCCTCTCTTTAAAGTTTGCATATTCCCGTGGGCTCAGCCTCTTGACCAATTTAGTGTTGTCATCTCTCCACTGGTGAAAACAAACTCACTCCTGGAGATCTTCCATTTCCACGGGTCTGAGTCATTATGGTTTTTGTCCCCATCGGCTGCCCTAGAATCTGGCATCCTTTCAAGCCTAGACAGGGACCGCTCTCTATTCCCGCACTTTGCCCAGTATTTCCCACCTCGACAGAGAAGATGCCAGAATGAATTAGAACACAGGTCCCACAGCTCTGAATCTCAGTGCAACGTCGGCGTTGACCTTACCTACGGGGCAATCACCTACAACAGATCCCCCTTCCAATGTACCTGGCTTCCCACTAGTCCAGCGCCAGTTAATTTAATGCTTTTGAAATAAACGTTAAGCCTGGGTTTGGAAAGACCAGAGCAGGAGCTTTTAAAGAGCTAACTGGTGAAATCTGTCCCTTCGGCCTCTAGTGCACTTATTCTCGTGGGCAGATACCAGGTGAGTCTGAACAGCCAGGTTCTATGCTGCAAAGTGCCCTCTCGGTGATGAGACCTACCTGGATATTTTTCTCACAGTCTGTTTGCTGGTGAAGGGACAGCTCACTTTCCAGGACAAACTTCTTGCCACACTTATCACAAATCTGCATGCGCCTATGAGTAACGTTCATGTGCTTCTCCAGGTACCAGCGCGTATTAAACACCCTGGGGCACTTCTCACAGGTCAGAGTCTCTTTCTCTTCACACTTAGCTTTCT